>NC_134356.1:655640073-656240073 GCF_048569485.1 Anomaloglossus baeobatrachus | reverse complement strand
AGTCCCGATTGAAGGCAACAGTCCAACCGTTGGAGAAAGACACCGCCACCGCCAGGGCACCAGTTTCTCAGGGCCAGCGCCTGCGGGCAAAGTAGGGCTCCTCCGGCCCATATCCAAGCCGGGGAGCGGGTTACCGGTGGGAACCCATCGCTACCAACATCAACTTAGGTGCAGGAAAAGGGACCGTCACCGTCAACTACTGGGGAATAGCAACTACAGCCGTCCGTGGGAACCGTCTTTCCAGCCGTGTGTTTTACCGAGAACTGTGTCATCGTCTCAGGCTGAGTGAGTACCACAGTGCCGTTAGGCACATCGCTGCCCCCGCGTCCCTGCACCCCACCAAGCCCTGCATCACCCACTTCATCACTGGGCCCCGGGACAACTACCCCCTACCCACGGAGGGGAGAACCAACAACTTTGCTGCTCCCTGTCATCGCTCCCGGGATCCCCATACAGAGCAGCGGTGGTGTCCACACAATCACCACAACCGTGGGTGGCGTCAAGGACAATAAACAATCCCAAAAACCAATCCCCTTTCACTCACGGGTGAGGAGCGCCGCTCGAGTCCCCGGGATCCGGCCCATCGCTCGAGCCACCGAGCAGCAGCAGCAGGCCGCAGCAGCCGCAGCGGCAGCCGGACCCAAGCAGTGGGAGAGCGCGGCGTCCCCTCCTCCGCCCGCAACAACTTGGCGTCACGAACAGGATTCTTACCGCTCTGCCGTTGGGTAGAGGTGCGCCTTGTGACCGCCGGAGGTGTCCGGCCGGAAAATTTCAGAAGTTGCCATCTTTGGCGCGAAAAGTTTCCGTTCGAGCGTCTTCTCGAGTAGTAGAGGCGCGAAGGCCAAAACCCCGCCCCGATAAAGGAGGGGCCGGAAAGAGGCTGAGGGAGACGGAATGGCGGCTGGCTGCATGTAGCCGCGGCTATAAAAGCAGGGACGCCAGGACTCTGCAGACATCTTGTTCCTGGGAGAAGCCGCCAGCAGCATGTGGATGCCGTCCCGCAGCACCGTAGCCCCCGCGCCTGGAACCGCGGCGTGGGTGGAGATCCGGACTGCGCAGCTCTACCAAAGGCTGCAGGTCAAGATGCATCTCCTCATGGAGGAGTGGGAGACCGACATGGCGGACGTCATAGAGACCGTGCGGAGACGCGAGGAAGAAGCGGAGAAAGGGAGGGTGAGTGACCCACGCCCAGATGCCCTTGAAGGGCCGGTCATCGCGGCTGCGGGACCCGGTCCAAACCCTCTCCCCCTGCTGCCTCCCTCGCCACCCGTCCTGGAAGCCGTGACCCCGCCACTAGGCCCGCTACCACCGCAACCGGTAGCGATACCCAGCATGTCCGCCCAGGCGGACCGACCTGCAGCCGGAGCCTGTAGTCGACCGGAGGTGCTCCCATGAAAAACCCCGAAAACCAAACCGGAGGCGTCCCCCGAGAAGTCCCCCGAGCCGGAGCCGATAGCCCGCTCCGCGCCGAAGGCCCAGCCGCGGAAAGCCCCTGTGCCCATCCCCCACACCTCGGCTGAGGTTGCGCCGGGTTGCCGATGCAAGGCAGCGTCTAAGGCCAAGTCACCACGGGACCTGCCGCCTAGAGTACCAGCAGTGGGCAATGTCCAACAGGTCTCGCGGGGCCCGACCCGTGCGCCGGAGCTCGCAGCAGCGCCGTACTGGGACAAGGAGCCGGTACCGTTGGGCCTGGAAATCGGTGAACGAGAAAGAAAGAAGGCGGAGATGGTGGCCCGTACGATCCGGGAGAAGGAGAGCCTGAGACAAGCTACCTTCCGGGTCCGGGGCCCGCTGTATGAAGGGCAGGTGAGGCGGTTTGATGTCCGCCGGGGCTATGGATTTATTTATGAACCGGGCCTGGAGGCCGAAGTGTTTATAGCCCGGCGGGATGTGAATGCTCATCTGCCAGAGGAGCACCCCGGTCGTAACCTGATGCCGGGCGACATAGTGCAGTACACCCGGCACTGTGGGGAGAGGGGGTGGTTTGCGCTGGATGCTAAGTTAAGGGGCAGCCAGGAGTCCTGTGTGAGCGCCGCGCCCCCTCCCTCAGGTGATGTCGAGGACTCAGAATGATGGCAGCGGAGCCCCGTTGCACCGTCCCCGTAGGGACCACCAGTCTGCATGTGTTTAAAAGTTTTGAAAGTTTTTGAAAAATGAAAAATGATTACCGAACAGTAACCTGATTGTCAACCGTGATTGGAAACCGGTCGTTACCGGCACCGTTGTCCCCGTGGGGACCGTTTGAAAAGCTGTTTTGCATAGAAACTTCTATGGACAAGCCTGAGAACTTGTAGGGCAACCACAAACGTTAGTGGGATGTAAATAAAATGTGTTTTCTTGCAGCAACCGTTACCGCCTCCGGAGAGGCAGGTTGGAGGGAGGGCCCGCAGTGGAGCAGGCTGGGGCCCAGCCACCACCGGAACCGGTGGCTACAATCTGGAGGGGAAGGACAGATCCCGCTCGGGTAACTGGTTCAGGACTGGGGTAAAGGGGTGCTGCCTGGGTTTTAGGGGCAGCATCAGGGCCAGGTTACTTGGGTGGGAGAGAGCGGCAGCCGCAACCGTTTGAAACCGTTGAAATGTTTAGTAACGTTTAAGTACCGAACCTCCCGATGTGGGATGATGTCATAAATTGTATTATGTTTACCTTTTTTATATTTTCAGAAAATAAAACCGGTGTTGGACGGGCAGCCTGCGGACGGTCTGCATTTTGCTAAGGGGGAATGTGACGCCCTGGGCAAGCCAGTGGTCACAGGTCACAACACCACCACACCCTACACCCCAGATAGGAACATCAAAGCTAACCAAAAATCCTTGTTGCCTTCCTCCAGGGGCTGATGTCCACACCAGGGGGGTGGGCCAGGCGGTTGGCTCTGTCCACCGAGGAGTTCACAGCCCTGGAGGCGGGAAAACCAGGCAGATCAGCTAGGGAGGAGGAAGTAGAAGGAAGTGAAGTGGTAGAGGAGCAAAGGAGAGAAGCTGAAGTAAAGGGAAAGTGACAGTTAAGACAGCCTGAAGTTGGTCCGGGTGTGTGCCCCGGACTGAGAGACAGCAAGGTCAGCAGACGGCGGTGACTGTCTGCAGGGGAGGCTGCTTGGAGGTTGCCGAAAGGAACGCGGACGGGTGGTGGCCCGGCGGTACCGGAGCGGTATACGAAGAGAAGACAGCACCATTGGCAGGGGCCTTTCGGATCCCGGCAAGGCTAGGAGTCGCCGTGAATTTGCCAAATCCGTTAGTGAAGGGGACCTCTGGGTCTCCCAACAACCAAGTCCCGATTGAAGGCAACAGTCCAACCATTGGAGAGAGACACCGCCACCGCCAGGGCACCAGTTTCTCAGGGCCAGCGCCTGCGGGCAAAGTAGGGCTCCTCCGGCTCATATCCAAGCCGGGGAGCGGGTTACCGGTGGGAACCCATCGCTACTAACATCAACTTAGGTGCAGGAAAAGGGACCGTCACCGTCAACTACTGGGGAATAGCAACTGCAGCCGTCCGTGGGAACCGTCTTTCCAGCCGTGTGTTTTACCGAGAACTGTGTCATCGTCTCAGGCTGAGTGAGTACCACAGTGCCGTGAGGCACAGCGCTGCCCCCGCGTCCCTGCACCCCACCAAGCCCTGCATCACCCACTTCATCACTGGGCCCCAGGAAAACTACCCCCTACCCACGGAGGGGAGAACCAACAACTTTGCTGCTCCCTGTCATCGCTCCCGGGATCCCCATACAGAGCAGCGGTGGTGTCCACACAATCACCACAACCGTGGGTGGCGTCACGGACAATAAACAATCCCAAAAACCAATCCCCTTTCACTCACGGGCGAGGAGCGCCGCTCGAGTCCCCGGGATCCGGCCCATCGCTCGAGCCACCGAGCAGCAGCAGCTGGCCGCAGCAGCCGCAGCGGCAGCCGGACCCGAGCAGTGGGAGAGCGCGGCGTCCCCTCCTCCGCCCGCGACATTTTTCTTTGAAATGCTTCGGCATTTTGGAAAAAACATAGTTTAACGATCTATCCAGGGGAAATAGGGATACTTGTGCCACGCCCGGCTGTTTCTTCCCTCCAGGTGATTGAGAGGTCCCTCCATATGTGGGAGAGACCTATCAATCAACTAGAGCGATACTGGAAAAAGAAGGACAATGACTGAGGCCGTTATTGTTTCTGCTGGAAACGCGTTAGTCTTTCATGGCTATCATGTGAACCTTTTCCATTGCTCCAGTTTTTTTGGTCCATTTTTGTAATGCAATAAAGATTATTTTATCCCTTGGATGTGCCACTTTTTTTCTCTATAGCCGCGTCTGACTAGTCTCATCACGTTCTATGGTCCACGGCTCCCCGCCCTGATCTTTAAACTATGCCTTCTATGAAACCAGAGCGTTTTAGAGAACACACACCTAGTTATAATCATGCAGCCTGACTCTGATTCATGCCACCCAGTGTTTTGGCAAAATAACATGTTCCCTATACCACTAAAAAAGGCAATTTGGGATAGACGGATGAAGATCTGGGCACAGACAAGCAGAAACAAAAAGCCTGTAATTCAAAAAACAGGACTATCCAACCAGCGAACATTCGTGGACTAACAGAGTATGTGTCCATGGTACAAAGAGTTTCAGAGATGAGATCAAGATAGTTGTGTTTTTGCCAGCCAGAGGATGGAAGAGCTCAATGATTTCCAAGGGCACAATGCACTTATGAGAGTACTTTTAACTTCTGGAGGTTTGGAGAGGGTGTATGACCATAAGATTCCCCAACCATTTATCAAAAACCAAACCTAGAATGTTGACTTCTGGGGCATGCTTGGGTGGTAGACCGCAAAGGTTTGGGGAGACCACTTGTCCTTGATTCTTGTAGGGTTGGAGAGAATATGAAAAAGAAGGGTCCCCTTCAAAAAGGGCACACATTTTTAGAAGTATTTTATTAAAAATGTTAATTGCCACTGTTCTCCTTAATCTGGCATTTTTTTTTTTTGCTCCTGTGCCTCTCCACTCCTGAGATATGGAGGTGGCAGGAGATAACAGAGGACCGGGGCACCTAAACTGACCCTCAGGCTAGGGGAACCCTAGCTGTCCCTGATCCCAGAGGTATGTCTGATGGTGATGATGTCTGGACCACCTTCTACCCCTGATCCTGACCCGCCCTGATCTACTACCCTCCCTATCCCAAGATAGGACTGTGTAAACACCAACAGTGATAGACAGACGGGAAACAAAAACTCTATCACACAGCCCGCTTACCCAGAGTAATCAGACAAGTGATAAGGAGAAAAACTAAATCAAGGAGGAAATAACCAGATGACAGGAGTAATTCCACAGCACAACAAGGAACCGCAGTAAATCGCCAGACTAGAAAACAACAGCACATGGAAGGGTGTAGCAGAAAGCTATAGTCGGCAATGGAAGACAAACTCCTCCATCTTAAAAAAGCGTGGAGTACCTGTGATAGGTCTCCTGTACCATGTGATCCAAAAGGTAACCAGCAGACTAGGAGAAATTAACTCCTACTAGTCCGTCCCCTAATGAGAACACAACTGGTCAACGCCCAAGCCTGCCTGTGCAACTCAGGAGCACCTGTGATGTCTGCCTGGAACCACAGACTCAGGATGGCTGTCATAGATGGACTAGGGGTAAGCTGCCCCCTCAGCAGAATCGTGAGAACTCCAAAACCCTTTAATCCCTATACAGGGATCCGGAATTACTACAGGGTCCAAGAAACCGCTGTCTATGGAAGGCTGCAGTGCAGAGAAGAGTAGTTGTCAGGCAGGATCAAAACCAGGAGGTACAAAAAGGGACCGAAGGAAGTGTCTCAGGAGCGGACTCTGGTGGGGACATTACGGCACCAGAGAAAGTAGTTTAGAGCAAAACACCGCGTGACAATGACCACTTCTTCCTTGTAGCGATGTGGACATCAACTCTTCTCCTTGAGCGTCTTCATGACCCAGTTGGATAATAAGACTAAATTGATATAGAGGAAAAATCGGTTATATGTCAGGAACCAAGAGGCGCACGAAGGAAAGTAAAACAGCGAGATATTCCGGAGAACAATGGCATTTACATGAGCTACAAAAATTACAGATTCACGGTAAGTGAAATGCAAAATTTGCTAAGGGTTCCAAGGATAATTTTTCATGCCGTGCATATGCCAGCACATTACAGCCTACTTTATTATTTGGTGACTGTGGCACAATCCTCCGATCTGATCTGTTCTGTTCTCATTATACATGAATACCATCTTGTCTCATATACAACAGTTGATCTGATACTCCCCATGATTACAATTATCGCCTCATATGACAAGTAGTGAAGGGTCTCTTTAAGAGATGTAGTAAATGGAAAAAACAAAAAAGACAGGAAGCTTGGGGAATTAGCAGTCCCGGTGGATTGTCTATCACCCATTTCTTCCGCCGCTGTTTACCAGGCACCCGAACGGTGTCTGTGAAGGAGAGAAAACTCACGCTGCTCTGTATCTGGGGGATTTTCTGTTCTGGTTCCCGTTTCTCACCCACACACAGTTATATTTATGATATAAATCCTGTGGGTCTGCAATAGTATAATTACAGAACATAAAGAGGCGGCCAACGGGTAAGCGCCATCAGTGCAAGACAGTCGCCGCAAAAATACAAATCACTGGTGTCTAAAATGTGCCTAAATATTACACATATGCACCAAAATGGTACAGACAATTTTACAAGACGAGCCGCATAGATGTCAGAGAGACGAACTCGGGTGCCCAGTCTTTTAGACGTGTGGCCAGGTATGTGAGAGCTCGATTTAAAGGGCTCACCCAATAGTGGATCAAAATATATATATAATATATATATATATATATTACAGACCAAAAGTTTGGACACACCTTCTCATTCAAAGAGTTTTCTTTATTTTCAGGACTCTGAAAATTGTAGATTCACGTTGAAGGCATCAAAACTATGATTTAAAACATGTGGAATGAAATACTTTAAAAAGTGTGAAACAACTGAAAATATGTCTTAAATTCTAGGTTCTTCAAAGTAGCCACCTTTTGCTTTGATTACTGCTTTGCACATTCTTGGCATTCTCTTGATGAGCTTCAAGAGGTAGTCACCAGAAATTATCTTCCAACAGTCTTGAAGGAGTTCCCAGAGATGCTTAGCATATGTTGGCCCTTTTGCCTTCACTCTGCGGTCCAGCTCACCCCAAACCATCTCGATTGGGTTCAGGTCTGGTGACTGTGGAGGCCAGGTCATCTGGCGTAGCACCCCATCACTCTCCTTTTTAGTCAAATAGGCCTTACACAGCCTGGAGCTGTGTTTGGGGTCATTGTCCTGTTGAAAAATAAATGATGGTCCAACTAAACGCAAACTGGATGGAATAGCATGCCGCTGCAAGATGCTGTGGTAGCCATGCTGGTTCTGTATGCCTTCAATTTTGATTAAATCCCCAACAGTGTCACCAGCAAAGCACCCCCACACCATCACACCTCCTCCTCCATGCTTTACGGTGGGAACCAGCCATGTAGAGTCCATCCGTTCACCTTTTCTACCAAGACACGGTGGTTTGATGCAAAGATCTCAAATTTGTACTCATCAGACCAAAGCACAGATTTCCACTGGTCTAATGTCCATTCCTTGTGTTCTTTAGCCCAAACAAGTCTCTTCTGCTTGTTGCCTGTCCTTAGCTGTGGTTTCCTAGCAGCTATTTTACCATGAAGGCCTGCTGCACAAAGTCTCCTCTTAACAGTTCTAGAGATGAGAAGGTATGTCCAAACTTTTGGTCTGTACTGTATATACACAGTATATGTATATACTTTGTATTTTTTTTTTTTTTTTTACAGAAAGAGTGCTAGTTTTGTCTATATCTGGGTCTTGTAGGTACCTAGGACTAGCCAGTAATATCAGACGCAAGCCATGCAGAAGTGTTTTTGAACCTAATAGTAGACAACCCCAGTGTTGTTTTGTATTAATCATATAATACCAATTCCAGATCATCTTTTCTTAATTCGCTGCATTGTGGAGCTCCTCCTGGGTGTTACCTGATGTGGGTGTGTGCTGACACACTCTCTGATACTGTCCAATCGGTGTCTGCTGAGAATGGACACACCCCCTCTGATCAGTGCCAGAAACACCCAGTTGTCAGTTTAAGCCTACATTTTTAAGAGGAAAAATGAAGAAACGGCATAAAGCAGATTGTTATTTCTGTACTATAATAACAACTGTGATAATTTACTATAATAAATTATTAGGACAGACGACACAAAATACGTTACAAAAGCTGTTGAGCTAAAAAAAGAAAAAGGAGTTATGCAATGTCATGCGGTGTGCTGCTCTATATGCACCAGGTGTCATGGCGACTTCGGACTCTGTTCACACTGCAGAGCCCGACACACAGCCTGATGCTTCTGTGTTGCTTAGTCAGAGCTGGTTTTATACTTGCTAGTGATCGGTCTGGCAGGAGTTAATTCCTGCTAGCCTGTGAATTGCTGCTGGGGTCACAGGTTACTGAAGATCTATCACAAATGCCTCCGCCCTTTAAAAAATGGTGGATCCTGTTCCTCCATGCCGAATATAGTGAAAGCGATACCGGTCTTGGTGCATGGTCATTCAGCTGTGCATTTCCTTCCTTTTCTTCATTTCCCCCTTGTGCACATACAGTGGGGAGTAAAAGTATTTAGCCAGCCACCAATTGTGTAAGTTCTCCCACTTATAAAGATGAGATTTGCCTGTAATTGACATCACAGGTGACCACATCTATGAGAGACAAAATGAGAAAACAAATCCAGAAAATCATCGGGTCTGATTTTGCAAGATTTTATTTGCAAATTATGATGGAAAATAAGTATTTGGTCAATAACAAAAGTTCATCTCAGTATTTTGTTATATATCCTTTGTTGGCAATGACAGAGGTCAAACATTTTCTGTAAGTCTTCACAAGGTTGGCACACACACACTGTTTGTGGTATGTTGGCCCATTCCTCCATTTCTCCTCTAGAACAGTGATGTCTTGGGCCTGTCGCTTGCCAACATGAACATTTAACTCCCTCCAAAGGTTTTCTATGGGGTTGAGATCTGGAGACTGGCTAGGCCACTCCAGAACCTTCATATACATCTTACTGAGCCACTCCTTCGTTGCCCTGGCGGTGTGCTTGGGATCATTATCATGCTGAAAGACTCAGCCACATTTCATCTTTAATGCCCTTGCTGATGGAAGGAGGTTTGCATTCAAAATCTCACAATACATGGCCCCATTCATTCTTTCATGTACATGGATCAGTCGTCCTGGTCCCTTTGCAGAGAAACAAACCCAAAGCATGATGTTACCACCATGCTTCACAGTAGGTATGGTGTTCTTTGGTTGTAACTCAGCATTCTGTCTCCTCCAAACACTACGAGTTGTGTTTCTATCAAACAGTTCTATTTTGGTTTCATCAGACCATATGACATTCTCCCAATAATCTTCTGGATAATCCAAATGCTCTCTAGTAAATTTGAGACGGGCCCGGACATCTACTGGCTTAAGCAGGAGAACATGTGTGGCACTGCAGGATCTGAGTCCTTGGTGGCGTAGTGTGTTAATGACAATAGCCTTTGATACTTAAGTCCCAGCTCTATGTAGGTCATTCAGTAGGTTCCCCCGTGTGGTTCTGGGATTTTTGCTCACTGCTCTTGCGATCATTTTGACCCCACGGGGTGAGATCTTGTGTGGAGCCCCAGATCGAGGGAAATTACCAGTGGTCTTGTATGTCTTCATTTTCTTATTACTGCTCCCACAGTTGATTTCATCACACCAAGCTGCTTGCCTATTGCAGATTCAGTCTTCCCAACCTGGTGCAGGGCTACAATTTTGTTTATGGTGTCCTTCGACAGCTCTTTGGTCTTTACCATAGTGGAGTTTGAATTTGACTGTTTGAAGTTGAGGACAGGTGTCTTTAATACTGATAACAAGTTCAAACAGGGGCCATTACTACAGGTAATGAGTGGAGGACAGAGGAGCCTCTTAAAGAAGAAGTTACAGTTCTGTGAGAGCCAGAAATCTTGCATGTTTTTAGGTGACTAAATACTTATTTTCCACCATAATTTGCAAAACAAAATCTTGCCAAATCAGATATGGTGAGATTCTGGATTTGTTTTCTCATTTTGTCTCTCATAGTTGTGGACACCTATGATGTTAATTACAGGCCTCTCTCATCTTTATAAGTGGGAGAACTTGTACAATTGGTGGCTGACTAAATACTTTTTTCCCCACTGTATTGTCTTTACCTCCATGAGTGATTGCTCTAAGTTAAAGTTTTAGTTCCTCTCTGCCTGTCTATGTGTGGGGATTTATCACTCCAGTCCAAGCCCCCTCCCGAGGTGGGAATAAGGGGGTATAAGACCAGGGCTTCTGAGGAGTTAGGATTACGGTGGCGGTCCAGACCTCACCACCATCAAGCATACTTCTGGAATTAGTGAGAGTTAGGGGCTCCCCTAGCCTGAGGGCCAGTTTAGGAGTCCCGAATCCCAGTCACTTCATATCTATCATGACACGTAACCCATCAGTAGAAGCCATGGGCCCTTTCTACCAATCAGTGAGGGGTCCTCACTTTTCACAAATATGGGCATACACATTGAAAGGTAGGGTAGAGATTTGTAGCAAAATGAAATGGGAGAACTCTACCTAGTGACAGGAAACTAACAGTGTAGTATAGTAACATCTATCAGTGACCCCCACATCGTATTGTAAATAGCAAAAGCCGTGAACTTGTTCCCCGCCCCCAGATAGCAACCATGGAGGAAGCTTATATCCCTGGCCCATAGGAACCAATCACAGCACAGCTTGCATTTCTGATTCAACTCCTAGAAAATGAAAGCTGTGCTGTGATTGGTTGATATGGGCAAATACATTTTTATTTCTTTTAGACAGTTCTAGAAGTAGGCCTCCTAAATCTCAAGGCCCAAGAACAGCAGATACGGGTATGGAACTGATTTATGATACTGTCTAAGACCAGCCCAAGAGACAGCGCAAACAGCAAAGGTCTAATCTATAGTCAGAAACAGGTGGGTACGATCTGGGGTCTATCCTCTGTCTTTTCAAAAGGAATGATATACCGTCTGTAAAACTGAAGGGACTGCTCTGGGGATTTGTAAAAAGGGGACTGTGGTCTGAATATTGAGGTGGGTCTGTAAATGGGGTATAAGGATTTGTACGCGGACTTTGTACGGGGGGGACTAGTTTGGTGTCTGTGCACAGTGATATCTTATTTGGGGATGTATAGAGGAGGGTTCTGGTCTGGGGCTCAGATCAGGATAAAGGGCTGATAAGCATACATTTTGGTAAAAATCTATTATATGACTTGACTGGCAGAAAACAAACTGGTAAGGTCAATTCAAAAAGCTGAAGGACACACAGACCAATGGTGTTGACCGAGTAGGCTGGAAGGTAAGTGGAAAAGTAAAGACCCAGACAATCCACTATGGTGGATGGCAGACAAACAAGTGAGGCAGGACACATGGGAAGACACAGAAGCAGAAGTTCAGATGCTGAGAACAATGGCCCGTTTAACAGTTTCTAATAACTATTCACGATGCTTACAGCAAACAATAGGTTATCCATCAGGTCATAGAAGCTTGTAAGACTTGACGTGGAGCACAACAAAGGGCAGCAGGGATAGGGGAAGGGAGTGGAGCTCTGACCTGACGACGAGAAAGTTGCGTAACAACAGATTAGTGGTCATTGTCAAGAACTGCTGCGAAAATTACTGGTACCGAGTGTCCCATCCCTACTAATCTCATATTGATGATCTATCACGAGAGTAGGTGATCAATATCCAAATAGTGGACAACCCTTTTAAGTAAGGTTTTTTTTTTTTAAAAAGAAGACGAGTATGTTCAGACAGCCCACAATGGATGGAAATTGTCATATGAGCAAATATCCAGCTGTCATCCATTAATAGCAGAAATACATTCTGTAAAAAGGAGCAGATGGGTCATGAATGGGTCAAAATCAAAAATGCTCTTTATATTTGTCTTTAACTTTTTCATTTTAGAATTTTTAGACCAAAAATTGCATGATCTGCTAAAATGTCACAGTGACTGAGATAAAAGAAAATTCGGACTTTTATAAAAATCGCCCCAGAGAATAAGGGGACTGGACTGGAGAATATCTACACAAACATTTTTTGACATCTTACAAAGACGTAATTGATGAACCATCCGAAGACATCTGTAAATCCAAAACCCTGCCCATAAAGAAGAACATAATTGCAAACAGGCGAAAACATAAAACATGCAAAGAAAAAGAAAAAGGCGCAATTGAAAAGATAGTAAATAAATTCAAAAACTAGACAAAATTCTAGAATGAATCTGGCCCCATGAGTGTACGCCTTCTTCCATGGAGTAAGGTTGTGCGCACACGGAATCCTTATACTGAGGTTTGGGAGCAAAAACTGAGCAGAAACTCAAGATTTTTGAGGAGTTTTGAGATTTGGACAGTTTTCGCTCCAAAAACTTAAAAAAAAACCCTGCGCCTATAGATTTTTGTAATGTAGGGTTTTTTGTAACAAATCCTCTCGGGAATATTCTTCAAAAACTGCTTAACCCTTTAATCACCCCACGAATTTCCATTTTTGTTTTTTGCTCCCCTTCTTCCAAGAGCCATAATTTTTCTTTATTTTTCCGTCAATATAGTTATTTGAGGGTTGTTGTTTTTTTTTGTGGGATGCGTTGTAATTTTAATTTTACCACATACTGTACTGGGAAAAAGGTAACAAAAATTCCAAGTGCGGTGAAGTTGCAAAAAAAAAAAAAAAAAGAAAGAAAGGTCCATGGAGTTTCAACATGGAAAATAGCCAGATATCCCTCCGGGGAAAAAAAAAAAGTGCAATTCCGCAATTGTTTTTTGGTTTTCTTATCCACCGTGGCCAACTCACTGAATGAATTTAAGAGAGGAATGGATGATTTTCTTGATAGCAAAAGTATAGAAGGTTATAAATAGCATAATCTTACAGGTAGATAGAAGAGCGACCAAGATTATTAGAGGAATGGGTGGGCTGCAACACCAAGACAGGTTATTAAACTTGGGGTTATTTAGTTTGGAAAAACAAAGGCTTAGGGGGGATCTAATCACAATGTATAAACATATGAGGGGACAGTACAGAGACCTTTCCAAAGATCTTTTTACACCTAGGCCTGCGACTGGAACACGGGGGCATCCGCTACGTCTTGAGGAAAGAAGGTTTAATCATAATCACAGACGAGGATTCTTTACTGTACGAGCAGTGAGACTATGGAACTCTCTGCCGCATGGTGTTGTAATGAGTGATTCACTACTAACATTTAAGCAGAGCCTGGATGCCTTTCTTGAAAAATATAATATTATCAGTTATGTATATTAGATTTTATGACAGGGTATTGATCCAGGGAACTAGTCTGATTGCCGAATGTGGAGTCAGGAAGGAATTTTTTTCCCCATTGGAGCTTATTTGACACATTGGGATTTTTTTTGCCTTCCTCTGGATCAACATGTTAGGCTACGGATTGAACTAGATGGACTTAGACGGGCTTTGCATGTTGCGACATCACAAGTTGATGCTGCGATGTCACACGCGATAGTCCCCGCCCCCGTCGCAGGTACGATATCGTGATAGCTGGCGCAGCGAAAATTATCGCTACGCCAGCTTCACATGCACTCACCTGCCGTGCGACCGTCGCTCTGGCCGGCGACCCGCCTCCTTCCTAAGGGGGCGGGTCGTACGGCGTCATAGCGACGTCTCACGGCAGGCGGCCAATAGCGGCAGAGGGGCGGAGATGAGCGGGATATAAACATCCCGCTCACCTCCGTCCTTCCGCATTGTGGCCGGCGGCAGGTAAGGAGATGTTCCTCGCTCCTGCAGCTTCACACACAGCGATGTGTGCTGCCGCAGGAGCGAGGAACAACATCGTACCTGTCGCGGCACCGGCATTATGGAAATGTCGGAGGCTGCAACGATGATACGATAACGACGCTTTGCGCTCGTTCATCGTATCATCTAGGATTTACACACTACGACATCGCAAGTGACGCCGGATGTGCGTCACTTTCGATTTGACCCCACCGACATCGCACCTGCGATGTCGTAGTGTGGAAAGCCGCCCTTAGAGTCTCCTTTCAACCTTAAAAACTATGAAACTATATGATAAAACTCATCTAGCAGTATGATTCCTCAGGCCAGTACAAGTTCGTAGATACTAAACACGTATAGTTTTACTTTTATCTAAGTGGTGAAAAAAAAAATCAGAAATTTGTCAAAAAAAAAAAAGGAATTGCGCTTTTGTCGCCATTTTCCGAGACCCTTAGCGTTTTCATTTTTCGGGATCTGGGGCTCAGTGATGGCTTATTTTTTGAGTCTTGAGCTGATGTTTTTTAATTATACCATTTTTGCTAGATGTGATGTTTTGATTGCCTGTTATCGCATTTTATTGAAATGTTGCGGCGATTAAAAAAAGTAATTCTGGTGTTTTGATTTTTTTCTCACTACACCGTGTACCAATGAGATTCGTTTATTTTATATTTTGATAGATTGGGCATTCCTGAATGCGGTGATACCAAATATATTTTATTTTCAATGGGGTAAAAGGGGTGTGATTTAAAAACTTTTTTTTTTTTTTTACTTTTTATTGATTTTACTAGTCACTTTATGCCTGCACTGTCCGATTACCTCTGCTGTTCAGTGGGATGCTTCAGCACCGCTCTGATCAGCAGAAATGCAAATCTCCTGTGAGTGGCGTTGTGCCAGAATTCACACGAAGTGAATCATGAAAGTGACAGGGGTCATCACTTGATCCCACCCTGTCATGACAACCCATCGGCGCCCTATGATCGCATAATGAGGCCGCCTATGGTGGCAGGGAATGGCCCAATCCCTGCTGGCGTGTGTTAACTAGTGTCAAACTAGTTAACAGGCATGGGAGGATCTCCGATCACCCTGCGCCTGTTAGCTGCATGTCGGCTGATCAGATCAGAAGACGTGTCTGGGGTTACTGTGGGCTCACTTAGCGAGTCCGCATTAAAGGGACATACACAACCTTGGACGTATAGGGGTTAAGAAACACTTGAAAAACTCTTCATATAGGAACACCACTTTGCTGTTCTTATGATTGTTTTTGCAGCTTTTTTTATAAGTAGGTTTTGAAAAACATCTTCTGGAAAAAAGAAAGTGCATGACGCTTTTTTTACAGGAGATCCTGAAGGAAACCTCTCCAAAATAAGCACTATCCAATCAAAACACTGTAAAAAATGCTGTAGGAAAAAAAAAAAAACTATTCCAAAACACTTTGAAAAAATATTCAGGAAAAGAAAAGAAAACTCCTCCAAAGACTATACTAAAAAGGAGGATTTTCTGAAGCGGTTTCTGAACTACCTTCATCCGACACTTGGATCAATATTGGACGTCTCTTCGATTTTGTGTGATCCGGTAAGTCTGCCCCCCAAAATTTGGACATGTGAAGAACCACATGTATAAGGTAATATTGCTGTCCGTAAAAAGAACGGAAAAAAACTTATTGGAAAAACTGATGTGTGAATGAGCGCCAAGGCTACATATGTGAGGGGATTGATAATTAGATCCCCATCTCAATTCATTAAGCACAATATGAAGAGGTGGCCCCATTCATAGTCAATATACGAAGCACGACGTGTTATCAGCACTGCCTGCCATCTACATTGTATCAACGACGTCTCCCCCATAGTAAACACATTAATGCCTGTGTATACAGTGATATCCGTCATGTCTGCGCCATCTTCTGTATTGATCTGGAATTAGTAATTCAGTGCCTCGGCCATTAATTATTAAAAGTATTGAAGCCCTTGTCAGCCTCTCGGAGACTGAGCCGGGAAGGAGGCCAGAAATGCAGATCAATGAGAGTTTCCAGATGTCACATATTACAGCTTGCAGTTTCTTTAAAAAAAAATGAAAATAATTCACTTGGCTGGCAAAATATCCTTTATCCATGTGGAGTCCAGTCCCAAATGATGAGACCTCGGGAGGAGAAGGGACGGCGACCTCTGGAATGAGACCCCGGGTCCTCGACTGATGATCCTATCAGGGTTTCTGCCAAATTCATGGAGATGAATCTATTTAGGAAGGAAACATTAATCAGATCCAGTCAATACGTTAATTTAGGAATGGGCCACCATGTCATTGCCATTGTGTATTATTTATGAGGGTCACTTTGTCAAGGGGGAACAGTAAACGCTTCCCAGAAATTGAGATATTTTCAGGAAATGATGATGAAATCTGTCAGTGCTCCAATGTGCGATGTGGGGATTCATGCAAGAGAGGGGGCTCTTTTTTGGAAAAAGTTTAAATTGTACCTCCCTTTTTATATTCCTACCTGTTGGGGATCTTGTACTAAATTACAGGCTGACATGTAATCCAGAGCTGCATTTACAAATCTGCTGGTTTCATAGTTGGGGTGTGCCGCCCCCGTGCCAGCAGCCGGCGCTGCTCGGGGCCGGACCTTCAGGTGGGTGGCTCGAGGGTCTCCGGACCCGGGGGTCTCGCAGACATGCCGAATAAATGGGGGGGACATAGATGTATGGGCTAGGCCATAGTAATTTCGTGACGCCACCCACGGTGTGTGGTGAGGTGGGACACCACCGCTGCTGTTATGGGGCACCCGGGGGAGATGTTGTGCAGCAAGTTGTTAACCCCTCCGTGGGCAGGGATGGTGGCCCCGGGTCCTGGTGACTCAGTGCGGGGGATAGCGACCGCAGGGAGTGTTGGTGTACTCAGTGTTAATGAACCACACAAGTCTCTAGTAAACCAAGGTGAAGGTGGCCGGTGCCGCGGCCGGTTGCATTCGGGTTCCCCCACCCGGCTGGTGGTCTCTATCCTTTTCATGCACTGCTTGTGTAAGGTGGACTTTCCTAATGTGAAACTCAGGAGTCTGCTCCTGGCTGGATGTGGCCTAAGGAGCCGTGCCCGCAGACGCTGGCCCGTGGGATCTATGGGCCCTGGCGGTGACCTCTTATCCCTATCAGTGGGCTGTTGTCTTCTATGAGGGACTTTGGGTGGGACAGGACCTCTAGTCCTGGCCTCAATCGGTTAATTAACCAGTTCCAATTGGTTCCGGTCCTGGCTTCAGGGTCCGAGTACCCCCCTTTGTGCTCTGGTTTCCGGGTCGGTTCCCCGTGTCGGTATCGGCGGGCTACAGCCCTGTCCCGGTCCACCTCGGTTCTGCCGAGCCGTCTTCCCATCTCCTGCTGACGGAGACCACCGTCTGCCTCCTAGCCAGTGGCACCAGGGCTCCAACCCTGGCACCGTTCAACTTGAACTTTCCTGCTGGAGCTACACTTAGCTCCAGCCCATACTCCTCTCCAAACTGAACTTCAAACTCCACTCTCTGTATTTCCGCCCCGGGCTGTCTAGACCCCTGGGTGGGCGTGTCCCAACCGCCTGGTCACGCCCACTGGTGTGTCTATATTTCCCTGACTAGGGTTTTTGGTTGGCTGTGTGTTCCTAGTGAGGGAATGGTGTAATGCGGGGGCCTATTTGTGACTACCTGGTTTTTGCCAGGGCGTCACAAAAACATGCAAAATTACAAACTCTATATGTTTATATGGGACTTTTACACCCCACCTAATACGGTAGCAAATCGGCCAGGCTGTTAGCTTAAGTTACAACAAGCTTGTTGACTGTGTTACAGAATAGTGCGCTGCAGGTCCAATAATCTGCTGCTCACAGAACTGATTGCTGGTATAGTCGCTTCTGATCCTGCTGTGTGCTCCTGAGCTCCTGAGAAGGAAGATCTCTCCACCTAATGCCGGCGTCACACGGTACGATATATCGGGCAATATGTTGTTGGGGTCACGGATTCCGTGACGCACATCCGGCATCGTTAGAGATGTAGTACCGTGTGACACCTCCGAACGACTGTGAACGAGGAAAAATAAATTATCGTTGCTCGTTGACACGTCGTTCATTTTCAAAATGTCGGTCCTCCTTCTGTGCTCTGGTTGTTCATCGTTCCCGTGGCAGCACATATTGCTCCGTGTGACACCCCGGGAACGACGAACACAGCTTAACTGCAACCCGCTGGCAGTGCGGAAGGAAGGAGGTGGGCGGGGTGTTACATCCTGCTTAGCTCCGCCCCTCCGCTTCCATTGGCCGGCCTCTGTGTGACGTCGCTGTGACGCCGAACGTCCCTCCCCCTTCAGGAAGAGGATGTTCGCCGCCCACAGCGACGTCGTCCGGCAGGTAAGTGAGTGTGACAGGGGGTTACCGACTTTGTGTGCCACGGGCAACTAATTGCCCGTGACGCACAAACGACGGGGGCGGGTACGATCGCGATAGATCATACCATGTGACGCCAGCATTAGGCCTGCTCTCTCCTACCCAGTGAGGAAGTGGGTCTCTGAGCGATGGTGCCAAGACCCAGGCTTTTGTTCCCTGGACCAGGCTATTGGGGGGAAGAAGAAGCCGGCAACCAACCTTCACAGTAGAGGACTCAAGAGTGAGACGCTCCATCAGGAGTCGCAGTAATGTGGCTCCTACACAATTATGGAGACCTAGAGAAGCCCCACGGCTTCCAAGATGGAGGCGAAGCCTTGTAGATTGTGTGATACTGGTCTGTCTAGTGGAAAGCCTCAATTACAGGGGCATAACTACCGCGGTCGCAGAGGTTGCCATTCCAACCAGGCCCGGGAGGTTAGGGGCCGCAGCCGCATTACATATCAGCAGCCAGCTCCTTTCTGTGAGAGAGGAGCTGTGCTGATCTGCCACAGACCACGCGGCCGCTATATGACCTGCTGCCGCCGCTGACACCGGGCCCCCCTGCCCCTGTCATCACGCACAAAAATGATAAAGCATAGAATGGTCTGTGCCGCTCCATGCTTCATCAGCCTCCCTCTGTGCCTGCGTAGTGACGTCACTCCTGTGCGACTGCTGTGCTGAGGCTTGCAGAGCGCAGGGCAGGAGGACACTGACTGGAGCAGCGGGGGAATGAAGGAGAGAGGTGAGCATAGAGCAGCAGTAGAACAAAGAGAGGTGAGGACAGAGCAGCGAGGGTACAAGGAGAGGTGAGTACTTGTTATTTTTTTTTATTATAAATTAGTGAGTACACAGTGGCCAGAGGCCTGGGGGGGCTGCATTATACATGGAGGCCTGGGGAGGCTGGCTGCATTATTATACATGGAGGCCTGGGGAGGCTGGCTGCATTATTATACATGGAGGCCTGGGGAGGCAGACTATGTGGTGAATTATAATATATGGAGGACTATGGGTTGAATTATAATACATGGAGAACTATGGTCAATTCTTTATAATAATTGGAGGGCTATGAGGGCTACTTTATACATGGAGGGCTATGGGGGTGAATTTTAATATATGGAGAACTATGGGGTGAATTATAATACATGGAGAACTATGGGAAATGCATTATAATAATTGGAGGGCTATGAGGGCTACTTTATACATGGAGGACTATGGGGGTGAATTATAATATATGGAGGACTATGTGATGCAGTATAATATATGGAGAACTATGGGGTGAATTATAATACATGGAGAACTAGGGGAAATGGATTATAATATATGGAGGACTATGGAAATACATTCTAATATATGAAGGGTTATGTGGGACCCTTTATACTAAATGAAAGGCTATGTGGGTGCCATTATAGTATTTGGAGAACTATATACGAAAGGGGACAAAGATACAAGCAGGGGATGGGAACATTTTGTGCAGCACCCAGCTTCCTCATACTCTGCTATACATCTTCTCTCAGCACCCAGCTTTCCCATGATCTGCTATACATCTTCTCTTAGCACCCAGCTTTCCCATGCTCTGATATGGGAAAGCTGGGTGCTGAGGGAAAGATGTATAGCAGAGCATGGGGAAGCTGGGTGCCGAGGACAAGATGGATATCAGAACATAGGAAGGCTGGGTGCTGATAGAGGGATTTCAGATCATAGGAAACCTGGGTGTTGTGGGTAAGAGCCAAATGCCAGCATCATTATCCCGTACCCCGAGTGTCAGTGTCATTATCCTGTACCCCAAGTGTCGGTGTACGTGGAAAGGGGTGGGCCAGGTCTGAACTTTGCACCGGGGCCCATGAAACTCTAGTTACACCACTGCTCATGTAGGTAAGGCTGACCTCCCTGAGAAAGGCTGGGTTCTGCAGAGATCCATGGAGTCGATGGCTGCCAAGTCATGAGCCACCTCTGTGAGTATGAAGAAGCAAACAAGATGATAAGGATGTGACTCGCCCACCCCAGGGCTATGGGACACCCGGTGCCGGGCCGGACTAGTCCGGTGGTAGTCAGTGGTGGCTGGGCCCGGCTCCGTGGCCCTGGTGGGTGTCAGTAGAATATGTGGCTTAGTGAATAAAGTTTGTGTTCGTGACGCCACCTGTGGTCTGCGGCTATTAAGCCGCCGCTGCTGTGTAAGGCCTCCGGGGAGATGATATAGCAGCAATGGTGGTACTGCTCCCCACAGGTGGAGCAATGCCCGGGGCACAGTTGGTGCTTGTGAGTGTCTATGCAGCTGAAATAACAGAGGCGACTTCAAGGGTACAGTTTGAAGTTCTTTACTCACAATTCTTGTCACAGTCTTGCAGGGACCCTTGGACTGCTGGGACCACTGTCAGGGACCTCCGCCGTTTCTGGGTGATTCAGAGAGTAAAAGCCGGTACCCTTCCCTTAAGTGTCTCTATCTTCTGCTGTCTTCCTTAGCCTTGCCTTGGTAGGTTGAACCTGGCTTGGCCTCCACAACAGCCTCCAGGCTGGGGAGTCACCTGTCGGATGATTATCCCTTTTCTGGGGGTACTGCTGTGGGCTGTGGCCCGGGGAGTTTACAATATTCCCTGGGCCTCGGTTTTTACTGTTTGGAGATGATTTTGCACTCCTCCGGTTTCTAGGGACCGTCCCCTGTTGCAGCTTGATCCCTCCACCGATGTTCTTGTGGAGCAGGCCACCGCAGCTCTACAACTACCCGTGGTACCTCTAGGACTACCCGTGGCCCTGGGACCCTTTCTGTTCTCTGCGTGGTGTCACCTGGACCCTCTGAGCCCCAGGATCTTCACCAGGAAGCGTCTCTTTCTTTCCTTTCAGCTCCTGACTGACTTGGAGCATTCTTTCCGTTACTTCTTCTCCTCCTTGCCTGCCTCCAGCAGGCCTCCTCCTCCTTCCCCACTTTCTCTCGTTCTCCTTCTTCAACTACATGCTGGCTCCTCACTCTCTCACTCCCTGAGGTAGACTAACTAAACTTGACCTTCCTCTCTGTGTCTGCTCTCAGATGGCTCCTCCCACCTCCCCAATTGCCCTGTTCTACCCTATAGGAGCAGGGATGGGTCTTACGACCCCCTCCCAGCATGCAGCATGGGAGGGTTGTCTGCCACTTTCCCTGGTCCCAGTGTGTTCCTAGCAATGGGTGTAGTGTGGATTTACCAGGGGACTGGAGTTCACTCTCTTCCTCTCCCAGAATGGGGCATCACACCGCTGAATGGGGTGCAATGACCTGTGGCGACGGAAGCCTCAGGGGCGCCACACTGCCCCACAGCAAATCCCAGCACGTCCTCGGGCTGAAAAACAACAGAAAATTGTGGAGAAACTGCAAAAACATTTTTGTTATGCATAACATAAAACAATAAAACATTTCTTCCCTTTATGGGAGGCACATATAAGTAAACGTTGCGAACTTCTTATAAAGAAAACTCTAAGTGTGCACTTCCAGTCCATTACACGGTTCGGGCACATCCCCCATAATTCTTGTAGGGGGCACAACGGGTGCAACTAATTACATTGTTGGCTACAACAAGTCCAGTAGCCTGGCAGTTTGTTTCTTTCAATCAACAAAGTGGAGAACAAAACCAGCCACTAAGTCCAGTGGCCTGGTTACATAGGACACTTTGCACATCACATTTACCAGGGACCACATTCCAGTCTAGTGGCCCGGTACACATACACAGGGGGGGTGACTTCTTCAAAAAGTACAAGGGGTAGTAAGGCAGGAAAGGGTGTCATCTTCAAAAAGAACATTAGGGCAGCACAAAAGGGACATCTTCACAAAGCATGAGGGGCAGACAGGGGCTATTTACAGTTCGGCTTCTTCTTTTCCTTTTCTTTACTTCAATGGCTGGGATCCTGCTTCGGCAGGGCCCTGGGTAGCAGGTAGGCCATGGAGATCTGGGTCTGCGTCTCCTGTGTGCTGGTCCCTGACCTACTGCGAGGCGCTGCAGCCTGGGCAGGAATGGGGCTTCTTGTATGCTCAGCTCGGCGTTGCTGCAAAGGGCTGCTGGTTTGCAGAGGGCTGTTGCTGTGGTCTTTTGGGTCTTGCTTTGGCCTTGCACCCTGCATCACACAAGCCATGGAGATCCGCGTCTGTGTCTCCTACGTGGCTGTTGCAGGCCCGCTGCTCAGTTCTGCGGCTTGGGCCTGCTTCGCGGTGGTGCTGCGGCTGCTGCTTGCAGGGGAGACGCTGCACGCTGACATAGTGCGGCGCCACTCCGGTTCTTCGGAGGCCATCTCCTCCTCCTGCAGGATATGGACGTGTAGGGCATACCAGCCCCGGCCTCCCATCAGCCGTGTGTATTCCACAACGTCACCCGGCTTGGCATCTCGCCCGGGGTGGCCTTTAGGCAGGTGTTCTTCAATATCCCATCGGGCCACAAAGACATCTTTACCCAGTCCGGGCTCTCTGATGAAGCCCCAGCCTCCTTTCTGCCGAAAATCGACTACTATGCCCCGTCTCATTGGGCCCTGTGACCCCTTAAGGGCCTTTCGAATTTGCTCCTTGGAGGCCAGGTTGGCTGCCTCCTGGGCTTTCCGCTTCTCCTCCCGGGCCTCCCGCTCCTGCTGGTACTCCTTCACCAGTCTCCGGCAGGTCAGCTCGTTTGCCAGTGGGGTTTCCTTGGGGCGCAGGGGCTGTTGCAGTCTCCCACTCTCTATGGGTGCTGCGTCCCAGTTCACTCCCGGGGATGTCGTTCCCAGGAGGTTCACAGGGGGACTCGGTAGGGGGCCTACTAGCTGTTCGGGGTCCACCCCTCCCCAGGCTCCGTCTGCGGGGATTTCAGGCAGGCCTCCGGTGCCCCACCGGGCATCAGCGGGGCTGGCGGGGAAGGGTTGCGGACGGTGGAGGGACTGGGCGGTGGCGCTTGGTGGGTCAGTGGGTCCGGACGGGTCGGGGTTTCATGTAGCTCACCCGGTCGCTGCTCCGCGGCCTCCATCCAGTGGCCCACGCTTTCCGACACCATCGATGTTTCACTCCGCCGGTCCACCTCTGCTTGCATGTTATGCAGCCTCCGAGCCAGGATTTGCATTTCCTCCCGGAGCAGGTCCAGCTCGGGATCCATCTTCCCGGTCCATGGTGTACACTTCTCCAGCCTCTCTGCCATGCTGCCGACCTGGGGAACGCTTGCTGGATCACTGCTCGGGTGCTCGACCACGCCACTCGGCTGCTCCCTTTCCCTTCTCGGAGGCGGGGCCGGAGGCTGCACTAGCATCTGGCGCCAGACTGGCGCCCAGCCCATCACGGCCGGCACCACTCCGCTTGCGATAAGGTACATTTTCTTTATCTGCTGGTCTGGCATTTAGACTCTTTCTGCCAGCCGGCCAGCTTATCTAGTCGCCATTTCTTCTTCCTCCGCCTTCTATGGCGGGCACCGCTTCGCGCTCTTTTCTTGGACAAGGGGGCGGGGCTTCTCTTTGCGCCCTTTCTTCTTGCACGCCCCCCTTCTTCCCGCGCTCAGTGGCTTCAATGGCGGCAGTTTCTCACAGTAAATACAGGCTATTTCACGATTCTTCAGGCGCACAGTACCCTGTGTGACCGGGCACGAAATCCTGTTCGTGACGCCAAAGTTGACTCGCCCACCCCAGGGCTATGGGACACCCGGTGCCGGGCCGGACTAGTCCGGTGGTAGTCAGTGGTGGCTGGGCCCGGCTTCGTGGCCCTGGTGGGTGTCAGTAGAATATGTGGCTTAGTGAATAAAGTTTGTGTTCGTGACGCCACCTGTGGTCTGCGGCTATTAAGCCGCCGCTGCTGTGTAAGGCCTCCGGGGAGATGATATAGCAGCAATGGTGGTACTAGTCCCCACAGGTGGAGCAATGCCCGGGGCACAGTTGGTGCTTGTGAGTGTCTATGCAGCTGAAATAACAGAGGCGACTTCAAGGGTACAGTTTCAAGTTCTTTACTCACAATTCTTGTCACAGTCTTGCAGGGACCCTTGGACTGCTGGGACCACTGTCAGGGACCTCCGCCGTTTCTGGGTGATTCAGAGAGTAAAAGCCGGTACCCTTCCCTTAAGTGTCTCTATCTTCTGCTGTCTTCCTTAGCCTTGCCTTGGTAGGTTGAACCTGGCTTGGCCTCCACAACAGCCTCCAGGCTGGGGAGTCACCTGTCGGATGATTATCCCTTTTCTGGGGGTACTGCTGTGGGCTGTGGCCCGGGGAGTTTACAACATTCCCTGGGCCTCGGTTTTTACTGTTTGGAGATGATTTTGCACTCCTCCGGTTTCTTGGGACCGTCCCCTGTTGCAGCTTGATCCCTCCACCGATGTTCTTGTGGAGCAGGCCACCGCAGCTCTACAACTACCCGTGGTACCTCTAGGACTACCCGTGGCCCTGGGACCCTTTCTGTTCTCTGCGTGGTGTCACCTGGACCCTCTGAGCCCCAGGATCTTCACCAGGAAGCGTCTCTTTCTTTCCTTTCAGCTCCTGACTGACTTGGAGCTTTCTTTCCGTTACTTCTTCTCCTCCTTGCCTGCCTCCAGCAGGCCTCCTCCTCCTTCCCCACTTTCTCTCGTTCTCCTTCTTCAACTACATGCTGGCTCCTCACTCTCTCACTCCCTGAGGTAGACTAACTAAACTTGACCTTCCTCTCTGTGTCTGCTCTCAGATGGCTCCTCCCACCTCCCCAATTGCCCTGTTCTACCCTATAGGAGCAGGGATGGGTCTTACGACCCCCTCCCAGCATGCAGCATGGGAGGGTTGTCTGCCACTTTCCCTGGTCCCAGTGTGTTCCTAGCAATGGGTGTAGTGTGGATTTACCAGGGGACCGGAGTTCACTCTCTTCCTCTCCCAGAATGGGGCATCACACCGCTGGATGGGGTGCAATGACCTGTGGCGACGGAAGCCTCAGGGGCGCCACAGATGCTCCGGGAGGAGCTGTGCTGTACAAGTGCCAAAGCTGCAGGTTTCCTTCTAGTGGAAAGCTGATTGCTCGTGTAGGTGAGGTTGACCTCCCTGAGAAAGACTGGGGGCTTGAGAGACCTCGGGAGTTCATGGCTCCCGGGTTAAGAGCCACCTCCATGAGTATGAAGAAGCAAACAAGATGATAAGGATGCTTCGGGAGGAGCTGTGCTGCACAAGTGCCAAAGCTGCAGGTGCCTCCAAGCAAAGGAAAAATCAACTTCTGGTGGAGTTAAAAAGACTTAAAATTGAAATTAATGAACTTGAAGTTAGAAAGGTAAGGAAGGCATTTATCAGAGAGAATAGTGGCCATTTCAAGGACAAGCTGTATAATGAGGATAAATTTAGAGAAATGGCTTATACCAGAGAGCAGAGCCAGGTGGATGTGTGACGCCCTTGCGTCAGGTCGTCACAGGGTATTGTGCAATCTGCCCTTCTGCACAGTATCCACCCTCCTTGGTTACGGGTCCTGGTTCTTTAGTGTTGCTAACAGCTTAGCCAATCGAAATCCTAGGAACACTTCACACTTTACCCACCAGACACACCATTGGGGGGCCTGAAGGGAATAGGGCCGCCCACATAGGGGGTTGATGAGAGGAAAGTGACAGTTGAAAGTTGAGTTGAGCTCGGGAAGTTGAAAGGAGAGGTTGTGGAGAAGTGACTCTCTGAGAAGGAGAGGTCACCGGCCTGGAGCAGAGCTCCTGTGTACTAGGTGGCAGACTTTGGTCTGGGCCTGGTAGGAGCTGGAACCCCGGTCGGAGGGGATAGTGTCAGGGGGCACAGACAGCCGAGGAGGGCAGCCGGCAACCTTGAGCTATCACCGGGCAGGGGCCAGACCACGACGGGGTACGCGGACCCCAGGCTGGAAAGTAGCTTCACGTGTTCTGGTAATTTACCCGACGGGGTGAAGAAGACTTCAAGTGTCATCCCCAACCCGCTCCAAAATCGGGGTACTAGCGCATCGATGGGATAGGACTTTCCCAATACGGTCCAAAGAAATCCTATGCGTGAATCCTGAGAGCAAGCTCACTCCATTAGCCATACGGACCATCAGTTGTGTTGTGCAGAAGTCTGGTGGATACACAGCTGATAGTCCTACTGAATAGACTGTTAGAATTTGTATTATGGCAAGAAAAAAGCAGCTAAGTAAAGAAAAAGGAATGGCCATCATTACTTTAAGAAATAAAGGTCAGTCAGTCCAAAAAATTGGGAAAACTTTGAAAGTGTCCCCAAGTGCAGTGGCAAAAACCATCAAACGCTACAAAGAAACTAGCTCACATGAGGACCGCCCCAGGAAAGGAAGACCAAGAGTTACCTCTGCTGCGGAGGATAAGTTTATCCGAGTCGCCAACCTCAGAAATTACGATTAAAAGCAGCTCAGATTAGAAACCAGGTCAATGCCACACAGAGTTCTAGCAGCAGACACCTCTCTAGAACAACTATAAAGAGGAGACTTTGTGCAGCAGGCCTTCATGGTAAAATATCTGCTAGGAAACCACTGCTAAGGACAGGCAACAAGCAGAAGAGACTTGTTTGGGCTAAAGAACACAAAGAATGGACATTAGACCAGTGGAAATCTGTGCTTTGGCCTGATGAGTCTAACTTTGAGATCTTTGAATCCAACCACCGTGTCTTTGTGCGATGCAGAAAAGGTGAATGGATGGACTCTACAAGCTAGGTTCCCACCGTGAAGCATGGAGGAGGAGGTGTGATGGTGTGGGGGTGCTTTGCTGGTGACACTGTTGGGGATTTTTTCAAAATTGAAGGCATACTGAACCAGCATGGCTACCACAGCATCTTGCAGTGGCGTGATATTCCATCCGGTTTGCGTTTAGTTGGACCATCATTTATTTTTCAACAGGACAATGACCCCAAACACACCTCCAGGCTGTGTAAGGGCTATTTGACTAAGAAGGAGAGTGATGGGGTACTACGCCCGATGACCTGGTCTCCACAGTCACCAGACCTGGACCAAATCGAGATGGTTTGGGGTGAGCTGGACCGCAGAGTGAAGGCAAAAGGGCCAACAAGTGCTAAGCATCTCTGGGAACTCCTTCAAGACTGTTGGAAGACCATTTCCGGTGACTACCTCTTGAAGCTCATCAAGAGAATGCCAAGAGTGTGCAAAGCAGTAATCAAAGCAAAAGGTAGCTACTTTGAAGAACCTAGAATATAAGACATATTTCACACTTTTTTGTTAAGTATTTCATTCCAAATGTGTTAATTCATAGTTTTGATGCCTTCAATGTGAATCTACAATTTTCAGTCATGAAAATAAAGAAAACTCTTGGAATGAGAAGCTGTGTCCAAACTTTTGGTCTGTACTGTATGTGCGCACACTGCAGTTTCGTTTCTCTAGTGAAAAATGCACCCTCTGGCAGAAAAATGCATAATAAAAAGCATGAGTTTTCGGTGCATTTTTGCCCCATTTGTGCCTGCGTTTTTTCCTCTGTGCTTTTTTTTTTTAACTTTGTCAATGATAAAACACAGGAAAAAAACGCAGAAAATAAGTGACCTGCAACCAAAACTGCAGGCAAAAATGAAGCAACGTGCGCACAGTCTTTTGGATTTCTCATAGACTTTGCTGGGGAAGGTCATACATGTGTGAAGCCCCGCAGGTGTTGTGTCGGTGTCGGTGCGTTACCTTCAGGGACTCCACGTTGCTGGATCTCCGTCACTGGTAGGAAATCTTCGGTTTTGATCGTGACGCCACTCCCAGTATTGCGGTCAGTGGGGACCGCCACTGCAGGTTAGGGGTGCCTGGGGCTGATGATATGTGCAGTCAGATGTAGTAGCCTCCTGAGAGTGAGGCAAGCCCCAGGGCCCGGTGTAGATGCGTAGTACTACAAGTCGCAGAATGACCACACAGGCAGAGTGTCTTTCAGGGTTTTTACTCACTTCAGGTGGCAGGGTGAGTAACCCGGGCGTAGCTGAGATGAACCAGGTAGGAACCAGGTATCCTTCAGGCTGACTTTATGAGGGTGACTACTGACTCGCCTTCCTTAGCCCTTGGTGGTTTGGGGTGACCCCGACTTTGAGTCCCTATGGGGGTCACCCAGGGAAGATGCTGCAGCCTCTCTCCCCTTGTTGTTTGCCGTGTGCTTGTTCCCCGGACCAGGCCACTCCAGCCTCTTGCCTCCTATGACCTATGGGCCCTAACTTGTGGTTACGTGGCTGCGGCTTTTGTAGTGTTGTGGTGTGGGCTTTAAGAGCCCCACACCGGCAGGTTTAGCAGAAGAAAGTTGAATCTATCCCCGCTTCGGGATCTGCCGCCCGGTTGGGCCTGGTGCTCTCTAGCAGTCTCCTTACTTCCCACTCCGTTGCACTCCCTAGCTGAAGCTGGCTTTCAGGCAGCACTCCTAGTTGACCGTTCTCCCCGTCTGTAGCCACTGCGCGGACGCTGTCAGATTGCACAGCTCCAGGGATCTGCTCCTCACTTGAGCTCCCTGGACTCTACACTGAACTGGCTCACTGCTCCTCCTCTCCTGTTCTTGCCTACGCCACCTAGCAACCAGACTCTCCACCACACCCCTTGAGAGGAGATGGAGGCTCTACCCCCTCCACTATTCCAGTGAAGGTGAAGGCTTGCCCCCTCCTGGGATCCCCAGGGGTCCTCTCATGGGTACATGTGTGAGACCTGATCACTATGCGCCTGTGTTCCACACCCCTGTCAGCCTTCTGGATTACCTGTATTGTACTGTCCCCAGCATGGGTGCAGTACTCAGTGGTGCCTGACCAGGTCAGGGGCGCCACATTCCCCCTTAGTTATCACCAGCACGTCCTCGGGCTGCAAGACAACATTTTAAAATGCATAAAACATTAAAACATGTAAAAACATTTTAAGATCACCAGTTATCGTACATCACCACCCTCCACCCACAAGTCCGTTAACCCACCCAAAACCCTCTCAGGAGGCAGGTCACCGGTCCTGTTGGTAACCAGGTCTGGGCCATCCGTTTCCCCAGACCTTTCCTCCAATCTTCCTCTCCCGTTGGCCGCGGCTTCAGCCACTTCTGGCAGGATGTAAAGGCGGCTTTCATGGGCTGGTGGTTTCAGGGTATACCTGGCCTGGTGGATCCGCGCCTTCAGCCTCTTCTGGCAGGATGCAGAGGCGGCCTCCACAGTTGGTGCTGGCCAGGTACCCTCTTTGTGGTGGTGAGCCAAGGCCCCATAAACAGGCTTGCTCTCTGGTCGCAGGTGAGCCAAGGCCCTTTTCTACGGACGGGCCCCCCTGGTTGCAGACGAGCCAAGCCCCTAAACAGGCTGGCCCTGGTGGTGGTGCCACTGGTGTAACTATTTACACTGCGAGAGTTTGTGGCTATAGCCAGTTCATAGCCTTAAGGTTTATGGTTTTCTCACAATAGTTTTTGTGGGCACATTTCTTAAACGTTGCAAACAAAACTTGTCAAAACTTCAACTGGTAACTTGCTGTATTTCTTTACTTCTCTCTACTCTACTCCTCCATTTCACCAGGGCGTGGGCATGTAGGGCACCGGCACCTGTGACTTTCTTGCTCTCCGTCGTCGTCCGTGGTTGTTTCATCTGTAGGATCTTTGTCTGTGGTTGTTTCATCTATAGGTTCTTTATCTTTCCTTTCTTGATCTTCGTCTGTTTCTTGTCTTTCTTGTCTTTCTTGTCTTTCTTGTCTTTCTTGTCTTTCTTGTCTTTCTTGTAGCATGGGATGGCTGTAAGGTTTGCTGGGACATAGCGCTACGTCCAGGGCATACAATCCCCTTTCGCCCTGATGCATGGTGAACTGAACTGAGTCTCCCATCTTTAGATTTCGGCCAGGGTGTCCTCTAGGCAGATGAGCGCTTACATCTCTCCTGTTAACAAATATCCCCTCCTTTATGCCAGGGGCTACAATGAATCCATAACCACTTCTCAGATTGAAATCTTCCATTACGCCATAACACAGGGGTCCTCTGGCCTGGGCTTTGGACCTTCTTAGGCACCTTTTCTCCTCCAGGTCTCTGGCTGTGACCTCTCTCTGCTCTGGAGACTGTGGTGTTGGAGGATACTTTGTTCTGCTGCGCCGTGTCTTGCGGGCTGGGTTCATGCCTGTGGGCTCCCAGGTGAGGTCTTTGGGTTGATCTTCATCTGCTGACGGTGTCAAGTCTTCCTCCTCCCAGCGGGAATAGGGCAGCATCTCCGGCTCTGGGTAGGGGTCTGCTGCGGTTGGCGTCGGAGTCAGCCCTTCTGCTTCCTGGTCTCCTCTCCCCCTTAGTTCTTCGCTGCACTCTGGTTGTGGCAGCGCTGGGGATGAGTGTTCTTCAGCTGGCCCAGGCGGCGGACTCTTCGGCGCAGCTGCAGGGGTTGCCTGTATTTCCTTGGGGGTATGCGGAGGGAGCAGATACCGATCCACCATCTCTTGCGGGAACTGGGCCTCCAGATCAGCCTTCAGCTTCCAGTATTCGGGGTCCTCTCCTATCAGGGTCTTCCTAGCAGGGACCTCTTTGGACTGGGGAGCGGTGTCTGCTCTGGCCTTGCAGGCCGGGGAAAATGATGAGGTAGTCTTCTCTTCTTGGCGGGCCGCGCCTGGCATGGCGGCGGCCTGGTCTTGGCGGGCCGCGCCCTGTATGGCGGCGGCCTGAATTGGCGTTCCTGTCGCGGCCGGTTCCTGGCGGGCCGGACTGGACACTGCAGCCGCGGTCTCACTTGGCGTCGCAGCCTCGATGGGGTCCGTGCAGGCTGAGCCGGGCGTCGCTGCAGTTATCGGAGCTTGGCGGGCCGCACCCGGCGGGGCTGCGGCCTGGTTCAGCATATCACTTGCGGCGCGGACGAGCGTCACTGCTGCGTTGGGGTCTTGGCGGACCGGGTTCAGCAGGGTGGCAGCCTGGGTCAGCGTTACACCTGCAGCACGGATGAGCACTGCCGTGGTGGTCGGAGCCCTGCGGGACAGGCGGGGCATCGCTGCAGCGGCCTGGGCTTGGCGGGCCGCACCTAGCGTGGCTGCGGCCTCACTCAGCGTCGCCGCACCGGGCGCCTCCTCTGGGACCGCGGTCGTAGCAGCTAGGGTCGGGGCTCTTGTTCTAGCCGGGGCAACACCGGACTCACCCATCGGGGTCTGAATCGTCGTCGCCGCTCGATCCGGCAGGCTCCGCGCGGCTCTCTCCTCATAGGTCCGGACCGCTGCAGCCTTCTCTAGAAGCTCCTTGCGTTCCTCATAGAGCCGTCGCATAATCCTGGCCTCCAGCTGATCACAGAAGAGGGCAAGCTCCCGGCACCACCAGGCAGCAGAGCCTGGTTCTGGGTATCCGCGTCTGGATTCCATTTCTGCTCTCCGCAGCAGCAGGTTTGTGGCTTCCCTTCTCTCTCGCCGTTTCTGGACGCTTCCGCTCTCACAGCCGGCAAGGTCAGAACTCTGCAGAGGATCTCTGGGTAGCCACACCTCTTCGTGGGCGGTAACTTCTTCCAGCGCGGGCTGCTGTTGTTTTTCAGCGCGCTTTTCATGGTGGCAATATGGCGGCGCTTCCAATTTTTCAAGCGGACCGCCCAGGCACATGGTCACCTGTCTGAACAGGTCTAGTCCTTATCCTGTTCGTGACGCCAGATGTGAAGCCCCGCAGGTGTTGTGTCGGTGTCGGTGCGTTACCTTCAGGGACTCCACGTTGCTGGATCTCCGTCACTGGTAGGAAATCTTCGGTTTTGATCGTGACGCCACTCCCAGTATTGCGGTCAGTGGGGACCGCCACTGCAGGTTAGGGGTGCCTGGGGCTGATGATATGTGCAGTCAGATGTAGTAGCCTCCTGAGAGTGAGGCAAGCCCCAGGGCCCGGTGTAGATGCGTAGTACTACAAGTCGCAGAATGACCACACAGGCAGAGTGTCTTTCAGGGTTTTTACTCACTTCAGGTGGCAGGGTGAGTAACCCGGGCGTAGCTGAGATGAACCAGGTAGGAACCAGGTATCCTTCAGGCTGACTTTATGAGGGTGACTACTGACTCGCCTTCCTTAGCCCTTGGTGGTTTGGGGTGACCCCGACTTTGAGTCCCTATGGGGGTCACCCAGGGAAGATGCTGCAGCCTCTCTCCCCTTGTTGTTTGCCGTGTGCTTGTTCCCCGGACCAGGCCACTCCAGCCTCTTGCCTCCTATGACCTATGGGCCCTAACTTGTGGTTACGTGGCTGCGGCTTTTGTAGTGTTGTGGTGTGGGCTTTAAGAGCCCCACACCGGCAGGTTTAGCAGAAGAAAGTTGAATCTATCCCCGCTTCGGGATCTGCCGCCCGGTTGGGCCTGGTGCTCTCTAGCAGTCTCCTTACTTCCCACTCCGTTGCACTCCCTAGCTGAAGCTGGCTTTCAGGCAGCACTCCTAGTTGACCGTTCTCCCCCGTCTGTAGCCACTGCGCGGACGCTGTCAGATTGCACAGCTCCAGGGATCTGCTCCTCACTTGAGCTCCCTGGACTCTACACTGAACTGGCTCACTGCTCCTCCTCTCCTGTTCTTGCCTACGCCACCTAGCAACCAGACTCTCCACCACACCCCTTGAGAGGAGATGGAGGCTCTACCCCCTCCACTATTCCAGTGAAGGTGAAGGCTTGCCCCCTCCTGGGATCCCCAGGGGTCCTCTCATGGGTACATGTGTGAGACCTGATCACTATGCGCCTGTGTTCCACACCCCTGTCAGCCTTCTGGATTACCTGTATTGTACTGTCCCCAGCATGGGTGCAGTACTCAGTGGTGCCTGACCAGGTCAGGGGCGCCACACATGCAGCAAAGGACCACAAACTACAAACTGCACCCAAACCTGCACCAAAAAAGCAGCAAAAACGCAGCAAAAAAAGCAGCGTGTGCATAAGGCCTAACTGTGGTTTATCACATCTGAATTCAATTTCCCTAGCCACACCCAGGCCTGATTACTGCCCCACCTGTTTTCAATCAAGAAATCACTTAAACCTACCTGACAAAGTGAAGTAGACCAAAAGATCCTCAAAAGGTAGACATCATGCAGCGATCCAAAGAAATTCAGGAACAAATGAGAAACAAATACAGTGGTACCTTGCTTAATGAAAACAATCCGTTCTGGGACTGTGCTTGTTAATCAAGGTACTCGTTCAGCAGAGCAAGATTTCCCATAGGAAATCATTGCAATGCTGATGATCCGTTCCACAACTTCTAAAATGTCCCATCCTGGTCCCCTATTCTATCATTCCACACATGCACAAACGCACACAAACATGTACAAACACACACAAACTCACACAAACACACATGCACGCATGCACACACACATATTAACATATTATATGCTCACCTTACCTTCCGTTCCATCGCCGGTCTGCTGGGACTTGCTGTTCTCTGGTACGGGGCCGGGCTGTGTAACGCGTTACCATAACGACGAGGCAGGAAGTTACTGGCCAGAGCGTTGACGTCAAAGGCAGAGCCGCTTGCCTCTGATTGGCCAGCGCTCTGCCTTTCATTAGCGGTGACAGGAAGTTCCTCCTTCGTCGCTATGGATACAGATACACAGCGTGGACTGGAGAGGAGCGGCGCACTACAGGACCCAGGAGGCCGGCGATGAAACGAAAGGTAAACATATTATGTTATATTATATGCTCACCTTACCTTCCGTTCCATCGCAGGCCTCCTGGGTCTTGTAGTTCGCCGCGAGGATGTCGCGATGTACCCGGGAATTACAAGAACCATGAGCCCGGCGGTGGAACGGAAGGTAAGGTGAGCATAATACTGTATGTGTGTGCGTGCGTGTGTGTTTATGTGTGTTTGTGCGTACATGTGTGCGTTTGTGTGGACTGCAAGTGCGGGTCAGAGTGTAGTGGATGGACGAAACCGGAAGTTTGTGCGGTGAGAATTTCACTCGTACAGCAAAGCTTTCTCGTAAAGCGGGTTACAAATTTACAGAAAGCTTTGCTTGTATAGCGAAATTCTCGTTAAGAGGGTTACTCGTTATGCGAGGTACCACTGTAATTGAGATCTATCAGTCTGGAAAGTATCCTGAAGGACATTGTTCATCCATCTGTTCGTGACCTCAAGCTGAAGCGCACTTGGGTTATGCAGGCAACAAACCAATGATCCAAAACACACCAGCAAGTCCACCTCTGAATGGCTTAAGGAAAATGAGGTTTACAGTTGGAACCCCTTCAATATGGCTCAATTACAACAATTCTGCAAAAATGAGTGGCCAAAATTCCTTGAGAGTGTTGTATAAGACTCATTGCCAGTTATCGCAAACGCTCAATTGCAGTTGTTGCTACTGAGGGTGGCTCAACCAGTTATTAGGTTTAGGGTGCAATCACTTTTTCACACAGGGCCAGTGGAACTGAACGTGATAGACTGGGAGCCGGCATCTGACAGCTGCGGAGGCTCGTAACCAAGGTAAACATCGGGTAACTTGCTTGGATACCTGATATTTACCTTGGTTACGAGCATCCGCAGCTGCTAGGAGCCGAGCTCACTGCACACGTAACCAACGTAAACATCGGGTAACTAAGAGAAGCGCTTTGCTTGGTTACCCGATATTTATCTTGGTTACGAGTGTCCGCAGTTCTCAGGCGGGGAGAGAGAGAGGAGAGGGAGAGGGAGGGGGAGGGGGAGAGAGGGACTGATCACGCCAGGCTGGTTTCTGGGCATGCTCAGTAGAGCAAGCAGGATCCTGTCTATCAGCATGCCAGCGTTCACATGCGTTTGCACGCAGTATAGTCAGGATCCAGCAATTTGCAGTATTTGGACGCAGCTCAAAAACGCTACAAGTAGCGTTTTTGAAAAATGTTAAAAAACTGCAAGTCGCTGGATCCTCACTATAAGGCACGCAAATGCAAGGAACGCATGTTAACGCGAGTCCATTGCAAATGCATTGAAATGAAAACGCATTTGCACTGGATCCGTTTTTGCGTTAAAAAAACATTCATGACGCATGTTAAAAAAACGTAGAGTGAAAGCAGCATTAAGCGGGCTTTACACGCTACGATATATCAAACGATATGTCGTCGGGGTCACGTCGTTAGTGACACACATCCGGCATCGTTTGACATATCGTAGCGTGTGACAGCTACGAGCGAGTGTGAACGAGCAAAAATACTCACCTTATCGTTGCTCATTAACACGTCGCTCATTTTCAAAAAATCGAACGTCCTTCTGTGCTCCGGTTGTTCATCGTACCCGGGGCAGCACACGTCGCTCCGTGTGACACCCCGGGAACGATGAATTGCAGCTTACCTGCAGCCGCCGGCAGTGCGAAGGAAGGAGGTGAGCGGGATGTTTACGTCCCGCTCATCTCCGTCCCTCCGCTTCTATTGGCCGGCTGCTGTGTGACGTCGCTATGATGCCGAACGTCCCTCCCCTTTCAAGAAGTGGATGTTCGCCGCCCTCAGCGAGGTCGTTCGGGAGGTAAGTACGTGTGACGGGGGTTTACGACTTTGTGCGACACGGGCAACAAATTGACCATGCCGAACAAAAGATGGGGGCGGGTACGATCGCAAATGCAATTGCATGATAAATTGAAGCATGTAAAGCAGACTTTAGTCTACTCCTCTCCTTTCCTGGTGGTGGGCTGCTGCGGACAATAGATTTTGTTTTGTTTTGCTCAGTATACAGTGATGTGGGGCTGCAGGCGCTGAACTTCAGCTTTGTTGGTTGTGGTTATGTTATTTTTGTGTTTCTGTATATATTGTATATAGCTTGTGTATAGAGATATAAATATGGGTGTTGGTATTAGGTTGGGTGGTGGGAAAAGGGGAGAGGTGGGGTTACAAAATGGCGCTGCCTGATCTGGCCTTTAGACATTGGACATGGACTGAGGCATGAGACGCAGAACCAGCTCTCAAATCAGTGTGGGGGTTGGGAATAGTGGGCTTGAGTGTGGGGGGTTAGTTTAGTACAATATGATATATATTTTTGGAGGGTTTTTTTTAGAAGTATAAAATTAATACTAAAAAAAGTTTATTTACTATATATATACTGTATATACTTTTGCTGGCATGTACACAGTGACAGCACCAGCAGAATAGTGAGTGCAGCTCTGGAGTATAACACAGGATGTAACTCAGGATCAGTACAGTATAAGTAATGTAATGTATGCAACAGTGACTGGACCAGCAGAATAGTGAGTGCAGCTCTGGAGTATAATACAGGAGGTAACTCAGGATCAGTAATGTAATGTATGTACACAGTGACTGCACCAGCAGAATAGTGAGTGCAGCTCTGGAGTATAATACAGGAGGTAACTCAGGATCAGTACAGTATAAGTAATGTAATGTATGCACACAGTGACTGGACCAGCAGAATAGTGAGTGCAGCTCTGGAGTATAATACAGGAGGTAACTCAGGATCAGTACAGTATAAGTAATGTAATGTATGTACACAGTGACTGGACCAGCAGAATAGTGAGTGCAGCCCTGGAGTATAATACAGGAGGTAACTCAGGATCAGTACAGTATAAGTAATGTAATGTATGTACACAGTGACTGCACAAGCAGAATAGTGAGTGCAGCTCTGGAGTATAATACAGGGTATGATTCAGAAACAGTACAAACCTGGTTACAAATTCCGGTGAATATGATATCCTTCTGTATGTTATTGTTCTATTTGTTTTTGGTGATCTCCTCCGTCCTCCAGGATTGTTAGTCACCACACGCGTAATGTCTTCTACCAGGTGGGCGTGTTAGGAGCACATTACTCATTCAGGCCACGCGGGAATAACATTATTGGAATTGCGCCGTTTAATTTTGGTAAACCGAATGACTATGACAATTTACGATACTCCGCACACTGTTTTGAGCTTTTAAGTGCCCTCTCCAGTCTCCACTACTTTCAGGTTTTTTTCCTTGCTGACAGTGAATGAGAGAACGTTTGTTTGTTTGCCAAATACCAGAATGAGAGAGAGAATGTTTTAAGGCATTTTATTACTTTCTGCAAAGTCAAAACTTTCCACACACTGAGTGTACTATGCCTTTAAACAATATGGGACAGCCCATATGATGATGTCATGTCTTTGAAAGCTTCTGATAGGCTTATTGGCAACATATGAGTTAATTAGAGACACACCAGTGGATGTATTTTAATATACACCTGAAACACACTGCTTCTTTGTGTAGTATCATGGGAAAGTCACAAGAAATCAGCCAAGATCTCAGGAAGAGAATTGTGGACTTGCACAAATCTGGTTCATCCTTGGGTGCAATTTCCAGATACTTGAAGGTGCCTCGTTCATCTGTACAAACAATTATATGGAAGTACAAACAAGATGGGAATGTCCAGCCATCATACCACTCAGGAAAGAGAGGTTCTGTGTACCAGAGATGAACGTGCTTTGGTCAGACATGTTCATATCAACCCAAGAACAAAAGCAGAAAGAAGACCTTGTGAAGATGCTGGTGGAAGCTGGTAAGATTGTGTCATTATCCACAGTGAAACGAGTACTGTATCACCATGGGCTGAAAGGCCACTCTGCCAGGAAGAAGCCATTACTCCAAAAGAAACATAAAAAAAGCCAGATTAATGTTTACAAATGCACACAGGAACAAAGACCTTAATTTTTGGAGACTTGTCCTGTGGTCTGACAAAACTAAAATTGAATTGTTTGGCCATAATGACAACCATTATGTTTTGAGGAAAAGTCAAATATTTTGGAATGGCCATCACAATCTCACTGATCTCAATCCTATTGAAAATTTATGCAAAGATGTAGCAGATTATGCTGCCATCACTCAAGAAGCTGGTGATTTTATAAACTTTACTTTCTTGGATTTCAATACCTATACATCCGATCTGACCACTACAGAATCTGACTATAGAATCAGCCTGATAGTGCCAGAATAGCACTGGCTTTAGCTTATATACAAAATTCCCTCCCCCCGTTAGAATTAGCATAAGTATTATACAATCGATGTAACTTTTCTCTTCCAGGACCTGTGTTAGGTCATACCCATGTGACCAGAAGGGGCGGGGCCTCAGTCAACAGAGCTGATATCAGGAAGCAACATTTGATGTATCCTCAGCTGCTGTCACTCAAGAAGCTGGTGATTTTATAAACTTTACTTTCTTAGATTTCAAAACCTAAACATCCGAGCTGACCACTACAGGTATGTATGGAATCAGCCTGATAAAGCCAGTATATCACTGGCTTTAGCTTATATATGAAAATCCTGGTGATTGGTTCCCTTTAATGTTAGGGCAATGGATTTTTGAGAAGCTTCTGAAACTCATTGCTGTTCATTGGAAATTTCCCCTCTCAGAATTTCAGTCCATAAGTGGTGCCAAGGAAATCAGGTGCTACATTCGCACGAGTGGAGGTGGACCACAGGTATAACGATCACAGTTGTAAAGAGTGCGATACTGACTGGGCCCACGCGGGAGGAGGGATCGCCTACCCAAATGCTTATTTCAGCTGAATGTATCTCCGAGGACGTACATTCAACTGAAATGTATTGTGGCGCAGAGACCTGATGGCTCCCTTGCACTACCATACACACCGCCAGCCCAGGACAGAGGACACTGTACCAGAATGGAGGACATTATTACAGTAAGGGGGTGGCAGAATGGAGGACATTATTATAGGATGGGGCCAGTATAGGGAAAATTATTACAGGAAGGGACTATGATGTAGGACATTTATTACAGAAAGGGGATCAAGATGGAGGACATTATTACTAGAAGGGACATTATTACAGTAACGGGTCAGGATGGAGGCATTATATCAGGGTAGGGGACATGATTACTTAAAGGGGCCCAGGATGGGGGACATTATAACTGGAAGAGTCTACATTACTACAAGAAGGGGCCAGAATAGAAGACATTATTACTGTGAGTGCCCAAGATGGGGGGACATTATTACTAGAAGGAGTCTGGGATGATAGACATTAGTACTTCAAAGGACCCATGATGGGGGATATTATTACAGTAATGGGTGAGGATTGAGGCATTATACAAGGACAGAGGACATTATTACTGAAAGGGGTTCAGGATGGGGGACATTATTACTGGATTGGACTATGACAGAGGACATTACTAAAAGAAAGGACCGGAATGGAGGACATTATTATAAGATGGGGCCCAAGATAGAGGACATTATTATAGGATGGGGCCAGTATGGGGAAAATTATTACAAGAAGGGACTACGATGGAGAACATTTATTACAGAAAGAAGATCAGGATGGAGGACATTATAACTAGAAAGGACATTATTACAGTAACGGGCCAGGATGGAGGCATTAAATCAGGATAGGGGACATTATTACTTAAAAGTGGCCCAGGATGGGGGACATTATTACTGGAAAGGTCTGTGATGGAGGACATTACTACAAGAAGAGGCAAGGATGGAGAACATTATTACTGTGAGGGACCCAAGATGGGGGGACATTATTACTTCAAGGGACCCATGATGGGGGACATTATTATTGGAAGTGAACCATGATGGGGGACATTATTACAGTAATGGGTCAGGATGGAGGCGTTATAACAGAATAGAGGACATTATTATTGGAAGGGACCAAAGATGGAGAACATTATTACAGGATGGAAGACATTATTACTGTTCACAAGAGGGGTGGGGGCAAATGCGTACATCTTTATAGGATTTACAACACCACAATGGTCCATACATCTGACCAACATGCAGACAGGGGCCCAGGTCCACATTTGAACCAATTTATGACTCGGAGATGGACCATTTACATATTTCCAATATATCTTCAATGACTTTCCGCATTGTATGAAGGCCGGTCCAGGCTCCAGTCCTAGTATTACATCCATCGCTTTATGTCAGCCTGCCTTATCACTACCTGTGCCGCTCCAGATAGCAGTTTCCCCTGAATTTTGCGCTGTGATTAGATTATTGTTGGTTTTCCATTTGAAGATGTAGACAAAATAATTTTCATTTTATTGTTTTGGCATTTCGGTCTGGACAGCGGGAGACAGTAATTTAGAAACTCCTTTAAAAGCCTTTATTGTAGTCATAAAATGGCCCACACACGCGCTGTCCTCTGTATTAACTCCTCCGTAACGTCACCAATGAGCAGAACATAGCTCTTCTTTTATTGCTGCTATTAAAGAACGGGCAGACGAGGCAGAAAATGAATTATTTCTATATCTGCTCCTCCGAGGAAGAGGTGAGACTTGTGCTTTAATACGAGTCCATAGGTCTCTGCACTGTCTGTCTGTGTGTCCTGATGTCTGTGTATTAGGAGGAGAGGTCTGTGTGTCCTGATGTCTGTGTATTAGGAGGAGGAGAGGTCTGTGTGTCCTGATGTCTGTGTATTAGGAGGAGGAGAGGTCTGTGTGTCCTGATGTCTGTGTATTAGGAGGAGGAGGAGAGGTCTGTGTGTCCTGATGTCTGTGTATTAGGAGGAGAGGTCTGTGTGTCCTGATTTCTGTGTATTAGGAGGAGAGGTCTGTGTGTCCTGATGTCTGTGTATTAGGAGGAGGAGGAGAGGTCTGTGTGTCCTGATGTCTGTGTATTAGGAGGAGGAGGAGAGGTCTGTGTGTCCTGATGTCTGTGTATTAGGAGGAGGAGGAGAGGTCTGTGTGTCCTGATGTCTGTGTATTAGGAGGAGGAGGAGAGGTCTGTGTGTCCTGATGTCTGTGTATTAGGAGGAGGAGGAGAGGTCTGTGTGTCCTGATGTCTGTGTATTAGGAGGAGGAGGAGAGGTCTGTGTGTCCTGATGTCTGTGTATTAGGAGGAGGAGAGGTCTGTGTGTCCTGATGTCTGTGTATTAGGAGGAGGAGGAGAGGTCTGTGTGTCCTGATGTCTGTGTATTAGGAGGAGGAGGAGAGGTCTGTGTGTCCTGATGTCTGTGTATTAGGAGGAGAGGTCTGTGTGTCCAGATGTCTGTGTATTAGGAGGAGGAGGAGAGGTCTGTGTGTCCTGATGTCTGTGTATTAGGAGGAGGAGGAGAGGTCTGTGTGTCCTGATGTCTGTGTATTAGGAGGAGAGGTCTGTGTGTCCAGATGTCTGTGTATTAGGAGGAGAGGTCTGTGTGTCCAGATGTCTGTGTATTAGGAGGAGAGGTCTGTGTGTCCTGATGTCTGTGTATTAGGAGGAGGAGACGTCTGTGTGTCCAGATGTCTGTGTATTAGGAGGAGGAGAGGTCTGTGTGTCCTGATGTCTGTGTATTAGGAGGAGGAGAGGTCTGTGTGTCCTGATGTCTGTGTATTAGGAGGAGAGGTCTGTGTGTCCATATGTCTGTGTATCAGGTGGAGGAGGGGTCTGTGTGTCCTGATGTCTGTGTATTAGGAGGAGGAGACGTCTGTGTGTCCTGATGTCTGTGTATTAGGAGGAGGAGACGTCTGTGTGTCCTGATGTTTGTGTATTAGGAGGAGGAGAGGTCTGTGTGTCCTGATGTTTGTGTATTAGGAGGAGGAGGAGAGGTCTGTGTGTCCTGATGTCTGTGTATTAGGAGGAGGAGACGTCTGTGTGTCCTGATGTCTGTGTATTAGGAGGAGGAGAGGTCTGTGTGTCCTGATGTCTGTGTATTAGGAGGAGGAGAGGTCTGTGTGTCCTGAGGTCTGTGTATTAGGAGGAGGAGACGTCTGTGTGTCCTGATGTCTGTGTATTAGGAGGAGGAGAGGACTGTGTGTCCTGATGTCTGTGTATTAGGAGGAGGAGACGTCTGTGTGTCCTGATGTCTGTGTACTAGGAGGAGAGGTCTGTGTGTCCTGATGTCTGTGTATTAGGAGGAGGAGAGGTCTGTGTGTCCTGATGTCTGTGTATTAGGAGGAGGAGAGGTCTGTGTGTCCTGATGTCTGTGTATTAGGAGGAGGAGAGGTCTGTGTGTCCTGATCTTTGTGTATTAGGAGGAGGAGGAGAGGTCTGTGTGTCCTGATGTCTATGTATTAGGAGGAGGAGACGTCTGTGTGTCCTGATGTCTGTGTATTAGGAGGAGGAGAGGTCTGTGTGTCCTGATGTTTGTGTATTAGGAGGAGGAGAGGTCTGTGTGTCCTGATGTCTGTGTATTAGGAGGAGGAGAGGTCTGTGTGTCCTGATGTCTGTGTATTAGGAGGAGGAGAGGTCTGTGTGTCCTGATGTCTATGTATTAGGAGGAGGAGAGGTCTGTGTGTCCTGATGTCTGTGTATTAGGAGGAGAGGTCTGTGTGTCCTGATGTCTGTGTATTAGGAGGAGGAGGAGAGGTCTGTGTGTCCTGATGTCTGTGTATTAGGAGGAGGAGGAGAGGTCTGTGTGTCCTGATGTCTGTGTATTAGGAGGAGGAGGAGAGGTCTGTGTGTCCTGATGTCTGTGTATTAGGAGGAGGAGGAGAGGTCTGTGTGTCCTGATGTCTGTGTATTAGGAGGAGGAGGAGAGGTCTGTGTGTCCTGATGTCTGTGTATTAGGAGGAGGAGAGGTCTGTGTGTCCAGATGTCTGTGTATTAGGAGGAGAGGTCTGTGTGTCCAGATGTCTGTGTATTAGGAGGAGGAGAGGTCTTTGTGTCCTGATGTCTGTGTATTAGGAGGAGAGGTCTGTGTGTCCTGATGTCTGTGTATTAGGAGGAGGAGAGGTCTGTGTGTCCTGATGTCTGTGTATTAGGAGGAGAGGTCTGTGTGTCCAAATGTCTGTGTATCAGGTGGAGGAGGGGTCTGTGTGTCCTGATGTCTGTGTATTAGGAGGAGGAGACGTCTGTGTGTCCTGATGTCTGTGTATTAGGAGGAGGAGACGTCTGTGTGTCCTGATGTTTGTGTATTAGGAGGAGGAGAGGTCTGTGTGTCCTGATGTTTGTGTATTAGGAGGAGGAGGAGAGGTCTGTGTGTCCTGATGTCTGTGTATTAGGAGGAGGAGACGTCTGTGTGTCCTGATGTCTGTGTATTAGGAGGAGGAGAGGTCTGTGTGTCCTGATGTCTGTGTATTAGGAGGAGGAGAGGTCTGTGTGTCCTGATGTCTGTGTATTAGGAGGAGGAGACGTCTGTGTGTCCTGATGTCTGTGTATTAGGAGGAGGAGAGGTCTGTGTGTCCTGATGTCTGTGTATTAGGAGGAGGAGACGTCTGTGTGTCCTGATGTCTGTGTATTAGGAGGAGAGGTCTGTGTGTCCTGATGTCTGTGTATTAGGAGGAGGAGAGGTCTGTGTGTCCTGATGTTTGTGTATTAGGAGGAGGAGAGGTCTGTGTGTCCTGATGTCTATGTATTAGGAGGAGGAGAGGTCTGTGTGTCCTGATGTCTGTGTATTAGGAGGAGGAGAGGTCTGTGTGTCCTGATCTTTGTGTATTAGGAGGAGGAGGAGAGGTCTGTGTGTCCTGATGTCTATGTATTAGGAGGAGGAGACGTCTGTGTGTCCTGATGTCTGTGTATTAGGAGGAGAGGTCTGTGTGTCCTGATGTTTGTGTATTAGGAGGAGGAGAGGTCTGTGTGTCCTGATGTCTGTGTATTAGGAGGAGGAGAGGTCTGTGTGTCCTGATGTCTGTGTATTAGGAGGAGGAGAGGTCTGTGTGTCCTGATGTCTATGTATTAGGAGGAGGAGAGGTCTGTGTGTCCTGATGTCTGTGTATTAGGAGGAGGAGAGGTCTGTGTGTCCTGATCTTTGTGTATTAGGAGGAGGAGGAGACGTCTGTGTGTCCTGATGTCTGTGTATTAGGAGGAGGAGAGGTCTGTGTGTCCTGATGTTTGTGTATTAGGAGGAGGAGAGGTCTGTGTGTCCTGATGTTTGTGTATTAGGAGGAGAGGTCTGTGTGTCCTGATGTCTGTGTATTAGGAGGAGGAGAGGTCTGTGTGTCCTGATGTCTGTGTATTAGGAGGAGAGGTCTGTGTGTCCTGATGTCTGTGTATTAGGAGGAGAGGTCTGTGTGTCCTGATGTCTGTGTATTAGGAGGAGGAGAGGTCTGTGTGTCCTGATGTTTGTGTATTAGGAGGAGGAGAGGTCTGTGTGTCCTGATGTTTGTGTATTAGGAGGAGGAGAGGTCTGTGTGTTCTGATGTCTATGTATTAGGAGGAGGAGAGGTCTGTGTGTCCTGATGTCTGTGTATTAGGAGGAGGAGAGGTCTGTGTGTCCTGATCTTTGTGTATTAGGAGGAGGAGGAGAGGTCTGTGTGTCCTGATGTCTATGTATTAGGAGGAGGAGACGTCTGTGTGTCCTGATGTCTGTGTATTAGGAGGAGGAGAGGTCTGTGTGTCCTGATGTTTGTGTATTAGGAGGAGGAGAGGTCTGTGTGTCCTGATGTCTGTGTATTAGGAGGAGGAGAGGTCTGTGTGTCCTGATGTCTGTGTATTAGGAGGAGGAGAGGTCTGTGTGTCCTGATGTCTGTGTATTAGGAGGAGGAGAGGTCTGTGTGTCCTGATGTCTGTGTATTAGGAGGAGGAGGAGAGGTCTGTGTGTCCTGATGTCTATGTATTAGGAGGAGGAGAGGTCTGTGTGTCCTGATGTCTGTGTATTAGGAGGAGAGGTCTGTGTGTCCTGATGTCTGTGTATTAGGAGGAGGAGGAGAGGTCTGTGTGTCCTGATGTCTGTGTATTAGGAGGAGGAGGAGAGGTCTGTGTGTCCTGATGTCTGTGTATTAGGAGGAGGAGGAGAGGTCTGTGTGTCCTGATGTCTGTGTATTAGGAGGAGGAGGAGAGGTCTGTGTGTCCTGATGTCTGTGTATTAGGAGGAGGAGGAGAGGTCTGTGTGTCCTGATGTCTGAGTATTAGGAGGAGGAGAGGTCTGTGTGTCCAGATGTCTGTGTATTAGGAGGAGAGGTCTGTGTGTCCAGATGTCTGTGTATTAGGAGGAGGAGAGGTCTTTGTGTCCTGATGTCTGTGTATTAGGAGGAGAGGTCTGTGTGTCCTGATGTCTGTGTATTAGGAGGAGGAGAGGTCTGTGTGTCCTGATGTCTGTGTATTAGGAGGAGAGGTCTGTGTGTCCATATGTCTGTGTATCAGGTGGAGGAGGGGTCTGTGTGTCCTGATGTCTGTGTATTAGGAGGAGGAGACGTCTGTGTGTCCTGATGTCTGTGTATTAGGAGGAGGAGACGTCTGTGTGTCCTGATGTTTGTGTATTAGGAGGAGGAGAGGTCTGTGTGTCCTGATGTTTGTGTATTAGGAGGAGGAGGAGAGGTCTGTGTGTCCTGATGTCTATGTATTAGGAGGAGGAGACGTCTGTGTGTCCTGATGTCTGTGTATTAGGAGGAGGAGAGGTCTGTGTGTCCTGATGTCTGTGTATTAGGAGGAGGAGAGGTCTGTGTGTCCTGATGTCTGTGTATTAGGAGGAGGAGACGTCTGTGTGTCCTGATGTCTGTGTATTAGGAGGAGGAGAGGTCTGTGTGTCCTGATGTCTGTGTATTAGGAGGAGGAGACGTCTGTGTGTCCTGATGTCTGAGTATTAGGAGGAGAGGTCTGTGTGTCCTGATGTCTGTGTATTAGGAGGAGGAGAGGTCTGTGTGTCCTGATGTTTGTGTATTAGGAGGAGGAGAGGTCTGTGTGTCCTGATGTCTATGTATTAGGAGGAGGAGAGGTCTGTGTGTCCTGATGTCTGTGTATTAGGAGGAGGAGAGGTCTGTGTGTCCTGATCTTTGTGTATTAGGAGGAGGAGGAGAGGTCTGTGTGTCCTGATGTCTATGTATTAGGAGGAGGAGACGTCTGTGTGTCCTGATGTCTGTGTATTAGGAGGAGGAGAGGTCTGTGTGTCCTGATGTTTGTGTATTAGGAGGAGGAGAGGTCTGTGTGTCCTGATGTCTGTGTATTAGGAGGAGGAGAGGTCTGTGTGTCCTGATGTCTGTGTATTAGGAGGAGGAGAGGTCTGTGTGTCCTGATGTCTGTGTATTAGGAGGAGGAGAGGTCTGTGTGTCCTGATGTCTGTGTATTAGGAGGAGGAGAGGTCTGTGTGTCCTGATGTCTATGTATTAGGAGGAGGAGAGGTCTGTGTGTCCTGATGTCTGTGTATTAGGAGGAGGAGAGGTCTGTGTGTCCTGATCTTTGTGTATTAGGAGGAGGAGGAGACGTCTGTGTGTCCTGATGTCTGTGTATTAGGAGGAGGAGAGGTCTGTGTGTCCTGATGTTTGTGTATTAGGAGGAGGAGAGGTCTGTGTGTCCTGATGTTTGTGTATTAGGAGGAGAGGTCTGTGTGTCCTGATGTCTGTGTATTAGGAGGAGGAGAGGTCTGTGTGTCCTGATGTCTGTGTATTAGGAGGAGAGGTCTGTGTGTCCATATGTCTGTGTATCAGGTGGAGGAGGGGTCTTTGTGTCCTGATGTCTGTGTATTAGGAGGAGGAGACGTCTGTGTGTCCTGATGTCTGTGTATTAGGAGGAGGAGACGTCTGTGTGTCCTGATGTTTGTGTATTAGGAGGAGGAGAGGTCTGTGTGTCCTGATGTTTGTGTATTAGGAGGAGGAGGAGAGGTCTGTGTGTCCTGATGTCTGTGTATTAGGAGGAGGAGACGTCTGTGTGTCCTGATGTCGGTGTATTAGGAGGAGGAGAGGTCTGTGTGTCCTGATGTCTGTGTATTAGGAGGAGGAGAGGTCTGTGTGTCCTGATGTCTGTGTATTAGGAGGAGGAGACGTCTGTGTGTCCTGATGTCTGTGTATTAGGAGGAGGAGAGGTCTGTGTGTCCTGATGTCTGTGTATTAGGAGGAGGAGACGTCTGTGTGTCCTGATGTCTGTGTATTAGGAGGAGAGGTCTGTGTGTCCTGATGTTTGTGTATTAGGAGGAGGAGAGGTCTGTGTGTCCTGATGTTTGTGTATTAGGAGGAGGAGAGGTCTGTGTGTCCTGATGTCTATGTATTAGGAGGAGGAGAGGTCTGTGTGTCCTGATGTCTGTGTACTAGGAGGAGGAGAGGTCTGTGTGTCCTGATCTTTGTGTATTAGGAGGAGGAGGAGAGGTCTGTGTGTCCTGATCTTTGTGTATTAGGAGGAGGAGGAGAGGTCTGTGTGTCCTGATGTCTGTGTATTAGGAGGAGGAGGAGAGGTCTGTGTGTCCTGATGTCTGTGTATTAGGAGGAGGAGACGTCTGTGTGTCCTGATGTCTGTGTATTAGGAGGAGAGGTCTGTGTGTCCTGATGTCTGTGTATTAGGAGGAGGAGAGGTCTGTGTGTCCTGATGTTTGTGTATTAGGAGGAGGAGAGGTCTGTGTGTCCTGATGTCTATGTATTAGGAGGAGGAGAGGTCTGTGTGTCCTGATGTCTGTGTATTAGGAGGAGGAGAAGTCTGTGTGTCCTGATCTTTGTGTATTAGGAGGAGGAGGAGAGGTCTGTGTGTCCTGATGTCTATGTATTAGGAGGAGGAGACGTCTGTGTGTCCTGATGTCTGTGTATTAGGAGGAGGAGAGGTCTGTGTGTCCTGATGTCTGTGTATTAGGAGGAGGAGAGGTCTGTGTGTCCTGATGTCTGTGTATTAGGAGGAGGAGAGGTCTGTGTGTCCTGATGTCTATGTATTAGGAGGAGGAGAGGTCTGTGTGTCCTGATGTCTGTGTATTAGGAGGAGGAGAGGTCTGTGTGTCCTGATGTTTGTGTATTAGGAGGATGAGAGGTCTGTGTGTCCTGATGTTTGTGTATTAGGAGGAGAGGTCTGTGTGTCCTGATGTCTGTGTATTAGGAGGAGGAGAGGTCTGTGTGTCTTGATGTCTGTGTATTAGGAGGAGGAGAGGTCTGTGTGTCCTGATGTTTGTGTATTAGGAGGAGGAGAGGTCTGTGTGTCCTGATGTCTATGTATTAGGAGGAGGAGAGGTCTGTGTGTCCTGATGTCTGTGTATTAGGAGGAGGAGAGGTCTGTGTGTCCTGATCTTTGTGTATTAGGAGGAGGAGGAGAGGTCTGTGTGTCCTGATGTCTATGTATTAGGAGGAGGAGAGGTCTGTGTGTCCTGATGTCTATGTATTAGGAGGAGGAGAGGTCTGTGTGTCCTGATCTTTGTGTATTAGGAGGAGGAGGAGAGGTCTGTGTGTCCTGATGTCTATGTATTAGGAGGAGGAGAGGTCTGTGTGTCCTGATGTCTATGTATTAGGAGGAGGAGAGGTCTGTGTGTCCTGATGTCTGTGTATTAGGAGGAGGAGAGGTCTGTGTGTCCTGATCTTTGTGTATTAGGAGGAGGAGGAGAGGTCTGTGTGTCCTGATGTCTGTGTATTAGGAGGAGGAGAGGTCTGTGTGTCCTGATGTCTGTGTATTAGGAGGAGGAGAGGTCTGTGAGTCCTGATGTCTGTGCATTAGGAGGAGAGGTCTGTGTGTCCTGATGTCTGTGTATTAGGAGGAGGAGAGGTCTGTGTGTCCTGATGTCTGTGTATTAGGAGGAGGAGAGGTCTGTGTGTCCTGATGTCTGTGTATTAGGAGGAGGAGAGGTCTGTGTGTCCATATGTCTGTGTATCAGGTGGAGGAGAGGTCTGTGTGTCCTGATGTCTGTGTATTAGGAGTAGAGGTCTATTTGTCCAGATGTCTGTGTATTAGGAGGAGGAGAGGTCTGTGTGTCCTGATGTCTGTGTATTAGGAGGAGAGGTCTGTGTGTCCATATGTCTGTGTATCAGGTGGAGGAGAGGTCTGTGTGTCCTGATGTCTGTGTATTAGGAGGAGGAGACGTCTGTGTGTCCTGATGTCTGTGTATTAGGAGGAGGAGACGTCTGTGTGTCCTGATGTTTGTGTATTAGGAGGAGGAGAGGTCTGTGTGTCCTGATGTTTGTGTATTAGGAGGAGGAGGAGAGGTCTGTGTGTCCTGATGTCTGTGTATTAGGAGGAGGAGACGTCTGTGTGTCCTGATGTCTGTGTATTAGGAGGAGGAGAGGTCTGTGTGTCCTGATGTCTGTGTATTAGGAGGAGGAGACGTCTGTGTGTCCTGATGTCTGTGTATTAGGAGGAGGAGAGGTCTGTGTGTCCTGATGTTTGTGTATTAGGATGAGGAGAGGTCTGTGTGTCCTGATGTTTGTGTATTAGGAGGAGAGGTCTGTGTGTCCTGATGTCTGTGTATTAGGAGGAGGAGAGGTCTGTGTGTCCTGATGTCTGTGTATTAGGAGGAGGAGAGGTCTGTGTGTCCTGATGTTTGTGTATTAGGAGGAGGAGAGGTCTGTGTGTCCTGATGTCTATGTATTAGGAGGAGGAGAGGTCTGTGTGTCCTGATGTCTGTGTATTAGGAGGAGGAGAGGTCTGTGTGTCCTGATCTTTGTGTATTAGGAGGAGGAGGAGAGGTCTGTGTGTCCTGATGTCTATGTATTAGGAGGAGGAGAGGTCTGTGTGTCCTGATGTCTATGTATTAGGAGGAGGAGAGGTCTGTGTGTCCTGATGTCTGTGTATTAGGAGGAGGAGAGGTCTGTGTGTCCTGATCTTTGTGTATTAGGAGGAGGAGGAGAGGTCTGAGTGTCCTGATGTCTGTGTATTAGGAGGAGGAGAGGTCTGTGTGTCCTGATGTCTGTGTATTAGGAGGAGGAGAGGTCTGTGAGTCCTGATGTCTGTGCATTAGGAGGAGAGGTCTGTGTGTCCTGATGTCTGTGTATTAGGAGGAGGAGAGGACTGTGTGTCCTGATGTCTGTGTATTAGGAGGAGGAGAGGTCTGTGTGTCCATATGTCTGTGTATCAGGTGGAGGAGAGGTCTGTGTGTCCTGATGTCTGTGTATTAGGAGTAGAGGTCTATTTGTCCAGATGTCTGTGTATTAGGAGGAGGAGAGGTCTGTGTGTCCTGATGTCCCATGTATTAGGAGGAGGAGAGGTCTGTGTGTCCTGATGTCTGTGTATTAGGAGGAGGAGAGGTCTGTGTGTCCTGATCTTTGTGTATTAGGAGGAGGAGGAGAGGTCTGTGTGTCCTGATGTCTATGTATTAGGAGGAGGAGACGTCTGTGTGTCCTGATGTCTGTGTATTAGGAGGAGGAGATGTCTGTGTGTCCTGATGTTTGTGTATTAGGAGGAGGAGAGGTCTGTGTGTCCTGATCTTTGTGTATTAGGAGGAGGAGGAGACGTCTGTGTGTCCTGATGTCTGTGTATTAGGAGGAGGAGAGGTCTGTGTGTCCTGATGTTTGTGTATTAGGAGGAGGAGAGGTCTGTGTGTCCTGATGTTTGTGTATTAGGAGGAGAGGTCTGTGTGTCCTGATGTCTGTGTATTAGGAGGAGGAGAGGTCTGTGTGTCCTGATGTCTATGTATTAGGAGGAGGAGAGGTCTGTGTGTCCTGATGTCTGTGTATTAGGAGGAGAGGTCTGTGTGTCCTGATGTCTGTGTATTAGGAGGAGGAGACGTCTGTGTGTCCTGATGTCTGTGTATTTGGAGGAGGAGACGTCTGTGTGTCCTGATGTTTGTGTATTAGGAGGAGGAGAGGTCTGTGTGTCCTGATGTTTGTGTATTAGGAGGAGGAGGAGAGGTCTGTGTGTCCTGATGTCTGTGTATTAGGAGAAGGAGACGTCTGTGTGTCCTGATGTCTGTGTATTAGGAGGAGGAGAGGTCTGTGTGTCCTGATGTCTGTGTATTAGGAGGAGGAGACGTCTGTGTGTCCTGATGTCTGTGTATTAGGAGGAGGAGAGCTCTGTGTGTCCTGATGTTTGTGTATTAGGAGGAGGAGAGGTCTGTGTGTCCTGATGTTTGTGTATTAGGAGGAGAGGTCTGTGTGTCCTGATGTCTGTGTATTAGGAGGAGGAGAGGTCTGTGTGTCCTGATGTCTGTGTATTAGGAGGAGGAGAGGTCTGTGTGTCCTGATGTTTGTGTATTAGGAGGAGGAGAGGTCTGTGTGTCCTGATGTCTATGTATTAGGAGGAGGAGAGGTCTGTGTGTCCTGATGTCTGTGTATTAGGAGGAGGAGAGGTCTGTGTGTCCTGATCTTTGTGTATTAGGAGGAGGAGGAGAGGTCTGTGTGTCCTGATGTCTATGTATTAGGAGGAGGAGAGGTCTGTGTGTCCTGATGTCTATGTATTAGGAGGAGGAGAGGTCTGTGTGTCCTGATGTCTGTGTATTAGGAGGAGGAGAGGTCTGTGTGTCCTGATCTTTGTGTATTAGGAGGAGGAGGAGAGGTCTGTGTGTCCTGATGTCTGTGTATTAGGAGGAGGAGAGGTCTGTGTGTCCTGATGTCTGTGTATTAGGAGGAGGAGAGGTCTGTGAGTCCTGATGTCTGTGCATTAGGAGGAGAGGTCTGTGTGTCCTGATGTCTGTGTATTAGGAGGAGGAGAGGTCTGTGTGTCCTGATGTCTGTGTATTAGGAGGAGGAGAGGTCTGTGTGTCCTGATGTCTGTGTATTAGGAGGAGGAGAGGTCTGTGAGTCCTGATGTCTGTGCATTAGGAGGAGAGGTCTGTGTGTCCTGATGTCTGTGTATTAGGAGGAGGAGAGGTCTGTGTGTCCTGATGTCTGTGTATTAGGAGGAGGAGAGGTCTGTGAGTCCTGATGTCTGTGCATTAGGAGGAGAGGTCTGTGTGTCCTGATGTCTGTGTATTAGGAGGAGGAGAGGTCTGTGTGTCCTGATGTCTATGTATTAGGAGGAGGAGAGGTCTGTGTGTCCTGATGTCTGTGTATTAGGAGGAGGAGAGGTCTGTGTGTCCTGATCTTTGTGTATTAGGAGGAGGAGGAGAGGTCTGTGTGTCCTGATGTCTGTGTATTAGGAGGAGGAGAGGTCTGTGTGTCCTGATGTCTGTGTATTAGGAGGAGGAGAGGTCTGTGAGTCCTGATGTCTGTGCATTAGGAGGAGAGGTCTGTGTGTCCTGATGTCTGTGTATTAGGAGGAGGAGAGGTCTGTGTGTCCTGATGTCTGTGTATTAGGAGTAGAGGTCTATTTGTCCAGATGTCTGTGTATTAGGAGGAGGAGAGGTCTGTGTGTCCTGATGTCTGTGTATTAGGAGAAGGAGACGTCTGTGTGTCCTGATCTTTGTGTATTAGGAGGAGGAGGAGAGGTCTGTGTGTCCTGATGTCTATGTATTAGGAGGAGGAGAGGTCTGTGTGTCCTGATGTCTATGTATTAGGAGGAGGAGAGGTCTGTGTGTCCTGATGTCTGTGTATTAGGAGGAGGAGAGGTCTGTGTGTCCTGATCTTTGTGTATTAGGAGGAGGAGGAGAGGTCTGTGTGTCCTGATGTCTGTGTATTAGGAGGAGGAGAGGTCTGTGTGTCCTGATGTCTGTGTATTAGGAGGAGGAGAGGTCTGTGTGTCCTGATGTCTGTGCATTAGGAGAAGGAGACGTCTGTGTGTCCTGATGTCTGTGTATTAGGAGGAGGAGAGGTCTGTGTGTCCTGATGTCTGTGTATTAGGAGGAGGAGAGGTCTGTGTGTCCTGATGTCTGTGTATTAGGAGGAGGAGAGGTCTGTGTGTCCTGATGTCTGTGTATTAGGAGGAGGAGAGGTCTGTGTATTTTGATGTCTGTGTATTAGGAGGAGGAGAGGTCTGTGTGTCCATATGTCTGTGTATCAGGTGGAGGAGAGGTCTGTGTGTCCTGATGTCTGTGTATTAGGAGTAGAGGTCTATTTGTCCAGATGTCTGTGTATTAGGAGGAGGAGAGGTCTGTGTGTCCTGATGTCTGTGTATTAGGAGGAGGAGACGTCTGTGTGTCCTGATGTTTGTGTATTAGGAGGAGGAGAGGTCTGTGTGTCCTGATGTCTGTGTATTAGGAGAAGGAGACGTCTGTGTGTCCTGATCTTTGTGTATTAGGAGGAGGAGGAGAGGTCTGTGTGTCCTGATGTCTATGTATTAGGAGGAGGAGAGGTCTGTGTGTCCTGATGTCTATGTATTAGGAGGAGGAGAGGTCTGTGTGTCCTGATGTCTGTGTATTAGGAGGAGGAGAGGTCTGTGTGTCCTGATCTTTGTGTATTAGGAGGAGGAGGAGAGGTCTGTGTGTCCTGATGTCTGTGTATTAGGAGGAGGAGAGGTCTGTGTGTCCTGATGTCTGTGTATTAGGAGGAGGAGAGGTCTGTGAGTCCTTATGTCTGTGCATTAGGAGGAGAGGTCTGTGTGTCCTGATGTCTGTGTATCAGGTGGAGGAGAGGTCTGTGTGTCCTGATGTCTGTGTATTAGGAGTAGAGGTCTATTTGTCCAGATGTCTGTGTATTAGGAGGAGGAGAGGTCTGTGTGTCCTGATGTCTGTGTATTAGGAGGAGGAGACGTCTGTGTGTCCTGATGTTTGTGTATTAGGAGGAGGAGAGGTCTGTGTGTCCTGATGTCTATGTATTAGGAGGAGGAGACGTCTGTGTGTCCTGATGTCTGTGTATTAGGAGGGGGAGAGGTCTGTGTGTCCTGATGTCTGTGTATTAGGAGGAGGAGAGGTCTGTGTGTCCTGATGTCTGTGTATTAGGAGGAGAGGTCTGTGTGTCCTGATGTCTATGTATTAGGAGGAGACGTCTGTGTGTCCTGATGTCTGTGTATTAGGAGGAGGAGAGGTCTGTGTGTCCTGATGTCTGAGTATTAGGAGGAGAGGTCTGTGTGTCCTGATGTCTGTGTATTAGGAGGAGGAGGAGAGGTCCGTGTGTCCTGATGTCTGTGTATTAGGATGAGTTGAGGACTACGTGCCCCCATGTTTGTCCATTAGGAGAGGACTATAGACTGAATACTAGTACACTCCTTTGTATTAGGACAATTTTGTGTCTTAGTACTGAATAAAATGGGGCTATTTATACAGAAAAAGACTGATGTGTAATCTTGTCCAGTAATCATATAAAATGTATTGTTAATATTTTAGAGTTACAACCTCAATATATGGATCACATGTAATGGGCATAACAATTCAAGGTAATTGCCTACCTTAAGGCTATGACTTATTTCATTTACCTACTTTTTGGGGGCAATACAGTGTGACGGGGTGTACAGCAGAGCAAGGAGAGACAACAGGCCGAGGATGATCCAACAGGTTTACTAACAGGAATAGCACACGACAAGTCCAAATAAAACAGATTCGGGGGCACCTCCCGATAATCCAAAGTGCCAGATCACGACGTAATAGTCCTTTTCAGTGTCCCAGAAATCCCACACAATCCACTGGACGGCGAGATCTGTCCGCAGAATCAGATCTCGCTCCCTTCCTCTTCAAAGCTCAGCTCCCAACTGCACTTAGAAACAGGAGTGTATTGTCTGAGCTCGTGTGCCCGCCCCTCAAGGGTAGGGGTCTATGCAATGGTAGGGCCCACTAGAAGATTCTAGAAGGTTGGCTCCGAGATGTCTACAGGTTTGTGTAGTTGGCGTTATCCACTGCTTACGAAACAATGGGAAGTTCCCCTGGCTGTGTGGACAAGAGATAATTGCATTATGGGCCCAGAGACACAGGAGATGGGGGGGAAGGTATGGTTACTTAAATCCCAAGACATTTCAAAGTGTTCAGTAAGTACAACCAAAGGAAAGTTACATCCCATCCTGACATAGTATTACAGCAAATACAGTGAGAAGGTAAAATACATCACATGGCATCTTATACAAAAAATATGGGATGGAGAAAAGCACATACATCATGACAATCCCTTTCCCTCCCAACTTGTGTACGTACTAGGGACCTCTACAGGTCGCTGGTTAAGTACACGCAGGCGTGGCTGACAGGACAGCACATACATCATGACATACAGTATAAAAAGATCTTTGATATGAGTGTGACGCCTTGGACTAGCCAGGTTGTCACAGGTAGGCCCTTACACAAACACCTCCCCCCTTAATAAGGTGACAGCAGCCAACCTACAAAACGCTTGTCACCTCCCTCCGGGTTTGATGTTCACACCAGGGGGCGGAGCCAGGCAGTTGACCACGCCCACCGAGGAGTTCACAGGCCCAGAGGCGGGAAAAACAGAGCAGTTCCCGGTGGGAAGCAGGGAGGTAGTCTACTCTTGACAGTGAAGTGGAGTGGAATGAAGTTCAAGGGCAGACCTGCGTCCAGGTCTGCCATAGTCTACAACAGGTGTCTGGGTTGGAGCCCAGTCACCTCTGGCAAGGAGGCAGATGGTGGTGGCCGCCTGCAGGAGCTGGGATTACAGCCGGTGGAACCGTAGGAACCGTAGGGACCGGGGACGGGCGGTGGCCCGCCGGTACCGAACTGGGGAACCGATTAGAAACCGGAGCACCAGGAGGGGTACTCAGACCCAGTACGAGGCCCAGAAACAAGGGCTAAGTCAAATCAACTGACTGAGGACTGGACTTTAGGCCCTTTCCCACCTAAGACCTGACTGAAGACAACAGCCCAACCATTAGAGTAAAGCCATCGCCCAGGCATAGAGACCCAACGGGCCAGCGTCTGCGGGTAAAAAGGGCTCTCCCGGCACACACCAAGCTGGGGAGCGGACTACCGTTGTTCAGGCATAGGAGTCGTCATTTCTACACAAGTGAGGTGCAGGAGAAAGGCGGAAACCACCAACCTGAAAAGGGGGAAAGCGCAGCCGGCTGCGGGCACCGTTCACCATCTTGTTTGGTTTACCAGAGACTCCAGCGTGTTTGTAATAGTGAGTACAATAGTGCCTTCGGGCCGCACACCACACCGACACACCAGTACCATCCATTCCCCCGCCTCAGCACCTTCCTCGGGCCCCCGGGACCATCACTCCCCCTACCCACAGAGGGGTCAACACCAAGCTGCTCAACACCATTCCCGGGAGCCTAGTCAATGGCAGCGGTGGTGTCCATCCATTCACCACAACCCGTGGGTGGCGTCACAAACTCAAATCCCCTACAAACAACCGCGGCTCTGACCGTGGACCTCCCCACCGAAGTCCCTACGTGTAGCGCCAAACCCCTTTCAGAGCGACATGACCCCCAGGTCCGTGAGGAGCTCGAGCCACCCACCGACTAGCACGGATCCGAGCGGCTCGGCAGCCGGCCGAGCCCCGGGGTGGTACATGAGGCCCGCAAGCAAAAATGATTCTTGGGGGAAAACAGAGTAAATCATTGTAGGGTCTAACAAGTTTTCTATGAGCCATCGTAAGATTTGACCCCAGCAGTAAGTGATTGCCTCCAAATTAGCTTAACATGATTACTTTAATCTTTACTGCAATGTTCAGGTGACTTTTGGAAATAGAAGAGACCTTGCAAACTCTGTTTGGGGTGACAGGGAATAACATTGGACTGGGGCTCCTAGACTGGCAGCTTTGGGAGCCTAGCTGTCCCTACTCCCAGAGATACGTCTAATGGTGACAATGTCTAGGCCGCATTCCTTGCCCTGATCTAATACCCCCTCTCCCCCACCCCAGAGGAGGGCTGGTGAACCCAGAGATATGGATAAACGGGGAAACCAAAACTCAATCACACAGCTAATCACACATGGAGATTAAATACAATTCGTGATCAGGAGAAAATAAAGAGCAGGGAGGAAATAACCAGACAAGAGGATTTCCACAGCACACCAAGGAGCACACAGAAAATCACCTGTAACAGGAACACAACAGCACATGGATTAGTTTAGCAAAAGCTGCAGTCGGCATGGGAAGACAAATTCCTCCATCTTAAATAGGAGGGGAATACCTGTGATAGGTCTCCCACAACATGTGATCCAAAAGGTAACCAGCAGGCTAGCAGAAATTAGCTCCTGTTAGACTAATAAGTATACAGCTGGTCGATGCCTGAGCCTGCCTGTTCAACGCAAAAGCACCAGAGAAAGCATAACGTGGAGTGTCAGAGTCTGTAGTCTGATGCCAACATAACGCATGACTTTAGAGCCAAACACCGTGTGACAAGAGAAGGATTTGGGCGGCTTTTGGGGAGGGAGGACTAGGAGTGAAGACGAGGCTAGACAGACATGGTGAGGAAAAAGTGTGCCTGAAGATACTATGCGTGACTCCATCAACCCCAAAAGTTTGGCAAAGAAATTTACTTTAAAAAGGATTGTCAGGAACCTGACGACATTGTATATACAGCTGTTTAAAAAGTTGAAGTTTATTAAATTTTACATTTAAAAAGGCCCATATGATGCTAATTCAGTGAATGATCCCTATGTATAATCCCTATGCATATGTGACTATACAGTTAGGTCCAGAAATATTTGGACAGTGACACAATTTTCGCGAGTTGGGCTCTGCATGCCACCACATTGGATTTGAAATGAAACCTCTACAACAGAATTCAAGTGCAGATTGTAACGTTTAATTTGAAGGTTTGAACAAAAATATCTGATAGAAATTGTAGGAATTGTCACATTTCTTTACAAACACTCCACATTTTAGGAGGTCAAAAGTAATTGGACAAATAAACCAAACCCAAACAAAATATTTTTATTTTCAATATTTTGTTGCGAATCCTTTGGAGGCAATCACTGCCTTAAGTCTGGAACCCATGGACATCACCAAACGCTGGGTTTCCTCCTTCTTAATGCTTTGCCAGGCCTTTACAGCCGCAGCCTTCAGGTCTTGCTTGTTTGTGGGTCTTTCCGTCTTAAGTCTGGATTTGAGCAAGTGAAATGCATGCTCAATTGGGTTAAGATCTGGTGATTGACTTGGCCATTGCAGAATGTTCCACTTTTTAGCACTCATGAACTCCTGGGTAGCTTTGGCTGTATGCTTGGGATCATTGTCCATCTGTACTATGAAGCGCCGTCCGATCAACTTTGCGGCATTTGGCTGAATCTGGGCTGAAAGTATATCCCGGTACACTTCAGAATTCATCCGGCTACTCTTGTCTGCTGTTATGTCATCAATAAACACAAGTGACCCAGTGCCATTGAAAGCCATGCATGCCCATGCCATCACGTTGCCTCCACCATGTTTTACAGAGGATGTGGTGTGCCTTGGATCATGTGCCGTTCCCTTTCTTCTCCAAACTTTTTTCTTCCCATCATTCTGGTACAGGTTGATCTTTGTCTCATCTGTCCATAGAATACTTTTCCAGAACTGAGCTGGCTTCATGAGGTGTTTTTCAGCAAATTTAACTCTGGCCTGTCTATTTTTGGAATTGATGAATGGTTTGCATCTAGATGTGAACCCTTTGTATTTACTTTCATGGAGTCTTCTCTTTACTGTTGACTTAGAGACAGATACACCTACTTCACTGAGAGTGTTCTGGACTTCAGTTGATGTTGTGAACGGGTTCTTCTTCACCAAAGAAAGTATGCGGCGATCATCCACCACTGTTGTCATCCGTGGACGCCCAGGCCTTTTTGAGTTCCCAAGCTAACCAGTCAATTCCTTTTTTCTCAGAATGTACCCGACTGTTGATTTTGCTACTCCAAGCGTGTCTGCTATCTCTCTGATGGATTTTTTCTTTTTTTTCAGCCTCAGGATGTTCTGCTTCACCTCAATTGAGAGTTCCTTAGACCGCATGTTGTCTGGTCACAGCAACAGCTTCCAAATGCAAAACCACACACCTGTAATCAACCCCAGACCTTTTAACTACTTTATTGATTACAGGTTAACGAGGGAGACGCCTTCAGAGTTAATTGCAGCCCTTAGAGTCCCTTGTCCAATTACTTTTGGTCCCTTGAAAAAGAGGAGGCTATGCATTACAGAGCTATGATTCCTAAACCCTTTCTCCGATTTGGATGTGAAAACTCTCATATTGTTGCTGGGAGTGTGCACTTTCAGCCCATATTATATATATAATTGTATTTCTGAACATGTTTTTGTAAACAGCTAAAATAACAAAACTTGTGTCACTGTCCAAATATTTCTGGACCTAACTGTATACAGTGTGTCCACCCATATCCTGTCCATCGCCATCAACTTGAGAACAGTGGCAGCTATAGGTATAGAAGTGGTGTCTAGGTATAGTAAAGTAGCCATGCGCTACGCAATGAAACCACCTATAGCGCCACCTGGTGGAAAACAACAGACTTAGCATTTTTATCTTGAAAACAAAACGAGATAGAGAAAAAAAGTGAATTAAAAAATTGTAAGGCATCATCAATTCAATACGAATCAACACCTTGCATACAGAAATGCTATGATATGAAACTCATGACCCCCACAAAACATTGAATGCTGGTCACACATATGGCGCTCATTTAACTTTGATGCTCAAAGTAGCCCCCGTCAGCTGCAATGCACATCTGGCCTCTGCACAGCATACTGTATCTTGCTGCACGTTGTGCAATATGGTAGGTGACACGTTTTCACAAGCATCTGTGATACGTGGTCGTAGGTCCTGCAATGTTGGTGGAGGGGTCGCATACACCTGCTGTTTGATGTGACCTCACAGAAAGAAGTTCAATGGGGTCAGGTCAGGTGAGCGTGGAGGCTACTCCACACAGCCTCCATACCCAATGACTTGTAGGAAGGTCTCCATGAGGTATCGCTTCACGTCCGCAGCCTTGTGAGTTTTACACGTTCTAATCATAGCATTTCTGTCTGCAAGGTGTCGATTCATATTGAATTGATGATGCCCTACAACTTTGTAATTCACTTTTTTTCTCTATCTCGTTCCGTTTTCGAGATAAAAATGCTAACTCTGTTTTCCACCAGGTGGCGCTATAGGTGGTTTCATTGCGTAGCGCATGGATACTTTACTATACCTAGACACCACTTCTATGCCTATAGCTGCTGCCGTTCTCAAGTTAATGGCGGTGGACAGGATATGGGTGGACACACTGTATAGAATTTCAGTCACTGACTTAGGTTTTGAAGCAGCTCCCAAGCCATACGCATAGGGATCATTCACTGAATTAGCATCATTTGTGCCTTTTTAAATGTAAAATTATATAAAAAGTCATATTTCTTTATAGCTGTATAGACTCTATAGTTTTTTCTGCGTAGGCTAGCTGCAGGCACCCAACATTTTTATAACAAGTCTTTATAAAATATTTATACATTAATATTTTGGACCAGTATTAGTAAGAATCAGAGACGCTTCGATGTTGAGAAGTGGGTGACTGCCAAGTTGTAAGATTATTTTCACAGTGTCATCTAAATTTGACAAAAAAATAAAAAATTGTCGAAAGCAATTACAGACTCCAATGTTTGATATTAAGCCAAGCAGGGTGTATAATAGAATGAAACCGCAATCCCCCCTAACCTCTGGTTGCATCTTCCAATACAGGTCATATGTATGTAGTTGGAGAAAAGAACTCAAGAATACATACTAGATCTTGATATAGAATGATGAGCAAAAGGGTAACAATGTTTTGAACTTGGAATTTTGGGCTCCATATCTCGCCATCCACTACAGGTTTGAGCGTGAGACGACCATCATTTTATAGACAATCATCTTGGCTATCTCATACAGAAATGTGACTTGCAGCTATTTGGCATATGATTAGTTATGCAGATTCTTGTCACGTCACTGCATTGTTACGGTTTTGCTCCAGGTGTTTGAACGAAAATTTTCTTCCTGTATACTACAAATTACAACCTGTCCTCGTATTCCCTAATAGCTCAGTGTGTGTTACTAGGCTGATTCCCAAGAGAAAGGTCACTGGTTCAAATTGAGGAGCAGCCATGAAGAAGATTTCCCGAGAAAAGAGAAACACCATAATCCAGCTCATCTATAATGGTCTCTCGGCCAAGAAAATTGCCAAACTGCATCAGGTGAGGCCATGTTGGTTGGAAAAATATGAAATTAAATCCATCCATCCTTTCTAAAGCCAAGAGGTGGATGTCTAGGCATAAATATAAAATATTGGAGTCAACAAGTCAGTTCATCAGAAAGTCTATCAGATCTGGTGCAACAAACACAGCAGTGGAGGCAGCTCATACGCTTCATAATAGTGAGATCACAGACGTCCATGCAAGCACCGTGTGACGCACAATACACAAGTCTGGAATGGCGGCCCGAAAAAAGGTGAAGACGCCTCAACATTAATATCATCACAAGAAGTGTTGGCTCAAGATTGCAAAGAAGTACGGTAAGTGGACAGTAGAAAACTGGAAATGGGTGATTCAAGCGATGAGATGAAAGTCAATAGACGGCTCTGAATGGGCAAATGGGTCTGGAAGAAACAAGGGAAAAATGGGGCAAACAGATTGAGAAATTGAAGGAACTGTCAAGTTCGGTGGAGGAAGCCTGAAGATATGGGGGTGTTTCTCAGCCAAAGATGTTGGATAGTTGACCAGGATTGATGGTGGCCTCAATGCTCAGCTGTGTGAGTATCCTACAAGATGAGTTACTTCATACACTCAAGTACTATGGGTATGAAAAGGACATCATAGTGTTCCAGCAGGACAATGACCCAAGGGATATGTGGTCGAGATTGGTGAAGAAATGGTTCAGTGACAATGAAGTAGAGAAGCCGGATTGTCCCCACAGTCCCCAGACCTCAACCCAATCCAACACTTCTGGGTGGAGGTGAAGAAAAGCTGTATACATCCCCAAGTGAGCCGACCAGTATACACCAACATTGATACTGTGCAGGAGACCTGGGATCAGATTTTGGTCAAGGCACACTTAAATCTCATCTAGAGCCCAGAAGGAATTAGGCAGTGTTGAAAGCCAAAGGTGGATTTACAACATATGAACAAAATAATAAAAATTAAAAATTTAGATTTTAAGGTGCAAAGCAGTAAAATTACGAGAATTTGCATAACTAATCATATCCTAAATAGCTGTAAGTCACGTTTATGTATGAGATAGCCAAGATGGTTGTCTATAAAATGAAGGTCGTTTCACACTCAAAACTCTAGTGGATGATGAGATATGGAGCCTGAAAGTCAAACGTTCAAAACATTGTTTCCCTTTTGCTTGTATATTTTGGGAAGGTCTAATATGTCCACTTCATTTCACCAAATGTATTTAGATTACTTTTAGCCATGGAGCAATGAATCACCAGAGAATTTTCACTTGCAAGCATTTCTGATAGTGTTGCTGGTCTTTGAAGTTTAACCCTAGAACGCATACCTGGGGCCTCGCAGGCCTGCTAGGGTCATTTGTTTTCTATGGTAGATTGAATTGCTTGCGCGTTCTAGGGTTAAGATATAATCTATAATCTGCCTTAATCTTTTTAGTTTTGTGGGGGTTTTTTTGCATTATCAATGAATCATCTTCACGCTGGTTATCGGTTTCTGTGGATAACGTATGGCTGATCAATCATCTCCATCTATACATGCAGTGGACTGGAGTTTGCACAATGCATGTGACACGCACGCTGCTGCACAGAAGCTGCAGCCTTTCCTGGGCCTTAAGGGGGCTTTACACGCAACGACATAGTTAACGAGATGTCGTTGGGGTCACGGAATTCGTGACGCACATCCGGCATCGTTGACCGTTGACACGTCGTTCTAATCCCAAATATCGTTACTGTTGCAGGACGCAGGTTGTTCGTCGTTCCTGAGGCAGCACACATCGCTACGTGTGACACCCCAGGAACGACGAACAACACCGTACCTGCCAGCAACGAGGTGGGCGTGTCTTTCTTTCGGCTGCTCTCCGCCCCTCCGCTTTTATTGGACGGCTGCCGTGTGACGTCGCTGTGATGCCGCATGAACCGCCCCCATAGAAAGGAGGCGGTTCGCCGTCCACAGGGACGTCGCTAGGCAGGTAAGTATGTGTGACGGGGACTAATGCTATTGTGCACCACGGGCAGCGATTTTCCCGTGACACACAACAGACGGGGGCGGGTGCGATCGGCAGCGACATCGCTAGTGATGTCGCTGCGTGTAAAGTGGCCTTTAGACTTGAATCTGTTAATTTCCAATTTGTTATTCAAAAATCAGAATGATCTATTTGTCTTTAGCCTTTAATAGGTGTGATCTGGCCAATGTGATGTTTGGGCAATGTGTCATGGAATATGGGGGGCAGAAACTGGACTATTTAAAAAAAAAAACAAACAACAAGATCACCATGACTTGGGGTAAAATAGGAATATTATATACGCCTGCAATGTGGGACGGTTTAGGGGTTGAAGGGAGTGATCCGCTTTTACTATCTGGGAATATTGCTGATATTTATTGCCTGATATTCGTATTTTACTGTATATGGATTAACCATTTATCTTCTGAAACCTTTTTAAAATCAATGTCTTCCAGTGCTTGGGGATTGATGCCAAATCTGAAACGGGGTTATCCAACCATCATGTGTCATGCATAGTAAAACTGTACCATACTTATACTGCCAAAATTGAGATTATTAACCAATTTTGGTGTGTGTTTGCTAAAGGTGTCACAATAGTGTTGGGGTAACTGAAGCAGGGACCTCTAAACTGGCCGTCAGACTGTCCCTTTTCCCAGAGGTAAGCTTTCTGGTAGCCAGGTCTGGGCTGCCAGTGTGACCCTAACTGCTGTCTGAACCCTAATCTAATCCCCCCCCTCACCCACCCCAGGAGAGGGCTGGGACCAGAGAAGCAAACCACAAAGTACCACAGACAGGGGAAAAACCTAAACACACACAAACTGCAATCAGACACAGGGGAGAGACAAAGAGTGCCCAGGAATAAATAAAACACATGTAGGAAATAAACTAACAACAGGGAACTTTCCACACCACACAGGAAAGCACACAACAGATCACTAGGCTCTGGATCACTACGATGAGGACCGGTATCGCTGACGCAAAGCTGAGCTATATTCGACAACTAGCAACCAGATCCAGTACCTTTAAAAATAGTGAAGGCAGCTGTAAATGGTCATTAGCAGCCTGAGCTCCTAGCAGCAGTTCACGAGCCAGCAGGAATTAACTCCTGCAGGACTGGAGAGCAGTGAAACTAAAACAGCCGACGCCCGATACCTCAGGTTACTTGTCAGACTCTGCGGTGTGAACAGAGTCCACCGCCATCATGACACCCAGCGAGTGCAAAGCCAAACACCGCATGACAAAAGGTTCCTCTTCTTTGGTTTTGGAGTTGCCCAGTAAAAATCAGGATTGTTGGCACGTAGGCTGCCTCCTTCTGTGGCAGAGTGGTCATTGGGCATAGGCCACCTCGGCACCCCCGAGGTCTGTATAGCCTGAATGATGCAGGGTGGGCCACAAATGATTCTAGCAGGGCTTGTGACCTCTCCGAGCCAACCTCTATCTTCATGGTGGGTTGCATGTAAATCAGCCTGGTATATCTGATGCCGGCGGCTGCCAGGTATCACGTCCTGAACTTCGTGCTTACTTTTCCAGTATAATATGCTCTCCACTTGCTAGATTTATGTGATATTATTTCACTTTTCATATGATCTGTAAATTTTCTAACAGCTTTTTTCCACAGTGCCGCGGCTTTAACCAACAATACATCTTTAGTAGCCCGAGAGGAACCGGTTTACAGTGATTGATTGTGAGTCCTTGGGCACCAGGAACTATTGAATCCAAGCTTTCCCTTTTCCTGTCTTTGTTTTTGACATTTGCTGATTACCAGCCTTGGGTTCATCATTATTCCCTTAAGTTCTGCCCTTCTGAGAAGCACGTAGCACATACATGACACAACGTCTCAATTATGCCCTGCACGACATCTAGAAAAACGGATATATTTGTACATAAGCAGTATACAGAAAACTGAGGGATCTATCTAAGGCTACTTTCACACATCAGTTTTCTGCATTCAGGCACAATCCTTTTTGTTCCTGATCCAAAGGATCCGGCAAAAAAATGTAAAACCGTATCCACCGGATCCGGTTTTTAACGGATCCGTTATGCCAGATGCGTACAAAACCGGATCCGGTGGATACGGTTTGCATCCGTTTTTGCATTCGGTTTGTCCGTTTTTTTGAAGGATCAGCTTTTTTAATTAATTTGGTGCATGCGCAGTTTACAAAAACGGATCCGGTAGCCGCATCCATTTTTTACCGCATTGCACCGGATCCGGCGTCCATAGGCTTTCATTGTAAAACACGCCGGATCCGGCGCGATGCGGTTTTTTTTGCCGGACAAAAAAACGTTGCAAGACACGTTGCCTCCGGCCGCCGCTTTGATTAATTTTGCCGCATCCGGAATAAAACGGATGCAACGCAAAGCCATCAAGTACAATCCGGTAACAATGCAAATCTATGGGGATAAAACGGATGCGGTACCGGATCCGTTTAACCCGTTTTTTTCCGGATTGTACCTGATGGAAAAAAACTGATGTGTGAAAGTAGCCTTATCCCAAAAATGGGCATAAGAACCAGGTTTATAGATTATTAATCTGATTTTTTCTAATGTATTTGTTGGGATCCAGGCATTGCTCCTTGTATGAGCTGCCAAATGTAGTGAGGGAAGGGAGGTGACAAGGCTTCTGAGCGCATTCATAGTTTGTCACTTTCGCACCCATTTATTCTCTCGATCTTTGCCTGGTTGACACCTTGATGATTCAGTATAACTACCTTGTGCCTTGTTGCTGTGCTCAGTCTTGCCATGCTTTATGAGCTGTAGCATAAAACTGTCTTCCACAACCTCACCATTGTAGCAGATTTTGACTTTCCCCACCCAGTTTTAAGCCTACTACTGTTGTGAAGGCCTAGGCTATAACTCGTTTGTCCAGTGTAATATAATAAGATAATCTGTCCTTTGAATGCTTTATGTATTGCTTCTCCATATATACCTAATTGAAATATTAACGGAATGTATAACCAAAACAAATTATGCTTAGGGCTAAGTAGAATAAGTTTTAGTTCATAAATAAGTAACTGACATTCATGAATAGAAGAGATACTTATCTGTAGTTTCAGATAGGTAACTAGCATTCTTGAATAGAAGAGATACTTATCTTTAGTTAGTTCATGAATAAGTAACTGACATTCATGAATAGAAGAGTTACTTATCTGTAGTTTCAAATAAGTCATGACTCTTGTCTATGCCTAGACACACCTGAAATGCTTTACTAAGTGAATGAGTTAAACCTAAGCTAATTGGTTGGTTAAGAGACAATGCAGAAAAACTGTATAAGAATGTTATACTTTGAATACAAGGGTCAGAAGAGCACATTGCTTCTCCCAAATAGAGATACGTCTTTGTGTGGTCATTTTCCTGTTTCATATACATCTGCGCAGTTCGGATTCGGAATCCTTCTCTGAGACCCCGAGAGACCCAGTGGTCTCCCCCAACACTGTCATGAGTGTTTCGCGTCTGCATGTTACCTTTGGGGGATCTGGGATCAGGAGGTCTCAGCGCATAATTAATCTTAGGTCCTCTGTGGAGTCTACAAATTATCAGAGTGAATTTAGTTTCATGTGATGCTGAAGCTGTTAAGGAACTCTTGCTTTCTGGCTGAGATTACTCTTAGCCTTAATCACAGCTGCATCATCTTATCACTCCCTTCTGCTATATTTACCCACTGCTGGCTTCACTCTATGCCGTTGATAGATCTTCTATAGTGACCAATTTGAAGGAGCCTGTCTCTGGAGAAGCTGAGGTGTTAGTTTCTGTTGCAGCTGTGAAGTCTCCTGTTGGAAAAACCAAGGAGTACCATTTGTTGTGTCTTTCCCCACCCGTTTCTCCCACCTTCTTCGTGTCATTTTATTTCTGTAGTGACACTTGTAGTTCAAGGCCAGCGACAGTCTAGGCACATGATGACCTATGGTGGAAAAGGACCCATCTAGGGATGTTAAGAAGTGCAGGGATTGACTAACGCAAGTGTTAGGAGGTGACCCCTGCTTCCTTCTTCCTATTGCTAAGGTCTTCTGATACATATTCTTATGTGTTCCTTTTGTATTGCGCAGCTTGCCGGGTGTCTTCTCACACCTGGCGTGACACCCGCACTGCTGTTTCTGTTTCAGTTAATGATACTTTCACTCTACATATGGAAATGATCATTGTCACCTGTTTGCTATAATTGGTTACTCATACACTGATTCTAATACTACAAATTCATTGATTTTGTGCAAGTATACAGAGAATTGATGCTGTTTTGAAGGCACTGTGCAGTCACAGCAAATATTAATGTGATTTCAATTTCTCTTTTCTTCATTCATTTAGATAAAAATAAGCTATTACCCTTTTTTTGAAAAAGCATTTTTTTCACAGCTGTTTTTGCACAGTTATATTCAGCATGCCCAATGCTAAGAACTACAATACTACCCCCCCATGGGAATACCCATAAGGGCCCGTGCACATGTTGCAGAGTCCTGTGTACAGATTTGTCACAATTTCCTTTTGCCAGCAAAGTAAATGAGAATCCTGAAGTCTCCTGCACACGTTGCTTATTTTCTCATTGCAGATTTAGTGCAGGATGTCAATTCTTTCAATGTTTTTGCTGCAGAGATCATTCATATTAAGTGGGAAAAATCTGCACCAAAAGTGCAGCAAAATTAATCAAAAACGCATCAAAAATGCACAGAAAAAGTATCAAAAATATCTTCTTTGCTGCTTTGTTTCTCCTGTAAAGAGATGCAGAAATAGTGCAGAAATTTGTGTAGCGCCTCTGAAGCCATCAGGGAGCTACAAGGTACTGCATCCCCATCGGGATGCAGGGCCTACCCCCTTAGGGACCCGGAAAACCAGGGCCGGTAACACACAAACACACACAAATCCTAGTTTTCCCCAACAATCCCCCATACAATGGGACCCAGTTAGGGTCGGACCAATGGATGGCCGCCTAGAGGTGGAGCCAATCCAGTCCACTAGTTGACCAGGTGGGAGGGGCGGACTGTGGACGGAGACAGAAGAAGACAGTTGGTAGGAGTAAGACGGTGAAGGTGGACAGAAAGTGAGTGAGCAGTAACCTGGTGCTCAGGAGAGTAGTTGTTGGTGGAGTACTCCCGGAACTATGCACCGACGGGGTACAGGACCCTAGGACAAGCAGAAGCTCCATGCAGGCCTGATAACACCTGCACAGCAAGGGGACTATCAAGGACCTCTCTGACCCTAAAGGGTGCTTTACACACTGCGACATCGCTAGCGATATATAGTCGGGGTCACGGTGTTTGTGACGCACATCCGGCGTCGTTAGCGACATCGCAAAATCGTTGATCGTTGACACGTCGCTCCTTTTCATAATATCGTTGGTGGTGCATGCCGCTGGTTGTTCGTCGTTCCTGCAGCATCACACATCGCTATGTGTGACACCGCAGGAGCGATGAGCATCTCCTTACCTGCGTCCACCGGCAATGCGGAAGGAAGGAGGTGGGCGGCATGTTTCGGCTGCTCAACTCCGCCCCACCTCTGCTATTGGGTGGCCGCTTAGTGACGCCACTGTGACGCCGCACAAACCTCCCCCTTAAAGGAGAAATTGTTCAGTGTCTCCAGCGACGTCGCTAAGCAGGTATGTGCATGTGACGCTGCCATAGCGATATTGTTCGCTACGGCAGCGATCACCACATGTCGCACAAACGACGGGGGTGGGTGCTATCGCTCGCAACATCGCTAGCAATTTACACCTTACAATTACACATACGATCTCGTATGCGATGTGACACGCCCCCATCGTATGTGCGACACGTTCAATTTGCTGCCCGTGTCGCACAAACGATTAAATCCCATCACATGTACTTACCTTCTATACAACCTCGATGTGGGCGGCGAACATCCACTTCCTGGAGTGGGAGGGACGTTCGGCATCACAGCGACGTCACAAAGCGGCCGGCCAATTGAAGCGGAGGGGCGGAGATGAGCGGGACGTAAACATCCCGCCCACCTCCTTCCTTCAGCATTTCCGGCGGGACACAGGTAATATGTGTTCATCATTCCTGGGGTGTCACACGGAGCTATGTGTGCTGCCTCGGGAACATTGAACAACCGGACGTTTAATTTTTAGTAATTGAACAACGTGTATGCAATCAACGGTTTTTCGTTCAATCGCAATCGCACGTAGATTTCACACGCTACAATATCACTAACGATGCCGGATGTGCGTCACTTACGACGTGACCCCGCCGACACATCGTTAGATATATTGTAGTGTGTAAAGCCCGCTTAAAGCACCCTTAAGAATCCAAAGACTCCTTAGCAAAGGGAGAACCGGGGACCAGACCAGAGACTCCAACTCCCACAGGGTTCACGCTACCGTCAGGTGGATCGGCAGTGGAACACCACCATACGGGGACACCCAGCTGCTCTACGCCACGGGGACCCACTAACTAGAGACAGGTGCAGGGGAAGAAGGCACCAGATTACTAACCGGCACTGGGAGGAAGGGAACCTGTAGGTGAAACCAGACGGCCTCGGGTAACCAGTTACCACCAGCAAAAGTGAGTAAAATCCCAGTTGCACTGAACGTTGGTGTGGACTCCCTTCTTCCAAAATCTGTCACATCACCTACCCTCTGGGGCCTGGTCCTGCTTGCGGAGGGCTTACCATCCAGGCTGAAATTAACGCCAGCCCCAGCAGTAGACATTGTGCAGCGGCGGCTCCATCCATACACATAGCTGCAACACCGCAAGTGGCGTCACATGTGAACATTACTCTAATCCCCTGTAAATAGCCCCCGTTTACAAAAAGGGCCCAGGGCATGGAACCGGACATTCCCCAGATATACACCGCCCAGGACCGAGTACCCCATATCCGTGGGCAACACATATGTGTAACCAAATACTCACCGTGTGCACAGAGCCTTACAGTCTGATCACTAGAAATAAAAAAATATATCAGACTGAAAATTCTTTTTATAGGGGTTGTTCACTACTTTTACATTGATGGTCTATACTTAGGATAGGTTACTAATGTCTGATCGGCCAGGGTCTGACAACCATCAATAGGGAAGAGAAAGGTCACACAAATTCAGAGGCGCACATCCAGATTATATGAAAAAAATATCAAAATTTTATTGAATCCATGAAAACATCAACAATTAAAAACATATAAAACCACACATATATACAAAGACAACTTCCATATAATATAATCATGGCTTGGTTGACCAGGGACCAATACATAAGGTAAATATGGTTGGAGTAAATAATTAATACAATAGTCACAAGTTGATAATAACCAAATATACAGTGGTTAACAAGATATAACCCAAAAACACCGTAATTGCGAATTATTTTATATTGACATCCAACATCAAGTATCCATACATGTATAGATATACCCGGTTAAATAATAGAATTCCAATTCAAGATAGAGAATCATCAACCTCAAAATGAATAAGTACTGTAATTTTTCATGAAAACCCTAATCCCATAATAATATACTCAAGCCCAAGAAGGCATAATACACAGAACACATAAGCTAATATCTAGGATACCCGAATTAGGGCCATCAGAGAGAAAAAGTTGGGTCATATGGGCGTCTGCGTTCTCCGGGACGGCGCCTCCTCTTTCGGTCATCTTTGTCATCCTTCTGAAGCCTGTGTGCCTAACGCGTCCTACGTCATCCACACTCGCCGGTCCCGAGCATGCGCACTACAATACTTTGCTCAGGGAAGATCAAAGTGCGCCTGCACAGGACTTCAATGTCGGCGAGTGTGTATGACATAGTACGCATCATGCAACCCGGCTTCAAAAGAAGCATAACAAAGATGGCCGAAAGAGGAGGTGCCGGTACCGGAGAACAGAGACACCCATATGACCCAACTCCACCGCAGCGACCTTTTAGGTAAGTATTATAAAGCGATTATTGCGTTCTACACAGCGGCCTGGGCTCTTATATACAGCATATTAGAACGCTGTAAATAAGAGCCCACTGGTGGTGGCCACAGCTTATAGACCCCAAATCTGCTGACAGGTTCCTTTTAATGGTATGTCTGCCCCTGGTATGGGGTCCTTTAGACTATCACAACAAAAAAGTCATTATTGGGGGCTTTTTGCTAAATTTTGCACAAATGTATTCCAGTCCTCCCCTCTACAGAGTGATTTTTCTGCTCCCCGGAACTTTTTGGCGCAAATATTAATGTTGAGTGCAACATTTTAATGACTCATGCGCCTTTTTGCTCTTAAAAAAACAGCATAAGACAAAAATAAAGAGCAGTTTTCATTTTGTGCAAAACTTGAAGCTAAAAATCATAACAAATGAGAAAAAAAGAGTAAAGGGAGTTAAAAATTCCCCCAAAACAACAGATCGGGCGCCATGTGTGTCCATCTGATCATTCCATATAAAGCTTTATCGCTCCGTAATGGGCTCGATATTCCCGGGTGATGCAGCCTTTGGGTAATTAGAGGCTTCTGCAAGTAACGGAAGTTAATTCTCTCACCATGCTTAATTTACTGTTAAGAAGGAATATCCTTACAAGGAGGAACATTGCTAACGCCGAGCTTGTAAAATAATACACAATGAGCGCAGTCGGGAAAGGTAAACCGCGGGTTGTCATCTATTATACCGTCCATTCTTTTACATGTGGGATGTATAAGTGTCTGGTTAGGGGAAATTAATGAAGACTCCGGAGCCGGAGGAGGGACCCCGGGAGAATCTATTTTAATATAAAGAAACTCTAGTATTATAACCTATCTATAACAATAAAACACGCGGGGAAGGAGGCGGCGCGGGGACTTAAATGACTAAACACACGACAGGCTCGTTCTGTGCCGCTGATCTTAATGGAAGGAGTGGGTCGCTGGATAAAAGAAAACTATTATCAACCTTACTTTTTACAAAAATGCTCGGCACAATTAAGTATAATTGAAGATTAGGATTGATTTCGGTAAAGAATCCTTGTGTTAAGTTTTTCTTTTAACTCTCTTATGAGTACGGAAGGAGGACATCTTTCTCACAGGACAGAAGTTAGGCTCCGTTTTTACCCGATTCCTCAGTCGGCCGACTATCCTGTATTGGGGCCTCATCAATTTCTATTGTAGAGTCTTAGGGGTTCTTTGCACACTACGACATCGCAAGGCGATGCTAGCGATGCCGAGCGCGATAGTCCCCGCCCCCGTCGCAGCAGCGATATCTTGTGATAGCTGCCGTAGCGAACATTATCGCTACGGCAGCTTCACACGCACTTACCTGCCCTGCGACGTCGCTCTGGCCGGCGACCCACCTCCTTCCTAAGGGGACGGATCGTGCGGCGTCACAGCGACGTCACACGGCAGGCGGCCAATAGAAGCGGAGGGGAGTACAAGAGCGGGACGTAAACATTCCGCCCACCTCCGTCCTTCCGCATAGACGGCGTGAGCCGCGGTGACGCAGGTAAGCTGATGTTCCTCGCTCCTGCGGCTTCATACACAGCGATGTGTGCTGCCGCAGGGGACCGAGTAACAACATCGTACCGTCGCTGCAGCGAAAATATGAAAATGTCGGGCACTACACCGATGATACGATTACGACGCTTTTGCGCTCGTTAATTGTATCAAAAAGGATTTACATACTCCGATATCGACAGCGACGCCGGATGTGCGTCACTTTCGATTTGACCCCACCGACATCGCACCTGCGATGTCGTAGTGTGCAAAGTACCCCTTACATTTTAATGGGAATTAAAAAGCTAAAGGAATTAGTGTTGGAAAATTGTTTTTCAATCGTTATTCCCTTTATCTTAGATAGATATTTTGTCATGAGTGTGTCCTTCCTGGGAGAGACCTCGGGCGAGTCTAGTACCAGAAGGTCATAGTGCCTCGCTGCTGACAGATCCTTTGGTGTTACTTGAATACCATCTTCTGCTGTAAGGGTTAAACACCCATTCCTGTTTGGCTGCTGGCTGTAGCTTTCAATCTCAGGTGTGGCTCTTTGGGATCACTCCCCTTCACTATTTAAGATCAGCTGATGCCTGTGATAGGGCCATTTCACACATCCAACATTTCGCCGGATTGCTGGATCCATCACACTCCAGTACAGTGTTAATACTGTACAATGGCATCGCGGCAAGCTCCGGTCACATGTTACGGTCACATGACAGCATGTGACCGGAGGTTGCCGCGATGCCATTGTACTGTATTACACTGTACTGGAGTGTGCCGGATCTGGCAATCTGGCGAAATGCCGGATGTGTGAAGCGGGCCATAGAAACTGAATCCTGATTTCAGTGTGGTCCACTTTGAAAGGAGTCTGCTCTGGAAGAAGTTTGCCGTGTTGTCTGCAGCAGTGGTGTTAGCTGCACTGAAGCTGCCTGGAGTGTTTTCATGTCTATTTCCCCTATCTGTTTTCTTACCCTTGTATTTCTGTATTGTAGAGGCAAGACTAGTGATCCCGTCAGCCTGGTCACTAGCCAAGGTGAGTTTAGGGCAAATAAGGGCTTAGGAACATGGTTGGCGACGGGGTGAAAGAACCCATATAGGGACATCAGGGAGTTTAGGGTTCAGCTGCTGGTGAGTGCAGGTAGTGACCCTGCTCCCATCTCCCTAGCACCAGGGACGTCCATTGTATTGTGACAACTGTGTACCCTGTGTGTAGTTACACCTACTGGGGGATTTTGGTGTCTGTTTTTACCCTGTTAATCACATGCATGACATATATTTTGGATAATCCGTATAGGAAAATGTAATTTTGTAATTTACTGCTTGTCAAAATTTGCATCCATTCTTGAGATATTAACCTGTTTACAGCTTCTTGTCTAGGAGACCGACCACCGCTGCTGTCTAGCATGTAAGCACTATGCTGAAGGTGGCCAGGGATTAGGAGATAACAGCGAGCTCTAGCTTCAAAGCAGCGCTTACAATCTCAATATAAAAGAGCACTGCGTACGTTCTGCTATCTAGCAATGGTGGTCGGTCTCCTAGGCAGCAAGCTGTAAACAAAAGAAAAGTGTTACTATCTCAAGAACGGCTGAAAATTTTAATAAGCAGTAAATTACAAAATTGCTTGTATTCACAAGTGCTATCCGACCATATCTATATATGAAGGTGGGAATAACCCCTTTAAAACTAGATGTTGGAGAGACCTTAACTATATATCATTCTAGAAGTTATGAAGAGAGCCTTCCCACTTCCTTATTCCATGAGATGATTATTACCTATCCTGACATCACCGGGAAACCCAATCCTCTCATTTTATGAGATCATCAGCCCTCCCGGATCATTCACTCATTTTTTTTTGTACTCATTGCCACCATTTTACAGAACAAGTCCTTGTCTTTACACCAAACCCCGCCCCTCACTGTGACATCACAAACCCCTCCCACATACTCCTATTAATGGATTCTATGACATCACCAGCACGCCCCATATTACCCATGAAATTCAATATGTAACATCACAGTCCTCTAACTGTTCAGAAAGAACATTCTTCCTAAATAATGCAAATCCCGCTATTCCAAAGAGCCCCCTCTCAGTACACCTCTTAGATAAAAGCACCCCTCAAAATTAAAGGGGTTGGCTAGTGAAAAAAAATAGCTATATGTATTATATATTCTTTACTTGCACTCCCTGGGTTCAGAGCTAAGTCTCCACCGCCGGTATCAGCACATGTGTCATGTGCTGTCCAGATAATAATAATAATAATAATAATTTATTCATTTATATAGCGCTATTAATTCCATAGCGCTTTACATACATTGCGTTTGCCGATCACTACTACCATGTCGGACTCTGTCCACACAACTGAGTCAAACATAAAACCTATCATGCGCTGCCCGGATCGGCACCCCCAGTTTGCTACTACCAGGTTGGGCTCTGTACACACTTCAGAATCTAACAAGTAACCTGGCTTCTATTGAAGAGCTCTGTTTTGCCGGGCATCGGCTGTTATATTACCACTGCTGTGGACACTTTAGTAGTTAATGCCTCCTGGAACAGTGGGTGGCTTCTCAGAGATCCAGGTTGCTATTCATCACCTTCGGCCGGTCCCCTCCTACTGAAGACTGGTGAGTTTCCTGAGTTATTGCCGAAGATAGCATCTGCTTGGCAGTTGCGATATCCCGGCGTACGTGGCGATCGTCCTGTCTGTTGGAGTCGGCAACTTGTTGTCTGTGCTGTCTGAAAGTTCCCTGGTGGTTCTCCTTCCCCTTTGGTGTCTTTTTGTCTTCCCTCCGTGGATATTTGCTGTGTGCGTGAGTTTCTGGTTTTACCTCCTTGTCTTTGTCTTGTGGGAGGTTTATTACTTTGTGTCCAGCCCACGCCTGGGTGGGGGGTGCGGGGGTATTAGGTCAGAGCTGGACAAAAGACAGAGCCAGGTCGGGGAGCCAGACCTCCCCACCTTAAAGGGTACCTCCAGGTAGAGGGTGAGCACAGGGGCCCCAGTCTTAAGGCCAGTATAGATCTCCCTGTGACCCCTAGTCACCCGTGACAATGTGTTATTTGTCTGCAGCGCTGACATCACATCGACAGCACTGCAGCCAATCAGGCTTTGCCCGAGAGGTTGGCACATGTCGCTCAGAGCTGCAGAAAATAACAGACACCAGGAGAAAGGGCAAAAACTCAGTGCTGGACCTGAGAAGGATGGATAAGGCACTTAAAAAAAAAACTACAGCCAGGGAACAAGGACTTTTCTGAAACTGGAAAACCCCTTTAACGTCAAGTTTCTCTACAGGTTACAGCTGAACACTGAGCATTCCTACAGAGACTGGTTAATCAGCGCATCATCGGGGACGGTCCAAAGGGACAACAGAGGCGGCTTTCCTGTTTCTTCTCCATTCTTCCTGCCCATCTCATGGCTTGTGCTAGTAATTGTGAAGACATTATTTCTTGGCTTTTACAGCCGGCATTTTATAACGTTAATGTGAAGTGATGGTAACACAACATTTACATGTCCACTGGGAGCTGGGAGCCGACACACAGTGTAACATTAGTCACGGTTCACGTCTTTAATTTATGGAGGATTGTCTCGTTAAATGAACGTGAATTAGAGAGGTGTTGATGAATTTAACGTTCATCGCCTGTTACATGAAGTTGTCTGTGGATTAATTATACAGGATGAAGCTGAGGGGGTTGGGTATTACAGCTCAGCTTAAATACAGATATCCTGTAATACCAGGCACAGCCTATGGAACACGGGAGGCGCTGTTTCAGGAAACATTTCAAAACCCTTTTTAATCTTTATTGTATTTCTACAGCAGTTGGGGAGACAAAATCCAATCTGCGTGCACTTGTATGACCACTAGTGATGAGCGGGCCCTACCATGCTCTGGTGCTCAAAATGAACAGGTCGGACGCTCGGATGGGCTCGACTCAAGTACCAAACATAATGGAAGTCAATGGGGAGCATTTTTCTGGAAGATCTTCCCACTGACTTCCACTACTCGAGTCGACCCCGACTGACTGCTTGTTATGAGTACAGAGCACCAGAGCATGGTAGTGCCCGCTCATCACTAGTTACCAGTACTGAGCACCCGAACATGGTAGTGCCCGCTCATCACTAGTTACCAGTACTGAGCACCCGAACATGGTAGTGCCCACTCATCACTAGTTACCAGTACTGATCACCCGAACATGGTAGTGCACGCTCATCACTAGTTACGAATACTGAGCACCTGAGCATGGTAGTGCCCGCTCATCACTAGTTACGAGTACTGAGCAACTAAGCATGCTAGTGCTCTCTCATCACTAATTACGAATACTGAGCACCCGAGCATGGTAGTGCCCGCTCATCACTAGTTACGAGTACTGAGCACCCGAGCATGGTAGTGCCCGCTCATCACTAGTTACGAGTACTGAGCACCCGAGCATGGTAGTGCTCTCTCATCACTAATTACGAATACTGAGCACCCGAGCATGGCAGTGCCCGCTCATCACTAGTTACGAGTACTGAGCAACCAAGCATGGTAGTGCCCGCTCATCACTAGATACGAGTACTGAGCACCCGAGCATGGTAGTGCTCGCTCATCACTAGTTACGAGTATTGAGCACCCGAGCATGGTAGTGCCCGCTCATCACTAGGTACGAGTACTGAGCACCCGAGCATGGTAGTGCTCGCTCATCACTAATTACGAGTACCAAGCACACGAGCATGGTAGTGCCCGCTCATCACTAGATACGAGTACCGAGCACCCGAGAATGGTAGTGCCCGCTCATCACTAGATACGAGTACTGAGCACCCGAGCATGGTAGTGCCCGCTCATCACTAGATACATGCACTGAGCACCCGAGCATGGTAGTTACCGCTCATCACTAGTTACAAGTACTGAGCACCTGAGCATGGTAGCGCGCGCTCATCACTAGTTACGAGTACTGAGCACCCGAGCATGGTAGTGCCCGCTCATCACTAGTTACGAGTACTGAGCACCCGAGCATGGTAGTGCTCGCTCGTCACTAATTACGAGTACCAAGCACCCGAGCATGGTAGTGCCCACTCATCACTAGTTACGAGTCCAGAGCACCCGAGCATGGTAGTGCCCGCTCATCACTAGTTACGTGTACCGAGCACCCGAGCATGGTAGTGCCCACTCATCACTAGTTACAAGTCCAGAGCACCCGAGCATGGTAGTGCTCGCTCATCACTAGTTACGTGTACCGAGCACCTGAGCATGGTAGTGCTCGCTCATCACTAGTTACGAGTACTGAGCACCTGAGCATGGTAGTGCCCGCTCATCACTAGTTACGTGTACCGAGCACCTGAGCATGGTAGTGCTCGCTCATCACTAGTTACGAGTACCGAGCACCCGAGCATGGTAGTGCAAAAGTTTAGCTAATATTAGCTTGTTTCTGTGTAATTTTCCCAGACACCTGGAGTTATAGTTCTAGTGAGAAAATACACGTTTATAGTATCACTCCGTACCACATAGTTCACTTATCAATGTTTACTGTGAATGTGCGTGTTTGTAGTATGGTAAAACATCTGAAACCAGGAGCTTTTGACATGTCTCATCCAGTGACGTATTTTTCCGGTGTAGATTGACATCTGAAGAGTTGGCCACTCAGAAGAGGGATACTATGTTGGACAAATGGAAACTATTAGAGTTTGTGTAACATTTGGTTATGCAAGCCATTTGTTTTCAAGTGAGATATAGACTGTTAAATATTACAGCGAAGTCAGAAGCCTGTTTACCTGTGGAGGGGATGCCCGTTGACACCACAGTGTGGATCCCAGGAGTTTCTCGGTCTTCGCTGTTTTGCTTCTCACAGCTGTTTCCAGGCAGATGATGCGTGCAGCTCCAGGTGAAGTTTGTTTTTCTTATGTAGTGTGTAATGTAAGTTCTTTACCTTTGTGATTTATATTATGCAAAAGTGTACACAATATCACACTATTTCCTAGAGCAAGAGTCCATGAAGTATAAAACCACGGCATACACCATCCAAGATCCAAAAAGTGCTTTTATTCCATATAATGTGCAGGTAAAATAGCGGGGAGGAGAGAGCCGGGTGCAGGCCACCCAAGGACGACGGCCGTTTCGCACCTTGTGTGCTTCTACGGGTGCCTTGGGGGGGCCGTCGTCCTTGTGGGGCTTGCACCCGGCTATCTCTTGCCCGTTATTTTACCTGCATATTCTATGCAATAAAAGCACTTTTTGGATCTTGGATGGTGTATGCCGTGGTTTTCTACTTCATGGACTCTTGCTCTGAATAGCTCTTCTCTTCGTCCACGTGCACCCATTACCATTTCTTCTAAAAGGAGGACTGAGGCTGTTCCAAGACATTCGGTGTAAGGTATTGCATGGTTCAGTGCGGAACCGCTTTTTTACAATCACACTATCTCCTATTTTCTGTAATCATTTAATCATTATAATAAAATCAATTGCCTTCTTTAAAGCCGTACCTTTAAATACTTGGCAAAACACGTCATATAACAGTCCGATATATTCTTATTCTTCATATACAGTACAGCTTATTCTGAAAAGATAGCGGAAACAGCAAGCACATTTTAAGAGAATGTCCGAAATTGTACGCTGCGTGACTGCAGACTTGAGAATCCTCAAATCGCATACAGTGCACAGTTGGAATGTGGCCGGGAGTATTCATATTGCTTACTTGTGGTCACCTAATCGCCTGCTACGGTATCTGCGCCGTCACCAGAGAATCCTGACAGCGCACAATGTGCGCTGAGAGGATTCCCAAGTCTACAGTCACAGAGCATGACTGCAGACTTTTGTACCAAACCTGGACAACCCTTTTAAGTAAATAGCTATGTATACATCCACAGTAAAGGCCGCTTTACACGCTGCGACATCGCTAGCGATCGCACCCGCTCCCGTCGATTGTGCGTCACGGGCAAATCGCTGTCCGTGGCGAACAATATCATTAGGACGCGTCAAATGGACTTACCTTCCTAGCGATGTCACTGTGGGCGGCAAACAACCTCTTTTTTTAAGGGGGCGGTTCGTGCGGCGTCACAGCGGCGTCAATCAGCGGGCCACCAATAGAAGCAGAGGGGCGGAAAGCAGCCGCATTCACGTCACTCCCACCTCGTTGCCGTAGGACGCAGGAACGCTGTTGTTCGTCGTTCCCGGGGTGTCACACATAGCGATGTGTGCTGCCTCAGGAACGATGAACAACCCTCGTCCAAAATGAGCAACGATATTTGGGAAAGGAACGATGTGTCAACAATCAACGATTTGGTGAGTATTTCTGATCGTTAGCGGTCGCTCGTAGGTCGACTTCGCTAACTAGGCCGGATGTGAGTCACGAATTCCGTGACCCCAACGATATCTCGTTAGCAATGTCGTTGCGTGTAAAGCGGTCTTAAGGCATGGACACCGGCGGGAGGGTCATATAATAATACAGCATTAGTTTTCGGTTCTCCACCATGTTGACCAATGTTGCCGTCATTAGCTAATATGTCTTTTTCCAAACAGGCAACTAAGGTTAATAGTGTTAAAGACGGCCAGAGAGCCCCATAGGGGTGAACAGGCCCATGACGATCGGGAGGGTTAGGGTAGGAAAGAGTTAAGTGCTAAGGTTGGAGGCACATAGGGGCTGCCTGATTGGTGGGAGAGTCGGGAAAAGGGATTGGGTGAGGGACAGGATATGGGAGGGTTGGTGTGTGGGTATAAAGGGGGCTGTGCAGAGGTCACTGCCCCTTTTGACCTACAGACAGTGTGTCCCCCCTGCGCTGCTGCCTCACTGACTGAAGAATGGTGGCGGTGCTGGAGCTGGGGGGGGGGGGGGGGGGAGCATCTGAGGACATCGGCGAGGACGCGTCTGCAGGGCTGGAGCGGCTTCTCTGCTCCCGCGCCCGGAGCTGCGCTGCACGCTCGGCGGGCGCGACCGCCGGAGCGTTACTCCCCCGTCGGGGGGGGAGAAGAAAGATTTAGGAGCCCCTTCGGGGACCCTCCGGGGCAGCGGAGTGCACCTCACCTTTGGACGTGTCTCCGGCCGCCGGGAGGAATCCTCGTCGGAGATTCCGCGGGCCGGGGGTGGGCGGAGCTTATGCGAGGCCTACTTCCGGTCTGCGGCCTGCACGGCCACGGACCAGAGCAGCGGCAGCCCCCAGTGAGGTGCGGGCTGGGGGTGGCGCCCGGCACCACAGAGCGGACGGGGAGACTCCCTGCAGACGGCAGGGGAGAGAGCATGGATGGAGGGACGGATCGGAGCGGTAGTCGGAGGTTGCTGGTGGCAGGATCTTGCGGTCGGCAGGGCCCTTGCGGCGGTCGGTTATTACGGTACCTCCCAGCAGGGATCAGGCTGGGGGGTGTTCCTGGCATCCGGACGGAGAGGCACGGCCTTCCTGCAGTCGGCAGGGAGGGGGACCACCGGGGGCTACAGAGATTACAGCGGTGCAGGAGGGGGCAGCAAAGAAGGATGGCGGCAGGACGCCGCTCCGCGGCAGGAAACAGAGGACAAATAGGAGGTGCACGGAGGAGCAGGGTGCGGTGACCGTGGGGGTTGACGGCCGCAAGGTGCGGGTTGTCCCCTCGCTGGTCCCCCCAGCGGACTTCAGCAGCTCCTCTTATTCGGGCGAGGAAGAAGGACCGGAGGAGGCGGCAGGACGGATGAACGGCAGCAGGATGTTCGCGGTACGGCTGCTCCGGATTCGGTTCAGAGGCAGCCCGTTGAGAGAACAATCAATATGTTTAATGTTGTGGGTAGTGTTAGCGGGGACGGGGGTTCCACCGCGGGGAGTGGTTTGCCGGGGGGTTTAGTGCGGTCGGTCAGTCGGGGTTACCCGGGGCGGAGTTTTGGGGGCAGCTGCTAAGGGTGTTGTAGGGATCGTCGGCTGGGCGGTCAGGTCGAAGCGGGCCTGGGTCCCTGGCGGGGGGCGTGGGTGGGTCCCACGGTCAGGGTGGCTGCCGGTGGTACCGGTGCGCGAGGTAGAGACTTAGGAGGTTGTGCCGGCGGTCGTTGCGGGTCAGGCGGACGGCGCGGCGGCCGTGGCGTGGGTTAGCGAGGAAGTGGAAAAGGATGATGAGGTGGTGCGTTTGGATGATAGGGCACGGAGCGAAGTTACGGGTGCTTTGGGAGTCCGTTAGGGGGGCATTTAAAAAAGGAGGTGAGGGAGTAGATAAGAAAAAGGGAGTATGGGGAAATATTTTCACTGCTTCCCTTGGAAAGTTTAATTTGGATACGGTGAAGGCAAGTGAATCTAAGAGATAAGGAGGTTCAAAAAAAAAAAAAAAAAAAAAAAAAAAAAAAAGGGGGAGGTGTAGGTTGATCCCGAGGACGCTTACTAGCTGGCATTGGAAGGCTGCGCGGCCGGGCATCTGGTGGGAACAAAAAAAAGATATGTTTGGGGATGCGCTTGATAACGGCTCCGGCGCAGCCCCCTTTTTGAGGTGGTGCCAGGGGCCCGGGTGCAGGGGCACGGGGCCCGGGTGCAGGGGCGTGTTGTAAATTTAGTGAGGGGCAATGTAAGTTTGGGGGCAGCGTGTCGGTTCAAACACGAGTGTTCCGGTTGTGGAATTCTTTCCCACTCTTTGGACAGGTGTTTCAAAGGGGGAATGAAAAGTCGGGGGAAGGTTTTTTGGTAACAGGAAGGACGCTAGTGAGGGTCGAGGGATGCGTCCCTATTTAAATAGATACCCGGATGACCGGGCGGCGGAGCTGTTTGCTACGGGTTTTATGGTAGGTTTCCGGGTTCCGCTTGATTTTGGGGCGCCGGTGTTTCGACCGGGTAATTCGGGGTCCAAAAAAGGACATCCGGAGGTGGTGACGGAAAGGCTGCAGAAGGAGGTGGAGCGGGATGGATGGCGGGTCTGGTCCAGGACCCGTCACCCCCCAACTTGAGGGTTTTCGCTGCTGGGAGTGGTACCCAAGAAGGAGTCGAACGAGTACCGGCTCCTTCATCATCTCTCTTACCCGGCTGGGTTGTTGGTGAACGGCGGGATTTCACCCGTGTGCCGGCGGTCTGTTATGTATCATTTGACAAGGCGTGGGAGTTAGTGTGGGTAGTGGGCAAGGGGCCCCGATGACCAAGGCGGACGTGGAAGCAGCTTTACGGTTACTTCCGGTGCACCCGGAGAGTTTTTTTTGCACCTTTGGGTGCAGGTGGGATGGGCAATACTATGTGGATCAGTGCCTGCCCATGGGTTGTTCTATTTCGTGCGCTTAGTTTGAAGCGTCAGTTCTTTTGTGGAATGGGTAGTCAGGGATGTGGCGGGTGTCCACTCAGTGATACACTATTTGGATGATTTCTTTTGCGTGGGCCCAGTGGGCTCCGCGGTTTGTTCCTTGCTGTTATTTACATGAGAACGCATTGCAGGAAGCCTGGGGATTCGGTGGCACGGGGGGAAGACAGAAGGGCCAGTGACGTCCTTGTGTTTCTTGGGCTTTGAAATTGACGCGGTGGCTATGGTATGCCGATTGCCGGAGGACGAGCTGCGTGTTTGAAGGTGTCGGTGCAGTTGTTGCACTGGGCTAAGAAGGTGCGGTTACAGGATTTCAGTCGGTCCTTGGGAAGTTGAATTTTGCCGGTCGCACTAGGCCTATGGGGCGAATATTTAGCAGGCGTCTGGCGAGCGCAATGGCAGGGGTGATTGCTACAAATTCTGTGTCAGAGGGTCAATGACAATGAAAGAAGGTTTGCTGGTGTGGGGCTGCATTCCTTGAATGATACAACGGACGGACGTTATGGGTGAGCAGGGCAGTATCAGATAGCCAGCCGGAGCTGTTTATTGATGCGGCGGGGGCATCAGGTTTTGGGGCAATTTTAGGACGCATCGGTGTGTGGGCTAATGGCCACGGCTTTGGGTGGAAAAAGGGGTTTGTGACATATTTGGCGCTGGTGGAAATGTTCCCCCAGCATAGTGGTATTGGAGTATTGGGGCCCAGAATTTGCGGGCAAGAAGCTTGGTGTGCATTGTACTGACATGGTGGTGGTGTATTTCGATCAATTCATGGTCTTCAAAAATCGCTCCCGGTGGTGTGCTACTTGAGACATCTGGGTTGGGTTGTTTAGAACCCAACAGGTGCGTGGTGGCGCAGCATGTGCCCGGAGTGCAAAGTGAAGTGGCTGATGGGCTCGGTTTCAGTTCAACAGGTTCAGGCGAATGGTGCCTGGAGCGGACAAGGTGGGAGAACTATGCCCGGCATGGCTGTGTGACCTGGCGTCGGGTAGCATTTGAGGGAATCAGGAGACCGGTGACTGAGGCTACTTGTGCCGATGTCAGGCTGTGTGGCGAGAATGGGAGGAATTGGAGAAGGCGGCTTTTATGGAGCTTGGTTAGACAGGCTGAGTGCTGGGGGTTTTTGTCATTGATTAGCTGGGATTTTTTCAGCAGGCCGGTCCGTTTCGGTGATGATTACAAGTTGTGCGGTGTTGGCCTTCTTGTTAAAATGCAAGGGGTTTGGGACGTGGCAAAGGATTTTCTGGTGCGGTGGGGGATAAAGGGTTTTCAAAGGACGCGTGGCGCGATGGCCACTATTGTTTCCGTCGTTGATTGGTTGGTGATGTGGTTGGGGGTATATATGCTCGTCCGATTAGGTACGAGGCTGTTTAAGGTTGCCTTCGTATTGGCATTTTTGGGGTTTTCTGCATCAGAGAATTTGGTAGCCCTGCCAGGCATGCGGTAGGCGGGCTGTTATTAGAGGTTGTTACGCTTGGTAAGGATGGCGTGAATGCCGGTATGGTTTTTTCGATAGACAGACCAATTAGGTGGGGGACGTCTGGTGACATTGTTTGAATTGCCAGGGCACCACCTATGCCCAGTGGGTCAGGTGGTGGAATTCTTGCAGGTGTGGGGTGGCCACCCCGGTGTTTTCTTTAGACATGTGGATGGATATGCCTTATCGTGAGTCCAGTATGGCAGTGTTGAAGAAGGCTTTAGTAAAGGCCGGGGGAGTAGCCAAGGGTTATGGGTCCCACTCCTTTCGGATTGGGGCAGCGACTGAAGCGGCTAAGTGGGGGGGCTGAGTGAGGATGGGACCCGGTGGATTGGGAGCTGGGATTCCTCCGGGTTTCGTTTGTATATTAGACCACATCTGATTAGGTGATGTTTGGTGACAGGGGGGGGGTCCTTTATTGAGGACGGTTTGGTGGGCAGTCTCTTTGTACGGAGCGGCGATGTAGGAAGCCCGTGTAAAAAATGGATCGGAGTTCGGGGCATGACTTGGAGTAGAGTTCGCCCTGAATTGGTGTATTATAGCCGGATTGACAAGGAACCTGTGGTTTTAATGCTGCAGGTGGGGGGGGAATGACTTTGGAGCGTGGATGGTGTGGGAGTTAAAAGGGAGAGCAAGGTGGATTTACTTCATTTGTGGAGGGCGTTCCATGGCATGGTGATTGTGAGGTCCGATATGGTAGCCCGAAGGCAGTGGCGTTTTAGGAGTGGATCGGATTAACAGGGCCTGGGAAAAATGGAACCGGGCGATGGGCATGTTTGGAGCGTGGAACGGAGGTTGGTGGTTCGATTCGAGGAGTTGGAGAAGTACACCGAGCAGTATTTGAGGCGTGATGGGGTCCATTCTCACGGATGGCGGTTGGATTTGTGGAAGTTGGGTTTGAAGGATGGAAAGGAACGAGCATTGGGGTTGTGGGGGGCCCGGGCCAAGTAAGGTGTCACTTGGCCGGTCTGTGGCGGGGTGATAGGTCCGTTCAGAGAGGTTTGGTGTACCGACAGTAGGTTTGTTGGTATGAAGCCACTCAGGGGGAGTGGCTTTGAGTTGGATGGGAACTTGTAGGCGGAGGTCCTGCAGGTTCTGGGGAGGGGTAATTAACGATGGAACGTTAATTACCCTACACCTCGGGTCGGTTTGGTCACGGCCGAGGTGGTCCCCTGGGCCGGTTGGAGGTTACGGCCGGGGGATAGGAATGATGGTTTGGCTCTCGGATGGACCTATCAGGTGTCATTTTGTGGAGAATATGTATATATGTACAGGTTCAGGTGTTAATGGGGTGGCATGTTGAGCCACAAGTTTGGTACATATATACTGTTGAATAAAGCTGTGGCCATTCGGCAATAAAGTTGGAGTCTGTGTCGTTACTAATATGTTTAAATTAAGGGGAAGTTTGTCACTGGAGACCCGTTTATCCCTTATAGATACGTCATGAATACGCTGTATAAACTGCGCTCCTCCTGTGTTTAATGATGATTCATAGGAAAATGCTCGTACGCTGGGTACAAGTGGAGAAATAATTCATGCAAGACTTATGGATTCATGGTCTTACTGGCGTAAATATCAGAGAGCCATAGGAAAGTTACTGTAGGCTGTGTTCCCGAATGTTATATCTACAGCAATTCATGTGATCAACACCACGGGGAACCGGTAACGCCAACTCGTCGTCTACACTACAGCTTAAAGAAGGTGGAGAGGTTGCACATCTGTAGGGGGTCTGATCTGTGGTGGATTGACCACCGCCATTGCTGAGAATTTTGTCAAATTCAGATTGGACTATATAAAAATGATAACCCTAAAGACAGTGAAAAATATCTAAAAATTATCATAAATAATGTTTAAATGGGTTAGAAACTTTTTTTTTTTACCTAATTTTAAAATCTGTGGAGAGCTCATAGAAGTTTCCCTTGCACTCTAGAGCAACTTTGTACCGCATCGTTCAACCTCCTGGAAATTGGGACAAGCTGTTCCTATTTTTGGACATCAAGAGGTAAAGAAATAAAGGTTGTATCTCGCAGGATAGATATTTATGGAAGGAGTAAAATACAGCTTGGGAAGATTTGTCATATTGTTGCGCTATCAAATGATAGTAGCGTATGTTGTGGGTCTCACTGGACTTGAAAAAGGATAGTAGGATAATATCATAGGAAAATTACCTGCTTTTTTTTTTTTACATAGTTACTAAGGTTGAAAAAAGACCTAGGTCCATCTAGTTCAACCTTCCTCCACCAGTTCTACATTTGGTCACTAAGTCATTTATAACCAACAATGTTGTGTGTACTGAGGAAATCATCCAGCCCTTTTTTGAAAGCTGTTATAGTATCTGCCATTACTACCTCTTGTGGTCGGCATTCCACAGTCTGACTGCTCTAACTGTAAAGAACCCTTTCCTATTTAGCTGTCGGAATCGCTTTTCTTCCACTCGCAGTGAGTGCCCCCTGGTCCTTAGTATTGTCTTTGGAAGAAATAAGTCATGTGCCAGTCCTTTATATTGACCACACATGTATTTATACATATAAATTATTATTATTATTATTATTATTTATTATTATAGCGCCATTTATTCCATGGCGCTTTACAAGTGAAAGAGGGTATACGTACAACAATCATTAACAGTACAAGACAGACTGGTATAGGAGGAGGGAGGACCCTGCCCGCGAGGGCTCACAGTCTACAGGGAATGGGTGATGGTACAATAGGTGAGGACAGAGCTGGTTGCGCAGTGGTGTACTGGGCTGAGGGCTATTGTAGGTTGTAGGCTTGTTGGAAGAGGTGGGTCTTGAGGTTCCTCTTGAAGCTTTCCACGGTAGTGGAGAGTCTGATGTGCTGAGGTAGAGCGTTCCAGAGTATGGGGGATGCACGGGAGAAATCTTGTACACGATTGTGGGAAGAGGAGATAAGAGAGGAGCAGAGAAGGAGATCTTGTGAGGATCTAAGGTTGCGTGCAGGTAGGTATAGGAAACTAGGTCACAGATGTAGGGAGGAGACAGGTTGTGGATGGCTTTGTATGTCATGGTTAATGTTTTGAACTGGAGTCGTTGGGTGATGGGAAGCCAGTGAAGGGATTGGCAGAGTGGCGAGGCTGGGGAGTAGCGAGGGGAGAGGTGGATTAAGCGGGCTGCAGAGTTTAGGATAGATTGGAGGGGTGCAAGAGTGTTGGAAGGGAGGCCAGAGAGCAGGAGGTTGCAGTAGTCGAGGCGGGAGATGATGAGGGCATGCACTAATGTTTTTGCAGATTCTTGGTTAAGAAAAGCACGGATCCACGGATAAATGAGATCTCCTCTGAGACGTCTTTTTTTTAAGCTAAACATATCTAACTTTTTCAACCTCTCCTCATATGGGAGACCTTCCATTCCTTGTAATAGTCTAGTTGCCGCCTTTGAACTGACTCTAACTTCTGAATGCCCATTTTAAAATGTGGAGCCCAAAACTGGATCCCATATTCCAGATGTGGCCTTACAAGTGATTTATAGAGGGGTAACAATATGTTGGGATCACGGGATCTAATCTCTCTTTTTATACACCCTAGAATCTTGTTTGCTTTTGCAGCTGCTGCCTGACATTGAGTGCTGCTGCTCAGCTTATTTGTAATGAGAATACCCAAGTCCTTCTCCTGATCTGTAGTCCCGAGTTTCCTTCCATTTAATGTATACGCAGCTATAGGATTACTCCGTCCTAGGAGCATTACTTTACATTTATCAACATTAAATCTCATTTGCCAAGTATCTGCCCATTCTGACATCTTATCCAGATCTTTTTGTAATATTATACTTTTGTTTGTTTTTTAAATCATGTTTTTATACTATAGGACTTTTTTTTTCAATTTCCTTAGTATATATACTGTATGTTAAAATAAATTTCATACATCTTGTGACCCAGCAGTAACTTGCATACTTCCTCAGCGCCGCCCCACTCACCATGGTCCTCGCGTGGTGTGTCCTCATTTCAGGGTTGAGTTGCCTGTTGCAGCACTCCTCCGCACTGCTTTATCAGCATGTAGCTTTCTTTTGGCCTTAGGAGACATGGCCAGTCTCTACAAGAATTTTACTCTGCTGTGTCCTGCAGAGATAAGGTTCCTGGCCTATCCCGTGCCAGCAGGGTCTATTTCAGGGCGCTCACCCCATCACTCTTTGCCCGAACGTTGATTCTTAGTTGGTTCATCTGCTAGTGTCCTGTTCACACCTTTGTATTGATTACCCAGTTATTGACTTGGCTTATATACCGAACTCGTCTGACCTCTCCGCTCCTTTGAACTCTTATCATGTTGTGCTTGCCCCGACATTGGACTGACTATGCAGCCCAGTGTCGTGAAGTGTTCAGCGTTTCACTTGTTGTGTGCCATGGTGGCATCGGACTCAGTTCACGCTGCAGAGTCTGACAAACAGCCTAGGATCGCTTAGTTGCACAGCCTGTCTTGGGCGTTGGCTGGTTCTGGCTACACTGCTCTCTAGTACAGCAGGAATTAATTCCTGCTGGCTTGTGATCATCTGCTGGCAGCTCAGTCTGCTGATCACCAGCTGCCTTCACCTTCATAACTATCTGGATACTTGGGCTGAGTGTCGGATATAGCTTTGACCCTCAGTTCCTGTTGTTATCCTGTTATATGGTGATCTACAAGTTGCGGTTTCGCATGGTGAGAGAGTTCTCCAGTTGTGCGTTTATTCCCTACCCCTTTTGCTTTATTCCCCTGTTCATGCTATACCCCTTTGTGTTTAAGTGCAGTGTGTGCGAGTTTTCGTTTACCCTTGTCTGTGCCAATTTGTGGAGTTTTGGTTACTGGGTTTCCGGCCCACTCCCAGTGTGGAGGAGAGTAGTATCAGGGTTCGTACACAAGACAGGGTCACGCTGGGGGCTCAAATCTGGCTACTATCAAGTCTACCTTCGAGATAAGGGACAATGCAGGGGCCCCAGCCATAGGGTCCTCCTAGGAGCTCTTCTTCCATCTGTACATACCCCATGACACCCAGCCTATCCTCCCCTTCATAGTCCCTAGTAAAGATTCAGTAGCCACACCCTTCCAGGGTAAGCCCGGCCCGTTTGCGCATTGGTTCCACACCCACCATTGTTGCATCATGAACTTTTCACACTGTTTGCTATGTATAATACCAGACTAACACTCACATCACACCAAGAATTGGACCGGTGTGATGTTCCCTCATGAAGACCTTTTCATTGCATTTCCCACATGGTCTCCAGATAGATATCAGAGGCTGCCTGCTTTCCCCCACGGAATAAGGTGTAAGGATATTTATATGTACCTGAGGAAGGCTGTCTCAGCCAAAACGCGTTGTACTTTTATACATTTTTTTAATATTTTATTAAACCCATTTTTACATCACGGTTGGGATTATTCTCTCTCCATACCGCCTACTTACATCATCCCACAAGTGGCGCGAGCACCGACTACAGCACTTTACAAAATAGCTTTTGTGATATATCATAAGTCTTGATAGATCTATCTTTAGTGTGGTCAGCTGGTGCTACTTTTTTCACATGGTGTCCGATGCCCCGTACGACTGGTTTGCATGCAGCAGGCTGACTCGTGATCTTGGAGGAATTTTTTATTCTTGTGAGTGGCTCTCTTGCCACTCACAGATTATAAGCTCTACCTACTTTTTATGGTGTGGCACAGTTTCCAGTGTCTGATCTGACGTGTTCAATGTTTTTTTTTTATGGAGATCAAAGTCTGGAATGGAGCAATGGAGATGTGAATCCTTAAAAAGGTGAGTCCTGCTTTTGCCTTGGACACCATGATAGCTAGAGATTGGTCTGCACATCACTTGAGCAATTCCATGAAGAAACCTTCAAGAGGAAACATCATACTGGTTCTACTCCTAGGCTTATAGTCTGGGGTGACATAATGTACTGTTGCCAACCCCTCTAATCCTCTTTCCATGTGCACTAATGGGTTATATCGATTGGTGGTGGGACCAGTGGAACGGCCATTTCTCCAAAGTGTCCCAAAAGCAGCTTTCAACACAAGCCCAGGCTACATGTTGCTCATGCTACTTTGGACAGCCTGTGTGGCCTAAATGTGCTACCAAGACCTGCAACATCTCCAGACTTGTCTTCCATCGGGCACATCTGTTATTGGTCGGGAGTTAGTCTATCAGAGATGGTTGACCGCAGCACCCATCTATCCCCAGCATTCTCTGAAGGATTAAGGGGTGCAACAGCACACAGGCTAAACTAGCTCTCCTTTTATTCAGGGAACACATGTCCCCCATACTGGTTATGGAGGTGGTCGACCTCCCCAGTGATCTATTAGTTGTCACATATAGTAAAGACTGGAATATTTTTTGTCGATATGGTCAGCTAGAGCTTCTTATACGTGGAAATCAGCCACTGAAAAACATTTTCCCAGCCGTATTGTCTCTTTTTAAGCTTTCATTGCATGATGTTATATGGTTGACATGGAGAATGTCACTCTAGGTACGGGGAAGTACCAAGCACACAGAAAAGGGGAAGGGAAAACCTGTGTTTAGGGAAAGGGAAGATGGTGACCCCTGACCAAACCTACTGATGGTCCCTGGGGTCGCTCATCACTCTAGATAGGTTCCGCACCTATGCGCAGAGCTGGATACCTGAACCTAGGTATCCCTAGTGCTGGGTCGTAAATAGGAAACGGTTGGGATGAAGTCTTCGTCAACCCCACTAACCACTATAGAAGACACACAGGGGGGAAAAGCAGGAACTACTAAGGGTACTTTCACACTTGCATTGAACGGTATCCGTTGCATTGCGTTGTGTAACGGATGCAACGGATGTGTTGCATATAGTGGCACAATGGATGCAACGGATGCTGCAAAACAACGCAATTCGTTTTGATTTTTTTTTTTTTTTTACAGTTTTACAGCGGCAGACTATTGTAAACGATCAGCTGATCGCTCCCAGTAGCCGGCCGCCGGGTGATCAGCTGATCGCTCCCAGTAGCCAGCCGCCGGGTGATCAGCTGATCGCTCCCTGCAGCCGGCCGCCGGGTGATCAGCTGATCGCTCCCTGCAGCCGGCCGCCGGGTGATCAGCTGATCGCTCCCTGCAGCCGGCCGCCGGGTGATCAGCTGAGCGCTCCCTGCAGCCGGCCGCCGGGTGATCAGCTGAGCGCTGTCACTTGCCGGCGGCCGGGCATGCCGGCGGGCGGGCATGCCAGCGGGCGGGCGCTCAGCTGAGCGCTGTCACTTGCCGGCGCCCGGGCATGCCGGCGGGCGGGCGCTCAGCTGAGCGCTGTGACTTGCCGGCGGCCGGGCATGCCGGTGGCCGGTCGCTCAGCTGAGCGCTGTCGCTTGCCGACGGCCGGGCGCTCAGCTGAACGTTCGGCCACCGCGAGCCAAAATAAAGTTTCATTTAAAAAAAAAAGGATTCATTTAAAAAAAAAAGAGGATTCCGCTGCTCAAAATTACGTTACATGCTGCGTTCCTCCCGCTGGGCGGAAGCAACGGAGCGTCGCCCAGCGGAAGCAATGCAGGTCCTTTTGGTACAATCCGTCACCCATACAAGTCTATGGGAAACAGCGGAATCCGTTAACGGATTCCGCTGTTTTCCAAAAGGGCGGATTGTAACGGAAGGAAATAAACGCAAGTGTGAAAGTACCCTTATCATTAGATGACTCAGGTAGACGTTTAGCAAAGTTTTCAGCAACGATACCACAGATGAGTACAAGCTACCTGCTTGCAACCAAGGCTTGAAGGCTTGAAGGAACTGAAAAATATCACCAGCACCAGTGCAAAGAAGGAAGGGGTAGTTAAACACCAAGGGAATACTGATGATCAGCAGCTGGGTGAAAGGCAAGATCCTGCTGGGTCCAAAAGGGTGAGAGATGAATCCTGCAGGAAAGCTACCTATACCAATGAATACTGACAGCAGGAGCAATGCAAAGTCAGGGAGCATTGTGTGCAGCCAAACGCTGTGACCTGCTACAACCGGAAACCACATGACTGTCTGTCACATGTGACACACCTGTAACAGAGTCAAGTAATGGTATACGTGGACACTATTTTGAGCTAGCAGATCTAGAAGAGTACCATGTGTACGCCACACAAGTTATACAACCACGCTTCGCTTATAAGACAAGAGAACCAAAAGAAGGTGCAATTATTGTTCTTCAATACGATGGAAATGATAGTCCTGGAATACTGTCTGCTACATAGAGAAAAGGACTACAAAGAGTGTTGATAGAAAATGAAGAACATTACTACTGAGGATCCATGCCGCCATAAGTGAGTGGATGACTGATGGTCTTTAGTATATCTCATCGTGTATTTTACGCTTTGGAGTTAAATTCCAATACACTTTGCCTGCCAGAGGCCTGCCAGAGTGTTAATGATCTGTCGACATTTGCACAAAAAAAGTCTCTTTAACATAATTTGCTTGGAAATCAATTGTAAATAGGCCTGAGGTTGTAAGGGGCCACTCCTGAGTGTTAATGATATGCACTGGCCCTTGAGAAACCTTAATGAGTATTGAGCAGAGGCAGATCAGAAACAGTAGAGGTGAAATGAGACTATCGACCGGTGTGGAAAGTGTGGTCATAGCGTAGGCGCCCGAGACAGAGATGTATCTGCCACGTGCCCCATGTGTAAACCTGCATGGTAATACTCCTCTGTATACTTGTCGATCGGGTCTCCTGGGCTTAGCTCCAGCATCAGGGTGGCAGAATCAATGTATGTATGGATTTCCGACTTCCTATCCACTCTATTGTGACTTCAACCAGTGGTTGGACAAGGAGTAAAGTTTGGATGAGGCCATGAGTTCCGCGATCAGGGTAGAGTGGAGCAAAATTGATGGTGGCACTGTAGGAGAGTGACCTGTGACCTGCACCCCCTTGAAAGAGTCAATGTTTTTTTATAAGACTGTATACTGTGTGTAGTGACAATAGTAGTAGTTTATGTGTATGTGTAGTGACAATAAGATATTTAAGTTTCCCGTGTGTGGCTAGGAGTGCTGCACTACCGGCCACCTTGAGATGTCACCAGTCCTGGGTTCCCTAGTTAGAAGGGGAAGCTTAGGTTTCAGGTATAGTGACAGGGCTGACAGGGTTAACTAGAGAAGTTGGCCCACAGTGAAGGGGATATAATGTTGGGGATTTTCTGATTTTGGGGCGTTAAGAGTTAGAGTTCAGTTGGTAGTGTGGTATGGAGGAAATGAACCAAAGCAGAAGTAAGTAATGGGTAGGAGGAAGCAAAGGTGACCGTGACTGGATTGTAGCTTAAGCTTCTTGCAGGCGAATTGAGGGACCAAAGCGCGCCCCTCCATCAAAGAAGGCTAATGTGAACAGTGCTGACTTACTTGAGGAGTAATCCCGAAGTAGTAGAATAGCTGTATAGGGTAGTCTACCCACAGTGATACACATGGACCTGTGTGGTTGGATATCCAAGGACAGCAAAGCACCAAACCACCCCCACCGTCATTGGTAGCCGGTGTGAACTTGTCTACAATTGTAACGGAAGAATTGGTCTGTACTACAGTGTTAATGCCTTATGGGGAACCAAGAGTGAAACCAGTTATTTGCAATGTGAATGGTGTTTGAAATTTGTTACAAGTAAATTATGAGCAGCTTTTAACCATTGTGGAGTAGTCTTTAATAACTGTAGGGCTAGCGTTCCTGCACTTCTTGGTTCCCCCTCCCACAGGGACGTGCTCTCACTCACCGCCTCCGCCGGATCTCTCTACACTGCCCAGCATCCCTGTGGTCCGACATGTGGCTTGTTCCTGCTTTCCCCTCCCAGAGACTGTGTGTGTGTCACAGGTCCTCTGTGAGTGCTCCTAGGGCGTGCGTGTGTGCTGCTGCCCTTTTCTTAAAGGGCCAGCAAATCACTCCCAGGAACTGCCTCTCAGCCTGTCACTGAGAGGCACTGGGTACTTAGTGCACTCTCTCACTAGGGGAAGTGCCTGATCAACGCCTTAAGTTCAGTTAGTTAGTTGTGTTCTGTTTAGCTAGCTAGTTGTCAGGTCCCCCTGTCATTCCTGTCTGCCTGTACCTGCTACCAGTCCATCCTGCCTTATTGGTACTAGTGCATACCTCCCAACCGTCCCGGATTCTGCAGGACTGCCCCTCAGTCCCGTGACTCACAGCTGATGTCCCGGCTCCTCCCCTCAGTGCTCTGATTTACCGGGACGGCCGGGACTCGAACTCGTGAGATCATTTGGTAATCTTGCGCTCTGTATTGTGTCGCGGGCGGAGGAGGAGGACGCCGCGCTCTCCCTCTACTGCTCGGGTCCGGCTGCCGCGGCTGCTGCGGCCTGCCGCTGCTCGGTGGCTCGAGCGATGGGCCGGATCCCGGGGACTCGAGCGGCGCTCCTCGCCCGTGAGTGAAAGGGGATTGGGTTTTGGGATGGTTTATTGTCCGTGACGCCACCCACGGTTGTGGTGATTGAATGTACACCACCGCTGCTCTGGCTGGGGATACCGGGAGTGATGGTGTGGAGCAGCCAGTTGTTGTGTTGCCCCTCCGTGGGTAGCCGTTGGTGATCCCGGGGCCCACTGATGGGGTTGGGATGGTGGACAGGCGGGTATGGGGCCTGTGGAGGTGCAGGGGCGCAGGGGCAGCGCTGTGCCGCACGGCACGGAGGTACTCACTCAGCCAGTAAACACGACACAGTTCTCGGTAAACAAACGGCTGGTTGGACGGGTCCCTCGGACGGTTCACGGTGCTGATGTTCCCTGCAGTTAGCGGTGACAGTCTCTTCCCTGCACCTATGAAAGTCTCTTTGGTAGCTATGGGTTCCCACCGGTTACCCACTCCTCGGCTTCAAGCTGGGCCGAAGGAGCTCTACTTTTGCCCGCAGGCGCTGGCCCTGGGAAACTGGTGCCTTGGCGGTGGCGGTGTCTCCCCTTATCGGTTGGACGGTTGCCTTCAATCGGGACTTGGTTGTTAGGAGACAGACGTCCCCTTCACTGACGGATTTGGCAAATTATGGCGACTCCTAGCCTTGCCGGGATCCGAAAGGCCCCTGCCCTGGTGCTGACTGTTCTTCGTATACTGCTCCGGTACCGCCGGGTCACCACCCGTCCGCGGTCCTTCCAGCAACCTCCGAGCAGTCCCCCTGCAGACTATCACCGCCGTCTGCTGACCTTGCTGTCTCAGTCCGGGGCACACACCCGGACCAGCTTCAGGCTTGCTCAACTGTCACTTCGTTTTCCACTTTAACTCCTCTTACAAGCTCCTCTACTACTCCCTTCTACTTCACTCCCCTAGCTTGAACTGCCTGGTTCTCCCGCCTCCAGGGCTGTGTACTCCTCGGTGGGCAGAGCCAACCGCCTGGCCCACCCCCTGGTGTGGACATCAGCCCCTGGAGGAAGGCAACAAGGATTTTGGGTTAGCCTTGGTGTTCCTGCAGGGAATGTGGGGTACGTGTGGTGTTGTGACCTGTGACCCCTGGCTTGCCCAGGGCGTCACAATTGCATTAGAGAAACCAGAAGCAGATTATTCAGCTACAAAGATGATGGATAGATGGACACATAGAGAGAGATAGAGAGAGAGAGATAGATAGATAGAGAGATAGCGAGAGATAGATAGAGAGATAGATAGAGAGAGGGATAGATAGAAAGATGGATAGATGGATAGATAGATAGGTAGAGAGATAGATAGATAGATAGATAGATAAATAAATAGATAGATACATGATAGATATAAATTAGATAAATAATAGACAGAGGGATAGATATATAATAGATAAAGTAGATACATGGATAGATGGATAGATAGATAGATAGATAGAAGATAGATAATAGATAGAGAAATACTGCATCTCTTTGTAGGTGAAGGAAAGAGTCAGATTCATTTGTACCCATAAAACTACTATAAAGAAATGAGAAAAAAATACAACTATATTTATAAAAAAAAAAATCTTTATTTTCACCACCTAGGATTCAAACCAGCAACTTTCAAACATGTGCCCAGCAGCCTCCTAGCTTTCCTAGCTGCTCTAGCTGTTGAGCCAATAGGATTGATGATGTCAGAAGGATTTTACATAAATAAATCTACAATGAAGCCTCTGATTACACAGGAGATTACATAGGACACAGAGCTCCATTGTACAGAGCAGGGTCTCTGTGTCCTATATTCTAGAGGGAGATGGAAAGAGGATTTTTTTTTTCTTCTAATAAAATTACTAAAAACAATAAAAAAAAAAAGAATAATGTAATTTTATTACACTTTTTTATAAAATAATAAACATCACAAATCAGCAAATAAGATGGACATATTTGGTGTCCCTGTAATCGTAACGACCCGAACAACGCAGCGATAAGATTATTTATAGGAATCGGTAAATGGCGTAAAAAATTGTCGCAATTTATCATTTTTCTTTGTTAAAACCCATAAAAAATGAAATAAAAATGTATTGCTGAGTCTGTGTTCACACGTAGCGCAAATGCTGCGGTTTTTCTGCAGGTGTCCGCACCACGAGCGCAATAACAATCTTCTCTGATTATTGCGTGTTTGCGGTATGTTTTTTTGAATGAACAGTCTGGAGCATCTGCTGAATGACCCTTACTGCCAAATGGATGTGGCTAGGGGCATGGTCATACTTTGTCCCTCTTTCCTTTCTTCAAAAGTTGGGAGGTATGCTAGTGACTGTGTCTGTCCTGGCCTCCGCTACTCCAGTGGTCCCAGCCTTGGTAGTTAGTGACTCTGCCTGTCCATCCTGCCCTGTTGGTGCTAGTGTCTCTGCCTGTTTGTCCTGCCTGTGCTGTCTGCCCAAAGCTACCTTGGTGGTCCCTGTCTACACTCGAGACTCAGCCTGTCTGCTCCTGTGTTCTCCCATGCCTTGGGGGTCGGCTGCCACAGTCCCTGTCTTTACGCCACTAAAGGGTAGCCCGGGGTCTCCCTGTGGTTCAATGGGTCCAATTTTGCTCGCTGCAGTAACATCTCTGGTGGCGAGTGTTACAATAACCCACACAGTTGGAACTAGACAATGAAAAGCTAGCTTTTGACCCAGAAGTACCGCTGCGACCAGGTAAACCCTGCACACCCGCTCTACCATCATTGTCTGTAGCATGCTGGGGCTAGTGAAGCCCTCACCCATAACTACCGCCAGTGGCCCCCTTACAACACCTTATCAAAAAACGAGGTAAGGTCCAAGTTTGTAACACTGAAAATCAAAGAGAGTGTAACCATTACTGTGCACGAAGGGGTAGCGGTGTCGGTAAATAGAGATATCAAAGATATATATATATATATATATATATATATATATGTGTATATATATATATATTTTGACATTTTAGAATATAAAACACTAACTATGTGATTACAGTTACTACTTTATTGCCTGGAGTCCTGGTGCACTCACAGGCACAGCGCAATGCCGTGTATAAGAGCAAAGAAACACTGGTTATTTGCACTTCTCAGAAACTGCATAGTGCCCACGGTACTTTTTTCTCTTGACAAATGAAGCAAGATTTCACCGGCTGTTTGGTTTCATGTATGCTGGCTGCCTGGGCCGGCTGGGCGATGACTGCGGGCAACCAGAGCAGGTTGTGCAACGATGGATTCAAAGATGCAAAAATAATTAGGTTCATTAGGTGCACACACAAGGGCACTCGAAGTGAGATAACACAGGTTATCTACATGAAAAAGACAAAATGTAAAACTGTACAAGATATCAAAAAATATATAATCATCAGCTACAATCACGTCAATGCAGTGATATGGAGCACCCCACGGGGCAGGGGTTTTACTTGTCACCGGACCGATGATTGAGGGAGGTCTTGGGGGATGTCACCGGTGGCCTGGCCCGGCTTCGTGGCCCCGAGGTGTCCACGAAAAGGGGGATGAAGTGAAGGAGGAAGTTGGGATTAGTGCCTTCGTGACCCCACCTGTGGTGCACGGCCGGGGATTAGCCGCCGCTGCGGGTGCTGTCCTCTGGGGTGGATGGTGTCGCAGCTCGGATGGTTCGGCTCCCCACAGGTAGAGCGAGGCCCTAGGGGAGGATGATGGGGGTGGTAGTGGACGTTGGCGCCGGAGCACGGGGCGGTGGCGCCGGCAATGATGGGCTGACACAGTGATTGCGGTTCCAAGTCTTTTACTCACAGTCCAGTTGTCACCCTTGGAGTAGCGGTCTCTGCCGTGATGGGCCCCAGACGATCCCGGATAATTCGGAGGTCACCGCCGGTGTTCCCACTGTGTGTCCTTTCTGGTTGGGGTCCCTCCAATCCAGAGTATGGAATATGGAATGGACTGCGGGTATTTCCTACACTCTCCGCAGACCCTGGAATCCCCTGTATCTGTAGAGAGCCCGAGCTGAGCTGCCTGCTCCAAGCCGCGAGTCCTGTGGTGCTCCTAGAAGTGTAAGGTAGAAAATGCCTGGACCGAGGTCCTGACTGTGCTCCTTACCCCAAGCTGTGCCTGGGGTAAAAATCTTCAAGTGTGAAGATGCTCCTTCCTTTTCCCCAAGTGGTGCTCGCCCCCCCAGGTGGTTGTCCTAGTGACCGGGAAAGTCCCATGCCTCGTGATGGCCATCCCCCTGTCTACCCTAGGCCAATCCCAGTGGGAAAGCACCTGACTTTGTGTGGTGTGTGAATGTGGTGAACACCAGCAATTAACCTCTTCCTTGCCCGGGATGAGTACTGCACCTTAAGTGAGATGCAGTACCCTGTGGCGACTGAAGCCTCAGGGGCGCCACAGATACATACAAGATAAACAAGTAATATACATGCCCTGCTGCATCATGGCTGTGGTGTGAAGCACTCATGACCTGAGTTACCCCCCCAGTCCAGTTCCTGGCACCCCAAATCTGCGAGGGGAAGTAGTGCCCTACCAGGACAAATGTAGAATTATCCAATCAGATGCACGGCCGTCCAAATAGTAAAATATTGGCTCAAATCTATGAGGACTATGTGCGATTACCAGGAAGGACGCTCCACTACACGTAGGATGAAAAAATGCAGACTTCCGCTATATATTAGGATGATTATTCTTTATTTGCAGGGCCGACCTCCACAGTGAGAGATACGCCTATATTCTATGGCAGTGCCTTCTATCTTCAAGCTAACAACACTGATATAATTCCTGTCATGGCCGTCTCTCTGCATCTAAAGACTTGTGACAAGACCTGAGCTGGAGTCTCTCTTTGTCATCTGAGACTATTCATATTAAACATAATTCCCTTTCCTTTGGTGCTGAAAGAGTTAAATGTCAGTTTTGCTTTCCAGCAGCTTCTGACTGCTGCCCTCAGGTGCTTTTGGTTGATGACCACTCCCTTCCTCTATACATGGTCACATCTCCCAGTAGAGGGCGCCGGTTATTCTGATTCATTCTGAAGCTAGGCCTGGAGATGGTAAGAGCTACTGGAAACCTTCTTGTGTGAAGCGGTGTAGGCTGCAGACCTGGTGTCTGACTGCAGCCATGAAGCTGGGCTTTATCCTTTGTTTCCCCTGTCTGTCGTCCCTTCCTTTCTTGTATTAGTGCAGCAGTGGGACTAGTGATCCTCACCTGCATGCTCACTATCCAGGGTTATCACAGGGTCTCTGAGGGCTTCAGGTATCCTGCTCGGCGACAGATGCGGAACCTGTATAGGGTGTTATGATCCGGAACCATGGAAGACCACCATAAATCATTGGTAAAAGGTGACAAGAGCATTGGCAACTAATCTGCCCGCCATCCCCTTACTAACTATCAACAAAAGAAGTAGCCGAGGGGTGAACTAACATCCTGTGTACCGCGAACCCAGCCGGAGAACTAGCTATCCTAAAAGGAAGGAAAGATGAATAACTCTCTGCCTCAGAAAATAGATAAAGAATAGCAAGCCCCCCACATTCAAAGACTGCGGTGATATAGGAAAACACAATACACAGATAGATGCTAGGATTAGCAAAAGGTGAGGCCCTACTGACTAAATAGGACAGGATAGGAAAGGGACTGATGGTGGCCAGAGAAAAACCCTACAAAAATCCAAATACCTGATAGTACAAAAAGTCCTCAGATCACTAGATCTGAACTCCGCCCTATACCAGGCACTCTTGTCATACCAATGAACAGAAAGCAGGAACCATTACAAATTCAACAAGCCACAAACACATGGACGTATAGGAGCAATACTCCAAACATAGCTGCAGGGAGCTTCCCAGCTAAGCAACTGAGAGGGAAGATCCCTGCATGCAAATAAACTGACAATAACCACAGTAAAGGACAAACTCAGATAAGAGCAAAAAGAACCAAACAACAAATAAAGAGCCAAGCACTTATCTGGGGTAGATGTGGTCTGGAGCAGGATGAAGCAGGCTGGTGAACAAAGAACAACTGACATCCGGCATAGCGTGCTATCAGACCAGGGTTTAAATAGGCAGAGTGTTAGCAATGGAAATGCCCATTGCTCAACACACCTGGTCTATGTCCAAACCATTCCTGGCCACAAGAGGGAGCCTCTCAGCAGCAAAAGCATAACAGACATTCACAACAATAGAGACTGGCTAGAAGTGCAGGGCACAGATGCAGTTGAGTGCAGGAGGTGCCCATCATCCCTCTCCCAGCACCAGGGCTATCATTGTTAAAGTGTTCCCAATGTACCCTTTGTTTGTTGTGTGTATTGCCTCACGTCGTTCCTTTCCAAAGTCCATGCATTACAATTACCTTCTGTGACATCAGTTGGGTCTTTCACTGACTTTGAAGGCCGGAGCTACATTATTGATTGGTTGAAATGTTTCCCAATGAGGGTTAGAGGTTCCCTTGAATCGGGATTCCCTGTAGTTGGTCTATTAGTGGCTACAACTGCTGCCGACCCATCCATGCAGTAGTTGGCAACCTGTTACAGCATATAGATTATAATGTCTATACACCGCTTTCCAAATTAATGTACATGTTGGATTTAAGTGTCATAAAGATGTATATTTTTGGTTGTTCAAATAATCTCATGGATGGTCTTGTGTCTCAGGCTCTTTGGATCACGGAAATCAATCTCAAACTTTTGTGATTATTAGTTTTCCCCATCGGCCCAATAAAAGTAAAAGTCCTTAAGGAAGTTCCACATTCCAAGGGTTTCAAACAATATGTGTCATGGCAGGGGAGAGAGGCTATACCAGCCATATAGGACAACACACAGGAAGGGGGAAGGAATGCCTTATAGTTAGGGAAAGGGGGAAGTGGTGACCCCTGACACTAACCTGCAGCTCACCCTCACTGGGCTGGATACCTGGGGCCCGGTCTTCCCCTGGCAAATGGGCCCTGAGTAAGGATGGCGGGTATGAGTGCTAGTCAACACCACTAACACTAAAGGAAGACACAAGGGAATAATACAGGGGAACCACAACTGCAGTCAACAGAGCCCAGGTAGATCGCAAAAGACAACACTTATCTGAGCAGCAGCAACCACAGAAGTCTTTCGAGCAACAAAACAACACGACTTTTCAAGACCTCAGCAAGAAACAAGCTATAAAGCACCCCAGGGTGAGGTTAAAAAAGGAAGTCAGAGGATAGCAACTGAGTGGCAGGAGGATAGTTTCACAGGGTCATAGAGTTCGCCTACTACAGAAACAGGGAACTGCCAGATAACAACACGTGCTGCCAATCTCTGTGATCTTCTAGCACTCGCTGCCACTGGATTCTCAGCTGGCCGTGATACCTCTATGACAGGTCGTGACAATATGGGAAAGAAAAAGGATCTCTCTGCTGTTAAAACGCGTCAGATTGTCCAAGACATTGCACAAGGTATGAAAACATTACATAATGCACAAAAACCTAAGCGTGATCATTGTACTGTTAAGACATTTGTGGCTGATAAAAAGCACAGATGGGTTTGTGCAGATAAAAGCATAATGAGGAAGGTTTCTGTCAGACAAACTGATCAGATTGATATAACAGCTGCTAAAATACCATCACAAAGCAGCAAACAGGTATGCAAAGCTTCTGGAGCCTCCAGAGTCCATGAACCTCAAGGTTTAAGATCCTCAGAGTCTTGCAGTTGTGCATAAATCTACAGTTCCAATTCTTATCCCCTGTACCGGTATAAATTCTGGCCAATGACTGGTTCATGCAGCTGGTTTTGAATACCCTTTTAAATCGATGGCCGGACCATATATAACAAGCTTTTCTCCCCCATTCACCTTTTGTGCCTCCCCTATTTCCCCATAGACTGTAAGCTTACGAGCAGGGCCCTCACTCCTCTTGGTATCTTAATTTTTGGGTTTTCTTTGTATTGTCTCCAATTGTCTGTACATGTCCCCTCTGAATTGTAAAGTGCTGTGAAATATGTTGGCGCTATAGAAATAAAACTTTATTATTATTATTATTATTATTATTATTATTATAGTTCGCCCACCCAGACATACATGAAGACTCATTTTGAAACAGTGGTTACTGATGAGTGCCGAACAACCCTGGATGGTCCAGATGGATTAAGTAGTAGATCGATGGTGGATGGCGACCATGTCCTAACAAGGGTGTGACATCACCAAGGAGGTGGCGGAGTCATGTTTTGGCTGGAATCGTGGGGAGAGAGCTGTTAGGTCCCTTTAGGGTTCCTGAATGTGTGAAAATGACCTCGACAAAATATATAGATTTTCTTACTGACCACTTTCTTACATGGCCTAAAAAGAAGAACCGTGACCTGATCAGCAAGATCATCTTCATGCAGACAATGCGCTATGCATTTCCATAATAATTTGGGACGCCGTGTCGTGTTTGAAGATCTTATAAGTAACATCGGACGTATCTGCCCCAATAATTCCCGCCGGCCTTGCTATGCTCTGTATAAACTGGACCTATGTTATTTCATTCTTGACCTTTCCCAATTTTTATCTCTTATCTTGTTGAAATAATATTATCTAAAAAGTCCTCTTCAAAAGATGTGTTTACTGTGAAAGCTCTCATCCTCCTCCTCATCCTTTTTCTTTATAGTGGCAGATATACAGTTCTGGCCAAAAGTATTGGCACCCCTGCAATTCTGTCAGATAATACTCAGTTTCTTCCTGAAAATGATTGCAAATTCTTTGGTATTATTATCTTCATTTATTTTGCTTACAATGAAAAAACACAAGAGAGAATGAAACAAAAATCAAATCATTGATCTTTTCACACAAAACTCCAAAAATGGGCCAGACAAAAGTATTGGCACCCTTAGCCTAATACTTGGTGGCACAACCTTTAGCCAAAATAACTGCGAACAACCGCTTCCGGTAACCATCAATGAGTTTCTTACAATGCTCTGCTGGAATTTTAGACCATTCTTCTTTGGCAAACTGCTCAAGGTTCCTGAGATTTGAAGGGGGTCTTCTCCAAACTGCCATTGTGAGATCTCTCCACAGGTGTTCTATGGGGTTCAGGTCTGGACTCATTGCTGGCCACTTTAGTAGTCTCCAGTGCTTTCTCTCAAACCATTTTCTAGTGCTTTTTGAAGTGTTTTGGGTCATTGTCCTGCTGGAAGACCCATGACCTCTGAGGGAGACCCAGCTTTCTCACACTGGGCCCTACATTATGCTGCGAAATTTGTTGCTAGTCTTTAGACTTCATAATGCGATGCACACGGTCAAGCAGTCCAGTGCCAGAGGCAGCAAAGCAACCCCAAAACATCAAGGAACCTCCACCATGTTTGACTGTAGGGACCGTGTTCTTTTCTTTGAATGCCTCTTTTTTTTTCCTGTAAACTCTATGTTGATGGCTTTTCCCAAAAAGCTCTACTTTTGTCTCATCTGACCAGAGAACATTCTTCCAAAACGTTTTAGGCTTTCTCAGGAAAGTTTTGGCAAACTCCAGCCTGGCTTTTTTATGTCTCAGGGTAAGAAGTGGGGTCTTCCTGGGTATCCTACCATACAGTCCCTTTTCATTCAGACGCCGACGGATAGTACGGGTTGACACTGTTGTACCCTCGGACTGCAGGGCAGCTTGAACCTGTTTGGATGTTAGTCGAGGTTCTTTATCCACCATCCGCACAATCTTGCTTTGAAATCTCTCGTCAATTGTTCTTTTCCCTTCCACATCTAGGGAGGTTAGCCACAGTGCCATGGGCTTTACACTTCTTGATGACACTGCGCACCGTAGACACAGGAACTTTCAGGTCTTTGGAGATGGACTTGTAGCCTTGGGATTGCTCATGCTTCCTCACAATTTGGATTCTCAAGTCCTCAGACAGTTCTTTGGTCTTCTTTCTTTTCTCCATGCTCAATGTGGTGCACACAAGGACACAGGACAGAGGTTGAGTCAACTTTAATCCATGTCAACTGGCTGCAAGTGTGATCTAGTTATTGCCAGCACCTGTTATGTGCCACAGGTAAGTTACAGGTGTTGTTAATTACACAAATTAGAGAAGCATCACAGGATTTTTCAAACAGTGCCAATACTTTTGTCCACCTTTTTTATGTTTGGTGTGGAATTATATCTAATTTGGCTTTATGACAATTTTTTTTTTCTTACATTGAAGACAAATTAAGTGAAGATAATAATACCAAAGAATTTGTGATTGCAATCATTTTCAGGAAGAAACTGAGTATTCTCTGACAAAATTGCAGGGGTGCCAATACTTTTGGCCAGCACTGTAGGGGATAATTCAGTGCCACAAGCTCATTAGGCTTCATTATAGATTGGGCAGCTAAATAGCCCACTGCACACCAGGAATGCTTCACTTTCACTACCCTAGACCAAGAGGAATGTCATCATTAACCACTATGACCACTAGCCCACTAATAACCCCTTCACTAGGCTGATATTAATGTGTTAATGCCTTCGGGGCAGTATTTCTGAACTCTCATTTCTTAATTATTTCAGTATGATAATTCCTGATGAGCTGAACTGTTGAACGCTAAGTACATCCGGAAAATAACTAACCTGTTCGTTATATTTGAAGATTGACGTGTGACCTAGAGAAACACTACTCTAGAGCACCAGGGACACTCTCACTACTCTATAGTTTCAGGGGTATTACCACTAAGAATAAAATATATGAATAGCTAAGTCACCCTAGCTCACCAGGATTATTCTGATTAGGCCGGGGCCACACGGGGATCTACTGCGATCCTCGCATGACACTCGGCTCACGCTGGCAGCACAGCAGCAGCAGAGTGTCATGCGAGTGTCATGCGATCGGACCTCAGCTGCGAGGGGCGGGCTAGCACTGAGGAGAAGAGGGAGGGATTTATCTCCCTCTCTCCTGCGTTGCCGGCTATTGCCATTCTTGCCCTGCACTCACATAACACTGGTGTACCGCGAGTGCAGTGCGATTTTTCTCTCGCCCCATAGACTTGAATGGGTGCGAGAGAAAGAAGGAACGCATTGCACCCGCAGCATGCAGCGACTCTTTTCTCGGTCCGATTAGGGCTGAGAAAATAATCGATCATGGGTGCTGACACACAGGCTAATATTGGTCCGAGTGGAATGCGGTAAAACATTGCATTCCACTCTCTCCGATTTTCATGCCATGTGACGATTGTCCAGAAGATAAAAAGCCATTGTTCAAAACTACTAGTTTAAAAAAAAGGTATAAGAAGAAATAAGAAATTCTGCGCTGATATCTGACGCCTGCCTGTTCCCCGCTGGTCTCTACTTTCTGGTCTCACATTCACATACCAGAAATGCCTGCTCAGCCAATCACTGACTACAGTAGTGACCCACCTCAGCAAGTGATTGGCTGAGCATTTCTTGTGACCAATAAAGATTGGGTATAAGCGCCCGCAGTGGGGGTATTATTAATTATTATTATTATGCATCAATTATATGGTCACCGTTATATTCCTCAGCACTTTACAGAGATTATCAGCACTGTCCCCCTCGCAAACTAAGTTGCCTATCAGTAAATGTCTTTGGAGTGTGGGAGGAAATCCACACAAACATGGGGAGAACATAGAAATGCCTTTCAGATGTTGCCCTTAGTGGAATTCAAACCCAGAATCCCAGTGCTACAAAGCAACAGTGCCAACCACTGAGCCCCCAGACAGCGCCAACCACTGAGGCCCCACACAGCGCCAACCACTGAGCCCCCACACAGCGCCAACCACTGAGCCCCCACACAGCGCCAACCACTGAGCCCCCACACAGCGCCAACCACTGAGCCCCCACACAGCGCCAACCACTAAGTCATCGGACAGCGCCAACCATTGAGCCACCGGACAGCGCCAACCACTGAGCCACCGGACAGCTCTATATCGGACAACTAGAGAGCGCCAACCATTTAGCCACTAGACAGTACAAACCGCTGAGCCACCACACAGTGCCAACCGCTGAGCCACTACACAGTGCCAACCACTAAGCCACCAGACAGTGCCTACCACTGAGCCACCAGACAGTGCCTACCACTGAGCCACCACCCAGCGCCAACCACTGAGTCACCAGACAGTGCCAACTACTGAGCCACCAGACAGTGCCAACTACTGAGCCACCAGACAGCACCAACCACTGAGCCACTGGATAGCGCTAAATCTAGCAACCAGACAGTGCCAACTACTGAGCCACCAGACAGTGCCAATCACTGAGCCACCAGACAGTGCCAACCACTGAGACACCAGACAGTGCCAACCACTGAGACACCAGACAGTGCCAACCACTGAGACACCAGACAGTGCCAACCACTGAGACACCAGACAGTGCCAACCACTGAGACACCAGACAGTGCCAACCACTGAGACACCAGACAGTGCCAACCACTGAGACACCAGACAGTGCCAACCACTAACCCAACTGGACAGTGATAACCACTGAGCCCATCAGACAGCGCCAACCACTGAGCCACCATGCTGCACATAAATAAACTGCAAACAAACATGGGGATGTGGGGTAGAGCAAAGGGAAGATGATAAAGATGGTAGTAGTGTTTAATGTAATTAAAGTAATAATATTCACATTAGGATTAGTAAGATGAGAAAACCCCTTTAAGAGAGTTTCAAGCACAGTGTCCCACTCTATATTAGAACTGTGATATTACACCTCCATTCCAGAGAGAGTACCGGGTGTGACCAGATACAAACTAAAGGAAAAAAGTCAGAACTGGGTCATCCACATACCGTAGAAATGTATATTACCCTACACACATAATGACGACGTTTTGGCCACTCATAGGGGCTTTCTCCAAGCTGAAAATAATATTTGCAAAACCCGGTACACAACAACTTACATATATTAAAGCCGCCTCCCCGTGTGATGATTTGTGCAGCACACGGGTACATAATCATCATGTCTATATCCATGTCATACTGACATTGCTTCATCGTGACCATAACATATACGCAGGTCTGTACAGGTTTGTCATGAAGAAAAACTTATGCTGAATTTTAGGAAATTCACTGGACCTGGCAATAGGGAGAGAAAGCCATGAAAGGCTATGTGCACACAGTGCGTTTTTCGCGGCGTTTTTGCGCGTTTTTCGGGTGCGTTTTTGGCCTCACAACTGCATGACTTTGCTTCCCCAGCAAAGTCTATGAGTTTTCATTTTTGCTGTCACACACATCTGTTTTTTTTCAGCTGCGTTTTTGTGGTGCCACAAAAACGCAGCATGTCAATTATTCCCGCGTTTTTCACTGCGCTTTTCATCCATTGAGTTCAATGGGATGTTGAAAGACGCAATGAGAAACGCAAATAGCTGCGTTTTGGTGCGTTTTGGTGCGTTTCTAAGACCAAAAACGCAGCTATAAACGCAGGAGGTGGGTAGTAAAGTGACGTGTACAGGAAGAGGATTCCTTCTGTCAGTATATACAGAAGCGTGAATCCTCCCGGTACCGTCACCGCCGCTTCCACCTCCCGTCCTGTGCATGTATGCTGTCGTGCGGCGCCATGTACAGGCAGGAGGTGGAAGCGGCTGCGAAAACAAAAGTTAACAGTAGAAAAAAAAAAAAAAGTTATACTCACCTGTCTGCAGCCTCCCGGTGCCATGCCCGCTCCCATCTCCTCTCACGGTATCGCCACCCCCGCTCTGGCTGTGTGCAGACGGCCGGGAACCCTCCGATGGATGCAGGACCTGGCGATGGATCACCTGATGCAGTCACCTGACGCATCAGGTGATCGTAAGTATCGCGGTGACGCGGGCGCCCGGCCGGTATCAGCGGATGCGTCAGGAGACTTCATCCCTGATTACCGGCAGCTGCTGCAGCGATCGGACAGGATCAGACTCCCGCCCCATCGCTCCGGGAGCTGCCGGTAATCAGCACATAAGTGAGTATTATTTTTTTTATTTTTTTTTGCACGGATGCATCTGCTGATTGTATAATCGGCTTTTATACAATCAGCTGCTGTGTCATGTGATTCAGGCACTTGATCCTGACACATCATCTGATCGCTTTGCCTTCCAGCAAACCGATCAGATGATATTGGATCCTGATTGGACGGCGCGGGACCCTGACCCAGGATTACTGCGGAGGGGGGGTTCTTTATTTCAATAAAGATGGAGTCACTAATTGTGTTGTGTTTTATTTCTAATAAAAATATTTTTCTGTGTGTTGTGTTTTATTTTTATCTTTACTAGAAATTCATGGTGGCCATGTCTAATATTGGCATGACACCATGAATTTCGGGCTTAGGGCTAGCTGATAATATACAGCTAGCCCTAACTCCATTATTACCTAGCTAGCCACCCAGCATCAGGGCAGCTGGAAGAGTTGGATACAGCGCCAGAAGATGGCGCTTCTATGAAAGCGCCATTTTCTGGGGTGGCTGCGGGACTGCAATTCACAGCGGGGGTGCCCAGAAAGCATGGGCACCCTGCACTGTGGATTCCAATCCCCAGCTGCCTAGTTGTACCCGGCTGGACTCAAAAATGGGGCGAAGCTCACGTCATTTTTTTTTAAAATTATTTCATGAAATTCATGAAATAATTTAAAAAAAAGGGCTTCCCTATATTTTTGGTTCCCAGCCGGGTACAAATAGGCAGCTGGGGGTTGGGGGCAGCCCGTACCTGCCTGCTGTACCCGGCTAGTATACAAAAATATGGCGAAGGCCACGTCATTTTTTTTGTTTGGGGGGGCAAAGAAATCCTGCATACAGTCCTGGAAGGAGGATGCTGAGCCTTGTAGGTCTGCTCCCCCTGACTCTCCCTCAAGCATATAGTCCTGGATGGAGCATGCTGAGCCTTGTAGTTCTGCAGCTGCTGTCTGCTCTCCTGCATACACTATTGGATGGAATATGCTGAGCCTTGTAGTTCTGCAGCTGTCTGCTCTTCTGCATACATTAGTGGAGAATGAAGAACACATTGAAGAAGGAAATTACATCAGACCTTTTTTTTTGTTCACTGATAAAAAACGCATAAAGACGCAGTGAGCAAAAACGCAGCAAAACGCAGCAAAAAAACGCACCAAATCGCGGCAAAACGCGTGCGTTTTTTGCCGTGTTTTTTCGACGCAGGTGCGTTTTTGTGCGTTTTTAGCGGCCAAAAACGCACAAAAACGCAGCGTCAAAAAGACGCAGTGTGTGCACATAGCCAAACACTGACTAAACTGTACAGACAGTGTGTGACAGCTCTGCAGTGAGGAGCGGAGGCCGTGCGTTTACCCAACCCCGCTCCTAGTGAGGTGACGTTGACATTACTAAGGTTGTGTTTGCGTTAAAGGCTTGGGAAGGGGATGGATACAGTCCTAGGAGGCCGCAGAGTGTTTGTCATGGTTCCACCTCCCCGTCCACATAGCTGGGGGGCGGAGCCTTCTCTCGGGCCTCACTTGAATGCTTTAAATTCTGTCATCTCTGGTGATCCAGTGCCGGCTATAAGCTTAGCACTGCTTTTCCTGTGATTGCTGGTCCTGTGTTTCCCAATCCGTCCTTCCCCTGTGCTCTGTCTGTGTCCCCTCCCACCTCCTTCCTTCCCCCAAAAGCCCCAGTCGTTCCCCCTTCTCCTACCTCCCCACTCGGTTGCTTCCTCTGCTACTGACCTCGACCCTGCTTTTGCTCATTCCTCCAGTCTTCCTTCTCACCGTACTGTGTATGACCTGGCCTGCCTGACCATCCCCCGCACGCCCCGTGGCCTCTGTATCCTAGCTGACTCTGCAGGGCAGTGCTCCAGCACACACTGTGTGTCCACCTCCAGGCTGATTCAGCTCTGTGTAGTGTCTTTTCCTGCAGGGCTCCAGCTCCCCCTGGTGGTAGCCTGACAGTGTTACACACTTTTCATGGCAATCGGAGGCTTTGCAGAACTTGTGATTCGTTCCAAATACAAATTTTGTAAGAAATTTAGCAAATTTGATTTTCCAAATATTCGATTGTCTCTAATAGTAACATTATGTAAGTTAACATAAAGTCATACAATGTCCATCGCTTCCACTGTTATAAGGGATCTCCATAGGGAGTCCAAATAGCTATAAACATGCACGCTCAGCTCAGTCGAGCTCGCCTGTTTATTTTTCATGGAAAGGCAGTAATATTCCCTGCAGAGAAGCCCGGCATTCTTATATCCTCTTTCTTCTAATGTCAGTGGCGGATAGATATTAAGATCGGCAAAATCCATGTCCAACCTTCTAGGTGAATATACCACCTCTTGAGCCATGTTCACATGTAGCATGTTTTTTCTGCAGCCAAAACCTGCTCTCCTGGCAAGGTTTGCTGCATTTTTGGCTGTGGATTACGTGTGATTTTTCTACAATACATGTTCAATAAAGTTTGGTTTATTTACCAAAAAATGCCGCAAAAAATGTTGGAAAAACTCAGCAAAACCTACCACTGAGACCCACACTGGTCTCAAGAATGGGGCTCTTAAATGCCCCTCTAAATAGAGCGGTGGCCACATGTGTACATCTCCTTGGTAGCCCATACACCCATGTGAGTAGTGGCATACAAGTGCAGCCACTGAGCCATTTAGAGGGGCATTTAGGAGACCCATTGGGATTGGTGGGGAGGGTCTTACCACTGAAACCCCCCTGATCTCAAGAATGGGGCTCATAAATGCCCCTCTAAATGGAGCATGTACACCTCCGACTCCACTCCTTGGTAGTCCATAGACCCATGGGAGCAGTCGCATACAAGCGCAGCCAGCACTCCATTTAGAGGGGCATTTAGGAGCTCTTTTAGGATTGGTGGGGTCTTACCACTGAGACCCACACTGGTCTCAAGAATGGGGCTCAAAAATACCCCTCTGAACTGAGCAATGGTCACGCATGTACACCTCCAACTCCACTCCTTAGTAGCCCATAGACCGATGTGAGCAGTCGCATACAGGAGCAGCCAACGCTCCATTTAAAGGGGTATTTAGGAGTCCCTTTGGGATTGGTGAAGGTCCTACCACTGAGACCCTCACTGATCTCAAGAATGGGGCTCATCTATGCCCCTCTAAATGGATCATGTACACCTCCGACTGCACTGCTTAGTAGTCCATAGACCCAGGCGCAGCTACTAATCAATTTAGAGAGGCATTTAAAAGCTCCGTTGGAATTGGTTCTACAAGGGAGACCCCACTGATCTCAAGAAAGGAGCTCATAAATCCCCCTCTAAATTGATAAATGGCCAAGCATGTACACCTCTCCAACTCTACTCTTTAGTAACCCATAGACCATTGTGAGTAGTTGCATACAAGAGCAGCCCCCGCTCCATTTAGAGGGGCATTTAAGAGTCCCTTTGGGATTGGTGGGAGTTCTACCACTGAGAACCCCACTGATCTCAAGAATGGGGCTCAAATGCCCCTCTAAATTAAGCAATGGCCATATATGTACACCTCCGGACTCCGCTCCATGGTAGCCCATAGACCCATGTGAACAGTCGCTTACAGGAGTAGCCACCATTCCATTTAGAGGGGCATTTAAAAGTCCATTTGGAATTGGTGGGGGTCCTACCGCTGAGACCCTCACTGATCTCAAGAATGTGGCTCATACATGCCCCTCTAAATGGATCATGTACACCTCCGACTGCACTGCTTGGTAGTCCATAGACCCAGGCGCAGCCACTAATCCATTTACAGAGGCATTGAAAAGCCCCGTTGGAATTGGTGGGGGGGGGATTCCTACAACTGAGAATTCACTGATCTCAAGAAAGGGGCTCATAAATGCCCCTCTAAATTGAACAATGGCCAAGCATGTACACCTCCAACTGCACTCTTTAGTAGCCCAGAGACCCATGTGAGCAGTTGCATACAGGAGCAACCACCGCTCCATTTAGAGGGGCATTTAAGAGTCCCTTTGGGATTGGTGGGAGTCCTACCACTGAGAACCCCACTTATCTCAAGAATGAGGCTCAAATGCCCCTCTAAATTAAGCAATGGCCATACATGTATACCTCCGACTCCACTCCATGGTAGCCCATAGACTCATATAAGCAGTTGCATACAGGCGCAGCCACCAGTCCATTTAGAGGGGCATTTAGGAGCTCAATTAGGATTGGTGGGGGGTCCTACCACTGAGACCCCCTCTGATCTGCAAGTTATTCTAGGCATAGGTGATAACTTGTAATAATTCTAATTATTTATAGAGCCCTCATCATAGATACCATCATATTGCACCAAAAGGATCAGAGGTGCAGGTTGGCTGATGAAGCAAGTGCTGGATCCTCCATTTTTCTTGCTCTTCATTCTCAGCTGGGGAATACCTTTTAAGAATCTTTTGCTGAAATAATTTGTCCAGTATTAAAAAAAGGCTTATTTTTTCAAAAATAGCGCCCCACCTGTCTGCAGGCTATGGGTGGTATTACAGGCAAGCTCCCATTACTTCAATACAGCTGAGATGCAATTCCCTGATAGAGCCTATGGACAGGTGCGGTGCTGTTTTTGTAATAAAGCCGCTATTTAAGGAAAAAAAAATTATCAGGGCCAATCCCTTTAAAATACAATGGAAGCAGTAATATATTTTCATTCCACAATGATAGAGAAATTAGGCGTTTGCCCCCTACCTGTCACAATCCGCATGAGTGATGGAGATGCGTGGGGGGATCCTCAGGGGCAGAGTGGTCGGCCTCTGCATGCTGTCATAATCTGGCGAGCGCGCCCTCTCTCCGGGCCTCCAGGGTGGGACCTGAAGGGTAGAGGATGGCCGTCTTCGCCCCCGGCGGAGTTCTGCCCCCAGGGTGCTGGAGGAGGTGTACGACCTGCTGTACCTCCCTGATTCCTCCCTGGGTTTCTGCTGAAAGATAAATAAGATTGGTCACACTAAGATCATAGCAATGCAGATATAAAACATAAAAAATATATACTGTACATAACAACACATAAGAAAAGCAAAATACAAAATTTCACCATTAGTCTCTTTTATTGAACGGTCGTAAATAACCTTATACTACTCAAGTGGCCTCTAATCCTTGACTACTGAACCCCCCATTCTATTAATATCAATAAGGTTATCAGAGCCCGGCCCCATTACCCCCTTCACATTGTATAGGTCAATACCCACCCTTAGGCACTAATTTCTTTTTTTCTAATTTATTTTCTATGTGTATTAGTTCACAGTTCAGGTCTGATCAGTTTCTTTATAACCGTCACGATGTGACTGCACGTATCAGGCCCAGTACAAGAGGACTCCCGGTGAGTGGTGCAACACAAAGGGAACACCAGGGTAGCAATAACAGAAGGTCCTGGCCCTAGGGAGAGGGGAACAAGGTCACCTCCTAATAATCACTTAAGGCTGATCCCTGTACTCCCTAGACGGGTCATTCCCCAATACACCGTCACATTTTGTCTTGAATATGTCATGGCCAGCTGACAATCCAGTGGCAGTGAGTTCTAGAAAATCCCAGGGACTGGCAGCACGTGTTGTTATTGGCCCGTTCCCTGTTTCTGCAGCTGCGTACTCTATGACCCTGAAGAACTATCAGTTTTTCCTCTCAGTTGCCAGCCTCTCACTTCCTTTATTAACCTTACCCTGGGGTGGATTCGGTGCAGCTTATAGTTTGCTTCCTGCTGAGCTGTGGAGAGGTCGTCTCCTGTTGCTCCAGACTCCTGTGGTTGCGGCAGCTCAGGTAAGTGTACCACCCCGGGGCTCGGCCGGCTGCCGAGCCGCTCGGGTCCGTGCTCGTCGGTGGGTGGCACGAGCTCCTCCCGGACCCGGGGGTCACGTCGTTCTGAAAGGGAGTTCGCGCTACGTGTAGGGATTTCGGTGGGGAAGGTTCACGGCCGAGGCCGTGGAGTTTAAAGGTGAAAGTTCTAAACGCCACCCACGGGTTGTGGTGAATGTGGGCACCACCGCTGCCATTAACTAGGCTCCCGGGGATGGTGTTATGCAGCCTGGTATTGACCCCTCCGTAGGCAGGGGGTGATGGTCCCGGGGCCCGGTGGTTGTGAGGTGCGGGCAAGATGGTGTGGTGTGGTGCGCGGCCCGAGGGCACTGTTGTACTCACTATGACAGATACACCGGAGTCTCTGGTAAACCAAAAAGGATGGTGGTCGGTGCCCGCAGCCGGCTGCGCTTTGCCCCTTTCTCAGGTTGGTGGTTCCCGCCTTTCTCCTGCACCTCTTTGTAGAACTTGACTGCCTATGCTTCAGCAACGGTAGTCCGCTCCCAGGCTTGATGTGTGTCGGGGAACCCGTTTGCCCACAGGCGCTGGCCCGTGGGATCTCTCTGCCTGTGCAGTGGCTTTCTATCCCCCTCGGTGGGCTTTTGCCGTCTTTTGGGTCTTGGGATGGGAAAGGACCTAAGGTCCAGACCTCAATCAGTGAATTCGACGTGGTCCAGTGCCTTCTGGACCTCGCTCTGGGTCTGAGTACCCCTCCTGGTGCTCCGGTTTCCAGTTGGCTCCCCGGTTCGATTCCGGCGGGCCACTACCCTGTTCCGGTCCCTTACGGTTCCACCAGCTGCCTTCCCGGCTCCTGCAGGCGGCAACCACCATCTGCCTCCTTGCCAGAGGTGACTGGGCTCCAACCCAGACACCTGGTGTTAGACTGTGGCAGACCTGGACACAGGTCTGCACTTGAACTCCACTCCACTTCACTGTACTGCCTCTCACACACTGCTGTTTGTTTCCTGTCTCAGGCCCTCTGGACTGCTCGGTGGGCGTGGCCAACCCACTGGCTCCGCCCCCTGGTGTGACCATTGAACACAGAGAGGTGACAAGGTTTTGTAGGTTGGCTGCTGTCACCTTATTAGGGGCTGGTGTTTGTGCAGGGGGTCTACCTGTGACTACCTGGCTAGTCCAGGGCATCACATAAGTGTTTGTCTTTGCTATTTACCAGGGCTCTGGTGATTGCAGTTGTGTCTCCCCTGCATTGTTGTTCCCTTGTGTCTCCCTTAAGTAATAGTGGTGTTGACGAAGAGCTCATACCCTCCAGCCCTACTTAGGGCCCATTTGCCAGGGTGAGCGAGGGCCCCAGGTATTCCTGCTCGGCGATAGGTGCAGAACCTGTATAGGGCTGGTGAGGGCAGTGAGGGTGAGCTGCAGGTTGTTGTCAGCGGTCACCACTTTCCCCATTTCCCTAGCTACAAGGCATTCCTTTCCCCTTCTTGTGTTTTTTCCTATACGGCAGGTATAGTCTTCTTCCCCTGCCGTGACACATGCCTAGGCCCGCACTGGTCCTGTCCTCACTCTAACTAGTGAAAGCCAGCAAGACGCTAGTCTCACCACTGCAATAAAACAATACGAGGAAGGTAAGACAAACGGGTGTGGAAAGACACAGCAAAAAGCACTCCTACGTTTCTTCAGCAGGAACGTCATAGCTGGAACAGAATTGACACCACAGTTATGCAGAAACAAACTCCTTTAACATGGACAGTATAGGTATGAGCTATAGCCAGCATAGGGAGGAGTGAGGAGAAGAGAGTGGCTGCATCTGAGCTTACAACTACCTATTAGATCACTGCAGGATAGAAATGAACCTTAACCCCTTGAGAACGTGATGGAATTAAATACACTCCAACATGCTGCGATGCACTCGTGACAATGACAGTCACTATTCTGATATACGGCTCCAAATACCTAGCAGAGACACAGAGCTATATAATAATATTCTATCTACCTGCAGTCACCACTAGGTGGAGCTTAAGAGCTTAATGCATACAACTTAAAGGGAATCTGAAACCAGTTTTTTGCCATCTAGTCTGCGAGCAGCATAATGTAGGGGCAGAGACTTTGATTCCAGTAATATGTGAATAACTGAGTTGCTTAGTGTAGTTTTGATAAAATCACAGTTTTATTAGCAGGAGATTATCACTAGGGAACTAATAAGCTTGCTGCCAGGTAGTCCTCCATGTCCATGAGCTCTTTATTACCTGCACCCACTACTGATTGGCAGCTTTCTGCCTTCGGGGTTGTGGCCGCTCATTAGTGCAAACTACGATACTGGGTAGATTCATAATTGGTCTTTGATGGAGCTTCAACCATATTAACAAAAGCAAAGATGATACAAAGCATAGTAAGAGAGCAAAAAAGGCTATCTAACAGACCCTACGCTGATAGTGTCCTAAGGGTATGTATCTTAGTGTTATGTGCATGTGCGTACGTGGTAAATAATATAACAAAAGGTCTTAAAACGACTACATCTGACCCGCTCAGTTCTTACATAGACTAGAGGTCCCAGCTGTGCAGTCCCTAAGGGTCCCTGTGCAGATTGGAACAACCCTAACTAGATGTCTTAAGATAACCACTCAGCCTTTTGCTTTCTAAGCGGCCATTGAGGGTTCCACGTACCTCCTTAAGAATCTAAGGGAAGGTGCAGAGTAAAAAAAGGAAAACTAGAAGTTATAATCTGCAAGGAGAAAACCATGACAAACAGGCCATGATTCCAAGCAGGGTCCTTTTCAGAACTATCAACCCAGGGAAGTTTTAAATAGTTACATCCGCCGGATGATAGGGCAGACTGAATTACAGCATTGGAAACACTTATTAGCAGAAAGGCAATGAACACACAAAGTGTCCACACAGAGACAAAGTGTTCAGAACCAGGACAGGAACCAAACCTGACTGTGGCTCAGTGGAGAGGAAAACAAACCACAGCACAGGAGACTGCCGGATCAAATCCGAGGCCAGACACTTGCTGATTATATGTTCGTAGTTTTGTTCAACAACAGGTTTTGAAAAATGGGAATGATGAAAGTGCATGTCACTTTTTTGAAAGATCCTTCTGATGGAAAACACTCCATACTACGCACTGTCTGATCAGAAAACTTCAAAAAACACTTCTGGAAAAAAGTTTACTAAAGTGTGTTCACACGGTTTCTTTTAACCGAGTTTTCAGAGCAGAAAATCTCCAAAAACCATAAGTTTGGAGATTTTGCTACAAAAACGTAGTGTGAAAACACCGTAAGAATGCTTGAAAACCTTTTTAAAACTGCTCTGGGAAATAAAAAATCTCCTCCAAAAATGTCCCAAAAGAGCATAGCCTCAAGCAGTTTGAACTAGAAAATTCATTATTAGTGAACACCTCAAAAAAACCTCTGTGTGCACTAGTCTAAAGGAGGCTTTACACGCTACGATATCGTTAATGTTTTATCATTGGGGTCACATCGTTAGTGACGCACATCCGGCGTCATTAACGTTATCTCAGCGTGTGACACTTATGTGTGACCTAAAACGATCGCAAAAGTGGCAAAAATCGTTTGCCGTGGAGAGGTCGTCCTAAAACCAAAAATCGTTCACCTCTCATTAGCGATGTTGTTCCTCGTTCCTGCGGCAGAACACGTCGCTGTGTGTGACACCGCAGGAGCGAGGAACATCTCCTTACCTGCGTCCACCGGCAATGCGGAAGGAAAGAGGTGGGCGGGATGTTTACGCCGCTCATCTCCGCCCCTCCGCTTCTATTGGAAGGTTGCCGTGTGACGTCGCTGTGACGCCGCACGACCCACCCCCTTAGAAAGGAGGCGGATCGCCGGCCATAGCGACGTCGCAGGGCAGGTAAGCCGTGTGACGGGGGAGAGCGATTTTGTGCACGACGGGCAGCGATATGCCAATGTCGCACAAACGATGGGGGCGGGTACGCACGATAGCGATATCGTTACCGATATCGCTACCGTGTAAAGCCCCCTTTAGACCCTAACTAAGCCAAAGTTGCACAAAGTAAAGTCCTGGAGATTCCAGAAAAAAATATTTTCCAGAGTACGAGATGAGATGGCAAAACCTCTGGGAAAATGAGTGTTTTTTTTTTTTTTTTATTTACCCACCTCATTCTCCCTCACATGGGGGTAACCCCTCTTCACTCCTGTATGTTGACAGCAGCCATCCCGGGAATTGGGCCTCCTTCCCAAGTGTGCACAAAACACGCATGTGTGGCACATTCTGCGTTGTCCATCTGTGTGACCATCCGTGTGTACTTATGTGTCATCCATATGCCATCTGCGTGGACGTGTGTAAGATCCATGTCACACGTATCAGAAAAAACACATCACACTGCATTTAATGTTTGGGTTTTTTTATATTAAAGATCTGCAAAGCTGGAGAGATAGAGGATAGCTAATGGATAGATAGCTAGATAGATTTTACAGATATTAACCATATAATTAAATAAAAGAAAAAACTAACCAGCAAAGGTAAAGCAGACAGATGAGGGCTGATATTATCAGGCGGGGAAGGTCCATGGTTATTGGGTCTTCCCCAGCAAAAAATACCAGCATGCAGCTGTGTCGCCCTGGGCAAGCCAGGGGACACAGGTCACAACACCACCACACCCCACACTCCAGGTAGGCACACCTGCTAACCAGAAATCCTTGTTGCCTTCCTCCAGGAGTCTGTTGATGCACACCAGGGGGTGGGCCAGGCGGTTGGCTCCGCCCACCAAGGAGCTCACAGCTCTGGAGGCAGGAAGTTCCAGGCAGATAGCCCCGGGCAGGGGAAGAGTGCAGTCTAGCTGAGGGCTAGAGTAAACAGAGAAGTGAAAGTGAAGGAAAGGAAAGTGGAAAAGGAGGAAAGCAAGAAGTGGTGACAGCGCAGAGAGTGTGCAAAGCCTGAGAGCCCAGCTGTGTGTAGGGCTAGAACAGCAAGGTCAGCGACGGCGGTGACTGTCCGGAGGGGGACCGTTTGGAAGTTCCTGGAAGGACCCCGTTGGCTGTGTGCCCGGTGGTCTGGAGCAGTGTTCCGAAGGACAGTCAGCACCAGGGCAGGGGCCTCTCGGACCCCGGCAAGGCTAGGAGTCGCCCAATTTGCCGAATCCGTCAGTGAAGGGGACGTAGATCCCCCAGCAACCAAGTCCCGATTGACGGCAACAGCCCGACCATTACCGGGGAGACACCGCCACCGCCAGGGCACCAGTTTCCCCAGGGCCAGCGCCTGCGGGCAAAGTGTAGAGCTCCTCCAGCCCAGATTGCAGTCGGGGAGCGGGTAACCGGAGGGAATCCACCGCTACCATCAGACAACACAGGTGCAAGGAAGAGAGACGTCACCGTCACCTACCGGGAGTGCAGGTGCAGCCGTCTGTGGGACCGTCCTACCAGCCGTTGGTTTACCGTACAAACTGTGTCCGTGTCTCAGGCTGAGTGAGTACCACAGTGCCGCAAGGCACAGCGCTGCCCCCGCGTCCCTGCGCCCTCCAGGCCCTACACTTTACATCTCTTCACCGGGCCCCGGGATCACCAACCCCTACCCACGGAGGGGCAACACAACACCTGGCTGCTCCCATCACCATCCCCGGGGTCCCCATCCAGAGCAGCGGTGGTGCAATCACCACAACCGTGGGTGGCGTCACGAACTATAACCCCAACAAACACCCCCCTTTCACTCACGGGCGAGGAGTGTCGCTCGAGAAACCCCGGGATCCGGCCTACGGCTCGAGCCACCAGGAGCAGCTGCCGGACCCGAGCAGAAGGGGTGAGCGCGGTGTGCTGACACCCTCCTCCCCGCCCGCGACAACTTGGCGTCACGAACAGGATCTTACCGCTCTGCCGTCTGGTAGAGGTGCGCCTTGTTACCGCCGGAGGTATCCGGCAGAAAAATTTCAGAAGCCGCCATCTTTGGCGCGAAAAGTTCCCGCTCGAGCGTCTTCTCGAGCAGTAGAGGCGCGAAGGCCAAAACCCCGCCCCGAGAGAGGAGGGGCCGAAAAGAGCTAAGGGGGACGCGATGGCGGCTGGCAGCATGTAGTCGCCGCTATAAGATCAGGGACGCCAGGACCTTGCAAGAAGACCGTTCCTGGAAGCAACCAGTGAAGACACCATGTGGATGCCGTCCCGAAACACCGTGGCCCCCGCACCGGGAACCGCAGCGTGGGTGGAGATCCGGACCGCGCAGCTCCACCTAAGGCTGCAGGTCAAGATGCAGCTCCTCTTGGAGGAGTGGGAGACCGACATGGCGGACGTTATAGCCACCGAGCGGAGACGCGAGGAGGAAGCGGAGGAAGGGAGGGTGAGTGACCCACGCCCCTATGTCCCGGAGGGACCGGTCGCTGCGGCTGAGGGACCCGGTCCAAGCCCTCTCCCCCCGTTGCCTCCCTCGCCACCCGTCCCGGAGGCCGTGACCCCGCCACTAGGCCCGCTACCACCGCAACCGGTAGCGATACCCAGCCCGTCCGCCCCAGCGGACCGACCTGTAGCCGGAGCCCGTAGCAAACTGGAGGCATTGCCTTGGAAGGCCCCGAAGATAGTGCCAGAGACGGTCCCCGAGCAGATTCCCGAGCCGGAGCCGATGACCCGCTCCGAGCCGAAGGCCCAACTGCGGAAAGCCCCTGTGCCCATCCCCCACACCTCGGCTGAGGTGGCGCCGGGTTGTTGCTGCAAGGCAGCGCCCAAGGCCATGACACCGCGGGATACGCTACCCACCTTCCTGACAGTGGGTAACGTGCTGGATGTCCCGCGGGGCTCAACCCGTGCGCCGGAGCCATACTGGGACAGGGAGCCGACCAAGCTGGGCCTGGAGATCGCGGAGAGGGAGCGAAGGAAAGCCGAGCTGGTAGCCCGAGCCATTCGGGAAAAGGAGAACCTGCGGCAAGCGACCTTCCGTGTCCGGGGCCCGTTCTACGAGGGGCAGGTGAGGCGGTTTGATATCCGCCGGGGCTACGGGTTCATATACGAACCGGGCCTGGAGGCCGAGGTGTTTGTAGCCCGGCGGGATGTGCATGCTCACCTGCCCGAAGAGCATCCTGGCCGCAATCTGATACTGGGAGACATGGTGCGGTATACTCGGCACTGCGGAGAGAGGGGGTGGTTTGCCCTGGATGTAAAGCTGAGGGGCAGCCCGGAGAGCAAGGTGAGCTCTGCACCCCCTCCCTCGGATGAAGCAGCGAAAGGACCGGAGTAGGGCAGCGGATGCCCATTGCACCGTCCCCGTAGGGACCATCACTGGAGTTGTTTGAAAAAGTTAAAAGTTTTGAAAGAATGATAAGTGAAAATGATCCGAAGTTCACCTGATTCACCGTGTGATTTGCAACCGGCAGGAGCTGGCACCGTTGTCCCCGTGGGGACCGTTAAAAGTTTATGCATGGGAACTATCCATGGACAAGCCCGTGAACTCTGCAGGGCAACCACAAACGTTAGTGGCTTGTAAATATGTTGGGTACCGTTACCGTTTCCGCAATGCCGCCTCCGGAGAGGCAGGTTGGAGGGAGGGCCCTGAGCAGAGCAGGCCAGGGCCCAGCCACCAAAGGAACCGGTGGCTACCCTCTGGAGGGAAGGACAGATCCCGCTCGGGTACCGTGTGCTGGACTGTGGGTCAAGGGGTGCTGCCTGGGTTTTAGGGGCAGCATCAGGGCCAGGTTACTTGGGTGGGAGAGAGCGGAAACCGTGACCGTATACCGTTGAAACGTTAAACGTAAATGTGCCTCCCGTCTTGGGAAGAATTGATTAAAAATGTTATGCATGTTTGTTTAACCCTGTTATCCCCTTTTTATAGAAAAATAAAACCGGTGTAGGACGGCAGCCCGCGGACGGTCTGCATTTTGCTAAGGGGGAATGTGTCGCCCTGGGCAAGCCAGGGGACACAGGTCACAACACCACCACACCCCACACTCCAGGTAGGCACACCTGCTAACCAGAAATCCTTGTTGCCTTCCTCCAGGAGTCTGTTGATGCACACCAGGGGGTGGGCCAGGCGGTTGGCTCCGCCCACCAAGGAGCTCACAGCTCTGGAGGCAGGAAGTTCCAGGCAGATAGCCCCGGGCAGGGGAAGAGTGCAGTCTAGCTGAGGGCTAGAGTAAACAGAGAAGTGAAAGTGAAGGAAAGGAAAGTGGAAAAGGAGGAAAGCAAGAAGTGGTGACAGCGCAGAGAGTGTGCAAAGCCTGAGAGCCCAGCTGTGTGTAGGGCTAGAACAGCAAGGTCAGCGACGGCGGTGACTGTCCGGAGGGGGACCGTTTGGAAGTTCCTGGAAGGACCCCGTTGGCTGTGTGCCCGGTGGTCTGGAGCAGTGTTCCGAAGGACAGTCAGCACCAGGGCAGGGGCCTCTCGGACCCCGGCAAGGCTAGGAGTCGCCCAATTTGCCGAATCCGTCAGTGAAGGGGACGTAGATCCCCCAGCAACCAAGTCCCGATTGACGGCAACAGCCCGACCATTACCGGGGAGACACCGCCACCGCCAGGGCACCAGTTTCCCCAGGGCCAGCGCCTGCGGGCAAAGTGTAGAGCTCCTCCGGCCCAGATTGCAGTCGGGGAGCGGGTAACCGGAGGGAATCCACCGCTACCATCAGACAACACAGGTGCAAGGAAGAGAGACGTCACCGTCACCTACCGGGAGTGCAGGTGCAGCCGTCTGTGGGACCGTCCTACCAGCCGTTGGTTTACCGTACAAACTGTGTCCGTGTCTCAGGCTGAGTGAGTACCACAGTGCCGCAAGGCACAGCGCTGCCCCCGCGTCCCTGCGCCCTCCAGGCCCTACACTTTACATCTCTTCACCGGGCCCCGGGATCACCAACCCCTACCCACGGAGGGGCAACACAACACCTGGCTGCTCCCATCACCATCCCCGGGGTCCCCATCCAGAGCAGCGGTGGTGCAATCACCACAACCGTGGGTGGCGTCACGAACTATAACCCCAACAAACACCCCCCTTTCACTCACGGGCGAGGAGTGTCGCTCGAGAAACCCCGGGATCCGGCCTACGGCTCGAGCCACCAGGAGCAGCTGCCGGACCCGAGCAGAAGGGGTGAGCGCGGTGTGCTGACACCCTCCTCCCCGCCCGCGACACAGCCTCCCCAGAAGTGGCACATCACATTCAATGGATCAATTCTGGTGCAAATGTTGGCAAGGTTTTGTGAGCAGCAGAAGGCAGTATTTGAACACTAGCTACTACATGCCCGTTGGTATTCCGGTCAGCCTACGCACATAAGAACTGACGATTGGGCACGGATGTCTGACATCTGTGAGGTTCTACAATACTTTGAGGAATCAACCAGGATGGTGAGCGGCGATAATGCCATAATTAGAGTAACCATTCCGCTTCTGTGTCTACTTAAACACTCGCTGCTCACAATTAAAGTGGAAGCCTTGCGTGTGGACTAAGTGGAAATGAAGAAGGAAAGTTCACAGGATGATACTACCCAACCTAGCCTCATCTCATCTTCTCAGCACAGATTGGGTGATAATGAGGAAGAGGTGACAGAAGAGTAGGAATAGGAGATTGTAGTCAGTTCTACAGAGTTTACCACCTACAGATTCATCCAGGGGCGTAACTACTGCGGTTGCAGCGGTCGCCATTGCGACTGGGCCCGGGAAGTTAGGGGCCCGGCGGCTGCCCGGCAGATCAGTGGCCATCTCCTTTCAGTGAGAGAGGAGCTGCGCTGTTCTGCCGCAGACCACGCGGCCACTATATGACCCGCTGCCGCCGACACCGGGCCCCCCTGCCTGGTGTCCACGGCCGCGGCGGCTTCCCCATCACCGCGCACAGTAATGATGAAGCATAGCGTGGCCAGTGCCGCGCTATGCATCATCATTCTCCCCTTGTGCCTGCGCGGTGACGTCACTCCCGTGCAACTGCTGTGCTGAGTGCAGGTACAGAGCGCAGGACAAGAGAACGCCGACCGGAGCACCGGGAGAGCGAGGAGAGGGGAGGACGAGCAGCGGCGGGGGAACGAGGAGAGCGGTGAGGACAGCAACGGTGAAACGAGGAGACGTGAAGACAGAGCAGCGGTGGAAGGAAGAGAGAGGGTGGGTACTTGTTTTTTTTTTTATTATAAATTAGTGAGTACACGGTGGTCAGAGGCTTTGGAAGGCTGCATTATTCATGGAGGCCTGGAGAGGCTGCATTATTATACATGGAGGCCTGTAGAGACTGCAGCATTATACATGGAGACCTGGAGAGGCTGCAGCATAATACATGGAGGCCTGGAGAGGCTGCAGCATTATACATGGAGGCCTGGGGAGGCTGAATTATACATGGAGGCCTGCAGAGGCTGCATTATACATGGAGGCCTGGAGAGGCTGCATTATACATGGAGGCCTGGAGAGGCTGCATTATATATGGAGGCCTGGAGAGTCTGCATTATTATACATGGAGGCCTGGAGAGGCTGCATTATATATGGAGGCCTGGAGAGTCTGCATTATTATACATGGAGGCCTGGAGAGGCTGCATTATTATACATGGAGTCCTGGGGAGGCTGCATTATTATACATGGAGGCCTGGGGAGGCTGCATTATTATATATGGAGGCCTGGGGAGGCTGCATTATTATACATGGAGGCCTGGGGAGGCTGCATTATTATACATGGAGGCCTGGGGAGGCTGCATTATTATACATGGAGGCCTTGGGAGGCTGCATTATACATGGAGGCCTGGGGAGGCTGCATTATACATGGAAGCCTGGGGAGGCTGCTATATTATACATGGAGGCCTGGGGAGGCTAGCTTTATTATTATACATGGAGGCCTGGGGAAGCTGGATGCATTATTATACATGGAGGACTGGCGAGGCTGGCTGCATTATTATAGATGGTGGTCTGGGGAGGCTGTCTGCATTATTATACATGGAGGCTGGGGGAGGCTGGCTGCATTATTATACATGGAGGTCTGGGGAGGCTGGCTGCATTACTATACATGGAGGGCTGGAGAGGCTGGCTGCTATATTATACATGGAAGCCGGGGGAGGCTAGCTGCATTATTATACATGGAGGTCTGGGGAGGCTGGCTGCTATATTATACATGGAGGTCTGGGGAGGCTGGCTGCATTATTATACATGAAGGGCTGGGTGCATTATAATATATGGAGAACTACGGGGTGAATTATAATACATGGAGAACTATGAGAAATTCATTATAATAATTGGATGGGCTACTTTATACATGGAGGATTATGGGGGTGCATTATAATATATGGAGGACTATGTGGTGCAGTTTTATATATTGAGCACTATGGGGTGAATTATAATACATGGAGAACTATGGGAAATGTATTATAATACATGGAGGACTATGGAAGTGTATTCTAATATATGAAGGGTTATGTTGGACCCTTTATACTATATAGAAGGCTATGTGGGGGCCATTATAGTATTTGGAGAACTATATACAAGGGGAACAAAGATACAAGCATGGGATGGGAATGTTGTGTGCTGAGGGAAAAAGGCTCTTTCCCTTTAGCACCCAGCTTTCCCATGCTCTGCTATACATCTTCCCTCAGCACCCAGCTTTCCCATGCTCTGCTATACATCTTCCCTCAGCACCCAGCTTTCCTATGCACTGCTATACATCTTCCCTCAGCACACAGCTTTCCCATGCTCTGCTATACATCTTCTCCCAGCACCCAGCTTTCCCATGCTCTGATATGGGAAAGCTGGGTGCTGAGGGAATGATGTATAGGAGAGCATGGGGAAGGTGGGTGCCGAGGACAAGATGGATATCAGAACATGGGAAAGCTGGGTGCTGATAGAGGGATTTCAGATCATGTGAAATCTGGGTGCTGTGGGTAAGAGCCAAGTGTCAGCGTCATTATCCTGTACCCCGAGTGTCAGTGTCATTATCCCGTACCCCAAGTGTTGATGTCATTATCCTGTACCCCAAGTGTCGGTGTATGTGGAGGGGGCCCAGGTCTGAACTTTGCACCGGGGCCCATCAAACTCTAGTTACACCACTGGATTCATCCCATGTAGAGTTGAGCGGACTTGTAATAATCCGGGTCCGGCGGATTTGTCGCGGGTTGGAAAAGAAGTCCGGAACTGATCCGGAATCCAGACCCATATATGTGAATGGGGAGCGGATCCGGGATGAGAGAGAGGGGAGGGAGAGGGAGAGGAAGAGGGAGAGGAAGAGGGAGAGGGAGAGGAAGAGGGAGAGGGAGAGGGGGAAGGGGAGGGGGAGAGGGAGAGGGAGAGGGAGGGGGAGAGGGAAAGGGAAAGGGAAAGGGAGAGGGAAAGAGAGAGGGAGGGAGAGGGAAAGAGAGAGGGAGGGGGAGAGAGAAAAAAAAAAAATCCCGGATCCGGATCGTGCAGCCGGATTCCCGCGACCGGGTCGGACCCGGATCGGACACTGAAACCGTGCGGATCCGAATTTTTACAGTTCGGGTCCGCTCAACACTAATCCCATCTGTTCAGCATGTATGGGCTGAAGAGGAGGAGATGGAGAGTCGTCCTCCTGGTGGAGACAGGGAAGTCTTGCCTGTTCGGAGTCTGGCAGACTTTATGTCCCACTGCCTTTCCAGGGTCCGTACCATTATATGCATTTTGCTAACACTGATTACTGGTTGTTCACCCTTCTCGACCCACGCTACAAGGAGAAATTTCCATCTCTCCTTCCTGCAGCAGAGAGGGCTAATAAAATGGTGCAATACCAGAAGGCCCTAGTCAAATAATTACTGCAAAAATTCTCGTCTGATAACACTGGCGGCAGAGATTATAGTTCCTTGGGCAACCAAGGAGGAGAGACGTGGGAGACATACACCAGGTCCAACATAGGCAGGGGAACATATTCAAAGGTCTGGGTCAGTTTCATTAGAGCTTCCAGTGCCCAGGCCCTGATGCATGAGGTAGTCTGACAAGAAGGGAAAAGTTTATGCAGATGGTGGAGTTCCCAGCCGACCATAACACTATCCTCTCTCATTACTCTGTGCCGAACAACTACTGGGTATCCAAGTTGGACACGTGGCATGAACTCTATGCCTTGGAGGTGCTGCCCTGCTCTGCTGATAGTGTGACGTCCCTGACTCAATCAGGGTGTCACAGGGAACTGCACCCCTGTCTCTCATGGTGCAGAACTCACCCTCCATAGTTCTGGGTTCCTACACACTGGTATTGCTTCCATCAGCACTCAAATCCTAACCACACCACACCCTATCAGGCACACCAGTGGGTGGTCTAGCTGGGAAAGGGCCACCCACCTAGGGGTCAGGCAGACTGGTGGGAGGGAGGAAGTCAGATCAGTAATAGCCCTGAGAGAGTGAGGAACTGAGGGAGTTGTAGCTCCCTGTGTGACCTTGGTTGTGTAGCAGACGGTGGTCTGGGACCAGAGGAGTCAGAGACCCGGTCGCAGGGTATTGGGAGAGGGTGCCCAGATTTAGTTTTGGAGAACGGTTGGCACTAGAAGTCCAGTTACCGGATCGGTACCGAGCACGGCGGGGTACAGGACCCTAGATCAGGGAGTAGCTTCATGCAACCTGATAATTCACCTGTGGAGGATAGTCTCTTTATGAACTTTCCCCAAGAGCTCAGAGATCGAAGGCACCAACACAATGAGAAGGATAGGGACTTTCAGCTTATGCGGCCCACTGAAATCCCAATGAAGTCACTTAGGAACATCTACACAATTGTGCATGGAGGCAGGCTCCGGAGCACTAAGCAGTACCAGTTGGGACGGATACCCAGACGAGCTCCCCCGAGTGTCAGTGGCACCCAGAGACTTGGTTTACTTCTGTGTCAGAGTTTGCTTAATGATTACATCAACATCCACACAGCCTGCATCCTACCTGCCCGCATAACCTGCACAACACTATCCGCGACCTATCTCCAGAGTCCCGGGGTCTCCCCTACCCGTTGAGGGATCACCACCTGGCTGCCCCACTCCATATCCCCCGGGTACTCCCTTCGGCAGCGGCAATACTCCCCTTATCGCGAACCACGGGTGGCGTCACGAACTATCCCTTGTAATTTATCCCCCCTTTTATATTTGAAAAAGACGCAAGCCCCGGATCCGGAGACCCCCGAGCCAAAGTAACCCCGGATCCGAGCAGTTTGTCTGCTCCAGGGACGGCACATTAGCGTTTTGTCAGAGTGGGTTTTTAGTGCATAACTACAAAACATATACTTAAATGCTAACAATGAATAAGGGAACTCTGGCATTGCATTTCTCCTATAGGAATATTTAAAAAGAGAGAGATTTAGCTTATGTATTGGCCAATTCCTATAGGAGTAATTAAATACAAGAGTTCCCTTATTCATTGTTAACATTTCAGTGTGCAGCTGTATATGTTTTGTAGTTAAAATTGTGTTTTCAGCTAGCACCTGTTCACACCTGCTGGATGTGCGGGTCAGTATTTTTGTATAATTGTAGTGCACTCCGCCCTGTAACCAGGCTGTGTTCACTCCCCTGTATAGCTGGAATCTAGGTGCCCTGGCATGGAGGTTTTTTACCTAGAGAGTGGTAGTTCAGGTTAGGTTCCTGGTATACAGAGATTACCTTGCTGTGGTACCGGACTCACATGCATTGGCCAATACATAAATATCTCTCTTTTTTTCCAAATATTCCTATAGCAGTAATGCAATACCAGAGTTCCCTTTTTCATTGTTAGCATTTCAGTGTGCAGCTGTATGTGTTTTGTTGTTATGTGTTTTCAGCTAACACCTGTTCACACCTGTTGGATGTGCAAGTCAGTCTTTTTGTATATTTATCGTGGTTTTTAGTGCATAATAACTGATAGGTGCATCCACCTGTCAACTGAAAATGCTAACAGCCTGATTCTTATCAAAATGAACAAGGCCTGGATTGGCTTAGACTTCTCACCCCCAACGGATGACAGCAGCGGAGCCTAAGGCCAAATCAAATATTCCTTATTTTCTGGTGTATTCCCATGCACCCCTTCCCACCAAAAGAGTGTTTACTGCTCATAGTTTCTTATTTTTCTTTTGCTCCTCCTCTACCATATCAACAGGGTCATCGTGCAGTCTTTGCTTTTAATTTTTCCAGGGTGTGTATGATGCCCTCCTTCATAATGTTTTCAGGATGTGTATGAGGCCTACCTATCAAGTTCTCTTACATATATAGATGTATACCCACCAGGGATAAATGTTTTTCAGCTCCTGCACTTAGTGCATAGGCTTTCCCAATCTAGGAGTCCCATTCCTTCAAAATGTGGAAAAAAAGGTTTTCGAAGGCCCTCCTCTATGTGTCTTCCAGTGTGTATTGAAGTCCCTCCTTTTGATTTTTGGCAGCCCTTGCACTTAGTGCTAGGCTTTCCCAGTCTAGGAATCCCAGTACCTAACAACTTTAATATAATGTGTATGAGGCCCTTCTTTATGTGTGAGTTAATATGATTTCGGTGGTGACACCTGTTTAGTTTGTGAATTTTATGTGCAAACTAATTTTTTGTTAACGAATTTTATTTTGTTATTATAGTTAAGAATAGTTAGTTACTTACTATCCCGAACAATGCTGGGTAATACAGCTAGTGCATAATAAATAATAAAATAATATATAGGTGGCGAGGGGCTGGATGTTTTACACCACAGTCAATGGGTTCAGATTTTATACACCGGGGTGAGTGGCTGGATGTTATACACTGGGGGGGGGGGGCTAGGGGCCAGATGTTATACATTGGGGCGGTGAGGGGCCAAATGTTATACACCAGGGGTCAAGGAGCAGCATGTTATACACTGGGGGGCAAAAGGCTGGATCTTATACACTGGGGTGCGAAGGGGCTGGATGTTATACACTGGGGTGCGAGGGGCTGGATGTTATACACAAGGGGGTCAAGGAGCCACATGTTATACACCTGGGGGGCAATGGTCTGAATGATATACACTGGGGTGCGAGGGCTGGATGTTATACACCTGGGGGATGATGGTCTGTATGTTACATACTGGGGCAATGGGTTTGTATTTTATACACCAGGTTTGAGGAGCCGGATGTATTACACCAGGGGCGAACTCGAATGGGAAACCAGAGTTCAATAATTGAGACGTGTGTCCGATACTTGCGTCCTTGTAGTGTAGTTCTGTCTTTTTATGTCCACCTTTTTCTGCCAAGTTATAGTTTAATTAATTATCTTGACAAGTAATTGATGGCCGTCAGGGCTTCCTCCATCTCTTAAATCTCTCATAACAGATAATAAGTTTCCTTCCCATATCGGCAGTGTTCTGCCAGCAGCCGAATTGTGGCAGGGGAGCGAAGCACTGCAGACATGATGTACGGGTGGCCGGTGATAAAGCCGCAGTGCTCAGTAATTGTGTGTGTTCTCTGAAGGGCACTATCAATGGGGCATTGGCTTGTGTGCTGATTGAAGTTTAATTAGAAACAAGTTATGGGAATTCGGACTCGCTTATTGAGGTGGAAAATGAAATCCTTGTTCTAGCAAAAGGCCGATCTGTAGAATTCACAATTATTTAATTACAAGGATCCAAACAGCAGCCAACACACCAGCATCCATAGTAATGACAGCAGGAAAAAGGGGTCACTCCACCACCAACTATACATGGCTACATCATCCATCCACTTATTGTGTAACATCATGTATTCATCCACCTCATATCCACTGTACATTAAGTACACCCCCTGCATAATATGAAAACCATCAGTCTCATATTGTATTGCCCATGTGCCTGGAGTGTACAAGACCTCGAAAATGTCTGGTGTCATCAGCCACCGAGACGTTAATAGATCCTGTAATCCAGGGCATTGCTGGGTGCGGCTTCCATGGCTTGGACTTGTTTTTAAGCTGATCCCAGAGATAATTGGACTGAAATCTGGAGATTTGGAGACAAGACATCACCTCGATCTCTTTATTTTGTCCCTGCCGCAATTCCTGACAAAGTCCACAGTGAGGCAGTATCCTGCTGGAAGAGGGCCACTACCATTAGGAATTACAGCTGCCATCGAGGGGGTATACAGGGTCTGTACAATGCTCAGTAGGCGAAACATGTCACATCAACATGATGCCAGGACCCAAGGATTCTCGGCAGAACGTATCCCTATCACTCGGCCTCCGGCGCATAGTGTATCCTGGTGCCATCTCTTCCCTAGGTAAGCGATGCACCCAGCCAACCTTCCATTGCTTCATTGTTCAGTACTGTTACACAGCCCCAAAAACACTATAGTCACCATTCTGTGGAATCAGATTAGATGGGTTAGCATTCGTTCACACATACATCAATGGGTTTTTGGCGCCTGCTGTATAGCAGGAACATCCCATAAGATCTGCTACATACCAGGAACACCACACAAGGTCCGCTATATACCGGAAACACCACACAAGGTCCGCTATATACCGGAAACACCACACAAGGCCCGCATTTTCCGTCGAACACCACACAAGACCCATAGTAAACCGGGAACACCTCACAAGACCTGCCTTATACAGAGAACTCCACACAAGACCTGCCATATACCGAGAACACTTCACAAGACCTGCCATATACCGGGAACATTTCACAAGGCCTGCTGCATACCAGAGACACCCCTCAAGACCTGCCGTATAAACGGAACACCCCACAAGTCCTAAAGAAAACTGGGAACACTATACAAGACCTCTCATGTACCAAGAACACCACACAAGACCTGCCTGATACTGGGAACACCACACAAGACCCACCGTATATAGAGAAAACTCAAAGCAACCTCTGTATATCCACAGTTTTATGCTCATTCTGATTTCCTGTTACAAAGGCTCTTAACATATTCACAGAAAAAAACATATATTAGGGTAAGTTCACACGCAGCATCTTTTCTTTACCACAAAGATACAGCGTTTTTGTCCCAAAAAAACACACCAAAAATGCACCGCGGCAAAAACGCAAAAAAAAAAAGCAATGTGTTTTTTACGCTTTTTACCGCGTTTTGCCCAATGCGTTTTTTAAGTCAAATCTATTGACTGGAGGGCTCAAAAACGCTGGAAAAAAAAGCAAAAAGAATTGACAAACTACATCTTGGGTGCATCTTCAAAAATGCAGCCAAGTTGCAGCCAAGAAAAGATACACCATGTGGACAGCAAAATCAAAATTTCCTAAAATTTGCTGGGAGAAGGAAATGCATGCATTTTGGTGCATCTTTCTGACCTCAAAAATGCACCAAAAGATGCCCTGTGTGAACTTAGCCTTTATCTGGGGGGTAATCCTCATTTTGTGCAACGTGTCAGAAAATTACCTTACCGGGAAGTGTGAAGCTCCTAACATCTATCTCTACGGTATAATCCTGAGGTGAGAGTCAGGGTTCCTCAGTTCTTGACCCTTTTTGTTAATGTACCATTGTCCTGTACTCCAGTTTATCGTTATTCTGCATAGAGGAACTGAAATCCTGGAAGCTTAAATATCTTGTCAAGTCATTGCTGAAATACTTCAAAAAGTAATTAAAATTACTCATGCGTTTTACTATGAAGTCTCGGTAAAGCCTATGTTTGGCTGGAAGTCAACAGAACTATGTTGTATAAAGAGGATCTGACAGGACCAGGCTCATTAAAAATTTAACGAAAATGTGGTACTGCTATCAAAAAGAGGCAGAACCAAACTTTTACAGGATTACCCAAATTAACCCTCTCATCTATACCAGTAGCTCCCCTTAGGGTCCTCATGAGCGCTGTAGAAATCTAAAAGTTGTGAACTCCCCAAGGTGGCAGCTTCAGATAGCCAGAACTTTATCAGGTAAAGGAGAGTTTTCAGGTCTTCTCAAAAACTTTGTAACTAAACACTAGTCATCACCATGAAATTGTATGCATTGTACTATTACTCTGTTATTCCCTTTGGAATAATGTTATGTCTTGATGGTGGATCCTCTGGGCCATGCACCGGACTCCCCCAGTGAAGCAACCCGGAGCTAACCCCTGTACAGGGACTGTCCGGTTACCCCACCAGAGGGCCTAGATACACGGTAGCCGGAGTACTAGCGGTGCAGGGACAGCGTCCCTCAGGGGACGGGTGGAACGAAGTCTCTGGGGCCACAGAGTTCCTGGAGACAATGCGGGAATCCGGTGCAGGTGCCGGGTTGGAGCCTCAAGCGGGATCAGGATGTAGCTGGGCGTGAAGGTTGAGGTCGCCGGGCGAAGTCGGGGATCAGAGACGGGTACTGGCTGATGGAATGGTGGTGGTATTCCCTGCCGACAGTCACCGGAAGCCCGCCTGGGCAATCCCGTGGTCAGGACCAGGTTACGGTAGCAAGACAGGCTCTGCGGAGGAGACAGAGTTAGATATATGCAAGGCACAAGGGGACCTGAACACCTAGCTTACTGAAACTCGTTGAACAGGCACCGCCCACATGGAAGGAACATCCTAATATATCTTGTACCTGATTTAGGCAATATCCTGTTTCTGGGACGCTGGCCCTTTAAGAGGAGGTCAATGACCGCGCGCCCTAATGCGCATGCGCGAAGCCCGAGTGCCGGAGATCAGAGCAGGAAGCAATGCCGAGGATGCAGGAGAGCCTGACAGTGTGTCCTGGGTCGCAGAGGAACACCGGGAGCGGGGGACAGGAAGCATGGAGGACGCAGAGGAAGAAGAGGGAGCTGTGTGACAGTGGGCAGGAGGATCGGGGACCGGAGTGGTGACTGAGGGATGGCGTCGGGCCCCGGGGAGCGTGACAAATAATGAGAGTGTCCCTACAAAGCTTGACACTATCCAATCAATGCCAGCCATGTCTGATTTGTTGGCAGTAATTTCCGATTTTGAAGGGCTATTGCAAGTTTTTTGATATGGTCCTGGCAAATTTTGGGCTATATTAAACTGAAGTGTTGTATTAGGACAGTAATTGTCATGCACGGAGTTGGAGATGTCCGTATACAACACGTGACACACATGATCAGACCAACGGGCATCTGATGCACTACCAAAAAACACCACAAAAGGGTGAAACATCGGGGTCACGATAAAACGGAGGACTCTGCTGCTAGGGAGAGGGGTGAAGAATCACCTGCTAGACCCACCTCAAGCTGACTCCTGACCCCCCTAGTGTCCCTATACAGATTCTTTCAATCTGTTGGTGAGCAGGATACCTGGGTCCCTCAGCTGGCCATAAATTCAACCTGTCTAGTGAGTAGGCCAATGAGTACAATAGACTCGCCAATAAACTGATAAACACGGAGGGAAATGAAAGACAGACAGAGGGAATAAACACAAGGCTTCAAAACACAAAACTTCACCGTAGAAGACGGACTCTAAAGTAGCTGGTGGATGGGCACAGGAGAAAACCTCAGCAGTTCCTTCCACCAGGCTGGCCAAAGTAGAAATGGTTCTAACAGCAGCAAGGTCTGCTGGGAGGGCTCCAGTATTTAACCTAAATGGCCGTACACCCAAAGCAATAACAGTTGACCTGCCCTGCTCAGAACTGCTGGCAACAAAACCTGAAATTAACTTATGAGACACCAAAGGAAAGGAAACCTCATTTAAATGAGGAGTCAAGATGGAGATGGGAGGCTCCAGTCCTAAGGCTGTCACAAGTCTCAAAACAGCAGGGAGACAACCGTGACAGTAAAGGGTGCTTTACACGCTGTGACATTGCTAGCGATGTGGCTAGCGTTAGCACCCTCCCCCGTCGTTGGGGCAATATGCGGTGATCGCTGCAGTAGCGAACATTATCACCAACACAGCGTCACACACACATATCTGTTCTGCGACGTCGCTGTTGATGCCGAACAATCCCTCCTTCAAGGGGGAGGTGTGTTCGGAGTCATAGCGACGTCACAAAACAGCCGCCCAATAGCAGAGGAGGGGCGGAGATGAGCGGCTGGAACATGCCGCCCACCTCCTTCCTTCCTCATTGCCGGTGGACGCAGGGAAGGAGATGTTCGTCGTTCCTGCGGTGTCACATGTGGTGCCCCTGAACTGGTCAGGCACCACTGAGTACTGCACCCATGCTGGGTGAGTACAAACAGGTAATCCCAAAGGCTGAATAGGGTGTGGACACACAGACACACTTTAACCAGGGCTCACACACACCTTAGAGGGGATCCCTGGGCAGACCCAGGAGGGGGCGGAGCCTCCACATCTCAGCTACTGATGCCGTGGAGAGCTGGAAGGAGTCATGCAGAGGCAGTCCAAGAGAGAGGAGCAGTGGAGGAGGACACATGTCAGTCTGGAGCGGAGAGCGGGCACGCAGACACGCTAGCCAGACCCTGCAAGTGTAGTGGCTCTTTGCGGGGGAGTTCGGTTGCCACAGAGTCAGACTGAAAGACACCTCAGGAAGAAGCGGGGAGATTGAGTACGGGGACCCCTGGTAGACCAGGCACACACGGGGACAGGTCCCTAGAGCCAGGCATCCATTTAGTGGTCTGCTCAAACCTGCCGGTGAGGGCACTACAGGTGTCTCACCAAACAACACAGAGTCCGCAGCACACGCAGCAACGAGGGGGCCCATAAGTGAGATAGGGCAAGAAGCCATCTTTACTTGGTCCATGCTGCGCAGCAAACAGGCCAGCAAGGGGAGAAAGGCAGATGCGACTTCCCTGGATGAATCCCATATATTTCAAGTCGGGGGTTATCCGAAACAAGAAGTGCTAGGAAGGCGAGCTTACAGTCACCCTTATTCCAGCCTGAAGGATACCTGGTTCTCCCTGCAGTTTGTCTCAGCATTGCCCGGGTTTCCTCACAGAGAACAACTGTACATGAGTAAAAGCCGTGAAAGACATTCTGGACTCTGACTGAGTTATTCTGTGACCTGTGGTTCCACGCACATACACTCGAACCCCTGGGGCAGCCTCACTCTCGGGAGGCCATAACACCAGACTGCAGACACCATCAGCCCCAGACGCTCGTTAAACTGCAGTGGCAGTCACCCACCCCTGTCCACAAAAACGAGAGTGGCGTCATGAAGTAAACAACCTGCCCTACCTGATGCCAGAAGGGTCCCTAAGAGAACTCCCCGCAGTGTCCCGCAGGCGACCGCTGCAGCGCTGTGGTGGGCGACTCACACACATAGCGATGTGTGCTGCCGCAGGAACGACGAACAACATCGTACCTGCAGCAGCAACGATATTTGGAAAAGGAGCGAAGTGTCAACGAGCAACGATTTTTCACGTTTTTGCGCTCGTTGATCGTCGCTCCTTGGTGTGACCCGCTGCGAAGTTGTTAACGGCGCTGGATGTGCGTCACTAACAACGTGATCCCGACGATATATCGTTAGCGATGTGTGTAAAGTACCCTTCATACTGGTGAATATGGTCTAACTGTGGGATGCTATTGGGAAAGGTACTTCTAACACTCAGTTGTCAATTTAGTCAGTAGACCAGGCATAGTAGTACAGTCATCTCATATGGTGGCCCAACAGATGTTTTAGAGTAGGTGTAGTTTGGATGAGAGTTTCATTGGTTATCGAGGAGTCAAAACGCTGGAGAAATCTCTTATGAAAATCCATAAGAAAACTGGTCATATTTTAAGCCAATTTCTGAACCCACTAAAATGTTGGTGATTATCCAAAAAGTCCCTTAAATTGTAACAACCTTTTTAATTAAATGTTTGCTATGTAAAGCTGATATGTCTGAAGTTTTGATTGTTGGGTGTCTGTATGCTGAGACCTCCACTGATGATTAAAAGGGGCAGAAGCTATCTGCTCAGCCCTCTGACTCTTTGGCTATGACCAGTTTAACTTGACTTTCCATGGAGGTGGGATTAGCAGGGGATTCCTAAACTTGTTCAATGGCAGATGGAGGTGGGATTAGCCAAAAATGGCAAAGCAGTGCCAATCATAGATGGAGCGGGCTGTGAACATGAAGTGCCAAGTAAAGCCAATTTTATGAAGGCAGGTTTAGAGTAGAAGAGTCAAGCAGAGCCAATCAGACATGTAGACGGATTTAGCGGAGAAGCGTGGAGCAGAGCCAATCATAGATGTTGACAGATCTTGTTGAGAAGAAAGGAGTAGATCCAATCACAGATGGAGATGGGTTTAGCTGAGACCTGCAAAGGAGAACCAATCACATGGAGGCGGATTTAGAGTAGAAGAGCAAAGCAGAGACAATCAGACATGTAGAAAGATTTAGTAGAGAAGAGGGAGCAGGGTCAATGATACATGTTCACAAATTTTGCAGAGAAGAGGTGAGTATAGCCAATGACAGATAGATCTAGGTTTAGTGAAGAACAGTCAAGCTGAGCCGATCACAGATAGATCTGGGTTTACCGGAGAACAGTCAAGCTGAGCCAATCACAGTTAGATCTGGATTTAGTGGAGAACAGTCAAGCTGAGCCAATCACAGATAGATCTGGGTTTACCGGAGAACAGTCAACTTGTGCCAATCATATTGGATTTAAAGGTGAAGAGCAGAGCCAATCACAGATGGAGGTGGAACTAACCGAGGAATGCTGAATAAAGCCAATCATGTAAGGAGGCACGTTTATGTGAGCAGATGCACAATCACAGATGATCGTTGGCGGTCTCTCTCAGCAGCACTTGTGTCGCCCCCTCGTCGGCAGCCTGCCGCTGCCGCTTGGATCCGGATCCGCGGTGGTTCGAGGAGTCTCCGTACCCGAGGAGTTGGGGTGACGCGGCCACCCGGAATAAAAGGGGCGTATTTATAGGGGAAGATATGGAAGGTTTATGATGCCACCCGTGTTGCGTGGTAAGATTGGAGTACCACCGCTGCGATTGGGAGTACCCGGTGGCGATGGTGTGGGCAGCCAGGTGTTTAACCCCTCCACGGGTAGGGGGAATGCCCCGGGACTCGGTGATGGTGTCGGGGAGGTGCCGTCGGGCCGGTAAGGGTTAATTGCGTACTCACTCAGTCCAATAATGCTGACAACCGTGGTAAACCAAAGTACTTGATGCACTGCAGCAGGTAGGGAGCACGCCTGGATCCCGTGCCCATTGGTGTTGCTTTGTTAGCCTGTGACCTTAACCTTGGCACCTCTTGTCTGTAGTTGGTCCCTTTTAGCATGGAACTAAACAGGTTTCGCTCACCAGTATTGGCTAACTGGGTGAGCTTGCTCTCAGGGTTCACGCTTGGGATTTTCTGGACTATGTAGTGGGAAAGTCCTATCCCCCTCGTTGCGCTAGTACCCTGATTTTGGAGCGGGTGGGGAACAGATCTTGAAGGCTCCGTCCTCGTCGGGTGAATTACCAGGATGCCTGAAGCTACTTCCCGGCCTAGGGTCCACGTACCCTGTCGTGCCCTGGCCCTTGCCCGGTGATGGCACAAGGCCGCCGGCTGTCCTCCTTGACAGTCTGTGCCCCTTGTCACGATCCCCTGCGACCGGGGTCCAGCTCCTACCAGGTCCAGACCAACGTCTGCCACCTAGTATACCAAGGAGCCCAGCTCCTGACCACTCCTCTTGAGAGTCACTCCTCAACTAGTTGTGACCTCTACTCTTGAGAGTCTCTTCTCAACTACTGTCTCCTGACACTCCTGACCTTCCCTAAACCAACCCCCCAAGTGGGCGACCCTATTCCCTTCAGGTCAGCCACTGGTGTGTCTGGTGGGTGTGGTGCAGAGTGTTCCTAGGGTTTTGATTAGCTTGTTCTTAGCAACACCAAAGGTCAGGGACCCGTAACCAAGAAGGAGGTGGATATCATGCAGAAGGGCAGATTGCACAATACCCTGTGACGACCTGATAGACCAGGGCATCACACACTCACACTCTCACCAATCAAAACTTGTAACTTGTCACTATGACTTGTAAGATGTTCTCTAAAATACTAGGTTAACTTGAATTATAAATGCCTAAAAATGTGCTAGAAGGTTATTTCTGAAAACGTTCACCTCCAGCTTCCAATAAAGTAAACACGGGAATTTCCTAAACTACACAGTCAGCCTTAACTGACCCTCCCCACGACCTAATGCAGGATTGTGGTGATTACTTGCAAGTAACAGTAATTTCCAATCCATTTTACAGGAAGGAAAGTTGATTGACACACCAAGTTATAATGATCAGAAAAGGCAATGATAACTGGAGGGCACTATCGAAAAATGGATGTTTTCGAGTTGACCTCTTCTGATCCCGCACATTTCACTGCAGGTAAGTAATCAAAAGTAACAGTAAAAATTTTGAGTAAACTGAAAACTAAGACATCAAATAGTGTTGCATTTTATTACATATTTGCCCTGAAACTCCAGGACAAGTTTTCAGAGCTTTCAGCCTTTCACTATTATGTAAAGTGTGAATTTGGGGAGGAGGGAGGAGTAGAAAGTTTGTGGGGTGCAGCTTCGGCCAATAGCTGCAGAGCAAGAAATTAGAAATCAGAAAAGGGGCCTGCATGTTGGCAGTACGTTGCAGTAACATGCTGCTATCATAGTAGGCCTTCACTGACCTTCACGGACCATGCATGGATCATGGATCATGGATCATGATGTCCAGACCAACCGGGGGTCTCCTGAGATTTCCCTGTGTTTGCCTTTGGAGATGCTCTGCTGCGCTTTCCTGAGTTACTGAGCTAGCAGCCTGATTGACAGCACAGGATTCCATGTTGGTGCTGATCTCTCAGGTGTTCCACCTTCCTGGTAATTGCTGAGGCTTCTTTACTGAGCATGCTCGCCCAGAACCTTGCCAGTTGTATTCTCTCGTTCTGCAGTTGTGCTGTTGGCTTGTGTCTCTGTTAGTGTTCTGATCTTGGTTTCCTGACCCCAGACTTTTGACTTCTCTCTGCCGCTCCCTGTTCCTGTTGTGACCTCCTGCCTTCTGCTCTCGGAACTTTACCTGACCATGTCCCTGTTTTCTCCCTGAACCTATTACGTCCTCTCCTGGATTTCTGACCCTTGGATATTGACCTGACTACGCCTTTGCTTTCACCTTGTGATCATACATGTCCTCCCATTACCAGACCCCGACTTTTGTGACTACTCTTCCATCCATACTATCCGTAAGTAGTGACTAACATTACAAAGCTCAGATAGTGTATGACTGTGAGGCTGTTGAGCTCTGCAGTCCATACATATATTGTGAAAGCTGGACTTGTAAAATAGGCCATAGAAACACGCTGTCTGCCAACCTTGTTCATCCTTGTAATGCATACAGTCATGTAGCAACTAAGCTCCACAAGGAGCTAATTAACGTGGATATCTACGAGATGCTTTTTTAGGGGACTTAGACTAAAATACATGGTACTAACCACCCTCACTTATTTATTACAGTGCCAGTCTAGAAACGTTCCCAGTGTATAATGGCATCAACTTCCTGTGTGTAACATGTATATCACAGGTGTGTCATGGTTGACAGACAGTCCTGTGTTGTCCGGCTGTAGAAGGTCACAGCATTTGTCTGCACAAACTGCTCCCTTATATTCTAGTCTTCCTGCTGTGGTAAATGGTATCCTATGTATATTCTCTGCTTCAGGTTATTCTCTTTCCTTTTAGGACCTTGCAGATCTCCTCACCTTTCAGCTGTTAATCATCATCACTTGCCCTTGTGTCATTTAAAATTCACATTTCCCCTTGGTGTTTGCTTGTGATAGTTATATTCCTATATACAAGCCTGGGATGCAAGCAGTTGGCTTGTATTCATCCGAAGAAACATTGTTGTTTGTTGCTGTCCCTCTCCATGAGTCTTCTTGGAGATAAGTTGTTCCTTCAATTCCCCCTTTTTGTGCTCCCTGTGTCTCCTTTAGAGCTTAGTGGGGTTGACTAAGCACTCATCACATCCATTTCTTTCCTAGGGCCCAGGTCAGGGTCAGCTAGGGACAGGAATCCTGCTCAGCTCATAGGTGTTGAACCTATCTAGGGTGGTCAGGGGGGTCAGGGGAGCCAGGGGCCAGAAGAAGGTTTGGCCAGCGGTCACCATCTCTCCCTTCCCTAGACACAGGGTTTGCCTCTTTCCTTCCCTCCCTTTTTGTCGTTTGCTTGGTACTGCCCCATTCCTAGCATGACATTCTATGTAGGTACCTGTTTCCACTTCTGCCACCCAGCAGCAACAAAAGAGTCATGAGGAGACCTTCTTTCAGTGTTAGCATTAAAAGATCCCTCCTATTAGCATTAGGCGGGACTGCTAGCTATTTTTACTGCTGAATCCCTGACTTCTCTGCCAGTTATAAGCTCTGCTTGATCTGGTTCGCATTGTTCACACTATCTGCCCTGTTTAGTTTATTGTTGCTTTTTTAACTTATCTAGAGTTTTTATCATCTTCTACCAGCATGCTCCTCCAGCCAGCAGCAACTCTGTGATCCCAACCCAGGGTTCCCAGTGTTAGTTCCAATCAGTATACACAGGTCAAAGTGAAAAGGTTGGTAGATGGTGATGGTTTGGCTAGCGCAGTATCTGTTCGTGGAAGCCCTACTAATGTTACAAGACACAGAGCCCCTATGACACTCTTCTTATCTCAACGCATAAGAAAGCTTGAAATGACTGCTCAGCAATGACTGCCCTGCCATAGTCAGTGGTTGGTTCTCATTTTAGGAACCAGTAAAGACTGGATAGATACTGTAACAGGAACTCAAGATAATTGTTACTAGTTTTCTTTGTATATAAAATCAGCCTTAAAGTTTATGAAAAATGTTCTCTGCTAGACAACCCCTTTAAAATAAAGGGCAGCTTATACATATTGCATTACGTATCTAACTAAAGTAATAAAATAAGGTCAATTATACATTTCCATTTTACAGTTTCCATCAATGACGCCTAATGGCGGGGTCATCATTGTAAAATAACATTGATTAAGATGAATAATCTATTTAAGGTCGCTCAACCTCTACATGGCCAACCTCTTATGGACGGTAACTCAGCAGAATACATTAGTATATAACACAGGAGTCATCAGAGAGGGGCAATAAATAAGAAATATTGAGAGGGACTTAATTATTTTTCCAGCTTAGTAACGGACATTGTGGTATATAGATCATATTATCAAAATGTCCAATCAGTCAAAGCAAGGCCGGAGTGGGGGGGATCTGATTCGATCAAGGAGAAAATATTCTGTAAGAGGCTTCTTAGAATTTCATAACTGCCCGAGGTTCTTCTGTCATCTGGACCCTCAAAAATGCAGTGTGGTTGTAGACTGTGCGTGTGCCGCGGCTTGATTTGCGGTCACACGTGAAGGACTCACCTGTGATCGCAAAGTGACTGCAGTGAGCCGGGCGATCAGCTGTGCTTTCACTCAGGTTACTCGCAGCCACAGCTGCAGTCCTCCACCTGAGAGTGATAGCCATGAGTAACCTCAGTGACAGCACAGCTGATCGCGCCACTCACTTCAGTTGCTGCATGTGTCGCGGGCGGAGGGGACGCGCTCGCCACGCTCGGGTCCGGGGCTTCTGCTGCTGCTGTTCAGTGGCTCAAGCGGTGGACCGGACCCGGGGACTCGAGCAGCGCTCCTCACCCGTGAGTGAAAAGGGGTGGTTTTGGTTAGGGAGAGTGTTCGTGATGCCACCCACGGGACGTGGTGATGATGGCACCACCGCTGCTGGTGACGGGGATCCCGGGAGAGATGGTAGGGTGCAGCTAGGGTGTTGTCCCCTCCGTGGGTAGGGGGTTGGTGATCCCGGGGCCCGGTGGTATAACGGGGAGGCCGGATGGCTGGGGTGCAGGGACTGCGCGGCGCCGGACGACACTGGTGTACTCACTCAGACAATCACTGACAGAGTCATTGGTAAACCAAGAACGGGTCCCGCAGCCAGCTGCAGTGTTGTTGTTGTTGTGCTCTCACCGGACGGCTAATGGTGGCTGTCTTTCCCTGCACCTGTGAAGATGTTCTTGACTCCTGTGGTTGCCCACTGGTAGTCCGCTCCCCGGCGTATAGGTGCCGTAGGAGCCCGTTTTGCCCGCAGGCGCTGGCCTTGAATCTCTAGCCTGTGGCGGTGGCTGTATATCCTCTCTGGGTGGACTGTTGCCTTCAATCGGGACTTGGTTGTTAGGAAACCCCTGGGGTTCCTGTCACATTCGGATTTGACTATTGACGGCGGCTCCAAGCCTGGTCGGGGTCCGATGGCCCTGCCTGTGTGCTTAACTTCACTCCGTTCCCCGGTCCGGTACTGGCGGGCCGACGCCAAACCCCGGTCCTTACGGCTTTGCAGAGTTCCACCAACTCCTGCAGATGGCCACCACCGTCTGCCAACCTTGCTGTCAGTGCCTGGGCTCCAACCCAGACACTTGCAGTTCGTGTCCTCCTACTTTCACCTCCAAGACTAAACTGTCACTTTTCCCGCCTCCAGGCCTGTGAACTCCTCAGTGGGTTCTGCCAACCGCCTGGCTCCGCCCCACCTGGTGTGGACATCAGACCCTGGAGGGAGGCAACAAGGGTTTTTTGATTGACTGTTGTTGCTGCCTAGGGTGGGGGGTGTGTGTATGTGACTACCTGGCTAGTCCAGGGCGTCACACATGGAGCTCACAGGAGCCGCGGTGTTCTACTGACACTCCTGTCAGCTTCCAATGTAGCCGCGCAATCACAATGAAGTTGGGTGAAGTTCATCCGAGTTCATTCTGATCGCATGGCACTTGCCTTTTTGTTGTTACCTTCCTGCTCTTGCTTTTCTCCTGAGTCTCCCATTGTCCATTCCTGTGTGTGTGCAGTGTGTCAGAGTTTTGGTTTTCCTTAGTCTGTCTTTATCTGTTTTCCATCACACTCCTGCCCCATCATTCCCTGTTGAGAGGGGGTTTTAGTGTAGTACTCATCAGTAGCATAGCTAGGACCAAGACTCAGGCATCTCCACCATCAGTAGTAATTCTAAGGTTAGAGATAGCCTAGGGTCCCCTAGCGTGAGGGACAGCATAGTAGCCCCTGTCCCCCGCAATCCTAACAGTCACCCCGTGACACCCGATCTCGGGATTCCTGAGAGCCCCAAAAATCAGCAAGTCATTTCCTATCCTATAGACAGAGGATAACTATGTATAGAGGATACCTTGATATTTAAGGAATAACCCATAGTGAGCTAGGTCAATACTGTGATAAATACTATAATTGTCAAAACCTAGTGTGGAAGTGTACCGCCCCGGGGCTCGGCCGGCTGCCGAGCCGCTCGGATCCGTGCTGATCGGTGGATGGCTCGAGCTCCTCCCGGACCCAGGGGTCACGTCGCTCTGAAGGGAAGCTGGCGGTACGTGTAGGGATTTCGGTGGGGAAGGTTCACGGCTGAGGCCGTGGAGTTTAGGGGTGTAAGTTCGTGATGCCACCCACGGGTTGTGGTGAATGTGGACACCACCGCTGCCGTTAACTAGGCTCCCGGGGACGGTGTTATTCAGCCTGGTGTTGACCCCTCCGTGGGCAGGGGGTGATGGTCCCGGAGCCCGGTGGTTGCGAGGTGCGGGTGGTGTGTTGCGGTGCGGTGCGCGGCCCGAGGGCACTGTTGTACTCACTATGACAGATACACCGGAGTCTCTGGTAAACCAAAAAGGATGGTGGTCGGTGCCCGCAGCCGGCTGCACTTTTGCCCCTTTCTCAGGTTGGTGGCTCCCACCTTTCTCCTGCACCTCTGTGGTAGAACTTGACTGCCTATGCTTCAGCAACGGTAGTCCGCTCCCCGGATTTTTGTGTGTCAGGGAACCGTTTGCCCACAGGCGCTGGCCCGTGGGATCTCTCTGCCTGTGCGGTGGCTTTCTATCTCCCTCGGTGGTCTGTTGCCATCTTTTGGGTCTTGGGACGGGAAAGGACCTAAGGTCCAGACCTCAATCAGTGAATTCGACTTGGTCCAGTGGCTTCTGGACCTCGTTCTGGGTCTGAGTACCCCTCCTGGTGCTCCGGTTTCCAGTTGGCTCCCCAGTTTGGTACCGGCGGGCCACTACCCTGTCCCGGTCCCTTACGGTTCCACCAGCTATCTTCCCGGCTCCTGCAGGCGGCAACCACCGTCTGCCTCCTGGTTACAGGGAATCTGGGCTCCTACCCAGATCCCTGACAGACGTTGACAAACTGCTACTACTCTCCTCCCTAACTTCATCTGCTCTCGTGTTTGTCCCGCCTCAGGCTCTCCGAACTCCTCGGAGGGCGTGGCCAACTGCCTGGCTCCGCCCATGGGTGTGAACGTCAAGACCTGAGAGGGGTGGCTCAGGGTTTTTAGGTTGGCTGGTTACACCTTTTTTAGGGGCTGGTGTTTGTGCAGGGGGTCTACCTGTGACTACCTGGCTAGTCCAGGACGTCACAGAAGCGTCACAAATTATGTTGAAAGGATGTGTATCGGCAAATATTTTTGGCTAAAAATAATCTTGTTAAATAAATAAATAAATAAAGTTGATTTATGACCAATTGAAAGATTTTCATTTTGATGTAGTTCTATGTCAGCTTAGAGGATTGTGCAGGAGAAAAGTGGTAAGGATTATAGATCCATCCATCAAAACCAGATCAGTAGAGATGAGCAAACCCAAGGTTTGGTGTTTGGACTTTTATAAAATAAAAAACCCAGAGTTCGGGTGCTTTACGTATGAACACCACTCTCACGAGCATCGTTGTGCTCGGGTACGCTCGGTGCTCAGCCCATATCATATGTAGTGTGCACCCCCCAAAAAATGGGAAAACCCTGTCCTCCCACCCCCGGAAGTGATCTGTTTATGGCTGGCTGCATGTGGGCCGAGACCCAAACTGCCCATTGAGTTTCAGGTCAAGTTCAGATCCCAAACCAAACTTAATTTAAAGTTCGGCTTACCCCACGGAAACCGAATTTCCACAGATCCGCTCATCTCCACTTTGCCAGAGTCCCTTAGGTAAGTATGTGCCAGTTTAAAAAGGCTCTCATGAAACAGGATAGTCTATTGTTCCTTTTCTGGAAGTCTCACAAACCTTTCGGCAAAGTATTCAACATTAACCCCCATTATAAGTCCGTGGGGTTCATCAGAATTCCATCATCATTTTTCATAATTTCAACAGAATTTGTCAACAACTTTTATGGCTCCATGATACTTATGTGAACAGAACTTGACTCTTTTATAGCTCTTTGCGGCTGGTTTTCTTTCTTTTGTGCCTTTTTCAGTTTCAACCCAATCCATTATTCTATTTGCACCATTTTGTTAATATATTTTACATATACTTGACTGTTGTTTTTTTCTGGGCAGAGTTTAGCAACTCTGGATGTTTTTTGGCTGATTTGTTTTTTTAGCCACTTTTTAAAAAAATTGGCAAATTTTGCTGCAACTCTATTGCCTTTGCGGCTGTTTCTTATCTAGTTTTCTGTGTTTTGTGCCTTTTTCTGTTTGCACCCAATCCATTATTCTCTTTGCGCTATTTTTTAAAATCTATTTTACATATAGTTTTAGTGATTTTGGATGTTTTTTTGGTGCCACTTTTTAAAAAATTGGCAAAATTTGGTGCAACTCTATTGTCTGCGGCTTTTTTTTTATCTAGTTTTCTGTGTTTTGTGCCTTTTTCTGTTTCCACCCAATCCATTATTCTCTTTGCGCTATTTTTTAAAATCTATTTTACATATAGTTTAGTGATTTTTGGATGTTTGTTTTGCTGATTTTTTGTGCCACTTTTTAAAAAAATGGCAAAAACTCTATTGCCTTTGCGGCTCTTTTTTATTTAGTTTTCTGTGTTTTGTCCCTTTTTAGGTTTACACCCAACCGATTATTCTCTTTGCGCTATTTTGTAAAATCTATTTTGCATATAGTATAGTGATTCTGGATGTTTTTTGGCTGATTTTTATTTTAGCCACTTATTAAAAAATTGGCAAAATTTGGTGCAAGTCGATTGCCTTTGTGGCTGTTTTCTATCTAGTTTTCTGTGTTTTGTGCCTTTTTCTGTTTGCACCCAATCCATTATTCTCTTTGCGCTATTTTTTTTTTAAATCTATTGTACATATAGTTTAGTGATTTTGGATGTTTTTTGGTGCCAGTTTTGAAAGAAGTGGCAAAATTTGGTGCAACTTCACTCCAATCCCTCCGTGGTGTGATTTTCAGTACAGCAGTTATCTTGGCGACGTTTTTGTGACATTTTACAAATAATTGTGCTAAAAAGTCACAAAAACAGTTCAAGACAAGAAAAGACTATTCTTGACTTTGCACCAAATACATGAGACGTGAGAACCTTTTCGAAGAATTTGGGGCAAATAACGGCTACCATACGAAGAAAAAGTAAAGTGACTTTAAAAAGACGCAAACGAGGAATCGGTTTGTTCTAACGCCATGGCACTGCTCGGGTCCTGCTTTCAAACCGGGGTCTAGAACAAAATCAGACAGGAACACGCTCCATGACCCCCATCATTAAAGTATCAGGATTTCCCAGCAAAACGTATTACACGTCCCTGGGTGCAGTTCCTCTGCCTCACAAAATAAATTAGATTCCAGTAATTTACTCTGCGATGGCAATGTGGTTTAGATTAGTCCTGTAAGAGTGAATTCGTAGGACGCAGAGTGGATTATCTCCACGAAGAAAATCCTATAACATCCTGGTGTTTTGTAGAACGCCTGCTGGAGCGCACAAGCGTTGCCCAATGCTATAGACGACTTGTTACCATTTACAGCTCAGATTTGTGAGGATTCTCAATGCCCGAGCGCTGAGAATATTACAGCAATTACCTATGGGCTTAGCTCCAAGAACCACCCTTCCCTTTAATATGGCTGCCCTATAATATATGAATGTGTAAACCAGTGTGCCACTCAATAGACAAAAAAAAATGTTCGAAAAAGTAATATAGGACCTATCTGATAGCAAAAAAGTTGTTTTTTTCTGGAGTCAGTAATAATAAATATGGAGCAAACATGAAAGATTTGTAAAGACTTGCTCAATTCGACAACTCGGTCAGTTAACGGATTATGGATGGCTTACAAGGTCTTTGCAAACACAATACTGCCATATGTGCCTGATGGTCCCAGTCTGAGTAGGGGCGAGCTGCACTACCAGACCCAACCACACATGTGTATGGCGCTATGCACAGATAAACAAAGTATTGCAGCGTGAGTCAAATCCCCTTTATTCTGTTGATTGTGGAGGTTCACTCCGTGATTATCCAACATTAATGGCCTGCGTATGCAGAAATTAAAATGCACATGTCCTTTTCAGTGTGAAAGAGAACAGGAACTAAAGGCAGTAGACATCCCAAAACCAAAAATAGGGATGAGTGAATCCAAATGGTAAAGTTCGAGGTTCGTATTGGACACCTAGTGTCTAGGCTCGAATCCAAGTCAGTGTCAGAGTTCGGAGTACAGATGATGAATAAAGTTTGTTGAAAGGCAGCAGGGCAGCCAATCAACAAGCTTAAGACATTGGGAATATGCCTGGATGCTGCTGGGAAAAAAAAAAAATGAAATGGGGTCCCCCCTTTTTTGTTAACCAGCAAAGGTAAAGAATACAACTGAGAGCTGCAGCTCTCAGATGCCTGCTTTACTTTGGCTGGTTATTAAAAATAGAGGGGATCCCATGCTGTTTTTTTTTAATGATTTATTTATAAATTATTTTAAAATATAGTGTCGGGTCCTCCCTATTTTTGTTAACCAGGCAAGGTAAAGCAGACAGCTGTGTGCTGGTACTAACAGGCTGGGAAGGCCCAAGGTTATTTGGCCCCTCCCAGCCTGAAAATAGGGGCCAAATAACCTTAAGCCTTCCCAACCTGAAAATAGCAGCCCACAACAGCCCCAGAAGTGGCACATCACATTAGATGTACCAATCATGGTGCTTTGCCCAGCTCTTCCAGATTGCCCTGGTGTGGTGGCAATCAGGGTGATAGTAATGGAGTGGCATCTATCAGACACCCCCATTACTAACCCAGTAAGTGTACAGTTAATAAAAAAAACAAACACATACTGGAAAAAATAGTTTATTTGAATAAAGACTCCTCCACACTCCCTTGTTCCCCAATTTCTTAATTAAAAAAAATCATTGATGTTCCAACAAAATGCAATGGTGTAATGTCCCACAAAGTCCATGGAGAGAAACCGCAAGTGACCTATGGAGCCTTGTTCTCAGAATATTCTCAGTGAGAACGTTTTGAGAACAAGGCTCCATAGGTCACTCGTGATCATTGGCAGGTACGGAATTTCTCTCGATGGACGTCGCAGGACATTACACCATTGGTTTACGTCGGAACATCAAGGATTTTAACTGGTGAACGAGGAAGTGTGGGGGAGTTTTTATTCAAATAAATTATTTTTCCCAAAGAGTGTGTGTCTTTTTTAACTGTACACTTACTGGGTTAGTAATGAAGTGTCTGATAGACACCTCTCCATTACTATCCCCTGGGCTTGATACCAGTTGTCAATTCACAGCTGACATCAACACCAAAAATATTATTAAAATTTCCACCAAACCAGGGCAATTGGGAAGACACGGCAAAGTGCCAGAGTTGGTGCATGTAATGGATATTCCAATTCTGCAGCAGCTGCAGGCCTTCCCAGCCGGATAATACCAGCCTACAGCTGTCTGCTTTGCCTTGGTTGGTTAACTAAAATAGGGTGGACCACACTTCATTTTTTAATTTACTCCCTATCCACATTAGTTTGCAGGGCTATTGTCCTGCTCTTACCTCCATTTTGCTTCCTTTTGTAGCCACCTAGCCCTTACAATGAACATTTTACAGCCTTTTTACAGCACCAAAGTTTGGGTCCCCATTGACATATATTGGATTCAGGGTTTGGGTTTAGTCCAGGTACCAAACCAAACCTTTAACTAAAGTCGGGCCAAATCCAGCGAACCCGAACAAGAGGAGAAGGTGAGATGTGATAAATCAATTGTGAATGGTGGATCCTGTGTTATTTACTGTATATAGGTGTGTTGTCAGTCATTGTATAGGAGGGGAGGTGGTGAGCTTTGACATCACCTATTGTGAATGGTGGATTTTGTGTTATTTACTGAATATAGAGGTGTTATCAGTCATTGTACAGGAGGGGTAGGGGGTGAGCTGTGATATTGGCTATTGCGATTGGTGAATTCTGTGTTATTTACTGAATATAGAGGTGTTATCAGTCATTGTACAGGAGGGGGAGGGGGTGAGCTGTGATATTGGCTATTGCGATTGGTGAATTCTGTGTTATTTACTGAATACAGAGGTGTTATCAGTCATTGTACAGGAGGGGGAGGGGGTGAGCTGTGATATTGGCTATTGCGATTGGTGAATTCTGTGTTATCTACTGTATATAGAGGTGCTATCAGTCATTGTGCAGGAGGGGGATGGGGTAAGCTGTGATATTGCCTATCGTGATTGGTGAATTTTGTGTTACCTACTATATATAGTGGTTCTATCAGTCATTGTGAATTAGGGCAGGGGGGTGAGCTGTGATTTTGTCTATCGTGATTGTATACAGTAAACAACACATAATTCACCAATCACGATAGACAAAATCACAGCTCACCCCCTGCCCTCCTGCACAATGACTGATAGCATCTATGTATACAGTAGATAACACAAAATTCACCAGAGGTGCTATCAGTCATTGTGCAGGAGGAGGAGGGGGTGAGCTCTGATATTTCCTATTGTGATTGGTGAATTCTGTGTTATCATCTGTACACAGAGGTGCTATCAGTCATTGTGCAGGAGGAGGAGGGGGTGAACTCTGATATTTCCTATTGTGATTGGTGAATTCTGTGTTATCTTCTGTACACAGAGGTGCTATCAGTCATTGTACATGAGGGGGTGAGCTGTTATATTGCCTATCGTGATTGGTGAATTCTGTGTTATCTACTGTATATAGAGGTGATATCAGTCATTGTACAGGAGGAGGAGGTGAGCTGTGACATCAGCTATTGTGATAGGCGGATCCTGTGTTATCAGCCATATGTAGATGGATGTGATACCTGTCATTATAATCCTGCCTCTGATAATAAGGAGCCTTGCTGTTGACTCTTCCTGAAAAAAACCCAGAAAGTATGAGTCTAACAACATTACTAACTATGGGGGTGATATTTTGGAGCGGATCTGCTCCATAAACTCCATGTGCGCATGGTCTTACTCCAGATGAGCCGGCAGCAGAACTCTGAGACCAGGTTCGTTTTTTTAGTCCTTCTACCAAGTAGAGATTTACTAAGGAGGAATTACAGTTCTATAAAAATAGACTACCGTAGTTAAATTGTTTCAAAATTTTCCAAACTTTCATTCTAGAAAGATGTACAAATTCCATAGAGCAGCAAGAAATTACAGACGGGTCTACAGCTGACTGAGCTAAAGGCTGTGTACATTACTGTGTGCGGCACATCCCCGCCATCCAGAAGTCATTATCCGTGTTTATGTGCAAGATGCTGTGATTCATTTTATGCATTTATGATTCATATTCTCTGTGGGATTTTTTGTATTTATCTTGCTAGAACTGCAGTGTGTGATCATGCATATAGGTTACAGAAATCAGTCTATAGCTACCGTATAAAATTTAAAGAGAACCTTTACATGGAATAGCCCAGAAATACTGTTTTACAGGAGTAATCTGCAGGTAAAGAGCTATAAACCCTGTGTAACTGGATTACTGGAGCAGTGGCTACAGGGAGAAATGTAAGTCTTATTTCTCCCTGCAGCCGCTTGCTTCCAGTCATTGGAGTGATGTATGGAGTGGTTACTGCACACAAATGTCACAGAGCAGGCTGCTAATCGGAGTGCTGGCCAGTAATCACAGCACGCTCACACCGCCCCAATGACTGGAAGTGAATATAATTTCATTTTTCTGGACACAACAGGTTCCCTTTAATAACATATAGCATATCAGCATATCAGACTCTCCCCTACCGTGGAAAGCTTCAGGAGGAACCCATCTCTTCCAACAAGCCTACAACCTACAATAACCCTCAGTCCAGTAGACCACTGCGCAACCAGCTCTGTCCTCACCTATTGTACCCTCACCCATTCCCTTTAGACTGTGAGCCCTCGCGGGCAGGGTCCTCTCTCCTCCTATACCAGTCTGTTAATTATTGTTGTATGTATACCCTCTTTCACTTGTAAAGCGCCATGGAATAAATGGCGCTATAATAATTAATAATAATAATAATATACAGTACAGAACTGAGTCCTCAGCTGAAGAAAATGATAATACAGCTTCCTCCCCCCCCAAAAAAAAATAAAAAAAAATTCAGGTTTCAAGGTTTTTTTAATGGATTTAGAGTATTTTCACGGTGCTGAATTCAAAAGTCCCATTACTTTTGCTAAAATTGTGTTAGTTTTTGAGATAATGGACATCCATAAAAATAATGCATTCCCCCAGTGTGACTTGTGTGTGATATCAAATGCAATAACGTTTAGTTTGTATTTTGACTCTTTAACAGTGTCTTTGGTAATTAAATGTACCATATAATTGTTTTGTATTTCAATTTGTAGGCCCACAATGCTATAAAAGTCACTTTTTGAAGCCAGAATTCAACTGTGAATTTGCTGAGAAGAGCATTTATTGCAGGCTCACACACTGTGCTGTGTGAGAATCACTGCAGTGAACTGAGATGACCTCATGAGATCATGCCAGGTCACTGCAGTGGGTCACTCAGAAGCGTGTGAGAGGCAGCGGGCAGTGACGAGTGGTGACGGCATAAATTCACTGCAGTTCAATGCTCGCGGCTCTTGCACCAAGTTTCGCAAGAGCCTGTGGCATTGAACTGCATTGAACTCATTCTGTCAGCGCTTGTCCCCGCCCGCAGTGGTTCACACAAAAACTGTGTGACCTGCAGCAGTGACTTGAGGTGACCTCATGAGGTCATCTCAGTTCACTGCTGTGGTTCTCATAGCAGTGTGTGAGCCTGCAGTGATTGCTCTGCCTCCCAATGTAGAATGATCTGTTCTTCATTGGCTGGGACAGTGAGTCTTGGAGTGTCATGGAACCCCTTTTTGGATGCATCATGTGCCTCTGGGATAGCAGGGCAAAGCTAGATCATTGGACAAAAGTGTCATGGCCTACAAGAGAAGCAAATGATTATTGGCGCTTCAAATATAATCAACATGCTGCTGGTGAATAAGAACAAAATCATTCTCCCACCGGTTTATATTAAGCTAGGATTAATGAAACAATGTGTTAGAGCTTTGGACAAATCTGGTAATTGCTTCAAGTACATTTGTAGATCATTTCCTGGATTGAGCTTGGAAAAACTAAAAGCTGGCACTTTGATAGTCCTCATACTCGTGAACTCATGAACGATTCCAATTTTACCACATCAATGAATGACACTGAGGCTTCGGCCTGGAACAGTTTTGCCTTTGTTGTGGAGAAAAAAAATTGGGTAATCACAGAACAGACAATTATGAAGAATTGGTGAAAAGTATGCCCTCTAATTTCAGAAATTTGGGAGTTAATTTCAGCAGAAAGATGTTCGATCTTCATAACCATTTGAACAGATTTCCTGATAACCTTGGAGACGTCAACGAGGAACAAGGCGAGAGGCTCCACCAAGATATGAAGCTGATGGAGGAGACATACACATGATGGCAGATGGGACATACACATGATGGATGATGGCAGATGGGACATACACATGATGGCAGATGGGACATACACAGAATGGCAGACGGGACGTACATGTAGCTGGCGGAGGGGCCGGGGCTTCTGCTGCTGCTGCTCGGTGGCTCAAGTGGTGGGCCAGACCCAGGGACTCGAGTAGCGCTCCTCACCCGTGAGTGAAAAGGGATGGTTTGGTTAGGGACATTGTTCGTGACGCCACCCAGGGGACGTGGTGATGATGGCACCACCGCTGCTGGTGACGGGGATCCCGGGAGAGATGGTAGGGAGCAGCTAGGATGTTGTCCCCTCCGTGGGTAGGGGGTTGGTAATCCCGGGGCCCGGTGGTGTAACGGGGAGGCTGGATGGCTGGGGTGCAGGGTTGCAGGGACAGCGCGGCGCGGTGCCGGACGGCACTGGTGTACTCACTCAGAGAATCACTGACAGAGTCTCTGGTAAACCAAAACGGCCGGATGGACGGGTCCCGCAGCCGGCTGCAGTGTTGTTGTGCTCTCCCCGGATGGCTGATGGTGGCTGTCTTTCCCTGCACCTTTTAGAATGTTCTGACTCCTGTGGTTGCCCACCGGTAGTCCGCTCCCCGGCGTATAGGTGCCGTAGGAGCCCGTTTTGCCCGCAGGCGCTGGCCCTTGGATCCCTAGCCTGTGGCGGTGGCTGTATATCCTCACAGTGTGAGCGGTTGCCTTCTGTCGGCACTTGGTTGTTGGGAAACCCCTGGGGTTCCTGTCACACTCGGATTTGACTATTGATGGCGGCTCCAAGCCTGGTCGGGGTCCGATGGCCCTGCCTGTGTGTGCTTAGCTTCACTCCGCTCCCCGGTTCGGTACCGGTGGGCTGCCGCCCAGCCCCGGTCCTTACGGCTTTGCAGAGTTCCACCAACTCCTGCAGACGGCCACCACCGTCTGCCAACCTTGCTGTCAGTGCCTGGGCTCCTACCCAGGCACACGCAGACATTTTACTCCTCTCACTTTCACCTCCAAAACTAATCTGTCTCCTTTTCCCGCCTCCAGGCCTGTGAACTCCTCAGTGGGTGGGGCCAACCGCCTGGCTCCGTCCCACGTGGTGTGGACATCAGGCCCTGGAGGGAGGCAACAAGGGTTTTTGTCTGACTGTTGTTACTGTCTAGGGTGGGGGGTGTGTGCATGTTGTTATGTATGTGACTACCTGGCTAGTCCAGGGCGTCACATACACACGATGGCAGACGGGACGTACACACGATGGCAGACGGGATGTAAACACAATGGCAGACGGGACGTACACACGATGGCAACGTCAACGAGGAACAAGGCGAGAGGGCCACCAAGATATGAAGCTGATGGAGGAGACATACACATGATGGCAGATGGGACATACACATGATGGATGACGGGACGTACACACGATGGAAGACGGAACATACACACGATGGCAGACGGGACATACACATGATGGCAGACGGGACACACACACACACACACACACACACACATGATGGCAGACGGGACACACACACACATGATGGCAGATGGGACACACACACATGATGGCAGACGGGACACACACACATGATGGCAGACGGGACACACACACATGATGGCAGACGGGACACACACACATGATGGCAGACGGGACATACACACATGATGGCAGACGGGACATACACACATGATGGCAGATGAGACATATACAGGATGGCAGATGGAACACACACACATGATTGCAGACGGGGTGTACACATGATAGCAGACTAATGTTGGAGCCTCCAACATGATTGTCCTAATGACACAAAGGAAATCACATAAACAGCGTTTTTTGAAGCATTTACATTAATGACAATAGCTAATTAATACTGTAATAATCAAATCATACAACAGTGACGGGAAAAAGTTATGTATGTTTTAATTTTTTTTTTGTATGATTTTAGGCTGTTTTCTTACTAGTTATAACAAAAATTATAATATTCTTGCAATTCTGAATGCTTTTCCATTGTGTTGCGTTAATTAATTAAATATTAAATATCTCACAAACTAGAGCCAATCTGGAAAAAACGAAGTCATATTCTTAATCAGCACCATAAACGTAAAGAGGTGGTCCACTAGAAACCATAGTGGTCACATTGATGTAAAACTGAGACAGAAGGCTTTTTCTAAATACCTTCTGTTGTCCTTTCTAGCTGTGTGCGGTGCTATCGCTGTCCGTTCATCCCCCATTGTGTGACCCAGGTTGCAGTGACCTCTGATGTCCGGTGATGTCACGTCCACTTCCCGAATTGGAAGTTGACCCGGCATCACCCAAGCAGGACCCAGTGTCATCGCACATCACAGCCCAGCATCGCTCAGGTTTGCGACGCTCTGCGGTGAAGGAGAGAACGGTCAAGAAGCTAAAAACCAGAACAATTAATCACCTTAAGATGCAAAACTTGGAAATGTTTCCCGTGAAGAAATAGCTGCTTTTAATTTCTTACAATAAAAAGAGTGAATCGGTCTTGGTATTGAAGCCCTTGTTTAGGTGTGATTACTTCTTCCGTCCGTCTCCACGTGCATCTTCCTCACAGTTACTTCTTTCCTAATAACATTTCCCGGGAACACAGTGACCTTTTCGGAGGCTCTCCTGTCATAGTCTCTCGTCTTTATTACCTCTTTCTCATAGGTCTCCGGGCCTCCATGCTTCATACCGTTGAGTCTATCTCAAATAAAGCTTCTGGGAGAATATAATTGTCTTCTTCAGATACAGGTTTCCGTTACTAGTGGTAAAATCTCTCTTATTCCGACAAGTAAACTCCAACGAGTCGCCACATCTTATATACAACAATTATTTTTTGACATTTTGGAAATGGATTTTTGAGGACTTTTTGACTACAAATTGTTGGAATAAATCTGAGAAAAGAATCTACTTTCTCAGTTGTGTGATACCGGAGGACCACCAAACTATGGATATCAGAAACCTAAACAGCGCAAGTAGCAACTGATGGGATCTTCTGAACCATTTACCAGTCAACAAACTCCAGATATCATATTTGACCTTGATTTATTACTTTCATTTGCATTTTCTTTTCAACTTTTTATCCTGTTTTTGATTTCTTCTCTTAATTTGCTCCTTATTAAAGATTTCTATTTTACAGTGAGTATGGAAAGTATTCAGACCCCTTTAAATTTTTCGCTCTTTGTTTCATTGCAGCCATTTGGTAAATTCAAAAAATGTCTTTTTTTTATTAATGTACACTCTTGCACCCCACCTTGTCAGAAGAAAACAGAAATATTTGCAAATTTATTAACCAAGAAAACTGAAATATCACATGGTCATAAGTATTCAGACCCTTTGCTCAGACACTCATATTTAAGTCACATGCTGCCAATTTCCTTGTGATCCTCGATGAGATGGTTCTACTCCTTCATTGAGTCCAGCGGTGTTTAAATTGATAGAAAGTGATTTGGAAATGCGCACACCTGTCTATATAAGACCCCACAGCTCACAGTGCATGTCACACCAAATGAGAATCATAAGGTGAAAGGAACTGCCCAAGGAGCTCAGACAGAATTGTGGCAAGGCACAGATCTGGCCAAGGTTACAAAAGAATTTCTGCAGTACTCAAGGTTCCTAAGAGCACAGTGGCCTCCATAATCCTTAAATGGAAGACGTTTGGGACCCCAGAACTCTTCCTAGATCTGGCCGTCCAGTCAAACTGAGCAATCGTGGGAGAAGAGCCTTGGTGAGAGAGGTAAAGCAGAAACACAAGATCACTGTGGCTGAGCTCCAGAGATGCAGTAGGGAGATGGGAGAAAGTTCCACAAAGTCAACTATCACTGCAGCCCTCAACCAGTCGGACCTTTATGGCAGAGTGGCTCGACGGAAGCCTCTCCTCAGTGCAAGACATATGAAGGACTCCCAGACTGTGAGAAATAAGACTCTCTGGTCTGATGAGACGAAGATAGAACTTGTTGCTGATAATTCTAAGTGGTATGTGTGGACAAAACAAAGCACTGCTCATCACCTGCCCAATACAATCCCAGCAGTGAAACATGGTGGTGGTAGCATCATGCTATGGGGGTGTTTTTAGGCTGCTGGGACAGGATGACTGGTTGCAATTGAAGTAAAGATGAATGCCGCCAAGTACAGAGATGTCCTGGAAGAAAACCTCTTCCAGAGTGCTCTGGACCTCAGACGTGGCCAAAGGTTCACCTTCTAACAAGACAATGACCCTAAGCATGCAGCTAAAATAACAAAGGTGTGGATTCAGAATAACTCTGTGACCATTCTTGACTGGCCCAGCCAGAGCCCTGACCTAAACCCAATTGAGCATCTCTGGAGAGACCTGAAAATGTCTGTCCACCAACATTCACCATCAAACCTGACAGAACTGGAGAGGGTCTGCAAGGAAGAATGGCAGAGAATCTCCAAATCCAGGTATGAAAAACTTGTTGCATCATTTCCAAAAAGACTCATGGCTGTAGTAGGTCAAAAAGTGCTTCTACTCAATACTGAGCAAAGGGTCTGAATACTTATGACCATGTGATATATCAGTTTTTCTTGTTTAATAAATTTGCAAAAAATTCTACATTTCTGTTTTTTTCTGACAAGATGGGGTGCAGAGTGTACATTAATAAGAAAAAAATGAACTTTTGCCCACAATGAAACAAGGAGTGAAAAATTTTAAGGGGTCTGAATACTTTCCATACCCAGTGTATATGTGGCGCCCCTGTGGCTTCAGTCACCACAGGGTACTGCAGCTCAATTAAACTGCAGTATTCATCTGAGATAAGGAGGGGGGTTAATCACCGGTGTTTCCACATTTACACTTTACATACAGTTTAGGTGCCTTCTCACTAGGGACTGGACTAGGGTAGATAGGGGGGTTGGCCATCACAAAGCATGGGAATTTCCCGGTCACTAGGACAACCACCTGGGGGGCGGGCGGGCACCACTTGGGGTAGAAGTAGGAGCAACCTTTACACGGACTTCAGTCAAGTAAAGCCGGGACTCCAGTTTTGGCGACACGACCACTCTTCTTCTTCTCTTCTTTCACGGGGCCTGAGGACACTCAGCCCGATTCCTCACTCCTGGAGGGGCAACTCTTATAAAAGGGACACTTTTCAAATACCGGTGGCTACCTCTGACTTAACCGGGATTGGCTGGGGCCCACTACAGCGGTGACCAGTATCTTCCGGGCAACCTAAAGAACTGTGAGTAAACCACCTAGAACCGCAGAGATTGTGTCAGCCTATTGATTGCCGGCGCTGACGGCCATTACCTCTCCCCTCATCATCTTCCCTGGGCATGCTCCACCTGTGGGGAGCAGAAACCATCTTTGCTGCTGCTACCATCCACCCTGGAGGACAGCGACAGCATCGGCGGCTAATCCCTGGCCATGTACCGCAGGTGGCGTAACTAAATCATCCCATCCATCCCCATCTCCCCTTTCCGCGGACACCTCGGGGTCACGGAACCGGGCAGGCCACCCGTGACATCCATCCCGGCGACAAGTAACCCCTCAGACCCCGCGGGGTGCTCCATATGTGTTTGCTTGGTTTTTTTCTATGTTCTCCATTGTGGTCATGCTTTTCTTTTCTAGGTGTTTGCAGCAGATTCATCAATTGCGACTTTTTAAAAAGTGTCAAAGTTTTTTGTGCAAATCTACACCCTCCCACTGGAGTAATTTTATGAATACCACAAGACAAAAACAAAGAAATATAATCCAGCAAATAATAAATAGGACCAATTACTCTTCTCAGTGTGAGCACAAGCTTAGAAAAATGGAATCCAGCTTACCAAATCCTCATTCCCACAGTTATCTGTTGGGTTATCCCTTTATATATTAGATTATTGTATGAAGCGTAAATCATGCCACTAGATTATTTAACTATTCTCTCATTCTGGTGTTTTGGTGAAATTTAGTCTCCATACCCATTAGTGAAAGGTAATCTGAACCAGCTAATTTTGGCGTGGAATTTGTGACTCTCCCTGACAGATGTTGGGAAAAGAGGTATTGTACAGGCTGATTCCTTTATTTTTCATGGTAGATTAGATACCTCCAGTGATCATAACTGCATATTTGATTTTCCAGGGACATTACATGTTGAGTAAGTCTCCCTACGCTAGTTTCGCAGTCCCCTTAAAGAGGTTTTCCACTACTAATGAGAACCCCTTTCTTTTATCCTAACTTTTCTAACTAACGTTCCTAATTTACTTATGCTATCTACTCTACTCCTGTAAGCTTATCTCTAACAGGCCTGTGAATACAGTACCTTTTATTGTTATTGTAGCTTTGATCCTTCTGGCTGCAGATCAGAATTGGACAAACTGAGCATGGCATGTCACTGGTGGGGGCTGAGAGGAGAGTGAAGTGTGATCTGGGCAAATGTGCCAAGACTGCTATCACAGAGCTGCTGCCCCGCCCTCACCAGTGATGTGCCCTGCTAGGTTAGTCAAATTCCGGTCTGCAGCTGGAAGGATCAGAGCTACAACAACAATAAAGGTATTTTCAAGCCTCTTAGAGATACAGAAAAATTAAAAAATGATCAGCTTCCTGCATCAATGCCGCAATGAAACCCCATCAGGAGCTTGGAGAAGTCCAGTTTGGCTACACCGATGCACATACAAGGAGATAAAATGAAGGTAACTCCAGCACCTCATAATGGAAAAATGGTTAAAATTACATGTATATTAAAAAATATTAAAAAACATGTAGAAATTAAAAACCGTCAGGAAACATATGGCCACAGATTCTAATGCGTTTTGGATTACAGTCATTTTTCATATGTGAATTAATAAGGACTATATGTAGTCCAAAAAGCATTAGGGTTATGTGGCCATATATTTCCTGACATTTTTACATTTTTTTTTATATTTTTGAAAAAATTTAATTTTAACCCTTTTTCCATTCTGAGGTGCTGGAATTATTTTCATTTTTTCTCCTCTTAGAGATAAGCTTACAAAAGCAGAGTACATAGAGGAAGTATATTAGGAAAGTGTTAGTTAGGAAGAGTTAGGATAAAAGAAAAAGTGATCACATTGCTATCTGTATCTCTAAGGGGTACTTTACACGTTGCGACATCGCTAGCATTTGCTAGCGATGTCCAGCGTGATAGCACCCGCCCCCATCGTACATGCGATATCTTGTGATTGCTGCCGTAGCGAACATAATCGCTACGGCAGCTTCACACACACATACCTGGTCGGCGACGTCGCTGTCACCGCCGAACAAACCCTCCTTCAAGGGGGAGGTGCGTTCGGCGTCACAACGACGTCACTAAGCGGCCGTCCAATAGAAGCGGAAGGGCGGAGATGAGCGGGATATAACATCCCGCCCACCTCCTTGCTTCCGCATTGCCGGTGAACGCAGGTAAGGAGATGTTTGTTGTTCCTGCGGCTTCCCACACAACGATGTGTGACGCCGCAGGAGCGACAGACAACATCGTATCTCCTGATGTAGCGACATTATGGAAATGAACGACGTTACACAGATCAGCGATTTTTTACGCTTCTGTGCTCGTTCATCGTTGCACTTAGGATTTACACGTTGCGATGTCTCTACCGGCGCCGGATGTGCGTCACTAACGACGTGACCCCGACGATATATCGGTAGCGATGTCACAACGTGTAAAGTACCCCTTAGATCCCCCAGGCTGGACACCCAATTATTCTCTTACTTTGTACTGATAAAGGGTCAAGAACTCTGAAACAGCTAAATACAGAAATAGAAAAAAAAGTTTTACAAAATCTTAAACTATTAAAGAAGTTTTAATCAGCACCCTTTTCCCAATGCAAAAATAATGAAATTTAAAAAGCTAAAAGCAAAAAAAGATATTTGCCATAAACATAAAAGTTTAATCTCTCAAAATATAAATGCATTTAAGTAAAGAAAAAAATAGAAAAGCCAGAATTACCTTTTTTTTGGTCTCTACACCTCTCCAAAAAAAGCAATTCAAATTTGGAATATATATGGGGACACCCAAATGACACATCTTCTAAGGGCTTACTGAGTCTGATGGCGTTCACGAAGAATCTTTGGCGTCACTATAGGATTAAGTTCCAGTTGGCGACACACTCCACCCTCCTGACTCCTTTCCTGTTACCCCGCACCTTACTGACGGTATGAGTCCTGAGGTGGTGGGTCAATGGGTGAAGGCCGGCCTTTTTTGCTTTTGTGATTTGGTGGATCCTACCACATTAAAGCTAAAATCATGCTCAGACTTACGCTCCCATCATAAATTGTCATTTCATTTATACTTTTCCTACCAACAGATAGCACACTATTTCACAACTGTCATGAAAGGGACGGGGCCCTCACACCCCTCGGTGTTCGAATCTCTTTGTTCAGGGCAGACCTCTGCCAGGGGCTTGATCTCAGCTATCTACTCCATCCTCACTAGCCGAAACCCACCGGACGTAACTAAACATTCTTAAATACAGAGGTGGAAGGGATGGGTAAGACGCCCCCTACCAGTGGCAGTTTGGTCACTGGCTTGATCTAAAGCATTCAGGTCCTCAGTCAACACCCTCTACAAGGTAAACCAAATTCAAGTCCTGATGACGTGGTATCACACCCCCAAACTCCTGCACAGGTTTAGCTGCACCTTCCCAGTTGTGTGTTGGAGATGTGGGGAAGGGGGGCGTCTTTGTATCACGTTTTTGGGACATGTCCAGGGATCACCGGTTTCTGTGGTGAAGTGGAGGCCTTGATAGATAAAATCCTGAGTAAGGTGATCTCTAGGGATCCTGTAGCCTATCTATTGAATGTACTTCCATCATCCCTTGGCAGATTTGAAACTAAACTTGTGCTACATGTGACGCCCTGGACTAGTCAGATCGTCCCAGGTAGTCACACACATCACCCCCTCCCCGAATAGGTAACAGAAGCCAACCAAGAAACTCTTGTCACCACCCTCCAGGTTTGATGTCCACACCAGGGGGGGCGGAGCCAGGCAGTTGGCTCTGCCCACCGAGGAGTTTACAGGCCTGGAGGCGGGAAAGACACAAGTTCAGACAGAAGTTCTAGAGCAGTGTGAGGAGTAGCCTTGACAGTGAAGGAGGGAGGACGAGTTCAAGGGCAGACCTAGGACCAGGCCTGCCAACAGTCTACTCAGGTGGCTGGGTCGGAGCCCAGTCACCTTTGGCAAGGAGGCAGACGGTGGTGGCCGCCTGCAGGAGCTGGGATTACAGCCGGTGGAACCGTAGGGACCGGGGTCGGGTGGTGGCCCGCCGGTACCAAACCGGGGAACTGATTGGAAACCGTAGCACCAGGAGGGGTACTCAGACCCAGTACAAAGCCCCGAACCGACAGGGCCGAGTCAAATCGACTGATTGAGGACTGGACTTTAGGACCTATCCCACACAAGACCCGTGAGAAGATAACAGCCCAACCATACAGGGTAAAGCCACCGCCAAGGCATAGAGACCCAAAGGGCCAGCGCCTGCGGGCAAACAGGGCTCTCCCGACAGCCAGCAAGCCGGGGAGCGGACTACCGTTGCTTAGGCATAGGAGTCAAACGTTCATATAAAAGGTGCAGGAGAAAGGCGGAAACCACCAACCCGTTCAGGGAGAAGCTGTAGCCGGCTGCGGGCCCGGTTCATCATCCCGTTTGGTTTACCAGAGACTCCAGTGTATTGTGTCATAGTGAGTACACCAGTGCCTTCAGGCCGCGCACCGCTTCAGCATACGCCCGCATCCGCTCCCATGCCTCGGCACCTCCCTCGGGCCCCCGGGACCATCACTCCCCTACCCACGGAGGGGTCAACACCAAGCTGCGCAACACCGTCCCCGCGAGGCCTAGTTAACGGCAGCGGTGGTGTCCATCTATTCACCACAACCCGTGGGTGGCGTCACGAACTTATATCCCAAACCACCGCGGCCCTGGCCGTGGAACTTCCCCGTCAAGTCCCTGCGTGTAGCGCCAACCCCCTTGCAGAGCTACGTGACCTCCGGGTCCGTGAGAGGCTCGAGCCACCACCCACCGTACGAGCACGGATCCGAGCGGCTCGGCGGTCGCAGCCGAGCCCGCGGGGCGGTACACTACATATTCGGAGGGCAGCTAAATGCTTGATAGCAATATATTGGAAAAGAATGGCCCCTCCTGATGTTTTGGATCTATACGCCTGTGTAAAGGACATTAGAGTTATGGAATGGCTGACAGCATTGCTCCATGATACAATGGACAATTTTGTCTCGACTTGGACCCCTCGGGATGCTCATATGGACACGTATCAAATCTGATGGATTGGTGCAGTGCCCCACCCAGAGCCCTTAGGGGAACTTCTAAACAGGGATTGTATGGTATGAGACCGCTTTGTCTTCACGGACTGCCCACTCTTAATCGACATGGCCTCCAATCGAGCCTACATAGATCTTCATTTACCTTGATGTGCATTACCAATAACCTATTGACAGCAAAACGTCATGGTGACCACTCTGCTTATTCTTCTTGACCTCTCTGCAGCCTTCAACACTGTTGACCACTATCTCCTTCTCTCTATGCTCCATTCTATCGGCCTAAAGGACACTGTGCTTTCCTGGTTCTCTTCCTATCTTTCTGGCCGCTCAATCAGCATATAATTTGCTGGCTCCACATCTTCTCCTCTTCCTCTCACAGTTGGGGTCCCTCAAGGTTCAGTCCTTGGCCCTCTTCTTTTATTTTTCTACACTGCCCCAATTGGACAGATCATCAGTAGATTTGGCTTCCAGTACTATCTGTATCCTGATGACACACAACTATACACTTCATCCCATGACCTCAACCCCGCTGTACTACAGAACACCAGTGACTGTCTGACTGCAGTTTGCAACGTCCTGTCGTCTTGTCTGCTCTCTGTCTGAAACTTAACCTTTCCAAAACTGAACTACTTCTATTCCCTCCATCTTCTAACCTCACTAAACCCAACATCTCCCTCTCTGTGTGTGGCACCATCATAACTCCGAGGCAGCAGGCTCGCTGTCTGGGGGTTATACTTGACACCAATTTCTCCTTCACCTCCTATATACGAGTCTCTTGCACACTCCTGTCGCTTGAGCCTCAAGAAGATCTCTATAAATACGCCCCTTTCTCACAATGGAAATGACAAAAACCCTCACCGTGGCCCTGAGCCACTCCCGCCTCACCTACTGTAACTTTCTATTAATTGGTCTAATCCCTAACTAGATTCTCTCCTCTACAGTCCATCCTTAATGCAGCAGCCAGGGTCACCTACCTGGCTAACCGCTACTCGGATGCCTCCTCTCTGTGCCAGTCATTGCACTGGCTGCCCATATATCACAGGATCCAATTCAAACTGCTTGTTCTCACCCACAAAGCTCTCCACAGTGCAGCACCCCCCTACATCTCCACCCATCTCTCTGTCTATCACCCTACCTGTTCCGTACCCTCTGCAAATGACTTTCGACTAACATCCACACTAATCCGAACCTCCCACTCCCGGATCCAAGACTTCTTCAGAGCTGCACCAATCCTCTGGAACGCTCTACCCCAAGAAGCTAGGATGAATCACAACTTACTCAGCTTCAGACGCACCCTAAAAATTCATCTTTTTAGGGTGGCCTATCACACTCCCTAGCTGAACTAAATTCATTCCTCCACGCCTTCTCAGAACATAACCCCACGTCAAACTCCATGGCACCCAAATGCATCTCAAGGCAGTAGCCAACTGGTCGAGGAAGCCATTATCTATCCCCCATTTACTTGTGATGGCTAGATTGTCATTATAAGTAAGCACTTTTATCTTGTCCCCCCTCCCCATTTCATTGTAGATTGTAAGCTCTCACGAGCAGGGTTGTCTCTTTTTTCCATACTCTAATTATTGTATTTTCTATGACTGTTACTTGTGTGTATATGATCCTCCTGAATTGTAAAGCGCTGCGGAATATGTTGGCGCTATAGAAATAAAGATTTATTATTATTATTATTATTATTTTTATTATATGCTCACCTCTATATACCTGAGTAATGTTTTTTTGTATTTGTTATACTGTTAGAAAAACTTCAAAAATATGAAGTAAAAAAATTGGAATGTTCCCAAAAAGGACATCTAGGACTTGTGTGAAAAAAATATTTTGTATGGTTTAGTATCACCGTAATCGTACTGACTTGGAGAATCACATTACTAAATCATGTAAAAAAAAAAACATAGAATAGTGGCGGAATTTCTGGGGGGGGGTTCACATTTTGTTACCCCACTTAGAATTTTTCATATTTTTCCGTTCATTACATGGTAAAATGAACTACATCTCATCCAAAAAAAAAACAAGCCCTCTTGCCGCTATATTGATGGGAAATAAAAAATGTTATGGCTCTTGGAAGAAGGGGAAGAAAAAATGAAAGCACAAAAAATCATTGCGGCGGGAAGAGGTTAAAGGTCAATATTGACTTATAGGATTGCTACCTTCAAAAAGAGGAAGGAATAGCAGAATAGAGGCCCGGATCTTTTCCTTTATCAATAGGCCGTTTGCACATTTTATTTCCCAGGATGCGTTGCATGGTCCATAAGTTTCACTTCACCGGCTTCCCCGACTCCTTACGGAGAAACTCTACTCCTGGAAGAAACCTGACTTGTTTTCTAATCTCATACAACCATATTAAAAATTAAGTGAAGGAAAGAAAAAATCCCCGGAACAGATTGCGATGAATCTTCTACATGGCAAATCTAAGTTCTTAATGTTTCTTTTTAAGTACTAAACCACATTGTGTAGTTAACAAACGAGGCATAGAGCTGTCACCTAAAAGTAACGGACGGCTCATAGCGACCTCACAAGCCTTTCTCCTGCATACATTAAACACCAGGATTGAACAAAGTATGTAGAAAACAGATTTTTTTTTTAGCAATCCTAAATTTCCTCACCAAGATGTTAAATTTGTGCTGTCCTGGTTTGGTGATATATATGTGTACTCCGGGCATGAGATCGGGAAACACAATTCTGCAGGATTGGAATATGTTAAGATTCAGGCATATAACAACCCCAAATCCTGGAGGAGTAGCTAAAGGAATGCAGAAGTTGCAGTTTTACCTGCAGCCTGGTGCCTAAGGGGTCCTGAAGGCCCATCTGCCAAATTAGATGACACTGGCATTTTAAATAGCTCATGAAAAGTGGGATATAGATTTTGAGAAGGGATCCAGGAGCTCCAGGTTGCACCTATTAAAATACACTTTTCTACATAGTTATCCGTGACTCAACTGTTCATCTAATTTAAAGGGGTTATTCACTATTTTTACATTGATGGCCTATCCTTAGAATAGGTCATCAATGTCTGATTGGGCCGAGTCTAACACCCCGCACCCCCACCGGCCATCTGTTCTGTCAGCAGGAGGCCAAAAATGCTAATTTCCGGAGCTGCTCCATCTTCTGATAGTGGCCGCGGACAGATACTGCACATCCACTTCCTACTGATTTGAATGGGAAGTTGATGTGTAATACCTGGCCGCGGGAACTACCAGTTGACGGGGCAGCTTTAGAAGTGAGCATTTCCAGCTGCCAGCGGGGCTGCCGGGGTGTCAAACCTTGGCCGATCAGCCATTGGATAGGCCCTCCATGTAAACGTAGTGGAAAACCCCTTTAAATTAGATGAACAGTTGAGTCAAGGATAACTATATAGACAAGTGTATTTTTAATAGGTGTAACTTGAAGCTTCTGAATCCCTACTCAAAATTCTCTACTTTTTGAAGGACCTATCCATTGACTGATCCCTACTCTTTGATGGGCCTATAGATTGACTGATCTCTACTTTTTGATGGGCCTATCCATTGACTGATGCCTAATCTTTGATGGGCTTATCCATTAACTGATCCATACTCTTTGATGGGCCTATCCATTGACTGGTCTCTACTATTTGATGGGCCTATGTATTGACTGATCTCTACTCTTTGATTGGCCTATGTATTGACTGATCTCTACTCTTTGATGGGTCTATCTATTGACTGATCCCTACTCTCTAATGGGCCTATCCATTGACTGATCCATACTCTTTGATAGGCTTATGTATTGACTGATCTCTACTCTTTGATGGGCCTATCTATTGACTGATCCCTACTCTTTGATGGGCTTATCCATTGACTGATCTTTACACTATGATGGGCCTATCCATTGACTGATCTCTACTCTGATGGGCCTATCCATTGACTGATCGCTACTTTTTGATGGGCCTATCCATTGACTGATCTCTACTCTTTGATGGACCTATCCATTGATGCATACATTTATAAGTAATGGACAACCACTTTAAATATTAGAGGACCTTTCACTGCATTTTTGTTAATTCAAACGACTCCCTCCAATTGTTGCTGCTCCATTGATTCTGGAACAGTTTTTATTTTTCCTCTGCGCCCCTCCATTCCAAAGTTATGCTACCATAAATAAACATGGCAAAGTTTACCTACCGAAAACTGGGTGTGTATCACAGAACTTCCCTGTGGGTGTGGCCATGTTTTAATGGCTAGGATCAGAGGTGAAAAGTCAAACGCCCACAGGAAAGTTCTGTGGTATACGCCCAGTTGGTTAAAGAGGAAATTTACACTATTATTATTGGTTGGCATAACTTTGGAATGGAGGGACACAGAAGAAAAAGAAAAACTGTTCCCGAATTAGTGGAGGAGCGGCAATTAAAGACGGAGCTCAGCTTTAATGAAAAAAATTAAGTGAAAAGTCCTCGTTAATTAAAATTAAAGGCGTGGACATATAGCTTCAAGCGTGGGACCCTGAAGCAAAAAAAAATTAGCTAACAGGTGACACAGGTCAAACCTACCAACGTTCAGTGATAGATGTCTGTCTTCCAGACTGCTGATGGGAATTTTTTTCTTTAAAGTGCATGCATTTAACTATGGTACATGTTCACACTAGAATTTTTTGCACTAAACTGTATACACCTTAACTGGTGTCTGTCCTTGTATCCATTTCTTAAGTGTTTTTTTAATTTGTAAAAAATAAACTTTTTTTGTATTTTAGCCACAAAAACTCCTATAGTTCACTCTTTTTTTTTAATTTATTCCATACCTTTGGAATCGCTTATATGGGTTTAGAGAAAAACTGGTATTTTATTTGTAATATCCATTTATGATAATTAATATTTCTTGTTCAATGTACCGTCTACCACAAAAGTGAGTACACCCCTCACATTTTTGTAAATATTTTATTGTATCTTTACATGGGACAACACTGAAGATTTGACCCTGTGATACAATGTACAGTGTCAGTGTGCAGCTTGTATAACAGTGTAAATAACAGCACACAGCCATTAATGTCTTAAACAACTGGCAACAAAAGTGAGTACACCCCTAAGTGAAAATGGCTAAATTGTGCCCAAAGTGTGAATATTTTGTGTGACCAACATTATTTTCAAGCATGGCCTTAACTCTCTTGGGCATGGGGGCCACTAGAGCTTGACAGGAGCGGCTGGATCCTCTTTCTTCCTCTATGATCACAGAGCTGGTGAATCACATCACATCACATCACAGACCTGGTGGATGTTCGAGACCTTGCGCTCCTCCACCTGAGGATGCCCCAACTGTACACTGACTATTGTACATTGTATCAAAGTATCATATCTTCAGCGTTATCCCATAAAAATATATAATAATACAGTGGAACCTTGGTTAACGAGAACAATCCGTTCTGGGACTGTGCTTGTTAACCAAGTTACTCGTTCAGCAAAGCAAGATTTCCCATAGGAAATCATTGCAATGCAGACAATTCGTTCCACAACTTGTTAAATGTCCCATCCTAACCCCTATTGTGTCATTCCACACACACACAAACACATACAAACACACACAAACTCACACAAACACACACAAGCACATATTATGCTCACCTTACCTTCCGTTCCATCGCCGGTCTCCTGGGACTTGTTGTTCTCCGGTACGGTCTGTGTATCGGGTTACCATAAGGACGGGGGAGGAACTTCCGCTGCCAGAGCACTGACGTCAAAGGCAGGAGACGCTTGCCTCTGATTGGCCAGCGCGCTACCTTTGAGTAGCGGTGACAGGAAGTTCCTGCTTTGTCGCTATGGTTGCAGATGCACAGCCTGGAGTGGAGCGGCGAACTACAGGACCCAGGATGCCGGAGATGAAACGGAAGGTACACATATATGCTCACCTTAACTTCCGTTCCATCGCCGGCCTCCTGGGTCTTGTAGTTCGCCGCGAAATACCCGGGAACTACAAGAACCATGAGGCCGGCGATGGAACGGAAGGTAAGGTGAGCATAATACTGTAAGTGTGTGCGTGCGTGTGTGTTTGTGTGTGTGTGTTTTGCGCGTGCTTGTGTGCATTTGTGTGGACTGCAAGTGCGAGTTAGAGCGTGGTGGATGTACGGAACCGGAAGTGTGTGCGGTGAGGATTTTGCTCGTATAGCAAAGCTTTCTCGTAAACAGAGTTACAAATTTTCAGAAAGCTTTGCTTGTTAAGCGAAATTCTCGTTAAGTGGGTTACTCGTTAAGCGAGGTTCCACTGTATAGTATACCACAAAACATAGTAAGAAATCCAGTACATACGTATAATCAATTTCAACCAACCAGGAAATGCACGGGATAAAAAATTTAATTCACAAATAATATTTATTTTAAGATTAAAAGAGAATAAACTGTCATACAGTAATTGTTATAAGTTTGGAGAGAATAAACAAGTGAAAAAAGATTTCCCTAGGTTAATCCCATTGACATAAATTATAATTATTGGCAGGAAACACTGAGTATAAATGGAAAAATTATTATTGTAATCCTTATAAACAACTTGTGTAATATCAAATTCATGCAAGTGGGGGATCAGATCTAATTCATTACTAGTATAAATATTAAATACATTAATAAATAATTAGCGAATGTCTGCTGAAATCTCTGATTAATAGTCGCTGAGTGCCGGCAAAGGAATTTAGACCACACAAATATCTGGTATAAACCCTACTCAGTGAAAGTAGGTGCATAAGAGTGACGTGCTTTATTTTTTATAGAGCTGTAATGGGTTAATCTCTTAGTAAAATTCGTAAGTATGCCATTGGCTATATTAAAGCATATGCAAAAAGTCTGTGACGTTTATCCATTTTTTGGGACTTTCCCTCTAGTCCCTCCTGTGTCTCCAACTCTATATCTTGCAGAGTATTTGCCACAAGGCACCTCCGGCCATAAATTTGGACTTGCGCCAGTCTTTGTTATCACATCTGCACTCCGTTACTTTTTATGAGTCTTCAGCTGCTGACCTTGACGTATACATACTTGCTTTCCTGGCATGTAGTAGTAAACAGAAAACAGACTCTCTCTTTGTACTCATAAACAAGAGAAAAGTTGGTTATAGAAAAATATATAGTGGTTATAAAGAAAGCATATAGAGAAACATATATACAGTATATATATATATATATATATATATATATATATATATATATATATATATATATATATATATATATATATATATTTTATTTTTTTTCACAGTAAAAAAGCATATAGAAAAATATATTGTATTCTCACAAAACATCATAGCGTAAATCTCAGACATGTCAGTCCATTCAAATATGGATTTTCCCACAAAATCCTGATTAAGCTTTCTAGTCCAAAAACCCCACACTCTGAGAAGTTCTGGATGCCTATTTATGCTGTGCTAATCCTGCAGCTGTGCACCTAGGGCATTGCCCCTAAAACCGAGACTAGCAGAGAAGGTCCAGGCCAGGTTTGACCTCCTTCCGTGCTCCTCACCAGTTGCTTGGAGAAATATACCTTTCCGCTAGCACCAAACCCTTCACTGTGTTACAAGCTATATAATTTGCATTTACATTTTGGGGCAGGAGCAAATTTTAAAGGATAACAAATATGTCTTATTTTGTTCTGTTGTTTTCTACTTAAATCTTCATCTGCCAAAATCCCGAACAACATTTTTAAGGCCGGTCATCATAACAGAACACGTAAGTCATTTTCTGCAATTTTATTATCGCCCCTACCAATAACCTTCTGTTTTCTGTACGGCGACCTTTTATCTTGACTTCACAGTTACGATGATATATCGGAAAGGCTGTTGTACAGTCGCAGGAGTGTGATACTTATGTTGAATCCTTTCCCTTTATTTCTCTTATAGCTTTAATCCTGATCAGATTAGTTTGATCTGAGCCCAGTATTCTTCATGTCGCCCTCTCTTGACGTTTTGACAACGTGCACGTCAGTCCCCATAGCCCTCTGCATTTCTCTCATTGACAATATGGCTGAGCGGAGCTGACCATCTGCTGTGGTTGTCATAGCTGGGAATAACGTTCCTCCCGAGACAAGGCTGGAGTGAGCATATTATTTGTGCCGCGTTCCAGTCTCACATTTCAGCTTTGCACAGAGACAAATCCTAATTTCTATGGTTCAGTCTCTTCCTTGGCCCCTTGGTTCCTCCGACGATCTGGCTTGTGCCAAGAGCAAACACAAAGGACCCAGAGTTCGTCCAGTGCTTTCAATCTGAAAAATGGTTGCAGAATGAATACTTCTTTTCAGCCCGATTCTATAACAAAGCCTCTGAAATCCATCAAAGAGTTAAAAATCATCAAGGATATTTTTCAGACCCAAGGAGCCTTATTTGCAGAATTGTTTAATCACTGAATCCAGTATGTATTAAAGTAGCTTTGACTATAACTTCTGCTATAGAGGTGACGTGCAAAAAAGTTGGCGCCACCATATATTATCCTCAGTGTCAATGTCAGCACCTCTAGTATCAATGTGACGCCCCTGGACTATCAGGTCGTCACAGGGTACTGCACAAGCTGCCCTCCGTGCAGTATTCCACCTCCCTCTTGGTTCTGGGTCCCTATCTAATGGTGTTGCCTCCAACAGCAAATAAAATCCTAGATACACCCTGCACCACACCCACCAGGCACACCAGTGGACGGCTTGAGTGGAATAGAGTCACCCACCTGGGGGGTCAGGGAGGGGAGGTGAGGAGTATAGTCAAAGAAGTAGAGAGTAGTGAGAGGAGGTCGGGAGCGGTGGTTCCTAGAAAAGCTGTCTACGTTGCAGATGGTGGTCTGGGCCTAGAGGAGTCGGACCCCCGGTCGCAGGGGATTGTGGCAAGGTGTCTGGACTTGTCGAGGAGGACAGCTGATAGCCTAGCACTGTCACCGGTCCGGGACCGAAGGCACGATGGGGTACACGGACCCTAGGTCGGGGAGTAGCTTCAGGCAACCCGACAATTCACCTGAGGAGAAAGGAGCCCTTATGATCTGTTCCCACCTGCTCCAGAATCGGGGCATTAGCGCAACGAGGGGGATAGGACTTTCCAATTCAAAACGGTCCAGAAAATCCCAAGTGTGAGCCCTGAGAGCAAGGTCCCATACTTAGCCATAGTGGGGAGAGGGGCCCGGCAAGTTTCATACTACTGGGCCACCAAGTTGAAGTTAAACTTAGTGCCAGGAGGCAGGTTACGGATCACCAGGCAACACTATAGGGGACGGGATCCAGACGAGCTCCCCTCAGCATCAGCGGTACCCAGAGAATTGGTTTACCCGGTTGTCAGCGTCTGCTTATGAACTGAGTGAGTACGAGAGTGACCCCTGCACCCCACGGCACCCCTCACTGAGTCCCTGGGCATCCCTCTTACCCGTGGAGGGCTACGACTCCTTGCTGCGCCGCTTCATCACCCTGGGTACTCCCAACGGCAGCGGAGGTACTTCCCAAATTACCGTACACCACGGGTGGCATCACGAACTATACATCAACCCCCCTGTAAATACCCCCCTTTCATTTGAGTTGCCGCACGACCCCCAGGTTCGGAGACCCTCGAGCCACAGCGAACCCGGATCCGAGCAGCTCGGCTGCTTCCACGGGGGCGAAACACCTCAAACTCCTGGCGTCACGAACAGGATACGAGCAGGACCCACTTACCTGGGTGACGTGAGTCTTGAAAATCCAAACCGCGAGTCAATAATCCCATTTCCCGCCATTTCCGCCATCTTCCGCCATCTTTGGCACCAAAACGCCGTCTTCTCGACCAGAAGCACGCAAAGAAGAAGCCCCGCCCTTCGTCCTGAGAGTCAGCCCGGAACCGGAAGTTCCCAGAGGGCCACAGCACAACAGTGAGTGGTGGGCGAAAACCGAGGGGGTGTGATGGCATGTAACAGCGGAGGAGAAGCAGGGACGCCAGGACTCTGACATAATGTTCCTGGGGCCCGCAATGGCAAGATGTCAGGAGAGTGCAACTGTTCAGCTGAGGATATTGCTCCCGGGACAGCTGCTTGGAACGAGATGCGGAGGACGGCCGCGGCGGTGCAAGCCCGTGAGATTGAAGTCCCGCGCGAGGAGCAGGTAAGCAGCTACCCAGCCCCGGTTGACCCGGTCTAAATAGCTGCGGGGTCCGGTCTGCTCCCGCCCGCCGCGAGCATTCAGCCGCTGTCACCTCCGCTCTCTACCACGGATGATCCAGAGACGCTGCCCGCAATACCGGTAGCGGATTCCTCACTCCTGCTGGAGATGACCAGGCCGCGGCTCCTGATCAGATTTTCCCGGTTACCGTGGAATCGGAACCGGAGGAGATGGAGGGAGGCGATTTAGGTTCCAGTACCCCAGAGGCTGCATGGATGCCACGTTTTGGAGGAAACGGCTACCGGATGTCCCTGTCATCACAAGCAATACGGGAGTTAGAGATAATGGAGGTGGAAGAGGAGGCCACTTCAGATGAAGAGATCTCTATCGATACCATTGATGTGGTGGTGCCCAAATGCCGTCGCTGTGGTTTGCCCGGGCACTTTGCAAGAGTGTGTCTAGGAGGTGCCCAATGTTAAAGGGACCGGAACCTGCAGGTTTCTAAGAGTTTTGTGTGGACTGTCACCTTTGTTGAACATTCTCCAGAGTTCCCAATGGAAGGAGGCTGTCAGGGATCGGCTGAAGGGTCCCTGATGGAAGGTGACAGGAAAGTTATGCTATAAATAGGCTGCGCCCTCCTTATTGAACCTCTTTCCGCCCTTTGCTATAGGGAAAAGACCATCAGAGCCTTAGACGGTGCAGTGCTGGTAGACTGCACCAGGAGGCCCTGGTGGGGATCGGCATAAAAGAGCAACGGCTACCAGGTTGCTCAGGACTGCTACCAGAGTCGTCTTTTCAACACCCGAGACCTTAACCTGGTCACGGACCCACAAGTAGGAATGCAGCGGGTCAGGTTGTTTGGGTGGCGGGTTGATGGGATCCGGGACATTGGGACTGGACTGTAGCAGGAAAGGCTGCAACAGAGTAGGTTAAGCCTCTGCTACTAGCATAACCGTTAGCGTTCCATGGTTAAAGGATGAACTCTAAAAGTTAAAGTAACGTTTAAGTGATATGCCTCACTAATGTGGGATGAAAAACTTGTAAATAAAATGTTATCCCTTTTTCTTGCAGTTATAAAAATAAACCTCTGGATGTCCTGTAGCTCGAGGACGAGTTACGTTTAACCAAGGGGGAATGTGACGCCCCTGGACTATCAGGTCATCACAGGGTACTGCACAAGCTGCCCTTCCGTGCAGCATTCCACCTCCCTATTGGTTCCGGGTCCCTATCCAATGGTGTTGCCTCCAACAGCAAATCAAATCCTAGATACATCCTGCACCATACCCACCAGGCACACCAGTGGACGGCTTGAGTGGAATAGAGTCACCCACCTGCGGGGTCAGGGAGGGGAGGTAAGGAGTGTAGTCAGTGAAGTAGAATGTAGTAAGAGTGAGAGGAAGTCGGGAGCAGTGGCTCCTAGAGAAGCTGCCTAGGTTGCAGACGGTGGTCTGGGCCTAGAGGAGTTGGACCCCCGGTCGCAGGGGATTGTGGCAAGGTGTCTGGACTTGTCGAGGAGGACAGCCGGCAGCCTAGCACTGTCACTGGTCTGGGACCGAAGGCACGACGGGGTACACGGACCCTAGGTCGGGGAGTAGCTTCAGGCAACCCAACAATTCACCTGAAGAAAAGGGAGCCTTTATGATCTGTTCCCACCTGCTCCAGAATCGGAGCAGTAGCGCAACGAGGGGGATAGGACTTCCCAATTCAAAACGGTCCAGAAAATCCCAAGCGTGAGCCCTGAGGGCAAGCTCCCACACTTAGCCATAGTGGGGAGCGGGGCCCAGTAAATTCCATACTACTGGACCACCAAGTTGAAGTTAAACTTAGTGCCAGGAGGCAGGTTACGGATCACCAGGCAACACTATAGGGGACGGGACCTGGACGAGCTCCCCTCAGTGAGTAAGAGAGTGACCCCTGAACCACGGCACCCCTCACCGAGTCCCGGGGCATCCCCCCTACCAGTGAAGGGCTACGACACCTTGCTGCCCCACTTCATCACCCCGGGTACTCCCAACGGCAGCAGGGGTAGTCCCCAAATTACCGTACACCATGGGTGGCGTCACGAACTATACATCAACCCCCCTGTAAATACCCCCCTTTCATTTGAGTTGCCGCACGACCCCCGGGTCCGGAGACCCTTGAGCCACAGCGAACCTGGATCCGAGCAGCTCGGCTGCTGCCATATATATATAATTACTGCCCCTCAAAGGCTATGTGCCCACGGGGACAGTGTCCTGCGGTTATATCCGCAGGACATTCCGCAGGTGCTCCCAGAAAACTGCAGCAAAACTTCTGTCTGTTTCCATGCTGCGGATGTATTTCAGAATGTCCTGCAGATATGGTGCGGGCATTCTGCATTGAGGATTCAGTACCATGGCTTCGGCACTGCATCCTCAATGCAGAACAAGTGCTGCAGCGATCAGGTCGTTCATATTACTTACCTCCATCATGCAGCACCTCGCTTTCCGGCGGCCGGGTCACTCTGTCAGCATCTGGTGCACTGTGCTGGAGAAGGTGGACGGGCCTGCACTAGCTCCGGCTGTCACATGACCGGAGCTCGTGCAGGCCCCGCCCACCTCTTACTTCCTGTACCTGGATCGACTGCGCTCCTGTGCACCGGACGGAGAAAGTGACATCGTTGTCTTCTATCAAGGCAGGTAAGTACAGTGCCTACAAGTAGTATTCAACCCCCTGCAGATTTAGCAGGTTTACACATTCGGAATTAACTTGGCATTGTGACATTTGGACTGTAGATCAGCCTGGAAGTGTGAAATTCACTGCAGCAAAAAAGAATGTTATTTCTTTTTTTTTTTTTTAAATTGTGAAAAGTTTATTCAGAGGGTCATTTATTATTCAACCCCTCAAACCACAAGAATTCTGTTTGGTTCCCCTAAAGTATTAAGAAGTATTTCAGGCACAAAGAACAATGAGCTTCACATGTTTGGATTAATTATCTCTTTTTCCAGCCTTTTTTGACTAATTAAGACCCTCCCCAAACTTGTGAACAGCACTCATACTTGGTCAACATGGGAAAGACAAAGGAGCATTCCAAGGCCATCAGAGACAAGATCGTGGAGGGTCACAAGGCTGGCAAGGGGTACAAAACCCTTTCCAAGTAGTTGGGCCTACCTGTCTCCACTGTTGGGAGCATCATCCGGAAGTAGAAGGCTTATGGAATTACTGTTAGCCTTCCACGGCCTGGACAGCCTTTGAAAGTTTCCACCCATGCCGAGGCCAGGCTTGTCCGAAGAGTCAAGGCTAACCCAAGGACAACAAGGAAGGAGCTCCGGGAAGATCTCATGGCAGTGGGGACATTGGTTTCAGTCAATACCATAAGTAACGCACTCCACCGCAATGGTCTCCGTTCCAGACAAGCCCGTAAGGTACCTTTACTTTCAAAGCGTCATGTCAAGGCTCGTCTACAGTTTGCTCATGATCACTTGGAGGACTCTGAGACAGACTGGTTCAAGGTTCTCTGGTCTGATGAGACCAAGATCGAGATCTTTGGTGCCAACCACACACGTGACGTTTGGAGACTGGATGGCACTGCATACGACCCCAAGAATACTATCCCTACAGTCAATCATGGTGGTGGCTGCATCATGCTGTGGGGGTGTTTCTCAGCCAAGGGGCCTGGCCATCTGGTCCGCATCCATAGGAAGATGGATAGCACGGCCTACCTGGAGATTTTGGCCAAGAACCTCCGCTCCTCCATCAAGGATCTTAAGATGGGTCGTCATTTCATCTTCCAACAAGACAACGAACCAAAGCACACAGCCAAGAAAACCAAGGCCTGGTTCAAGAGGGAAAAAATCAAGGTGTTGCAGTGGCCTAGTCAGTCTCCTGACCTTAACCCAATTGAAAACTTGTGGAAGGAGCTCAAGATTAAAGTCCACATGAGACACCCAAAGAACCTAGATAACTTGGAGAAGATCTGCATGGAGGAGTGGGCCAAGATAACTCCAGAGACCTGTGCCGGCCTGATCAGGTCTTATAAAAGACGATTATTAGCTGTAATTGCAAACAAGGGTTATTCCACAAAATATTAAACCTAGGGGTTGAATAATAGTTGACCCACACTTTTATGTTGAAAATTTATTAAAATTTAACTGAGCAACATAACTTCTTGGTTTGTAAGATTTATGCATCTGTTAATAAATCCTGCTCTTGTTTGAAGTTTGCAGGCTCTAACTTATTTGCATCTTATCAAACCTGCTAAATCTGCAGGGGGTTGAATACTACTTGTAGGCACTGTATATGGGACCCTGCGGAGAAGTCCGCAGGAATAATTTCCATGCTGCTGATTTTTCCGCAGAGAAATCCGCATTATTTCCGCTGCGGAAAAAAACGCAGCGTGGGCACAGCAGTTCCCAAATGCCATAAAAATGGCTGGGGAGTAGCTGTGCTGCAGATTGTTGAAAAATCCGCGGAATTTCCGCGAAAAATCTGCGGCAAATTCCGCGCATTTTCCGCAGCGTGGGCACATAGCCTTATAGATCTGAAATTGAATGATCTGGACACATTTGCCTGTCACCATTCGCTGAGTGCGATCGCGGGAGTGTTGTAGGTTTTCGGATCAGACTATGTTACATGCTATCAATCACTTACTGACGGAGCATTACAGGCTACAGAATATCAATATTAAACAACCAATATCTTAGACACTTGTCACATTGACAATGGAAGCTAATTTGATGATAAAAACTTTTTGTTAATACTTTGCTGCCAATGCATTAAGCAATCTAATCCTATCACGTCGGCTGAGTGAAGATAATCCATTTCCTTATTGATACAAATAGGTGTATGCGGAACTTGGAGACTCCCACCAATCAAGACTGTTGACATTTTTCTGGCATACCAAAAATATTTTATATAAGCACAGTTCTACTTTAAAGAAGATTAGTCACCAGGTCAAACGTGGCTAATTTCTGTTCTTATATTATTTTTTTTTAAATCCGCCATATAATTCTAGAGATATGGACCTGTTAATTTTTATGGTCTTTCTAAAAGTGGCGTGACTCACAAGATCCTCAGGGGAGTGTCTTTAGCCTGCTCTGCATAGTTACCTTGTGAGCCACTCCCCTACGATAAAGCATGAAGGTAGCAATATAAAAAAGGTTGAATCTCTGGAACCATATGGCAGAATCTAAAAAAACAAATGTGGACTACTCAGGGGAACAATTGGAATAAAATAGTATGGAAAACCGAGCTGATTATACAATGAATAGTAATAAGCAATAATACAGTAATAAAACCGTACGCTGTGAAGACTTTAGCTCCCTCTAGTGGTGGCTACAAACTGTAAAAAGTAAAAAGCAAAAATAAAGAAACCGTACCCACTAGAACTTGAAGCATCACCATAGTCCTCCTGTTATGTTAACCTAGGATTATTCATATCGTGTTTCATAACGACTGAAACAACATAGGGAACCTGTTGTGTTACTTTAAATAAGAAATAGCAAATTTAACAAATATTTTAAAAATAATCAATGTTCACATTACCCCTATCTCGCTATAAGAAGGTATTAAATCTAGACCTATATGTCTAAAAAAAAAAAACTCACAAAAATTATTTTTGCAGCCCAGAAATAATTTTAAAAATGAACCTGCTAAAACACCAGGGCCCCGATTTATCATTGCCTTTGTGCCTTTTATTTCTTACTATTTTTGTGTGTTTTATGTGTTTATTTTTTGTTTGCACGCAAGTCGTTATTCTTTATGCTTCCGTTTTTAATTCTATTTTATATGTGCTTACTTGTTTTTTCTAGTTTGCCACTTTGTAGGCGGATATTAGTAATTCCTGATATCTTCAGCTGATTCCTTATGTGGACTTTTTAAAAATTTGCAAAATTTGTTGCAACTCCACCCCAGTCCCTCCCTGGTGTATTTTTTAGTAGGCTAAAGGGTGCTTTACACGGTGCGACATCGCTAACGATATATCCTCGGGGTCACATCGTTAGTGACGCACATTCGGCGCCGGTAGCAACATCGCAGCGTGTGACACCAAGGAGCGACGATCAACGAGCGCAAAAACGTGAAAAATCGTTGCTCGTTGACACGTCGCTCCTTTTCCAAATATCGTTGCTGCTGCCGGTACGATGTTGTTCGTCGTTCCTGCGGCAGCACAGATCGCTATGTGTGATACCACAGGAACGACGAACATCTCCTTACCTGCCTCCACCGGCAATGAGAAATGAAGGAGGTGGGTGGGATGTTCCAACCGCTCATCTCCGTGCCTCCTCTGCTATTTGATGGCTGCCGTGATGTCGCTGTGACGCTGCATGAACCGCCCCCTTAGAAAGGAGGCGGATCGCCGGCCAGAGCGACGTCGCAAAGAAGGTAAGTGCGTGTGACGGGTGTTAGCGATGTTGTGCACCACGGGCAGCAATTTCACACACACAATCGACGGGGGCGGTTACGCTCGCTAGCGATATCGGTACCGATATCGCAGCTTGTAAAGTACCTTAAGGCTACATGCGCACGCTGCGTTTTTTTCGTGTTTTTTGGTGCAGTTTTGTTGTCAGAACTTTCTGAAATTTGACTTCCCAGCAAAGTATATGTGAAGTCAGATTTGCTGTGCTTATGTTGCAGTTTCTTTGTGAGCGCTTTTTTTGACAAAAGTTTGTGACAAAAAGAAGCCGCATGTTCATTCTTTCTTGCATTTTTGTTAACATTTGTCACCCATTGAAATCAACGAGGGCATCAAAAACGCAAGGAGAAACTCATGCTACCAAATTTTTGCATACGTTTTACCTGCGGTTTTGTCAACAAAAACGCAGCTCACCAACTTAGTTCCAGAATGACAAAATCAATGCTGGAGTGATTTTGGTGTGTCGGTGTCGTGTCTGTGTCTCTCTCTCGCTCTCCAAGCACTACGTACTCATCGATCACCGGATGTCACACTTCTCCAAAAAATGATGGCCCTTCCCACCCTAATAATATCAGCCCCCAGTTGTCTGCTGTACCTTGGCTGGTATTAGAAAAATAGGGGGGAACACCACGTCATATTTTGTTTTTCAAATAATTAAAAAAAAAAGCATGGGATCCCCTCTATTTTTCATAATCAGCCAAGGCACAGCAGAGAGCTGAGGGTTGCAGCCAGCAGCTGCTGCTGTTCCTTTGCTGGATAGGAAAAAGGGAGGAACCCCACATAATTTTTTTTTACCCTCAAATATTAAAAAAAAAACAGCTAGCCAAGCTGGCTATCCCGCTATTAAGCTATTTTGTTATTTCTTCCTATGTAGTCTCTGTTCTTTCTTATTATTTAATCTATATGTTCTTATTATCTATCCCTCTATCTATCTATCCCTCTATCTATCTATCTATCCCTCTATCTATCTATCTATCTATCTATCTATCTATCCCTCTATCTATCTATCTATCTATTTATCCCTCTATCTATCTATCTATCTATCTATCCCTCTATCTATCTATCTATCTATCTATCTATCCCTCTATCTATCTATCTATCCCTCTATCTATCTATCTATCCCTCTATCTATCTATCTATCTATCTATCTATCTATCCCTCTATCTATCTATCCCTCTATCTATCTATCTATCTATCTATCCCTCTATCTATCTATCCCTCTATCTATCTATCTATCTATCCCTCTATCTATCTATCTATCCCTCTATCTATCTATCCCTCTATCCATCTCTCTATCTATCCCTCTATCTATCTCTCTATCTATCTATCCCTCTATCTATCTATCCCTCTATCTATCTATCCCTCTATCCATCTCTCTATCTATCCCTCTATCTATCTCTCTATCTATCTATCCCTCTATCTATCTATCCCTCTATCTATCTATCCCTCTATCCATCTCTCTATCTATCCCTCTATCTATCTATCTATCCCTCTATCCATCTCTCTATCTATCCCTCTTTCTATCTCTCTATCTATCTATCTATCCCTCTATCTATCCCTCTATCTATCTATCTATCTATCTATCTATCCCTCTATCCATCTCTCTATCTATCGCTCTATCTATCTATCTATCCCTCTATCCATCTCTCTATCTATCCCTCTTTCTATCTCTCTATCTATCTATCTATCTATCCCTCTATCTATCTATCATCTATCTATCTATCTATCTATCTATCCCTCTATCTATCTATCTATCCCTCTATCCCTCTATGTATCTATCCCTCTATCTATTTTTTTCTATTTATCATCTATTCTAGCTATCTATCCATTATCCTATCCTATCATATTTTGTTTCCACTTTAAAAACTGCAATAACAAAAAATGCATCCAAAACGCACCAAAAACATGAACCTACAGTACAGACCAAAAGTTTGGACACACCTTCTCATTCAAAGAGTTTTCTTTATTTTCATGACTCTGAAAATTGTAGGGGGGGCGTGTCCTGACATGGAAGCGTGAGGACGCTGGATCCCAAAGCTCCTGCGCCCACAGCCTAATTCTATTATATCCCGCGGCCCCCACTTACCCAGGATGGCCCCCAAGAAGAGATCGGGGGTAGCGCCCGCTTCTGCCTCCCCGGTGACGAGTCAGAGACCCCAGGGGAGCCTCACAAAGTTCCTGACGGCGCCGGGCTCTGAACCTCCGCAGGCGGCCTGGAGCAAGATGGCGCCGGCGGGCGCGTGGCGTCCTCCAGCGGGGGATTCCCCAGGAGCCGCTCGGCATTCTCCCACAGCCTGTGCAGCAGTGCAGGGGATCAGCGGTGCAGAGAAACGGAGGACAGAGGCGGCGGTGGCACTGGACGGAGCGGGCCCAGGTACAGAGGACTGGAGGAGGAGGGAGGCTGCTCAGCCTGCCTCGCAGCACGCTGCTGTGGATAGTGAGGGGGCCCTGAGGGGATCACCAGACCCGGGGATACCTGCCATGCTCTGCACACAGGGGACCCCCCCGCTCACGGGGCACACGGAACCTCAGGCTATACTAAACAACATGCATGCTGGCCCCCCACAGGGGGACATACAAGCCCTGAGAGAGCTTATTTTGGCCCTCCCCAGCAAGAAAGATCTGGAGGACGTTGTAGCTAGAATTGAATCCTCCCAGCAGATGGCGCTGTCTGCCTTGAGGGAGGAAATGGTGGTACTGGAGGACAGAATTGAGGCCACCGAGCAGGCTCAGGAGTCCCTGGAGAGCAGAATGGAGAGGATTGAGAGAGACTGTGAGTCATCCAATGCCCGCATCAGAGACCTTGCCCTGCTCTTGGATGATCAAGAGAACAGGGGCAGAAGAAATAATATCAGACTGAAGGGTATACCGGAGGACTGGCCCCAGGAACTCCTGCGTACTAAAGTCTTAAACATCTTCAACCGGGTCACTGATCGCCCCTTGGAGGCTACCTACCTCTTCGACAGAATTCACAGAGTCGCAAGGCCGGGCCCTAGATCTGTCCCCTCCTCTAGAGATGTACTATGTCGTTTGCACTATTATGGAGACAGAGAAAGGATCCTACAGGGAGCTTGGTCATATGGACCGGTGGAGATGGATGGGGCCATGGTGAAGTTATTTCCTGATGTCTCCAGCCGCACACTATATATGAGACGCCTGCTTCATCCTCTCCTGCTTGGCATCAAAGAAGCAAACGCCTCATATAGATGGGGCCATCCCTTCCATCTGATAGTACGCAATGGGGACTCCGTGTTTTTGCTGAGGAGGCACTCAGAGCTTCCTAATCTTTTTGCCTTCCTGGGAATACCAGACTGCTCAATTCCGGACTGGTTGGAGTGGGAACCCCAGGCACCCCCGGGGCCGCGGAGGAGGAAGGGAGGCACCCGTTCTGCTCAAAGCGGTGTCCCTTGAGGGGCTTGGCATGTACCGGATGCTGCTGGGAGGAAGGAGTGGTCCAAGATGTGAGACGGAGGTGCTTTCGACGGGAGACGGAGTCAAAGAACGGGGAGCTGGGAGGCTCTCTTTCGTCTCTACGACTCCTAAGCAGGAGTCCTGGCCTTGGGCTAATTTTCTCTGGACATAGTTTATTGTCTAAAGTTTTTGAAAATTCTATTTCTATGGCAATGTCTAGTTTAGGTTCGGGGGTGGGGGGGGGGGATGTTTTTCTTTACCGAGTTCATCCTGGGTGGTGGGGTGTGTGGGTGGTTAACCGGCTGACCCTTACTCTCCGTCGGGGAGAGGGGTCATTTAGTGCTAATAAGAGGGGCGCGGGTCTGCGCTCTGGTCGCATGTCAGTTCTTGTCCCTATCTTTTCCTTAGTAGTCCCTGGGCTGGTCCCTGGTACTGCGAGCGGCAGTCCTGCTGCTTTTCCACTTTCTTGTTCTCTTCTCTGAACTTTTTGCCTTTCTCTCTTCCCCCTGCTAAAGGGTCTCAGCTACTTCCTTCCGTGTCAATACTTTTTCTACCCCTCCTCTCTTTTTACCAGCTTTCCCTCTCTTTTTTTTTTCTTTCTGTTCCTCCTTCCCCCTTCCCCTCTTCTTTCTTGGTTTGCTCCTCTAGGGTCTCGCGACAGAGAATGGCGAAACAGAGGCAGGCCGAACTGCGGGTGGGCTCACTGAATGTCAAGGGCCTTCATAGTCCGGAGAAACGGTCTATCCTGCTGAACCTTCTTTGGAAAAACCGAATCCAGGTAGCCTTCCTCCAAGAGACACATTACTGTGAAGCTAAACCTTACAGACTCTCGGACAGAAGGTACCCCATTGTGCACCACTCACCCTCCCCTGATCCTAGATCTAGGGGAACGAGCATCCTCATGTCCAGTACGCTCCCTTGGGAATTGTTAGACTCTCAGACAGACGACCTGGGTAGACTTATGATGCTCAAGGGACGCATAGCTACTCAGATATTCACATTTGTGGCAGTATACTTGCCTAATGCGGGCAAATGTCCCACCTTGTTGCGGTACCTTGAGAAGATAGAGGAATTCTCGGAGGGCACTCTGGTTCTCGGGGGTGACTTTAATGTAGTGTTGGAACCGTTGAGAGACAGTTCAAAAGGGGTGTCCGGTATGCCACACATGACGCTGCGCCGGATGAGACGGGGACTACATGACCACCAACTGATAGACACTTGGCGATTGCTGCACCCATCAGACAAAGACTTTTCATTTTATTCTGCAGCGCACGACTGCTATTCTAGGTTGGACCTCTTTTTTATTAAACATGGGGACCTACACTCTCTGGTGGATGCTTCAATTGAGTGCATATCTTTCTCTGATCACGCGCTGATCACGGTCACTCTGTCCCTTGAATGTCCCATCGGGAGGCGGGGTCAGTGGATATTGAACACCTCGCTACTCAATGAGCCGGTGACAATGCAAGAAATAAGGGAGGCCCTGACGGAATACTTTGACTGTAGTGGGGGGGAGGGGATGTCCCCCAACATTGTGTGGGAAGCTCACAAATGTGTTGTGAGGGGATTATTCATTAAACATGGGGCCCGTCTGAAAAGGGAACGGGAAGCTGAGGTTACATCTCTCCTAGCAGACATAAGGGAGTTGGAAGCAGTACATAAGGGGTCTCTGGGAGGGAACGTGGGCGTCAATCTGGCCAGGAAGAGGGAGGAACTCAGGTCCCTGTTATATCAAAAGGCCAAGGGAGTGCTAGCTAAGTGCAGGCGGCATTTCTATGAATATGGCAATAAAAGTGGCAGGACCCTGGCTAGGGCCCTCCGGATCCAGAGGGCGAGGGGCTATGTTCCTAGAGTGCACATTTCTGGCGACAAGTGGGCCACTCTTCCGAAAGACATTGCCTCCGCCTTTAAAGACTTTTACTCCTCTCTCTACTCAATAGATGGGGGGCGGTCGGAGAGGGCCAGGACGGAACTACGGCAGCGTATCCAGAAGTACATTTCAAACTCCGGTTTGAAACACCTTAAACCGGAGGATGCGGACGCCATGGAAAGACCCATTTCAGAGGAGGAGTACTGGGCTGCAATTAAAAATTCCCCTACTGGTAAGGCCCCTGGTCCGGATGGCTTCCCCCTGCTTTACTACAAAAAGATGGGCTCCATGCTGCTCCCCCCATTTCTCTCGGCCTTTAACAATATCTCACTCTCCGAAAAAGTCCACTTGCCGAGAGATTCTCTGGCCGCTAATATAGTAGTCATCCCTAAAGAGGGTAAAGACCCTACCTCTTGTTCTAGTTACCGACCCATCTCCCTCCTCAACACAGACTTGAAGCTCTTCACCAGAATATTATCAGAGAGACTCTCTCCATTGCTGGGGGGGATTGTCCACCCTGACCAGGCTGGGTTCATGATGGGAAGGGAAGCGAGGGACAACACCACTAAGGCGCTGAACTTAATCCACAGGGCTAATTCGGAAGGGTTCCCCCTGATGCTCTTGTCGACCGACGCAGAAAAAGCGTTCGACAGAGTCAATTGGATATTCATGGAGGAGGTTCTGCGGGAGGTGGGGTTGGGGAGGATGATGCTCAGGTGGATATGCTCTCTGTATAGCAACCCCTCTGCCGCGGTGAGGGTGAACGGTCTCCTTTCAGATAGATTTTCCATTCTTAACGGCACAAGGCAGGGATGCCCCCTCTCACCCCTGATCTTTATCCTGACCCTGGAACCCCTGCTTAGCCGAATTAGAGGTAACATTGACATTTCCGGCCCTACAGTTGCGGGTTCCACCTACAAAATCGCGGCGTACGCGGACGATTTACTTTTCTTTATCACCAACCCTCGGGTCTCCCTGCCCATTTTACTGAGAGAGCTGGAAACATACTCCTCTCTTTCTAATTTTAGAATTAACATGTCAAAATCGGAGGCTATGAATGTATCTCTCCCCCAAGATCATGTTATTTCGCTTCAATCTGCGTTCGGGTTTAAGTGGGCTAATCACTCTCTGAGGTACCTGGGGGTCCAGCTGGCAGCGGACAATAGCCAACTATATAAGCTGAACTATCTCCCTCTCCTGCAGTCCATTAGAACAGACTGCGCAAACTGGGCGAGGGGTCTTTTCACATGGTTTGGGAGGTGTGCAATATTGAAGATGAACATATTACCACGACTTCTTTACCTCTTCCAGGCCCTGCCAATTAAGATCCCGAGCTCTTTTTTCAAGGAATTGGTCTCACTATATACTAAATTTATCTGGGCAAATAAGCCGGCGAGACTTTCCCGTTCCCTATTGTGCAGACCTAAGCGTAGGGGAGGGCTGGGAATACCTGATATGAAAAAATATTACTGGGCCACACATATGGTTAGGGTTCTGGACTGGTGCCGTCACTCTAGGATGAAACCATGGGTCGCCCTGGAACAGAGCTTCTCGGAGGTACATTTACCGGCCATGCCTTGGGTCGGGAGTTTTTTCCCGGCTTCTCTGAGAACTCACCCCACCATTGGCGCTACTCTGGAATGCTGTTCGAGGGGAGAGGTTCGGCGCCTCCTCCTGCCGTTGCCTTCCCCCATGTCACCAATTATAGGAGATCCGGATTTCCGTCCTGGCCTCTCGGACCCAGTTTTTCGGAGTTGGGTACAGGGGGGCAGATTTAGAGCTTACCAGATGGGAGAGGAGGGTGACTGGCTATCTCTTTTGGATATATGTGGTCTCCTGCCTCCGGACCCCCTGGGGAGATGGAGGGCCATGCAGTTGAGGCATTTCTTGAGCTCCCTTCCCTGCTTCGCCCGGTATGCTGGGCCTCTCACAAGATTCGAAAAATTGTGCTTGGGAGAGGGGGCCCTGCGGCACTCACTTTCCCTGGCATACAATTTGCTATCAGACCCGGGAGATTTGCCCACCCCGGTTTATTTGCGGCAGTGGGAAAGGGACCTTGGGACGGCCCTATCAGACACGCAACGAAACAACGTCCTAATGATGGCACATAAAACTTCGATCAGTTCCAGAATGTTGGAGGCAAACTTCAAACTGCTGACTAGGTGGTATAGAGTCCCGACCAGACTTCATAGGATATTCCCCTCAGTCGATCCCGTTTGCTGGAGGTGTGGCTCGGGGGAGGGTGATTACGTGCACATCTTTTGGTCTTGCCCTTCCTTGCAACGGTTTTGGTCAGGAGTGAGGGAGGTAATTAGACTGGTGACCGGCTCGGCTGAGACATTGGGTCCGGAACTGTTTATCTTACAGCTTTCGGAACTCCCGGCTCATAGATACAAGCGTTCTTTGCTTAGATTTCTGGTAATGGCCGCCAGGTCGTGCATCCCGCTTGGCTGGAAGTCTTCTACCCCCCCCACACTGGCACAGTGGGTTTCAAGGGTTAACGACCTAAGGCACATGGAGGACCTGACATCCTCTCTCAATGACAGTCAGGAAGGTTTTCGTAGGACCTGGCTCCCATGGTTGGAGTTCACTTTCTCGGCGGATTACGCCAGATTACTCGCTGCTCCACGGCTGCTGTGAGGCTCTGGAGGTGCACTCTCCCCCCCCTCCCCCCCCTTTTTTTTTTTTTTTTTTTCTCCTCTCTTCTCTCGCTTTCCCTTCCTCTCACTTCTTTGTCCCCTATCTTCTCCTATTCTCCCCTCCCCTTCATTCCCCTTTCTTCCTCTTTCTCTTATCCTGTTCTAAATTCTTTTGGGCTTTGCTCTCTCTTTCTATGTTCTGTATTCTACCCTTGTTGGGTTGGTTCATAAAAGGATTAAACTGGGCCTGACTCGAGCAGTTGCAGTAACTAGCTATGTACAGGGGAGAGGAAGGGTGGGCTACATGTCAATGTTAAATATTTGAAATCTGTTATTCTGCTCTTTGTGGAGCAGTTGTTATTTTGTATGTTCTCGAGTCGGTCTTTAAAATAAAGAATTTAAAAAAAAAAAAAAAAAAGAAAATTGTAGATTCACATTGAAGGGATCAAAACTATGAATTAACACATGTGGAATGAAATACTTAAATAAGTGTGAAACAACTGAAAATATGTCTTATATTCTAGGTTCTTCAAAGTAGCCACCTTTTGCTTTGATTACTGCTTTGCATGCTCTTGGCATTCTGTTGATGAGCTTCAAGAGGTAGTTACCGGAAATGGTTTTCACTTCACAGGTGTGCCCTGTCAGGGTTAATAAGTGGGATTTCTTGCCTTATAAATGGAGTTGGGAACATCAGTTGTGTTGTGCAGAAGTCTGGTGGATACACAGCTGATAGTCCTACTGAATAGACTGTTAGCGGCTTTTTTTCTTGCCATAATACAAATTCTAAATAAAAACGAGTGGCCATCATTACTTTAAGAAATGAAGGTCAGTCAGTCCGAAAAATTGGGAAAACTTTTAAAGTGTACCCAAGTGCAGTGGCAAAAACCATCAAACGCTACAAAGAAACATGAGAACAGCACCAGGAAAGGAAGACCAAGAGTCACCTCTGCTGCAGAGGATAAGTTTATCCGAGTCATGAGCCTCAGAAATCGCAGATTAACAGCAGCTCAGATTAGAGACCAGGTCAATGCCACACAGAGTTTTAGCAGCAGCAGACACATCTCTAGAACAACTGTTAAGAGGAGACTTTGTGCAGCAGGCCTTCATGGTAAAATAGCTGCTAGGAAACCACTGCTAAGGACAGGCAACAAGCAGAAGATACTTGTTTGGGCTAAAGAACACAAGGAATGGACATTAGACCAGTGGAAATCTGTGCTTTGGCCTGATGAGTCAAAATTTGAGATCTTTGGATCCAACCACCATGTCTTTGTGCGATGCAGAAAAGGTGAATGGATGGACTCTACATGCCTGGTTCTCACCATGAAGCATGGAAGAGGAGGTGTGATGGTGTGGGGGGGGGGCTTTGCTTGTGACACTGTTGGGGATTTATTCAGAATTGAAGGCATACTGAATCAGCATGACTACCACAGCATTTTGCAGCGGCGTGCTATTCCATCCGATTCGCGTTTAGTTGGACCATCATTTATTTTTCAACAGGACAATGACCCCAAAAAGACCTCCAGGCTGTGTAAGGGCTATTTCACTAAGAAGAAGAGTGATCGGGTGCTACGCCAGATGACCTGGCCTCCACAGTCACCAGACCTGAACCCAATCGAGATGGTTTGAGGTGAGCTGGACCGCAGAGTGAAGGCAAAAGGGCCAACAAGTGCTAAGCATCTCTGGGAACTCCTTCAAGACTGTTGGAAGACCATTTCCGGTGACTACCTCTTGAAGCTCATGAAGAGAATGCCAAGAGTGTGCAAAGCAGTAATCAAAGCAAAAGGTGGCTACTTTGAAGAACCTAGAATATAAGACATATTTTCAGTTGTTTCACACTTTTTTGTTAAGTATTTCATTCCACATGTGTTAATTCATAGTTTTGATGCCTTCAATGTGAATCTACAATTTTCAGAGTCATGAAAATAAAGAGAACTCTTTGAATGAGAAGGTGTGTCCAAACCTTTGGTCTGTACTGTACATTACAAGTGTTGTTTTTTTTTACATTTCCAGGCTCTCTCTGACAAGGTGCAGTTTTGGTTGCAGTTTGTGTGCAGAAAAAACTGCAGCATGCGCATATAGACTACGGGTTTTGGCACAATTTTTGCAACATTGTGTGAAATAAATGACTTTATGGTTGCAAAGACAGTTCAAGGCAGGAAAAAAAAAACATGATTTTTCTGAAGAATTTGGGGCGTTAAATGGCAATGAATCCCACAAGACAAAAAATATATTCCAAGAGGTAGAGCAGAAAGCAGGTTTCAAAATCCGCGCCAAACCACAGAGAGTCCAGATGCTTGTTAGTGAATCCTTTCTTTATTTATTTTTTACACAGGTCTACGCGTTTCGAGGACATATCCGTCCTCATCATCAGGACAAAGTACAAAGAAAGACTCTTTCTTTGTACTTTGTCCTGATGATGAGGACGGATAGGTCTTCGAAACGCATAGACCTGTGTAAAAAATAAATAAAGAATTCACTAACAAGCATCTGGACTCTCTGTGGTTTGGTGCGGATTTTGAAACCTGCTTTCTGCTCTACCTCTTGGAATCTATCTACACTGCGGGACCGCTGCCTTCCACTTTTACTACGTGCTTTCATAGGGGTTGTGACTTGCACAACCCCATCAGGTGAGTTTTCTAACCCGCACTTGCCCCCACGTGTCATACCGGGTAAGACCCTATTTTTGCGCCTTCTTTTTCAACAGTTACCCTCACAAGACAAAAAAGAAAGTGGCTTTAAAGAAAAACTCAAATTCATGAATTGGGGCACTGAAGTACAAAAGCTATAGATTTGGATAATTCTGAACAAAAATGGATTGTTATTTGAGGGATTAAAGACATGTTTCAGCAGAAAATGAGCTATTATATTTAAATGACATTTTTGTGACTTTTGGAGCTTTTTTGAGTATGCTAAAAATATAAGCCCTACTCCAAAAATAAGCCCTAGTTGCAATTTCATAAGAAAGTGTTCAAGCAGCTAAAAATGTTGAAGAAAACAGTTGGACTCTTCACGAAAGAAAGCAGACACTCCCAAAAGAAAGCAGACCCCCCCCCCCGAAATATTACACCCACCAGACCCTTAATCAATTACAGTTGGCAAGTGCCAATGGTGGATGGGCTCTCACACAGAGATCTGCGCGCTGTCAGGTTTCCTCTCCGTTCCGATCCACAAGAGAACTAGAAACACAGGTAAAATGAATAATCTTTATTGTGAAAACTAATTAAAAAATGGGGTGTAATAACAGAAGAATGCACGAGATGGCGTACCAGAGCAGCAAGCAGAGGAAGTGCTGATTAGATTAAACAAATTTAATGCCAATAGTGAATGAGACCTAATTACAAGTCACAGTGTACAAGTCATCTCATTAACAAGTGCGTGAGAGCAAATAAAGAGGACATAAATGCATTGGCATAAAATAAAGAATGTCAAGCTCACCGCTGGAATGGTGCCATATCCCAACCAACGAACGTTTCGGCAATAGCCTTCGTCAGATGAACAAAACGTAGCATCTGCGCAATAATGGTACTATTAAAAACATCAGCTTGGGACTCAAAAAATAAGCCATCATTGAGCCCTATATCCTGAAAAATGAGAATGTAACGAGTCACGGAAAAGACGCAAAAAGTGCGCCACTTTTTTGGGACAAAGTTCTGAATTTTTTTTCAACCCCTTAGATAAAAGTAATCCTGTACATGTTTGGTATCTGTGAACTCGTACCGACCTGAGGAATCACACCAACACATCAATTTTCCTATATAGTGAATCCCAAAACAATCGTGCAATAGCACTTGTTTTTTGCAATTTTTCTGCAATTGGAATTTATTTGCTGTTTTCTAGTCCACTATATGGTTAAACTCATGTTTCATTTAAAAGTACAACTCGTCCCACAAAAAACAAGCCCTCATATGGCAAGAGTGACGGAAAAATAAAAATATTACGGCTCTCGGAAGATGGAGAGCAAAAGCAATCATGAAGAAAGGAAAATGGCCCTGGGGTGATGGGATTAAAATATAAATAATAATAATAATCTTTATTTCTATGGCGCCAACATATTCCGCAGCGCTTTACAATTCAGAAGGATCATATACAAACAAGTAACAGTTATACAAAAATACAATATTTAGAGGGAAAAAAAAAGAAAAACAACCCTGCTCGTGAGAGCTTACAATCTACAATGAGATGGGGGGGTAAGGTACAAGTGCTTATTTACAATGACAATCCAGCCATCTCAAGGAAATGGGGGATAGATAATGGCTTCCTGGACCAGTTGGCCAGAGCCTTGAGATGCATTTGGGTGCCATGGAGTTTGACGTGGAGTTATGTTCTGAGACACTGTGAAGGGACTATGTGAATTTAGTTTGGCTAGGGAGTGTGATAGGCCTCCCTAAAAAGATACGTTTTTTGAAGCTGAGTAAGTTGTGATTCGTCCTAACTTTTTGGGGTAGAGTGTTCCAGAGGATTGGCGCAGCTCTGAAGAAGTCTTGGATCCGGGAGTGGGAGGTTCGAAATAAGTGTGGATGGTAGTTGAAATTCATTTGCACAGCATAGAGAACGGTTGGGGTGATAGACAGAGAGGAGGGTGGAGATGTAGGGGGGTACTGCACCTTGGAGAGCTTTGTGGGTGATAACAAGCAGTTTGAATTGGATCCTGTGATATATGGGCAGCCAGTGCAATGACTGGCACAGAGCAGAGGCATCCGAGTAGCGGTTAGCCAGATAGGTGACCCTGGCTGCTGCATTAAGGATGGACTGTAGAGGAGAGAATCTAGTTAGGGGTAGACCCAGGGCCTTATTTGCCACTAGGCACCCGTGGTCCCGTGCCTAGGGCGGCACGTTGCGGGGGGCGGCACTTTCTGGCAGCAAAAAAAAAAAAAAAATATATATATAAATTTTTTTTTTTTTTTTTTACATCCCCGCCCCCCGTCCCTCCCTCCGTTACACTCGGCTGTGTTCCGGGGGTGGGGGTTGGGAGGGAGGACAGGCGCACTTCTGCTGTCTATTTAAATACATGGCGGGCGCCAGGCATAGTGAGCTGACTAACCCCGGAAGTTCCATGGCCTGCACTTCCGGGGACAGTCAGCTCACTGCCCCATGCTGCAGCGTCCAATCCTGCAGATGACACACGCCGCGGAGGAGGACGCGTCTGCAGCTGGAGCAAGCCAGAAGAGGAGCCAGCCATAGCAGGGCGGCGGGCACCGGAGAAGGTAAGGCAGAGGCAGAGCCTAGAATGTATGGGCTCCTTACAGGTTAGTTGATGATCGTTGCAAATTGCGATGCCTCTTTTTGTCCACTGTAATCATGCAAGGGGAGGCTGGGGGGAGAGAGGCTGAGGCTGGGGGAGGCTGGGAAGAGAGAGAGGCTGGGGGGAGGCTGGGAAGAGAGGGAGGCTGGGAAGAGAGAGAGGCTGGGGGGAGGCTGGGAAGAGAGAGAGAGGCTGAGGCTGGGAAAAGAGAGGCTGGGAAGAGAGAGGCTGAGGAGAGGCTGGGAAGAGAGAGAGGCTGAGGCTGGGAAGAGAGAGAGACTGAGTCTGGGGGGAGGCTGGGAAGAGAGGCTGGGGGGAGGTTGGGAAGAGAGAGAGGCTGAGGCTGGGGGGAGGCTGGGAAGAGAGAGAGGCTGGGAAGAGAGAGGCTGAGGCTGGGGGGAGTCTGGGAAGAGAGAGAGGCTGAGGCTGGGGGGAGAGAGGCTGAGGCTGGGGGGGAGGCTGGGGGGAGAGAGAGGCTAAGGCTGGGGGGAGAGAGAGGCTAAGGCTGGGGGGAGAGAGAGGCTGAGGCTGGGGGGAGAGAGAGGCTGAAGCTGAGGGGGAGGCTGAGAGAAGAGAGGCTGATTCTGGGGGAGGCTGGGAGGGGGAGGCTGATGCTGAGGGAGGCTGATGCTGGGGGAGGCTGGGAGGGGGAGGGTGAGGCTTGGAGGAGGGAAGCTGATGCTGAGGGAGACTTGGAGGAGGGAGGCTGAGGGAGGAGGGAGGCTGAGGCTGGGGGAGGAGGGAGGCTGAGGCTGGGGGAGGAGGGAGGCTGAGGCTGGGGGAGGCTGATGCTGGGGGAGGCTGGGAGGAGAGAGGCTGATGCTGGGGGAGGCTGGGAGGGTGAGGCTTGGAGGAGGGAAGCTGATGCTGAGGGAGGCTTGGAGGAGGGAGGCTGATGCTGAGGGAGGAGGGAGGCTGATGCTGGGGGAGGCTGGGAGGAGAGAGGCTGATGCTGGGGGAAGCTGGGAGGGTGAGGCTTGGAGGAGGGAAGCTGATGCTGAGGGAGGCTTGGAGGAGGGAGGCTGATGCTGAGGGAGGAGGGAGGCTGATGCTGGGGGAGGCTGGGAGGAGGAAGGCTGATGCTGGGGGAGGCTGGGAGGAGGGAGGCTGATGCTGGGGGAGGAGGGAGGCTGAGGGAGGCTGGGAGGAGGGAGGCTGAGGCTGGGGGAGGCTGGGAGGAGAGAGGCTGATGCTGGGGGAGGCTGGGAGGGGGAAGGTGAGGCTTGGAGGAGGGAGGCTGATGCTGAGGGAGGCTGGGAGGAGGGAGGCTGATGCTTGGGGAGGCTGGGAGGGGGAGGGGGAGGCTTGGAGGAGGGAGGCTGATGAGGAGGGAGGCTGATGAGGAGGGAGGCTGATGAGGAGGGAGGCTGATGAGAAGGGAGGCTGATCAGGAGGGAGGCTGATGAGAAGGGAGGCTGATGAGAAGGGAGGCTGATGCTGAGGGAGGCTGATGCTGGGAGAGGCTGGGAGAAGGGAGACTGATGCTGGGGGAGGCTGGGAGAAGGGAGGCTGATGCTGGGGGAGGCTGGGAGGAGGGAGGCTGATGCTGGGGGAGGCTGGGAGGAGGGAGGCTGATGCTGGGGGAGGCTGGGAGGAGGGAGGCTGATGCTGGGGGAGGCTGGGAGGAGGGAGGCTGATGCTGTGGGAGGCTGGGAGGAGGGAGGCTGATGCTGTGGGAGGCTGGGAGGAGAGAGGCTGATGCTGGGGGAGGCTGGGAGGAGAGAGGCTGATGCTGGGAGAGGAGGGAGGCTGATGCTGGGGGAGGCTGGGAGGAGGGAGGCTGATGCTGGGGGAGGCTGGGAGGAGGGAGGCTGATGCTGTGGGAGGCTGGGAGGAGAGAGGCTGATGCTGGGAGAGGCTGGGAGGAGAGAGGCTGATGCTGGGGAGGCGAGAGGCTGATGCTGGGGGAGGCTGGGAGGAGAGAGGCTGATGCTGGGGGAGGCGGGAGGCTGATGCTGGGGGAGGCTGGGAGGAGAGAGGCTGATGCTGGGGGAGGCGGGAGGCTGATGCTGGGGGAGGCTGGGAGGCGGGAGGCTGATGCTGGGGGAGGCTGGGAGGCTGATGCTGGGGGAGGCTGATGCTGAGGGAGGCTGATGCTGGGTGAGGCTGGGAAAAGAAAGGCTGATGCTGGGGGAGGCTGGGAGAAGGGAGGCTGATGCTGGGGGAGGCTGGGAGGAGGGAGGCTGATGCTGGGGGAGGCTGGGAGGAGGGAGGCTGATGCTGTGGGAGGCTGGGGGAGAGAGGCTGATGCTGGGGGAGGCTGGGAGGGGGAGGCTTGGAGGAGGGAGGCTGATGCTCAGCATGCATGGGACACTGTGAGGAGGGGGCAGCATGCATGGGACACTGTGAGGAGGGGGCAGCATGCATGGGACATTGTGAATAGGGGGCAGCATGCATGGGACATTGTGAGGAGGGGGCAGCATGCATGGGACATTGTGAGGAGGGGGCAGCATGCATGGGACACTGTGAGGAGGGGGCAGCATGCATGGGACATTGTGAGGAGGGGGCAGCATGCATGGGACACTGTGAGGAGGGGGCAGCATGCATGGGACACTGTGAGGAGGGGGCAGCATGCATGGGATACTGTGAGGAGGGGGCAGCATGCATGGGACATTGTGAGGAGGGGGCAGCATGATGTGAGGACAATGTTCAGATCATATTTCATAATTGAGGAAGGTGTGGTGGGTATAATTTATAAGGGAGGGCAGTGTGTAGTTTATTAGGGGCAGTGTGACAGTCACAGTATATAAGTGGGGATGGTGTGGTGGGAATATTTTATACTCATGCTATGTTTTGATGTGCCCGTGGTGATCCCCATTGGGGGATGGGGGGGTTAGTGCCCTTCGTTTCTCATTGATACTTTTTAGGCTATGTGCGCACGTTGCGCAAATACATGCAGTTACGCTGCGCTTTGTAGCGCAGCGTAACTGCATGCGTCCTGCGTCCCCTGCACAGTCTATGGAGATTGTGCAGGGGCCGTGCGCACATGGCGCTTTAGAGCGCAGCGCTTCGGCTACTGCCGAAGCGCTGCGTAAAAAGAAGTGACATGTCACTTCTTTCCTGCGCTTTGCCGGCAGCTCCTGCTCTGTCTATGGCAGGAGCTGCAGGCAGAGCGCATGGAATCGGCGCTCACTACGGACATTTTCTGCAGCGATTAGAAGCGCACATGTGCTCTTCAGATCGCTGCAGAAATTTCTGCAGTGAACTGTACGCAACGTGCGCACATAGCCTTAAAGTGTTTTACAGAGTAGATCTGCCTTAAACAGATGTCGTGTGCGAAAACTGAGTTTTACGTTGTCAATAAGGGGCGCGACCACTTAAAGTGCCTAGGGCAGCACGAAGGCAAAATACAGCCCTGGGTAGACCAATTAATAGAGAGTTACAGTAGTCAAGGCGAGAGTGGTTCAGGGCCACGGTGAGGGTTTTGTTGTTTCCATTGTGAGAAAGGGGCAGGATTCTAGAGATGTTCTTGAGGTGCAAGCGGCAGGAGCGGGCAAGAGATTGTATGTGGGAGGTGAAGGAGAGATCAGTGTCAAGTATAACCCCCAGACAGCGGGCTTGCTGCCTAGGACTTAGGCTATGTGCGCACGTTGCGTAAAAACATGCAGTTACGCTGCGCTTTGTAGCGCAGCGTAACTGCATGCGTCCTGCGGCCCCTGCACAGTCTATGGAGATTGTGCAGGGGCCGTGCGCACGTGGCGTCTAAGAGCGCAGCGCTTCGGCTACTGCCGAAGCGCTGCGCAAAAAGAAGTGACATGTCACTTCTTTCCTGCGCTTTGCCGGCAGCTCCTGCTCTGTCTATGGCAGGAGCTGCAGGCAGAGCGCATGGAATCGGCGCTCACTACGGACATTTCTGCAGCGATCTAAAGCGCACATGTGCTCTTCAGATCGCTGCAGAAATATCTGCAGGGCTAGTACGCAACGTGCGCACATAGCCTTATTGTTGTGCCACACACAGAGAGGGAGATGTCAGGTTTAGAAAGGTTGGAAGACGGAGGGAAAAGAAGTTCAGTTTTGGAAAGGTTAAGTTTCAGATAGAGAGCAGACATGATGTTGCAAACTGCAGTCAGGCAGTCACTGGTGTTCTGTAGTACAACGGGGGTGAGCTCAGGGGATGAGGTGTATAGCTGTGTGTCATCAGCATAAAGATGGTACTGAAAGCCAAATCTACTGATGGTCTGTCCAATTGGGGCAGTGTAAAGGGAGAAAAGAAAAGGGCCAAGGACTGAACCTTGAGGGACCCCAACAGTGAGAGGAAGAGGAGAAGATGTGGAGCCAGCAAATGATACGCTGAATGAGCGGCCATAAAGATAGGAAGAGAACTAGGAAAGCACAGTGTCCTTTAGGCCGATAGAATGGAGCATAGAGAGAAGGAGATGGTGATCAACAGCGTTTAAAGGGTGCTTTACACGCTCTGCGACATCGCCAACGATATATCGTCAGTCACGTCGTTAGTAACGCACATCCGGCGCCGTTAGCGACATCGCAGCGTGTGACACCAAGGAGTGACGATCAACGATCGCAAAATCGTCAAAAATCGTTGATCGTTCACACGCCGCTCCTTTTCATAATATCGTTGCTGCTGCAGGTACGATGTTGTTCGTCGTTCCCGCGGCACCACACATCGCTATGTGTGACATCGCACTGGCAGTGTGAGAGTGGTGGACACTGGTAACGAAGGTAAATATCGGGTAACCAATGTAAGGGCTTCTTGGTTACCCGATGTTTACCGTGGTTACCAGCGTCCGCAGAAGCCGGCTCCTGCTGCCTGCACACGTAGCAGAGTACACATCGGGTAATTAACCCGATGTGTACTGTGGCTAGGTGTGCAGGGAGTCAGCGCTAAGCGGTGTGCGCTGAAAACCAAGGTAAATATCGGGTTGGTTACCCGATATTTACCTTAGTTACCAAGCGCAGCATCGCTTCCACGTGGCGCTGGGGGCTGGTCACTGGTTGCTGGTGAGATCTGCCTGTGTGACAGCTCACCAGCAACCCGTGTAGCGACGCTCCAGCGATCCCTGCCAGGTCAGGTTGCTGGTGGGATCGCTGGAGCGTCGCTTAGTGTGACATCTCACCAGCGACCTCCTAGCAACTTACCAGCGATCCCTATCAGGTTGTATCGTTGTTGGGATCGCTGGTAAGTTGTTTAGTGTGACTGGGCCTTAAGGAGGGAATGAAAGGTGTCAAAGAGCTTTTTTGGATTGTTGGATAGTGAGGAAATAATGGTGGTGAAGTAGGTCTGTTTGGCGAGATGAAGGGAAGAGTTGTAGGTCCTTAACATGAACTTGTAGTGTATGACGTTTTCTGGTGTGCGGGTTTTCCTCCATAGGCATTCGGCACTCCTGGAGCATCGCTGGAGAAATCAAGTTTGGATTGTGAGCCAAGGCTGTTTTACTCTGTGTTTGGAGGTTCTGAGGGTGAGGGGTGCTGCTTGGTCTAGGGTACTTCTGAGTGTGTCATTGTAGTGCTTTACAGCCAGATCAGGACAGGGAAGTGAGGAGATAGTGGACAGTGATGAGTGTAGAGAGTCTGTATGTGTCTGGGAGTCAATGGCCTGTAGGTTTCTGAATGTGTGATAGGTGGGAGTATGCTGGGGGTGGATGAGGGTTTGTGAGCTTGAAGGAGAGGATGTTGTGGTCAGAGAGGGGAAGAGGTGAGTTGTCAAAGTGAGAGATTGAGCAGAGGCGGACAAAGACCAGGTCAAGGGTGTTACCATCTTCATGGGTCTCAGAGGATGAGAGCTGTGAGAGGCGAAGGCAGGTGGTGAGAGACAGAAGCTGGGATGCAGAAGGGGAGGAGGGGCTGTTCATGGGGATGTTAAAGTCTCCTAGGATAAGGCTTGGTAATTCTGAGGATATGAAGTGCCGCAGCCAGGCTGACAAGTGGTCAAGGAACTGGGTGGATGAGCCTGGTGGACGGTATATGACAGCTACTCTGATGGGAAGGGGATGGAAGAGCCTGATGGTGTGGACCTCAAAAGATGGGAATGAGAGTGATGTAGCTCGGGGGATGACCTGGAAAGTGCATTGTGGGGACAGGAGTAAACCGACTCCACCACCATGTCTGTTTCCAGGTCTTGGTGAATGTGAAAAGTGTAAACTACCATGAGAAATGGCAGCAGGGGAAGCAGTGTCAGAATCCTGAATTCAGGTTTCAGTGAGGGCTAGTAGGTTAAGAGAGTTATTGAGAAAGTAGTTGTGGATGTAAGGAAGCTTGTTACATACAGACCGTGGATTCCAGAGAGCACAATTAAGAAAGGGAAGTGAGGGTGTACAACTAATGTTAATAAGATTAGCAGGGTTTAAATGGGGGGGGTGGGGGAGGGGTTAACGTTAGCATGGGGTGGACCGGGATTAGGAGAGATATCACATGAGAGAAGTAGAAGGAGAAAGATCAGATGGTTTTTGGACTTGTGGCATGGCTTTTTCTGCAAGACCCTGGAGCATGAAAGATTGAGATTATTCAGATAGGTGAAAAGAGCCTGGGAGCTGTACATAGGAGAGGGAGGAGAGAGGGGCTGATGTGGATGAGTGGTGATGGAGGGGGGACAGTAAAAGCATATAGGAAGATAGAGATAGACCTAATGGTCATGGATGAAACAGAGGGTGTCAAAGAGTAGTTTACCTGCTGCCCTGACTAACTGCCATTGAAATAACTGCCCAGCAACGATGGCACTTTGCATAAGATGGCACGCATGCAGTCACCCCACACGCATGCATACCTTAAAGGGAAGGTGTCGCGGTTTTTTATTTTTGGATTAAAAATAGTGATTATGATATCAAGTATTTTTAATACAAAATTAAACTCACTGTTTATTTAGTTTTTATATAATTCTAGTTTTACTGAAGCACTGGGGGCTGCCATGCTGGATTTGCTGTGTGTAACGACAGTTACTCACTCCTTTATGGCAGCCCCTGTGCATAGACTCTGATTATTACAGGAGAGCTCCCTGCTGTGAAATGGATGCACCCCTGGATGCGCCCCCTGGGCTGTCCAGATCACAGCAGAGGGAGGAGATCAGCGCCATATTTCTGCAGCTCACAGCGGTTATGCTGTGTGCTGAACTTTTCCCCCTGTCACCAGTTCGGCCTGTGGGAGTAGTGTACCGGCGTCCCTCCCCCCACCGCCGATGCTACAGTCTCCAATGACACCCCCATGCTCTCCCCCCATAGCCTGTCACCTGTCGGCCTGTTTGAGTAGTGTACGGCCCCCTCCCTCCCCGGCCGCAGCGGGCGTGCATGTGCTTGTGCTTGTTTGTGTGTGCGTGTGGCAGAGCATTTTGTGCGTGCATTTGGCAAAGCATTTTGTGCATACATGTGGCAGAGCATTTTGTGCGTGCATGTGGCAGAGCATTTTGTGCGTGCATGTGTGGCGCCCTGGACAAGCCAGGGGCCATAGAGAACAACACCCAAACACCCCACACTCCCGGTCAGGCACACCGAAGTCAGACAAAACCCTTGTTGCCTTCCTCCAGGGGCTGATGTCCACACCAGGGGGTGGGCCAGGCGGTTGGTCCCGCCCACCGAGGAGTTCACAGCCCTGGAGGCGGGAAAACCAGGCAGATTAGGTTTTGAGTGGAAAGTGAGAGGAAGGAAAAAGTGGCAGTTAAGCAGCCTGAAGTTGGTCTGGGTGTGTGGCCCGGACTGATCAGCAAGGTTGGCGGACGGTGTTGACCGTCTGCAGGAGTGGCCTATCGGAGCTTACCGTAAAGACCGTGGACGGGCGGTGGCCCGGCGGTACCGGACCGGTACGCAAAGAGAAGCCAGCACCATCTGGCAGGGGCTTGCGGACCCCGGCAAGGCTAGGAGTCGCCGTGAAGTTGCCAAATCCGTTAGCGAAGGGAACCTCCTGGGTTTCCCAGCAGCCAAGTCCCGACAGAAGGCAACAGTCCAACCGAGAGAGGGAAACACAGTCACCGCCAAGGCTAAAGTTCCCAGGGCCAGAGCCTGCGGGCAAAAGGGGCTCCTCCAGCCCATATCCAGGCTGGGGAGCGGGTTACCGGTGGGAACCCATTGGAACCGTTTACCGTACATAGGTGCAGGGAAAGGCAGTCATCACCAACCTGCCGGGAGAAACAACACCGCAGCCGTCTGTGGGACCCGTCCATCCAGCCGTGTGTTTTACCGAGAACTGTGTCCTGCCCCCGCAACCCTGCACCTCGCCAGGCCCCGTAACCCGCCTGCCATCCATCCCTACCCCATCACTGGGCCCCGGGACAACCAACCCCCTACCCACGGAGGGGAGAAATAACATTCAGGCTGCTCCCTGTCATCTCTCCCGGGATCCCCGTCCAGAGCAGCGGTGGTGTCACCAATCTCACCACAACCGTGGGTGGCGTCACGGACAATAACCAAATCCCCGACAATCAATCCCCACCCTTTTCACTCATGGGCGAGGAGCGCCGCTCGAGTCCCCGGGATCCGGCCCACTGCTCGAGCCACCACCGAGCAGCAGCAGCAGCCAGACCTGAGCAGTGGGAGAGCGCAGCGTCCCCTCCTCCGCCCGCGACACATGTTGCAGAGCATTGTGTGTGCGTGCATGTGGCAGAGCATTATATGTGTGTGCATGTGGCAGAGCATTGTGTGTACTTGCCTGGCAGAGCATTGTGTGTGCGTGCCTGACAGAGCATTGTGTGTGCGTGCCTGGCAGAGCATTGTGTGTGCATGTGGCAGAGCATTATATGTGTATGCATGTGGCAGAGCATTGTGTGTACTTGTCTGGCAGAGCATTGTGTGTGCGTGCCTGGCAGAGCATTGTGTGTGCGTGCCTGGCAGAGCATTGTGTGTGCATGCCTGGCAGAGCATTGTGTGTGCGTGCATGTAGCAGAGCATTTTGTGCGTGCATGTGGAAGAGCATTTTGTGCGTGCATGTGGAAGAGCATTGTGTGTGCGGGCATGTGGCAGAGCATAGTGTGTGTGTGCCTGGCAGAGCATTGCGTGTGCGTGTCTGGCAGAGCATTATGTGTGCGTGCCTGGCAGAGCATTATGTGCGTGCATGTGGCATAGCATTTTGTGCGTGCATATGTTAGAGCATTGTGTGTGCGTGCATGTGGCAGAGCATTGTGTGTGCGTGCATGTGGGAGAGCATTTTGTGCGTGCATGTGGAAGAGCATTTTGTGCGTGCATGTGGAAGAGCATTGTGTGTGCGTGCATGTGGCAGAGCATGGTGTGTGTGTGTCTGGCAGAGCATTATGTGTGCGTGCCTGGCAGAGCATATGTGCGTGCATGTGGCATAGCATTTTGTGCATGCATATGTTAGAGCATTGTGTGTGCGTGCATGTGGCAGAGCATTGTGTGTGCGTGCATGTGGCAGAGCATTGTGTGTGCGTGCATGTGGCAGAGCATTGTGTGTGCGTGCATGTGGCAGAGCATTGTGTGTGCGTGCCTGGCAAAGCATGTGGCAGAGCATTTTGTGCGTGCGTGCATGGGTCAGAGCATTTTGTGTGTACGTGTGGCAGAGCATTTTGTGTGTGTGTGCGTGGCAGTGCATTGTGTGTGTGTGCGTGGCAGAGCATTGTGTCAGCGTGCATGGCAGAGCATTGTGTGTGCGTGCCTGGCAGAGCATTGTGTGTGCGTGCATGTGGCAGAGCATTTTGTGTGTGCGTGTGGCAGAGCATTTTGTGTGTACGTGCATGGCAGTGCATTGTGTGTGTGCGTGCGTGGCAGTGCATTGTGTGTGTGCGTGCGTGGCAGTGCATTGTGTGTGCGTGCCTGGCAGAGCATTGTGTGTGTGTACATGTAGGAGAGCATTTTGTGCGTGCATATGGCAGAGCATTTTGTGCATGCATGTGGCAGAGCATTTTTTGTGTGCGTGTGGCAGAGCATTTTGTGTGTGCGTGCATGGCAGAGCATTGTGTGTGTGTGTGTGCGTGGCAGTGCATTGTGTGTGTGCGTGCGTGGCAGTGCATTGTGTGTGCGTGCCTGGCAGAGCATTCTGTGTGTGCATGTAGGAGAGCATTTTGTGCGTGCATGTGGCAGAGAATTTTGTGCATGCATGTGGCAGAGCATTGTGTGTGCGTGTGTGGCAGAGCACTGTGTATGTGTGCGTGTGGCAGAGCATTTTGCGTGCGTGTGGCAGAGCATTACAGTTAGGTCCAGAAATATTTGGACAGTGACACAATTTTCGCGAGTTGGGCTCTGCATGCCACCACATTGGATTTGAAATGAAACCTCTACAACAGAATTCAAGTGCAGATTGTAACGTTTAATTTGAAGGTTTGAACAAAAATATCTGATAGAAATTGTAGGCATTGTACACATTTCTTTACAAAGACTCCACATTTTAGGAGGTCAAAAGTAATTGGACAAATAAACCAAACCCCAAAAAAAAATTTTTATTTTCAATATTTTGTTGCGAATCCTTTGGAGGCAAAAATGGGTTTAGGGCTACAGTTTGGGCACTCGGGCGTGAAAGGTTCGCCATGACTGGTATATACTGTGTTTGTGACCGAGCAGCATGACGGTGCAATGGTCTGCATGCACAACCACCCAAAATGCTCTGCCACACGCCCGCAATGCTCTGCCGCATGCTCACCCACAATACTCTGCCACTCACGCACACACAATGCTCTGCCACGAACGCACACATACAGTTAGGTCCAGAAATATTTGGACAGTGACACAAGTTTTGTTATTTTAGCTGTTTACAAAAACATGTTCAGAAATACAATTATATATATAATATGGGCTGAAAGTGCACACTCCCAGCTGCAATATGAGAGTTAAATTTGCTGAAAAACACCTCATGAAGCCAGCTCAGTTCTGGAAAAGTATTCTATGGACAGATGAGACCAAGATCAACCTGTACCAGAATGATGGGAAGAAAAAAGTTTGGAGAAGAAAGGGAACGGCACATGATCCAAGGCACACCACATCCTCTGTAAAACATGGTGGAGGCAACGTGATGGCATGGGCATGCATGGCTTTCAATGGCACTGGGTCACTTGTGTTTATTGATGACATAACAGCAGACAAGAGTAGCCGGATGAATTCTGAAGTGTACCGGGATATACTTTCAGCCCAGATTCAGCCAAATGCTGCAAAGTTGATCGGACGGCGCTTCATAGTACAGATGGACAATGACCCCAAGCATACAGCCAAAGCTACCCAGGAGTTCATGAGTGCAAAAAAGTGGAACATTCTGCAATGGCCAAGTCAATCACCAGATCTTAACCCAATTGAGCATGCATTTCACTTGCTCAAATCCAGACTTAAGACGGAAAGACCCACAAACAAGCAAGACCTGAAGGCTGCGGCTGTAAAGGCCTGGCAAAGCATTAAGAAGGAGGAAACCCAGCGTTTGGTGATGTCCATGGGTTCCAGACTTAAGGCAATGATTGCCTCCAAAGGATTCGCAACAAAATATTGAAAATAAAAATTTTTTTTGGGGTTTGGTTTATTTGTCCAATTACTTTTAACCTCCTAAAATGTGGAGTCTTTGTAAAGAAATGTGTACAATTCCTACAATTTCTATCAGATATTTTTGTTCAAACCTTCAAATTAAACGTTACAATCTGCACTTGAATTCTGTTGTAGAGGTTTCATTTCAAATCCAATGTGGTGGCATGCAGAGCCCAACTCGCGAAAATTGTGTCACTGTCCAAATATTTCTGGACCTAACTGTATAGTATATACACACAGTATATAGTATATACACACAATACACGGTATATAGTATTTACACATCCTGGCTCTGCCTCCCTCATGCTGCTCAGTCACACACACAGTATATAAACACTGTACACACGGTATGAAGTATAAACACAGTATATGGTATATAGTATATACACACGCTGGCTCTGCCTCCTTCATGCTGCTTGGTCACACACACAATATATACACAGTGTACACACGGTCTATAGTATATACACACAGTATATAAAAAACAAAAATGCTAGCACTAAATGTGCACTACAGCACTAAAAATTCTAACTGTACTTATTATAAATATGAGATTTTTGGCAAAAAATTGCAATTTCTTGAGCCACCCCGCCACTCCACGGCAAATCTCATTTGAGGCAGTCCTAACACTAAAATATTTTTAGAAAATGTGCCAAACGGCCTCAAATATGAAATAGTAGAACTGCTCTTAGCAGCACTCACCTGGTCTATTTCAATCCCGTACCCATGACTGTGGGCAGGACAGGTCCAGGCAAATGCTGCATGAAGTAAATAGCTTGGTGACTGATTGTGAACAGTCAACAATCGCCAAAATCTAGACAGGTGGAATACATCCCAAATTGGGGTGCATAGCAAGGTGGGAGTCAGCCACCGACCAATTCAATGAAGAAAAAACAAAAAGGCTAGCACTAAATGTGCACTTCAGCACTAAAAATTCCAACTGTACTTATTATAAATATGAGATTTTTGGCAAAAAATTGCAATTTCTTGAGCCACCCCGCCACTCCACGGCAAATCTCTGTTGGGGCAGTCCTAAAACTAATTCATTGAATTGGTCGGTGGCTGACCCCCACCTTCCTATGCACCCCAATTTGGGATGTATTCCATCTGTCTAGATTTTGGCGATTGGTGACTGTTCACATTCAGTCATCAGGCTTTGTCCACAGGCTATTTACTTCATGCAGCATTTGCTTGGACCTGTCCCGCCCACAGCCATGACTCAGTCATGGGTACGGGATTGAAATAGACCAGGTGAGTGCTGCTAAGAGCAGTTCTACTATTCATATGTGAGGCCATTTGGCACATTTTATAAAAATATTTTAGTGTTAGGACTGCCCCAAATGAGATTTGCCGTGGAGTGGCGGGGTGGCTCAAGAAATTGCAATTTTTTGCCAAAAATCTCATATTTATAATAAGTACAGTTGGAATTTTTAGTGCTGTAGTGCTCGAGCGATGGGCCGGATCCCGGGGACTCGAGCGGCGCTCCTCGCCCGTGAGTGAAAAGGGGTGGTTTGGGTTTTGGGGAATATTGTCCGTGACGCCACTTGTGGTGATTTTGGTGACACCACCGCTGCTCTGGACGGGGATCCCGGGAGCGGTGACAGGGAGCAGCTTTGGTTGTTAATCCTCCCCTCCGTGGGTAGGGGGTTGGTTGTCCCGAGGCCCGGTGATGGGGTAAGGGTTGATGACAGGCGGGTTGCGGGGCCTGTTGAGGTGCAGGGATGCAGGGGCAGCGCTGTGCCGCACGGCACGGAGGTACTCACTCAGCCCAATGATGATGACACAGTTCACGGTAAACAAGCGGCTGGATGGACGGGTCCCTCGGACGGCTGCGGTGTTGTGGTTCCCTGCAGGTTAGCGGTGACTGTCTTTTCCCTGCACCTACTCTGTTGTTACGGTTTCGATGGGTTCCCATCGGTAACCCGCTCCCCGACTTGGATGTGAGCCGGGGGAGCCCCTTTTGCCCGCAGGCGCTGGCCCTGAGAAACGGTTGCCTTGGCGGTGTCTCTCTCACTGGGTTGGACTGTTGCCTTCTATCGGGACTTGACTGTTTGGAAACCCAGGAGGTCCCCTCCACTAACGGATTCGGCGACTCCTAGCCTTGCCGGGGTCCGAAAAGCCCCTGCCACTGGTGCTGGCTTCTCTTTGTGTACCGGTCCGGTACCGCCGGGCCACCACCCGTCCATGGTCCTTACGGTATACTCCAATCGGCCACTCCTGCAGACAGTCACCACCGTCTGCCAACCTTGCTGGACGTACCCGGGCTCCACCCGGGCACCTGCAGTAGCTTAGCACGCTTTCACTCTCTGCACCTAACTCAGCTCCGCACTCGAGCTCTGCCTGAGCTAAACTGCCTGGTTTTCCCACCTCCAGGACTGTGAACTCCTCGGTGGGCGGGACAAACCGCCTGGCTCCACCCCCTGGTGTGATCATCAGCCCCTGGAGGAAGGCAACAAGGGTTTTGTGTCTGACCTTGATGTGCCTGCAGGGAGTGTGGGGTGTGTTGGTGTTGTTCTCTGTGGCCCCTGGCTTGTCCAGGGCGACACATATATAGTATATACACACGCTGACTCCACCTCCCCTCATGCTGCTCGGTCACACACACAGAATATACACAGTGTTCATACGGTATATAGTATATACACACACAATACACGGTATATAGTATATACACATGTTGGCTCCGCCTCCCTCATGCTGCTCGGTCACACACACAGTATATACACAGTGTACACACGATATATAATATATACACACAGTATATGGTATATAGTATATAATAATAATATTTATTCATTTATATAGCGCTATTAATTCCACAGCGCTTTACATACATTGGCAACACTGTCCCCATTGGGGCTCACAATCTAGAGTCCCTATCTGTATGTTTTTGGAGTGTGGGAGGAAACCAGAGAACCCGGAGGAAACCCACGCAAACACGGGGAGAACATACAAACTCCTTGCAGATGGTGTCCTTAGTGGGACTAGAACCCAGGACCCCAGCGCTGCAAGTATACACACACTGGCTCCGCCTCCTTCATGCTGCTTGGTCACACACACACAGTATATACACAGTGTACACACGCTCTATAGTATATACACACAGTATATAGTATATGCACACAGTACATGGTATATAGTATATACACACACTGGCTCCGCCTCCTTCATGCTGCTTGGTCACACACACACAATATATACACAGTGTACACACGATCTATAGTATATACACACTGTATATAGTATATGCACACAGTACATGGTATATAGTATATACACACACTGGCTCCGCCTCCTTCATGCTGCTCGGTCACACACACAGAATATACACAGTGTTCATACGGTATATAGTATATACACACAGTATATAGTATATACACACAGTACATGGTATATAGTATATACACATGCTGGCTCCGCTGCCCTCATGCTGGGTGCTGTCACACACACAGTATATACACAGTGTACACACACACTGCGTGCATCCGTGTGGCAGAGCAATGCGGGCGTGCATGTGGCAGAACATTGCAGGTAGGCGTGCATGTGGCAGAGCATTGCTGGTACGGGGCGTGCAGAGCGTTATGTGGGGAGCACTATGCAGCTGTCCTTAGAGACACTTTAGACATTTGTGGTTACCAACAAAATGGCTCTGCACTGTGTCCCTACACTTCATTCTCTCTTATCTGTTGGAAACACCCAGGTTGGGAGGGGGAGGTGACATCACACATAGGAGAGCAGACTCCACCCACTTTACTGCAGCTGTAATCCAGGCTTTTTCTACAGTGGGATTTCTTTAGGATTTTAGCAGCTGCTCCCCCTAGTGTTTAAGAGTGGAAAATATCAAACTTTTTAATTTTTTTTTTATATTTTGCTCAATTAAACACAAATAATAATATTTAAACAAAACATTAATACTTTACATTTTTTCAGTTATTGAAAAATTTTTTTGGGCATGACACCTTCCCTTTAAGAAGGCTCCAAGATAGACCCGCAACACACATCTGTGTAATTTGTACGTGTGCGCAACGTATTTGCACGTACCGGAGACACGTACACACGGAGACCCATGTTAATCAATGGTAGATGGCACAGACACGTAAAATCGCACGGAACGTGTGTCCGTGTGGTAAGTACGTGTGTGCGCTTTTCTACACAGACAACATGTCCGTTTTTGGCCGGCAGCACGCAGGCACGGACCCGCTTTAGTCTATGGGTCCGTACCTGCACGTACCGCACACGGAGTATGTCCGTGTTCAGTACGTTTCGTGCGTGTGCGTTTTTACACTAGCGATCTTATTTTTATTTTTTTTTAATTAAATTCAGTATACTTACCTTTTTTTCTGCTGTTTTCAGTCATACTTACATTGGCGCTCGGTTTTTTTCTTCCCCCGGCTCATACCGCTCCCCGATCACCAGCGCGGCGAGGAACAGCTGTGCAGAGAATACGCGGCAACAATTACTTTGAAAATGCCGGCCTCTCATTAATCAATCTCGTATTCCCTGCTTTCCCCACCCACCGGCGCCTATGATTGGTTGCAGTCAGACACGCCCCCCACGCTGAGTGACAGCTGTCTCACTGCACCCAATCACAGCAGCCGGTGGGCGTCTATACTGTGCAGTAAAATAAATAAATAAATAATTAAAAAAAAAACGACGTGCGGTCCCCCCCAATTTTAATACCAGCCAGATAAAGCCATACGGCTGAAGGCTGGTATTCTCAGGATGGGGAGCCCCACGTTATGGGGAGCCCCCCAGCCTAACAATATCAGTCAGCAGCCGCCCAGAATTGCTGCATACATTAGATGCGACAGTTCTGGGACTGTACCCGGCTCTTCCCGATTTGCCCTGGTGCGTTGGCAAATCGGGGTAATAAGGAGTTATTGGCAGCCCATAGCTGCCAATAAGTCCTAGATTAATCATGTCAGGCGTATCCCCGAGATACCTTCCATGATTAATCTGTAAATTACTGTAAATAAACACACACACATGAAAAAATCCTTTATTAGAAATAAAAAACACAAACATATATCCTGGTTCACCACTTTAATAAGCCCGAAAAAGCCCTCCATGTCCGGCGTAATCCAGGATGCTCCAGCGTCGCATCCAGCTTTGCTGCATGGAGGTGAGTGGAGCTGCAGAAGACACCGCCGCTCCTGTCACCTCCACGCAGCTAATGAAGCCAATAGCGCGATCAGCTGTATTCAGCGTTGGCTGCGAGTAACCTCAGTGACAGCTCAGCTGATCGCGCTATTGCCTTCATTAGCTGCGTGGAGGTGACAGGAGCGGCGGTGTCTTCTGCAGCTTTCAAGTCATTTCATTCTGAGATAGATAGATAGAGAAATAGACAGATAGAAGAATAGATTGACTGATAGATAGATAGAAGAATAGATAGATAGACAGAGTCCCTGTGAGCACACGCTGCATTTCCCACGGTCGGCAGTGAGTTCACATTACCAACCGTGGGAAATGACCGGTAATTACCTCTGCTGTCTCGCTGCGAGGCTGCATTCAGCGCTGTGTCAGTCGCGGCTGGATGCAGGCATTGCAGGACGTGGATTACGCCAGAGCGGTGTTTTTCGGGGGGGTTAATAAACGGGTGAACAAGGAGCTTTTTTGTGTTTTATTTAAAATAAAGGATTTTTCGGTGTGTGTGTGTTTTTTCACTTTACTTACGGGTTGATCATGTCAGCTGTCAAATAGACGCTGCCATGATCAAGCCTGGACTTAATGGCCGCGATCCGCAGCCATTAACTCCTTATTACCTGGATCGCCACTGCATCACGGCATCTAGAAGAGCTGGGGACACTCCGGTACTGCCGCATAATGCATGCGACAGTGCCGGGGCAGCTGCGGCTGATATTCTCAGCTGCGGGAGGGAGAGGGAGGCGGGGGACATTAACCCTGTCCCCCGCCCTCCCCAGCCTGAGAATACCGGGCCGCCGCTGTGTGCTTACCTCGGCTGGATGGTAAATATACAGCGGAGCCCACGTGTTTTTTTTTCTATATTTCCGTTTGCTTTCTATGTGTATTCTGTATGTCTGTGTTCTATGTCCTATGTCTGTGATGTCTGTGTGTGTCTGTCTGTGTCTGTGATGTGTGTGTGTGTGTGTGTGTTTACTCTCTGCTCCGCTTCCTCTTCCTGTCATAATGACATCACTTCCCTGCAAACCGCAGGCAAGCGATGTACATTACCGCAGGTAAACCGCAAAATACCGGAGAGAATAACGCAGGAAAACGCAATGAACCGCACAGAATTTGCTGCCTGCGTTATTCCCTGCGGGATTTCACGATTACATTGCAGTCAATCGAGTGAAATCCCGCAGCGACGTGCGGAAAAGAAGTGACATGCAATTGTTTTTGCTGCGGGAATCCCGCAGCAAAACATGCAGCTGTCAAATTCCGCATAATGAGCACAGCATTTTTTTTCCATAGGTTTTGCTGGTGATTCACTGCAGAGATGTTATGAACATTTTCTGCAGCGAAACATGCAGCAAAACCGCAGGAAATCCGTGGCAAAATCCGGTAAGTGCGCACAAGGCCTAAACAGTAATGTGGGCGTCACAGGATACAATCTATCGTGCAATCGCATGAGCGATCGTACAAGCCCCCGTCGTTTGTTCGTCACGGGCAATTAGTTGCCCGTGGCGCACAAAGTCGTTAAACCCCCGTCACACGTACTTACCTGCTGAGCGACGTCGCTGTGGGCGGTAAACATCCACTGCCTGAAGGGGGAGGGACGTTCGGCGTCACAGTGACGTCACACAGCGGCCGCCCAATAGATGCGGAGGGGCGGAGATGAGCGGGACGTAAACATCCCGCCCACCTTCTTCCTTCAGCTATGCCAGCGGCCACATTGAAGCTGCAGTTCATCGTTCCCGGGGTGTCACACGGAGCGATGTGTGCTGCCCTGGGAACGATGAACAACCGGCGCAAAGAAGAATAAACGTTTTTTTAAAAATAAACGACGTGTAAACGATTTGTAACCGATTTGCAATCGTTCTGAGACGCTAGTATGTGTCACCCGAAACGACGTCGCAAACGATGCCGGATGTGCGTCACGAAAACCGTGACCCCGACGACATATCGCACGATGGATCGTCTCGTGTGACGCCCGCATAAGTCATTTTTCTGACTACACATTTAAGACTCCTTACAAGACATCTGTACAACTTATGGACTTTCCGAAGAGTTGTCAAGTGTGCCACATGTTGGACCTACAAGACAACACTTTCCAGCGTCATTTTCTTAGCTGTTATAAAGAAAACCTTGCATCACCTCTCGTGGGTGCTCTGGAGAAAAATAAGTCAAGTAATGGAAACTCCGGCACACTCACTATCACCCTTGGAGACACAGAAAGTCAGAGACATGTAGCTGATATCAAAATCCTTTTCTTTTTATTTTGTGGTGAAAAACGTGTGACAAAAAAGTGCTGTACAATAGTCCGCCAATCTCAACGTTTCGGCCTATCTGGCCTTCTTCAGGTCGGACGGGCTCAAGGATGAAAGGACTGGAAGTAGATAAATGTGCACAGGACACCGTTGTAAGACCAATGCTAAACTGTAGTGAGGATTATGGACTACAGGGTAATCAATGTCAGGATACTCTATGCGTAGACAATGTCGGATAGTACTGTTATCAAGGCATATGGGTCTCAACCTTGTGTTGAATAAATGGTATAATGATACCGATTCGTACGCAGAATCTCTGGTTTATCTAAGAGCCATCACCTCAGTATTCCATGATATGTAGATTGGTCTATGACGTGGTCAGACGTCTAGAGTGGTTTATTTGGGTATGGTGATCCTTATTGAGGACTGAAATGGTGCATAAGGATCAGAGGTGGGAAGCCACGGTGCGGTCACATTCGTCAGCATTTAGTGGAAAACATTGTTAGTTTTAAATGACTTACTGGCTGAGACTCCACTCGTATTTTGTTTGGATAGGGGTCCTAGAGATACAGTGGTGGGAGTCCAGGTAACATGTGCTGGTGTGATGCAGGGGTGAACCGCACGTCCTGTGAGGACGTGCGGTTCACCCCTGCATCACACCAGCACATGTTACCTGGACTCCCACCACTGTATCTCTAGGACCCCTATCCAAACAAAATACGAGTGGAGTCTCAGCCAGTAAGTCATTTAAAACTAACAATGTTTTCCACTAAATGCTGACGAATGTGACCGCACCGTGGCTTCCCACCTCTGATCCTTATGCACCATTTCAGTCCTCAATAAGGATCACCATACCCAAATAAACCACTCTAGACGTCTGACCACGTCATAGACCAATCTACATATCATGGAATACTGAGGTGATGGCTCTTAGATAAACCAGAGATTCTGCGTACGAATCGGTATCATTATACCATTTATTCAACACAAGGTTGAGACCCATATGCCTTGATAACGGTACTATCCGACATTGTCTACGCATAGAGTATCCTGACATTGATTACCCTGTAGTCCATAATCCTCACTACAGTTTAGCATTGGTCTTACAACGGTGTCCTGTGCACATTTATCTACTTCCAGTCCTTTCATCCTTGAGCCCGTCCGACCTGAAGAAGGCCAGATAGGCCGAAACGTTGAGATTGGCGGACTATTGTACAGCACTTTTTTGTCACACGTTTTTCACCACAAAATAAAAAGAAAAGGATTTTGATATCAGCTACATGTCTCTGACTTTGTGTCTCCAAGGGTGATAGTGAGTGTGCCGGAGTTTCCATTATTTTCTTAGCTGTGACTGTGCAGCCCCATCTGGGGGCAAAAATAGGGCACCGGTGGGGCGATGATGACCTTTAAAAGGGCCGTGAAAAAGGGTCCGTTCATGATGCAGCCAACCCTATTTTCCCAGAAAACAATTCAGAAAAGTTGGAAATTATGATACTTAGGAAGAACTAAAGAACTTTATTACTTAGTGCCCACACTGCCGCGATATCTTACACTTCTTGCGTTCTGCCGCCTCTTCTCGTGCCGTCTATATTAATGACTGTCGCCTGTAGGTTCTTTATGTCGAATGTAATTATTAACATCAGTTCTCTAATGTGCAGTGAATAAACCCGGATTACAGAAGAAAGAACATTTCTATTCCACTTATTCCTAGGATGCGCCCATTGTACGGAGGTGCGTGGTGCCCTCTAATCTGTGGCTGCACATGGGGTGGGATGGTTTCTCCGCTGTGTGCACAACACGAGCTATCCTGAAAGTTAAGAGATGACTTTTTTTATTGTTAATAAAGGATAATTCTAATTACAATTTAAGATGACATTTAAAGGGAACAGAGAAAACGACTGGAACAGACTCCTGTCTTGGTGTTGAGAAACGTAGAACCAAGTCACCCCAATTTATACTTGGTAAGTCGTATTTAGACCCTTAAAGGAACTGCCCCATCATTATAATTTAGTAAAAATAAGCAACTTGAAAATTAACCTCTTATTATTTTTTTTTCTTTTTTCAATTAAGTAAGAAATTTTAAGTATATAGTTTATTACTAGGGATGATCGAATACCTCTAATATTCGGCTTCGCGAATATCCGACGAATAGGTCGCCGCTATGCGAATATTCGATGCGCAATGTAAGTCTATGGGAAGCCCGAATAGTTCCGAATAGTTGTTATTCGGGTTTGCCATAGACTTACATTGAGCATCGAATATTCACGAATAGTCAAATAGCGGCAAATATTTGCAAAGCCGAATATTTGAGGTATTCGATCATCCCTATTTATTACTCATTGCCTAGGATACCGGCCACCTCTACAGTCTAACAGTGATGGCAGGTCTCCTATGTAAGCGTTGCTTTACACCTGCGTGGATCATCGGGTCTGGCCATCCTCAGTGACCCTGCGCTTCTCCGATTGAGCATTAGAGACTGTGCAGTTGGGGTTGGCAGCATGACAAAGCCTATGATCCAAACTATCAATAATTAAGGAGTGCAGCACCCTTTTGGCAAGCAGGACACCGGGAGGCAGGAGAGCAGTGTGGTATGTTAAACCCTCAAAGCAAGGGCAGGCTGGGTCGGGAGCAAAGGGGCATCAATCTTTATCTATTAATTTATCATAGCAAGTGGACTCCTTGGATTCTTTGATGGTGCATCCACCTATTTTTGGACTTGTCCTTTTTGGATGTCATTTTTTTAGTGCTGTGAGCCCTCCTTCTTTGTTCAGAAAATTGAAAACCCATTTCTTTAGGAAAGCTACAGCCTGGAATGAACCCGCTGCCTCATCATCACCACCGGAGCTGCTGAAACCCCCCGAAACTGTCCTCTCCCGATCATCCTGTAGACTGTGAGCCCCAAGAGCAGGGTCCTCTCCTCTCTGTACCAGACTGTCATTGTTAGTATGTTCAGTGTATGTTATATCTGTATTTTGTATGTAACCCCTTCTCATGTTCAGCACCGTGGAATCTATGGTGCTCTATAAATAATAATAATAATAATAATAATACTGTTGTCAAGTATCCATGTATTTAACCTAATCTGCTGCCTGCCCTCACCTCTGTTTAAACTGACCTCATTTGCTGCCTGCCCTGACCTCTGTTTACACTGACCTCATTTGCTGCCTGCCCTGACCTCGGTTTCCTGTCACTTCTGCTGTTTGCAGTGACTTCTTACGCTGACCTCATCTGCTGCTTGCACTGACCTCTGCTTACCTTGACCTCATCTGCTGCCTGCCCTCTGCTTATGCTGAGCTCATTTGCTGCCTACAATGATCTCTTCTTAAACTGACCTCATTTGCTGTCCCCCCAGAACTCTGCTTATACTGACCTCATCTGCTGCCTGCGTGGCACGCCTGAGGCTTCAGTTGCCACAGGGTACTGCATCTCACTTAGGGTGCAGTACTCATCCCGGGTAAGGAAGAGGTTAATTGCTGATGTTTCTCACATTCAAAAACCACACACTGTTAGGTGCTTTCCCACTGGGATTAGCCTAGGGTAGACAGGGGGATGGCCATCACAAGGCATGGGACTTTCCCGGTCATTAGGACAACCACCTGGGGGGCGAGTGTCGCGGGCGGGGAGGAGGGTGTCAGCACACCGCGCTCACCCCTTCTGCTCGGGTCCGGCAGTTGCTCCTGGTGGCTCGAGCTGCGGGCCGGATCCCGGGGTGTCTCGAGCGACACTCCTCGCCCGTGAGTGAAAGGGGGGTGTTTGTTGGGTGTGGGGATTGTTATAGTTCGTGACACCACCCACGGTTGTGGTGATTGCACCACCGCTGCTCAGTGTGGGGGTCCCGGGGATGGTGATGCGGAGCAGCCAGGTGTTGTGTTGCCCCTCCGTGGGTAGGGGTGGGTGATCCCGGGGGCCCAGTGAAGAGATGTGAAGTGTAGGGCCTGGAGGGCGCAGGGACGCGGGGGCAGCGCTGTGCCTTGCGGCACTGTGGTACTCACTCAGCCTGAGACTTGGACACAGTTTGTACGGTAAACCAAACGGCTGGTAGGACGGTCCCACAGACGGCTGCACCTGCACTCCCGGTAGGTGACGGTGATGTCTCTCTTCCTTGCACCTGTGTTGACTGATGGTAGCGGTGGATTCCCTCCGGTTACCCGCTCCCCGACTGCAATCTGGGCCGGAGGAGCTCTACACTTTGCCCGCAGGCGCTGGCCCTGGGGAAACTGGTGCCCTGGCGGTGGCGGTGTCTCCCCTGTAATGGTCGGGCTGTTGCCGTCAATCGGGACTTGGTTGCTGGGGGGATCTACGTCCCCTTCACTGACGGATTCGGCAAATTTGGCGACTCCTAGCCTTGCCGGGGGTCCGAGAGGCCCCTGCCCTGGTGCTGACTGTCCTTCGGAACACTGCTCCAGACCACCGGGCACACAGCCAACGGGGTCCTTCCAGGAACTTCCAAACGGTCCCCCTCCGAACAGTCACCGCCGTCGCTGACCTTGCTGTTCTAGCCCTACACACAGCTGGGCTCTCAGGCTCTGTGCACTCTCTGCGCTCTCTCCACTTCTTGCTTTCCTCCTTTTCCACTTTCCTTTCCTTCACTTTCACTTCTTGTTGTTTACTCTAGCCCCTGCCTGGGCTAAGCTGCTTCTTTACTCAAGCTCCTCCTGAGCTAATCTCTGCTCTTCACTCAAGCTCCTCCTGAGCTAGTCTCTGCTCTTCACTCAAGCTCCTCCTGAGCTAGTCTGCCTGGTAACTTCCTGCCTCCAGAGTTGTGAGCTCCTTGGTGGGCGGAGCCAACCGCCTGGCCCACCCCCTGGTGTGCATCACAGACTCCTGGAGGGAGGCAACAAGGATTTCTGGTTAGCAGGTGTGCCTACCTGGAGTGTGGGGTGTGGTGGTGTTGTTATCTGTGTCCCCTGGCTTGCCCAGGGCGACACATTCCCCCTTAGCAAAATGCAGACCGTCCGCGGGCTGCCGTCCTACACCGGTTTTATTTTTCTGTAAAAAGGGGATAACAGGGTTAAACATAACATAAGCATAACATTTTTAATCAACTCTTCCCAAGACGGGAGGCACATTTATTTAAAGTTTCAACGGTGTACGGTCACGGTTTCCGCTCTCTCCCACCCAAGCAACCTGGCCCTGATGCTGCCCCTAAAACCCAGGCAGCACCCCTTGACCCACAGTCCAGCACAAGTCACCCGAGCGGGATCTGTCCTTCCCTCCAGAGGGTAGCCACCGGTCCCTTTGGTGGCTGGGCCCTGGCCTGCTCTGCTCAGGGCCCTCCCTCCAACCTGCCTCTCCGGAGGCGGCATTGCGGAAACGGTAACGGTACCCAACATATTTACAAGCCACTAACGTTTGTGGTTGCCCTGCAGAGTTCACGGGCTTGTCCATGGTTAGTTCCCATGCATTTTTAAACTTTTAACGGTCCCCACGGGGACAACGGTGCCGGCTCCTGCCGGTTGCTAATCACAGCTGACAATCAGGTGAAAACTCGGTTCAATCAGTGTTTTTCATTTTTCAAAACTTTCAACAAACTTTCAAACAAACAAAGCGCTGGTCCCTACGGGGACGGTGCTGCGGGCCTCCATTGCCCTACTCCGGTCCTGCTGCTGCTTCATCCGAGGGAGGGGGTGCAGAGCTCATCTTGCCCTCCGGGCTGCCCCTCAGCTTTACATCCAGGGCAAACCACCCCCTCTCTCCGCAGTGCCGAGTGTACCGCACCATGTCTCCCGGGATAAGATTGCGGCCAGGATGCTCTTCGGGCAGGTGAGCATGCACATCCCGCCGGGCTACAAATACCTCGGCCTCCAGGCCCGGTTCGTATATGAACCCGTAGCCCCGGCGGATATCGAATCGCCTCACCTGCCCCTCGTAGAACGGGCCCCGGACACGGAAGGTCGCTTGCCGCAGGTTCTCCTTTTCCCGTATGACTCGGGCCACCAGCTCGGCTTTCCTACGCTCCCTCTCCGCGATCTCCAGGCCCAGCTTGGTCGGCTCCCTGTCCCAGTATGGCTCCGGCGCACGGGTTGAGCCCCGCGGGACATTCAGCACGTTACCCACTGTCAGGAAGGTGGGTGGCGTATCCCGCGGTGTCATGGCCTTGGGCGCTGCCTTGCAGCAACAACCCGGCGCCACCTCAGCCGAGGTGTGGGGGATGGGCACAGGGGCTTTCCGCAGTTGGGCCTTCGGCTCGGAGCGGGTCATCGGCTCCGGCTCGGGGAACTGCTCGGGGACTGTCTCTGGCGCAATCTTCGGGGCCTTCCATGGCAATGCCTCCGGTTTGCTTCGGGCTCCGGCTACAGGTCGGTCCGACGGGGCGGACGGGCTGGGTATCGCTACCGGTTGCGGTGGCAGCGGGCCTAGTGGCGGGGTCACGGCCTCCGAGACGGGTGGCGAAGGAGGCAACGGGGGGAGAGGGCTTGGACCGGGTCCCTCAGCCGCAGCGACCGGTCCCTCCGAGACATAGGGGCGTGGGTCACTCACCCTCCCTTCCTCCGCTTCCTCCTCGCGTCTCCGCATGGCTGCCAAAACGTCCGCCATGTCGGTCTCCCACTCCTCCAGGAGGAGCTGCATTTTGACCTGCAGCCTTAGATGGAGCTGCGCGGTCCGGATCTCCACCCACGCTGCGGTTCCCGGTGCGGGGGCCACGGTGTTTCGGGACGGCATCCACATGGTGTCTTTGCTGTTTGCTTCCAGGAACGGGATGTTTGCAGAGTCCTGGCGTCCCTGCTTTTATAGCGGCGACTACATGCCGCCAGCCGCCATCGCGTCCCCCTTAGCTCTTTCCGGCCCCTCCTCTCTCGGGGCGGAGTTTTGGCCTTCGCGCCTCTACTGCTCGAGAAGACGCTCGAGCAGGAACTTTTCGCGCCAAAGATGGCGACTTCTGAAATTTTTCTGCCGGATACCTCCGGCGGTAACAAGGCGCACCTCTACCAGACGGCAGAGCGGTAAGATCCTGTTCGTGACGCCAAGTTGTCGCGGGCGGGGAGGAGGGTGTCAGCACACCGCGCTCACCCCTTCTGCTCGGGTCCGGCAGTTGCTCCTGGTGGCTCGAGCTGCGGGCCGGATCCCGGGGTGTCTCGAGCGACACTCCTCGCCCGTGAGTGAAAGGGGGGTGTTTGTTGGGTGTGGGGATTGTTATAGTTCGTGACGCCACCCACGGTTGTGGTGATTGCACCACCGCTGCTCAGTGTGGGGGTCCCGGGGATGGTGATGCGGAGCAGCCAGGTGTTGTGTTGCCCCTCCGTGGGTAGGGGTGGGTGATCCCGGGGCCCAGTGAAGAGATGTGAAGTGTAGGGCCTGGAGGGCGCAGGGACGCGGGGGCAGCGCTGTGCCTTGCGGCACTGTGGTACTCACTCAGCCTGAGACTTGGACACAGTTTGTACGGTAAACCAAACGGCTGGTAGGACGGTCCCACAGACGGCTGCACCTGCACTCCCGGTAGGTGACGGTGATGTCTCTCTTCCTTGCACCTGTGTTGACTGATGGTAGCGGTGGATTCCCTCCGGTTACCCACTCCCCGACTGCAATCTGGGCCGGAGGAGTTCTACACTTTGCCCGCAGGCGCTGGCCCTGGGGAAACTGGTGCCCTGGCGGTGGCGGTGTCTCCCCTGTAATGGTCGGGCTGTTGCCGTCAATCGGGACTTGGTTGCTGGGGGATCTACGTCCCCTTCACTGACGGATTCGGCAAATTTGGCGACTCCTAGCCTTGCCGGGGTCCGAGAGGCCCCTGCCCTGGTGCTGACTGTCCTTCGGAACACTGCTCCAGACCACCGGGCACACAGCCAACGGGGTCCTTCCAGGAACTTCCAAACGGTCCCCCTCCGAACAGTCACCGCCGTCGCTGACCTTGCTGTTCTAGCCCTACACACAGCTGGGCTCTCAGGCTCTGTGCACTCTCTGCGCTCTCTCCACTTCTTGCTTTCCTCCTTTTCCACTTTCCTTTCCTTCACTTTCACTTCTTGTTGTTTACTCTAGCCCCTGCCTGGGCTAAGCTGCTTCTTTACTCAAGCTCCTCCTGAGCTAATCTCTGCTCTTCACTCAAGCTCCTCCTGAGCTAGTCTCTGCTCTTCACTCAAGCTCCTCCTGAGCTAGTCTGCCTGGTAACTTCCTGCCTCCAGAGTTGTGAGCTCCTTGGTGGGCGGAGCCAACCGCCTGGCCCACCCCCTGGTGTGCATCACAGACTCCTGGAGGGAGGCAACAAGGATTTCTGGTTAGCAGGTGTGCCTACCTGGAGTGTGGGGTGTGGTGGTGTTGTTATCTGTGTCCCCTGGCTTGCCCAGGGCGACACACGAGCACCACTTGTGGAAAAGGAAGGAGCATCTTCACACTAGGGCAGTTACTCCCAGGCACAGCTTGGGTTAAACAGCACAGTCAGGACCTTGGTCCAGGTATTTTTCTTCCTCACACTTCTGGAGCACTGCAAGACCGGCAGGCAGCTCAGCCCGGGCTCTACACAGCTACAGTGGATTCTAGGGTCTTTGGAGAGTGCAAGAAACACCCACAGCCTGTTCCACATTCCATCCACGAGATTGGAGGGACCCCAACCAGAAAGGGGACACAATGGGAACACCGGCGGTGACCTCTGAATTATCCGGGATCGGTTGAGGCCCATCACGGCAGAGACCGGCACTCCAAGGGTGTTCAACTGGACTGTTAGTAAAAGACCTTGAACCGCAATCATTGTGTCAGCCCATCAATGCCAGCGCCCCACGCTCCGGCGCCAACGGCCACTACCCTCCTCTTCATCCTCCCTGGGGCCTAGCTCTACCTGTGGGAAGCTGAAACATCCCGGCTGCTATACCATACGCCCCAGAGGACAACACCCACAGCGGCTGCTAATCCCTGGCCACGTACCACAGGTGGCATCACGAGTCAACTACTACTCCCAACTTCCTCATCCCATCATCTATTCCCCTTTTGTGGACACCTTGGGGTCCCGAAACCGGGCAGGGCCACCCGTGACATCCCCTAACCGTCACCGGCTTGGTGATGAGTATTCCCCAAGACCCTGTGGGGTGCTCCACCTGCACTGATCTCTGCTTATGCTGACCTCATCTGCTGCTTGCACTGATCTCTGCTTATGCTGACCTCATCTGCTGCTGGCACTGATCTCTGCTTATTCTGACCTCATCTGCTGCTGGCACTGATCTCTGCTTATTCTGACCTCATCTGCTGCTTGCACTGATCTCTGCCTATGCTGACCTCATCTGCTGCTGGCACTGATCTCTGCTTATTCTGACCTCATCTGCTGCTGGCACTGATCTCTGCTTATTCTGACCTCATCTGCTGCTGGCACTGATCTCTGCTTATTTTGACCTCATCTGCTACCTGCACTGATCTCTGCTTATTTTGACCTAATCTGCTGCCTTCACTGACCTCTGTTTACCTCAACCTCACCTGCTGCCCCCCGACATATGTTTATGCTGATCCCACTTGCTGCCTGCCCTTCCATCTGTTGACCTTGACCTCAGCTGCTGTCTGCTTTAACCTCTGCTTGCCCTTGACTAGACCATTTGAATCGGATTCCCTATGGCATTGTTGCTAGCGAAGGTGCCCCCAGAGCAATCAGTGGGTCAGAATGTCTGTAGACATCCTTTTGGAGGGTTATACCAAGTTAATATGTTATCATCTATCTGCAGGATAAGGAGTAACTTATTGATCACTGGGCTCCGTCTGTTGTGACCCCCAGTGATCTCGATAACTGGGCACTGTGGAGAATAAATAGAGCAGAGGTTCGCATGTGTGACCTACAATCCTTTCCCGGGATCACTAGGCATCTCAGCAGTTGGACTCCCAACAATCAATAAGTTATCCTCTATCCTATCCATAGGATATCATTTATTGACCTGGTACAGACTCTGGTAAGCCCCCCCAGACTCCAACTTATGGGTGAGTTACAAGCAGGGTGCTGGTTTTGCAGGCCTTCATCAGGCGCTGAGGAGTGAACGTCTTTATTGTAACAGTTGCCTATCGGTGATCTGGGCCCAGTGGGTTGATAAATTATTTGTTTGGCAGAAAGACAACGTAAAGAAGAGCAGGTTCTCCAGCACCATGGGTCGGGTACTGTGCACACAACTATGATGGTTACGACCTATCATCCCTGAATCATCAGCTTCATCTCCATCCATGCAGCCCATGGACATGTGATTGTTTTGGCTCCAGAGTCCGGGGGAGGATCACACATAAAATTTGCATCCATTTCCATGATGGGCACCCCCTTGGGCGTCAGGGTTGTGTGCAATGACATTTACACTGTATTTCTGCAGAATACATTGGATAATCCCTGTGAAAGCTGAGCTGACATCTGACCTCCAGCTCGGCAGCCGGCTCGTACTGGGAGACCCTGTGGTGCACACGTGGATTCTGCATCTAGATATCTGTATTATACAAGCCGTGCCGGCATGAGGCCGTCCGAATAGCAAGACACGACAAAGACGTGCTCCGGAGCGAAACGTAACACTGACACACGGGGGCAGCCATCAGGCCGAGGAAGGGGACACAGTCAGCAAAGTGTACACCTGTCTGTCAGGGGCACAATGCTGCCGATCCTATGATTCATGGAAGTGGCATGTAACAATATTCATGCAAACCTTCAGGTTTATCAGTCTTTCTCATGGTCGCTAAATGTCAGAATGTTTTAGATTAAGTTATTTTTGTGCATTACATCACTTATCCTGTACTGATCCTGAGTTATATCCTGTATTATACTCCAGAGCTGCACTCACTATTCTGCTGGTGCAGTCACTGTGTACATACAAGAATGCATCTCAATAAATTAGAATATCATCAAAAAGTTAATATATTTCAGTAATTCAATACAAAAAGTGAAACATATTATATAGAGTAATTACACAGAGGGATCTATTTATACTATATAGAGTCATTACACACAGAGGGATTTATTTCTATATATTATATAGAGTAATACACAGAGGGATTTATTTCTATATATTATAGAGTCATTACACACAGAGGGATCTATTTCTATATACTATATAGTCATTACACACAGAGGGATCTATTCCTATATTATATAGAGTCATTACACACAGAGAGATCTATTTCTATATATTGTATAAAGTCATTACACACAGAGGGATCTATTTCTATATATTATATAGAGTCATTACACACAGAGGGATCTATTTCTATATATTCTAGAGAGTCATTACACACAGAATGATCTATTCCTATATATTATATAGAGTCATTACACACAGAGGGATCTATTTTTATATATTCTATAGAATCATTACACACAGAGTGATATATTTCTATATATTATATAGAGACATTACACACAGAGGGATCTATTCCTATATATTATATAGAGTCATTACACACAGGGGGATCTATTCCTATATATTATATAGAGTCATTACACACAGAGGGATCTATTCCTATATATTATATAGAGTCATTACACACAGGGGGTTCTATTCCTATATATTATATAGAGTCATTACACAGAGTGATCTATTCCTATATATTATATAGAGTCATTACACAGAGTGATCTATTCCTATATATTATATAGTCATTACACACAGAGGGATCTATTTCAAGTGTTTTTTTTTCTGTTAATGTTGATGATTATGGCTTACAGCCATATATTATAGAGTCGTTACACACAGAGGAATTTATTTCGATATATTCTATAGAGTCATTACACAGAGTGATCTGTTTCTATATATTATATAGAGTCATTACACACAGAGGGATCTATTCCAATATATTATATAGAGTCATTACACACAGAGGGATCTATTCCTATATATTATATAGAGTCATTACACACAGGGGGTTCTATTCCTATATATTATATAGAGTCATTACACAGAGTGATCTATTCCTATATATTATATAGAGTCATTACACACAGAGGGCTCTATTCTTATATATTATAGTCATTACACAGAGTGATCTATTCCTATATATTATATAGAGTCATTACACACAGAGGGATCTATTCCTATATATTATATAGAGTCATTACACACAGGGGGATCTATTCCTATATATTATAGAGTCATTACACACAGAGGGATCTATTCCTATATATTATATAGAGTCATTACACACAGGGGGTTCTATTCCTATATATTATATAGAGTCATTACACAGAGTGATCTATTCCTATATATTATATAGAGTCATTACACAGAGTGATCTATTCCTATATATTATATAGTCATTACACACAGAGGGATCTATTTCAAGTGTTTTTTTTTCTGTTAATGTTGATGATTATGGCTTACAGCCATATATTATAGAGTCGTTACACACAGAGGAATTTATTTCGATATATTCTATAGAGTCATTACACAGAGTGATCTGTTTCTATATATTATATAGAGTCATTACACACAGAGGGATCTATTCCAATATATTATATAGAGTCATTACACACAGAGGGATCTATTCCTATATATTATATAGAGTCATTACACACAGGGGGTTCTATTCCTATATATTATATAGAGTCATTACACAGAGTGATCTATTCCTATATATTATATAGAGTCATTACACACAGAGGGATCTATTCTTATATATTATAGTCATTACACAGAGTGATCTATTCCTATATATTATATAGAGTCATTACACACAGAGGGATCTATTCCTATATATTATATAGAGTCATTACACACAGGGGGATCTATTCCTATATATTATAGAGTCATTACACACAGAGGGATCTATTCCTATATATTATATAGAGTCATTACACACAGGGGGATCTATTCCTATATATTATATAGAGTCATTACACACAGAGGGATCTATTCCTATATATTATATAGAGTCATTACACACAGGGGGTTCTATTCCTATATATTATATAGAGTCATTACACAGAGTGATCTATTCCTATATATTATATAGAGTCATTACACAGAGTGATCTATTCCTATATATTATATAGAGTCATTACACAGAGTGATCTATTCCTATATATTATATAGAGTCATTACACACAGAGGGATCTATTCCTATATATTATATAGAGACATTACACACAGAGGGATCTATTTCTATATATTATATAGAGTCATTACACACAGAGGGATCTATTCCTATATATTATATAGAGTCATTACACAGAGAGATCTATTCCTATATATTATATAGTCATTACACACAGAGGGATCTATTTCTATATATTATATAGAGTCATTACACACAGAGGGATCTATTCCTATATATTATATAGAGTCATTACACAGAGAGATCTATTCCTATATATTATATAGTCATTACACACAGGGGGATCTATTCCTATATATTATATAGAGTCATTACACAGAGAGATCTATTTCAAGTGTTTTTTTTTCTGTTAATGTTGATGATTATGGCTTACAGCCATATATTATAGAGTCGTTACACACAGAGGAATTTATTTCGATATATTCTATAGAGTCATTACACAGAGTGATCTGTTTCTATATATTATATAGAGTCATTACACACAGAGGGATCTATTCCAATATATTATATAGAGTCATTACACACAGAGGGATCTATTCCTATATATTATATAGAGTCATTACACACAGGGGGTTCTATTCCTATATATTATATAGAGTCATTACACAGAGTGATCTATTCCTATATATTATATAGAGTCATTACACACAGAGGGATCTATTCCTATATATTATATAGAGTCATTACACACAGGGGGTTCTATTCCTATATATTATATAGAGTCATTACACAGAGTGATCTGTTTCTATATATTATATAGAGTCAATCATGGCACGGGCGGGGAGGGGACGCTGCGCTCACCCACTGCTCGGGTCCGGCTGCTGCTGCTGCTTGCTCGGTCGGTGGCTCGAGCGGTGGGCCGACTCCCGGGGACTCGAGCGGCGCTTCTCGCCCGTGAGTGAAAGGGATGGTCTGGGTGTAGGGATATTGTCCGTGATGCCACCCACGGTTCGTGGTGAGGTTGGGACACCACCGCTGCTCTGCTCAGGGATCCCGGGAGCGTTGGCAGGGAGCAGCTGAGATGTTTTCTCCCCTCCGTGGGTAGGGGGTTTTTGGTGGTCCCGGGGCCCAGTGGTGGAGGTCGGAAGGTGGGTTGCGGGGCCTGGCTGGGTGCAGGGTCGCGGGGCAGCGCAGTGCCAGACGGCACGGTGATACTTACTCAGCCAGTAACGCACACGGAGTCTCTGGTAAAACGGCTGGATGGACGAGTCCCACAGATGGCTGCGGCGGTCACTTCCGGTAGGTTGGCGGTAACTGTCTTTCCCTGCACCGGTGTTCGGTTCTCGGCCCCAATGGCTTCCTACTGATAGCCCGCTCCCCAGCGGTATGTTGGTCAAGGGAGCCCTTCCTTTGCCTGCAGGCTCTGGCCCCGGGAGCTCCAGCTCTGGCAGTAGCTCTATCTCCCTCACGGTTTGGACGGTTGCCTTCAGTCGGGTCTCTACTGCCGGGAAACCCCAGGGGTTCCCGCCGCCGACAGACTCGACCGGTTTCACGGTGACTCCCAGCCAGGTCGGGGTCCGTAGGCCCCGCCGGATGGTGCCGGCCTCTCCACCGCCCGTCCCCGGTCCTCATGGCTGTCCGTCAACTGGCCTCTCCTGCAGACGGTCACCACCGTCTGCCAACCTCGCTGTCAGGTGCCCGGGCCACGCACCCGGACACGGCCAGTCAGTTCCTCCACTACTACCTCCTCACTCTACAACAACTCAAACTCAACTGCCTTCCTTTTTCCGCCTCCAGGACGGTGAACTCCTCGGTGGGTGGAGCCAACCGCCCGGCTCCGCCCCACCTGGTGTGGACATCAGCCCCTGGAGGAAGGCAACAAGGATTTGTGTCTGACCTTGATGTTCCTAACCGGGGTGTAGGGTGTGTTGTTGCAGTACCTGTGACGTCCTGGCTTGTCCAGGGCGCCACAATTTACACACAGAGGGATCTATTCTTATATATTATATAGAGTCATTACACAGAGTGATCTATTCCTATATATTATATAGAGTCATTACACACAGAGGGATCTATTCCTATATATTATATAGAGTCATTACACACAGGGGGATCTATTCCTATATATTATATAGAGTCATTACACAGAGTGATCTATTCCTATATATTATATAGAGTCATTACACAGAGTGATCTATTCCTATATATTATATAGAGTCATTACACACAGAGGGATCTATTCCTATATATTATATAGAGACATTACACACAGAGGGATCTATTTCTATATATTATATAGAGTCATTACACACAGAGGGATCTATTCCTATATATTATATAGAGTCATTACACAGAGAGATCTATTCCTATATATTATATAGTCATTACACACAGAGGGATCTATTTCTATATATTATATAGAGTCATTACACACAGAGGGATCTATTCCTATATATTATATAGAGTCATTACACAGAGAGATCTATTCCTATATATTATATAGTCATTACACACAGGGGGATCTATTCCTATATATTATATAGAGTCATTACACAGAGAGATCTATTTCAAGTGTTTTTTTCTGTTAATGTTGATGATTATGGCTTACAGCCAATGAAAACCCAAAAGTCAATATCTCAGAAAATGGGACGCGGGATGAAGGGACCAGACCCGCTGCACGCTAGCAAGTGCTATGTGTCGGTCGCACTTGGCGCTAGCTGTCGCACTGCTGCACACCCTTAAGGGCTGAAAATATACTTGACCCGCCTGCCAGTCCTGGTGAGGGGAGACTTTAACAGAGCCCTTCCCAGGCAGCAAACAGCGCAGCGGCTGGCGACCGGGCACACAGGAGCAGATGGGACAAGCACATCAAGAAAATAACTAAACAGAACAGGAAACAAAACCTAAGGCTGATACTACGGCAAAAACCAAAAGGGAGATGACAACAAAGATAAGCTGTAACCTACAGCAATAGAGCAAGGGGAAAACCTCAGAGACCCAGCACAGAGGGAACCAGCCAAACCACCCCACACTGCTGAATTAATCAGCACCTAAGGAAGGCAGATTGCAGGTTTAGATCTGCCTCCTTAAACCAATGGGACTCGCTGAAGCAATGTCTATTCCCCACCCTCTGTCCATAGAACATCAGAATGAGAGAAGGAAAGTGGAATGGAGGAACCTCCCACCGTTGCTAGTGTGGAGTGGGTCTGGTCCTGTCATCCCGCATCACATTTTGTGAGATAATGACTTTTGGGTTTTCATTGGCTGTAAGCCATAATCCTCAACATTAACAGAAATAAACACTTGAAATAGATCCCTCTGTGTGTAATGACTCTATATAATATAAAGAAATAGATTACTCTGTGTGTAATGACTCTATATATAGTATATAGGAATAGATTCCTCTGTGTGTAATGACTCTAAAGCAGGCTTTAAACGCTACGATATATCTAACGAGATGTCGGCGGGGTCACGTCATAGGTGACGCACATCCGGCAACATTAGTGATATTCGTATACAAGAAAAATAGAAGTCTTTAATTTTGCCTAAGTATCATTACATCCCTTGATCAATAATTAACAAGTGAAGCGCGCTATAGTGCACATAAAAAGTTTTATTAGACACAGTATACAAGGGATATATCATGAATAGGATATATACAGGTTTTAGACAGAGACAAGCGAAAAAATCCCCATATGGGGCCACATGCAAAGTAATTGCCAAGTGATCTCCCTGATACATAAAGTGCTGTGTGTTAAATCCAAGTCTTATGCATATGAACAAATCCCAGCCATTACTTAGTACAAAATACTGAACAAAGTCAGATAATTACAGGCTAGAGAGCCAAAATGCGATAACAGCAACACCAGCACTATAGAAAAGAAGCAGGGAGCTTACCAATAGGGACATAAAGCATGTGGACACACATGGGGAAAAGTCCCAACACGTGTTTCGTGTGACTTCCTCAGGGGACAGCTTGTCTCTGTCTAAAACCTGTATATATCCTATTCATGATATATCCCTTGTATACTGTGTCTAATAAAACTTTTTATGTGCACTATAGCGCGCTTCACTTGTTAATTATTGATCAAGGGATGTAATGATACTTAGGCAAAATTAAAGACTTCTATTTTTCTTGTATACGTGTATTTCCATTGAAGTTGTTGCCTTTACTTCTAATGAAGTCCATTTATACTGCTCTGGTTGTTCTGTTAACATTAGTGATATTGTAGCATAAATCGATAAGAAGGGGGGGAGGGCACCACCTGACGGATCTTAATGATCCATTAATAGAAACAAACAGGGATCACCTTAACACACCCAAATTAGACATGGAGCTAAGAGAAAAGACGGTGTGCAAAAAGCCAGGGATACACCTGTATAATTGTGCAAAAGGTCTTTATTTATAAAGCAAACATTATGTGGACACAAACATGTTAAAACCACTTAAAAAGGCATATGAAGCCTATATAAACCGTGTTTATCCCCTGTAAGGGATAAAACATCCCCCTGGCACAATAAAAGGTCACAAGGTTAACCTAGTAGGGCTGCATGCAATACATAAGAGATCCTAGTGGTAAAGCATTATAGTTGATATAAGCATATTGGATTAAATAACAAATACATTTGCACAAGGTAGAACAGCCGCCAGATCAACATGGACCATAGTATCAGTACAAAGTATCAGCATAGGTAGCAGCCAAAGTAATACAAAGGACCCTAGGATCACCAATTTACCAGCCCATACTGGAGACACCAAGAATCAGAGTCCAAATAATAGCCAGGGTGGGGTAGGAAAGTCCCCACGCGTATCGCTGTCACCTGGGACAGCTTCGTCAGGGGTAGGATGTGCCCACATAGAGGGCTGGGGTTTAAATAACCCAACAAATTATCGTGACAGCTGTTTGAAAGCCCACCTGATAGTTGAAAACGCCGCGTTCAGCATGTCCCCGGCGTCCCGGAAGTCACATGCACGCCAGCGTCCAATCAGGAAGAGGGAAGGGATTATTGGGTGTTTTCGGGTACCGCGCATGCGCGGGACTCCGAAAACATGGCGGCCGCCATGTAAGGAGACAGAAGAGCTTATAGGTTCCGTTTTTTGAAGAAGAGGATGTTTTGTATCAGAAATACATAGTGAGTAGGTCACTATAAGCTCTTCTGTCTCCTTACATGGCGGCCGCCATGTTTTCGGAGTCCCGCGCATGCGCGGTACCCGAAAACACCCAATAATCCCTTCCCTCTTCCTGATTGGACGCTGGCGTGCATGTGACTTCCGGGACGCCGGGGACATGCTGAACGCGGCGTTTTCAACTATCAGGTGGGCTTTCAAACAGCTGTCACGATAATTTGTTGGGTTATTTAAACCCCAGCCCTCTATGTGGGCACATCCTACCCCTGACGAAGCTGTCCCAGGTGACAGCGATACGCGTGGGGACTTTCCTACCCCACCCTGGCTATTATTTGGACTCTGATTCTTGGTGTCTCCAGTATGGGCTGGTAAATTGGTGATCCTAGGGTCCTTTGTATTACTTTGGCTGCTACCTATGCTGATACTTTGTACTGATACTATGGTCCATGTTGATCTGGCGGCTGTTCTACCTTGTGCAAATGTATTTGTTATTTAATCCAATATGCTTATATCAACTATAACTATTTTGCACACCGTCTTTTCTCTTAGCTTGATATCGTAGCATGTGACAGCTATGTGCTACGGTGAACGAGCAGAAATACTCACCTTCTCGTTCATCGTTGACACTTCGCTCATTTTCAAAAAAGCGAACGTCCGGTTGTTCATTGTTCCCGTGGCAGCACATGTCGCGGGCGGAGGAGGGGACGCTGTGCTCTCCCACTGCTCGGGTCCGGCTGCCGCTGCTCTGCGGCTGCTGCTGCTCGGTGGCTCGAGCGATGGGCCGGATCCCGGGGACTCGAGCGGCGCTCCTCGCCCGTGAGTGAAAAGGGGTGGTTTGGTTTTGGGGATATTGTCCGTGACGCCACCCACGGTTGTGGTGATTGTGTGGACACCACCGCTGCTCTGGACGGGGATCCCGGGAGCGGTGACAGGGAGCAGCTTTGTTGTTATTTCTCCCCTCCGTGGGTAGGGGGTTGGTTGTCCCGGGGCCCGGTGATGGGGTAAGGGTTGGATGACAGGCGGGTTGCGGGGCCTGATGAGGTGCAGGGTCGCAGGGGCAGCGCTGTGCCACACGGCACGGTGGTACTCATTCAGCCCAATGATGATGACACAGTTCACGGTAAAACAAGCGGCTGGATGGACGGGTCCCTCGGACGGCTGCGGTGTTGTTGTTCCCTGCAGGTTAGCGGTGACTGTCTCTCCCTGCAGCTATGTTCTATGTTGATTCCAATGGGTTCCCACCGGTAACCCGCTCCCCGACTTGGATGTAGGCCGGAGGAGCCCCTTTTGCCCGCAGGCGCTGGCCCTGGGAAACAGTTGCCCTTGGCGGTGGCGGTGTCTCCCCTTCACGGTTGGACGGTTGCCTTCTGTCGGGACTTGACTGTTTGGAAACCCGGAGGTCCCCTTCACTAACGGATTCGGCAACTTCACGGCGACTCCTAGCCTTGCCGGGGTCCGAAAGGCCCCTGCCACTGGTGCTGGCTTCTCTTTGTGTACCCGTCCGGTACCGCCGGGCCACCACCCGTCCACGGTCCTTACGGTAGACTCCAATCGGCCACTCCTGCAGACGGTCACCACCGTCTGCCAACCTTGCTGTTCTGTCCGGGCCACACACCCGGACCAACTTCAGGCTCTTTTCTGTCACTTTTCTCCTCTCTACTACTTGCCTCCTTCCACTTCCTCCTCTAAAACTCTATCTGCCTGTGTTTTTCCTGCTCCAGGACTGTGAACTCCTTGGTGGGTGGAGACCAACCGCCTGGCTCCACCCCCTGGTGTGAACATCAGCCCCTGGGGGAAGGCAACAAGGGTTTTGTGTCTGACCTTGATGTGCCTACAGGGAGTGTGGGGTGTTGTGGTTGTTGTTCTCTGTGGCCCCTGGCTTGTCCAGGGCGCCACATTCCCCCTTAGTTAAATGCAGACCGTCCGCGGGCTGCCCGTCCATCACCGGTTTTATTTTCCCCAACTGAAAAATATAAAAAGGTAAAAACGGTAATACACTTACAATTAAAATAACATCTTCCCACATCGGGAGGTACTCTTACTTAAACGTTACGGTAATGGTTACGGCTTCCGCTCTCACCCACCCAAGCAACCTGGCCCTGATGCTGCCCCTAAGCAAATAGGCAGCACCCCTTGACCCCAGTCCTGCACAAATTGCCCGAGCGGGTTCTGTCCTTTCCAAGGGACCCACGTCCATGGGGAGCCCCTGGAACCCCCAGAGGGTAGCCACCGGTTCCGGTGGTGGCTGGGCCCCAGCCTGCTCCACTGCGGGCCCTCCCTCCAACCTGCCTCTCCGGAGGCGGCAACGGTTGAAGCTGCAACAGCATTTTTATTTACAAGCCACTAAGTTTGTGGTTGCCCTGCTAGTTCTCAGGCATGTTCATAGGAGTTCCTATGTGAACTTGTAAAGGGGGTCCCAACGGGGACCAGTTGCCGGTTACGACCGGTTCCAAATCAGGGTGCAATCAGGTGACTTTTCACGGTTATCATTGACTTATCATTCATTCCTTTAAAACTTTAAAAACTTTAAAACTTTTCAACTTCAAACACACTGGTGGTCCCAACGGGGACGGTGACAACGGTGCTCCGCTGCCATTATGGTGCACCTTCGTCCTCCCCACCCGGCTCTGGGTGGAAGAACACGGGCACCAGCCCCTCCAGCGCATAGCAGGCGCGGCGAGGAAGGGCCGCCCGATACCCGTTATTTCCACTCCGGGGGATGTAAGTGGCCTCCATGTCATGCAGGGCGACGACTCCTTCATCTTCTTCCGAAACGGGCTCGGTGTCAGGCCCGGAATCACTATCGTCCATCCCTGCGCCAGGCGGGTTGCCGCCAGCTGCCGCAGCTTCCAGGCTCGCCACTCTCTCGGCCACTGTTACGAAGGGGTGTACGCCCGACGGGCCAGACGTAGCGCGGTGCACGGGCAAGGAGGACGGAGGCGGCATGAGGGCCAGGGGCAGACCGGGTCCCTCAGCCGCAACGGCCGGTCCCTCGGGGACACAGGGGCGTGGGTCACTCACCAGCTCCTCCATCATGGCCTCCATTCCATACACCCGTGCGACTGCAGCTACCTCCTCCACCTCCGCGGTCCACTGCTCCATCAGCCTACAGATCTGGCTCCGGTAGTGCTGACAGATCCCTGCCGTTCGGGCCCTCAGCCATGCCGCTATCCCGGGAACCGGCTCGGTAGCCTCCGCATAGCTAGGTGGAGCAGACATTCTTTGCAAGGGTCAGCGGATCGTGGGGTTCCGGCGTCCCTATCTGTACAGCCGCGAGCTACATGCGGCCAGACGCCATTTCGTCCCCCCTTAGCCTCTTTTCGGCTCCTCCTCGACAGGGGCGGGGTTTTGGCCTTCGCGCCTGCACTAATCGAGGAGATGCTCGAGCGGGAACTTTTCGCGCCAAAGATGGCGGCTTCTGAAATTTTTCGGCCGGACACCTCCGGCGGTAACAAGGCGCACCTCTACCAGACAGCAGAGCGGTAAGATCCTGTTCGTGACGCCAAGTTGTCGCGGGCGGAGGAGGGGACGCTGCGCTCTCCCACTGCTCGGGTCCGGCTGCCGCTGCTCTGCGGCTGCTGCTGCTCGGTGGCTCGAGCGATGGGCCGGATCCCGGGGACTCGAGCGGTGCTCCTCGCCCGTGAGTGAAAAGGGGTGGTTTTGGTTTTAGGGATATTGTCCGTGACGCCACCCACGGTTGTGGTGATTTTGGGGACACCACCGCTGCTCTAGACGGGGATCCCGGGAGCGGTGACAGGGAGCAGCTGAGTTGTTATTTCTCCCCTCCGTGGGTAGGGGGGTTGGTTGTCCCGGGGCCCGGTGATGGGGTAAGGGTTGGATGACAGGCGGGTTGCGGGGCCTGATGAGGTGCAGGGTCGCAGGGGCAGCGCTGTGCCGCACGGCACGGAGGTACTCACTCAGCCCAATGATGATGACACAGTTCACGGTAAAACAAGCGGCTGGATGGACGGGTCCCTCGGACGGCTGCGGTGTTGTTGTTCCCTGCAGGTTAGCGGTGACTGTCTCTCCCTGCACCTATGTTCTATGTTGATTCCGATGGGTTCCCACCGGTAACCCGCTCCCCGACTTGGATGTAGGCCGGAGGAGCCCCTTTTGCCCGCAGGCGCTGGCCCTGGGAAACGGTTGCCCTTGGCGGTGGCGGTGTCTCCCCTTCACGGTTGGACGGTTGCCTTCTGTCGGGACTTGACTGTTTGGAAACCCGGAGGTCCCCTTCACTAACGGATTCGGCAACTTCACGGCGACTCCTAGCCTTGCCGGGGTCCGAAAGGCCCCTGCCAATGGTGCTGGCTTCTCTTTGTGTACCGGTCCGGTACCGCTGGGCCACCACCCGTCCACGGTCCTTACGGTAGACTCCAATCGGCCACTCCTGCAGACGGTCACCACCGTCTGCCAACCTTGCTGTTCTGTCCGGGCCACACACCCGGACCAACTTCAGGCTCTTTTCTGTCACTTTTCTCCTCTCAACTACTTTCCTCCTTCCACTTCCTCCTCCAAACTCTATCTGCCTGTGTTTTCCCTCCTCCAGGACTGTGAACTCCTTGGTAGGTGGAGACCAACCGCCTGGCTCCACCCCCTGGTGTGAACATCAGCCCCTGGGGGAAGGCAACAAGGGTTTTGTGTCTGACCTTGATGTGCCTACAGGGAGTGTGGGGTGTTGTGGTTGTTGTTCTCTGTGGCCCCTGGCTTGTCCAGGGCGCCACACACACATCGCTCCGTGTGACACCCCGGGAATGATGAACACAGCTTATCTGCGTCCTGCCGGCAATGCGGCAGGAAAGAGGTGGGCGGGATGTTTACGTCCCGCTCATCTCCGCCCCTCCGCTTTTATTGGCCGGCTGCTGTGTGACGTCGCGGTGATGCCGAACGTCCCTCCCCCTTCAGGAAGTGGATGTTCGCCGCCCACAGTGAGGTCGTTTGGAAGGTAAGTACATGTGACGGGGGGTTATAGCATTGTGCGACACGGGCAACAAATTGCCTGTGCCGCACAAACGATGGGGGAGGGTGCGATCGCAAATGCGATTGCACTATACATTGTAACGTGTAAAGCAGCCTTTAGAAATAGAGATAGATCCCTCTGTGTGTAATGACTCTATATAATATATAGAAATAGATCCCTCTGTGTGTAATGACTCTATATAATATATAGAAATAGATCCCTCTGTGTGTAATGACTCTATATAATATATAAGAATTGATCCCTCTGTGTGTAATGACTCTATATAATATATAGAAATAGATCCCTCTGTGTGTAATGACTCTATATAATATATAGAAATAGATCCCTCTGTGTGTAATGACTCTATATAATATATAGAAATAGATCCCTCTGTGTGTAATGACTCTATATAATATATAAGAATTGATCCCTCTGTGTGTAATGACTCTATATAATATATAGAAATACATCCCTCTGTGTGTAATGACTCTATATAATATATAGGAATAGATCCCTCTGTGTGTAATGACTCTATATAATATATAGGAATAGATCCCTCTGTGTGTAATGACTCTATATAATATATAGAAATAGATCCCTCTGTGTGTAATGACTCTATATAATATATAGGAATAGATCCCTCTGTGTGTAATGACTTTATATAATATGTGTTTCCTTTTTTGTATTGAATTACTGAAATAAATCAACTTTTTGATGATATTCTAATTTATTGAGATGCACTTGTAGAACTCGTCCAACAAACAACAAGCTCTTAATTCGACGGGAAAAAAAAAAGTTATGTCTATTTGAATAAGAAAAGAAAAAAACAAAAATGTAAAAAAAAAAAAAAAAAGAAAAATCGCCATTTCGGGAAGGGGTTTATAGAGTTTCTACCATCGTTAAAGGTTATCACCTAACTGATGGATAGCTGATAACTTGCCAATCAGTGGGTTGATGGTTTCAACGTAGGACCCCCACAGATCCTGAGAATGGGAACGCCATGCCAGAAATCTTACTCCAGTCATGGGAATGCCAAGCGTTTACATCCTCACGTGATTTCGGACCATTGTCTTCTCCCCTGCACTTATACAGCAATGGTTACTCCGTGCATTCAGAAACAGGGAGCAATTTCCTTAATTCTCCCGTCTTCATAATCTTCAGAATTGCCTCCAAGAAAACTTTCAGTCTCAAGCAAAATATTCTCCTGAGCATAATTCTGCAGTTACCGCTGCTCGGCATTTTTAATTTTGTAAAATCAAAGGATAATATCTTTTGTAAACTCTATTGAGATCAGCTCCCCCCGGCCTGGGACTGCTGGGGAATATCCAAAATGAATGATTAATGGTCCCTGCCATGTCTATGGAGGAGATCAATCACCTGGAGATTGCATGGAGATGGCTTATACTGTGTCTCCAGAAACAAGGTCATTACTCAGTGATTATAGCAACGACCATGTATCATAAAGACCCTTATACACGTCCCATCACTGATTTATCTCACTATTATTAATCTCTGCCCCACAAATTAGCTGCTGCTTCTTCATCCACCTCACTGCTGAAAATGGATATTCCTAACTACCACTGGGAAAGACTTGCGTCTCACATGCTAGTCTTCTGTGTTCCTGTGGCGCCCCTGAGGCTTCAGTTGCCACAGGGTACTGCAGCTCAATTAAGGTGCAGTATTCATCTCGGGTAAGGAGGAGGTTAATCACCGGTGTTTCCGCATTTACACTTTACATACAGTTAGGTGCTTTCCCACTGGGGACTGGACTAGGGTAGATAGGCGGGTGGCCATCACAAAGCATGGGAATTTCCCGGTCACTAGGACAACCACCTGGGGGGGGCGGGCACCACTTGGGGTAGAAGTAGGAGCAACCTTCACACAATCTTGAGTCAAGTCAAACCGGGACTCCAGTTCTGGGGATACAACACCACTCTTCTTCTTTTCTTCTTTCAAGGGGCCTAGGCTTGGAGCTGGACACTCAGCCTGGGTTCCTCACTCCTGGAGGGGCAACTCTTAGAAAGGACACTTTTCAAATACCGGTGGATACCTCTGACTTAACCAGTATTGGCTGGGGCACACCACGGCGGTGACCAGTATCTTCCGGGCAACCTAAAGAGCTGTGAGTAAACCACATGGAACCGCAGAGACTGTGTCAGCCTTTTGATTGCTTACGCCACGGCCATTAACTCTCCCTCATCATCCTCCCTGGGGCCCACTCCACCTGTAGGGTGCAGAAACCATCTTTGCTGCCATTACCATCCGCCATGGAGGAGAGCGACCGCAGCGGTGGCATCCCCTAGCCGTGTACCGCAGGTGGCGTCACAAAATCATGTCATCCATCCCCATCTCCCCTTTCCGTGGACACCTAGGGGTCACGAAACCGGGCAGGCCACCAGTGACATCCCCCCTGATCCTTCACCGGCCCGGCGACAAGTAACCCCTCTGGCCCTGTGGGGTGCTGCATTGCCAAGTTTATGGACAGTATGTAGAAACTGGGTGATTTCTTCTACGTAGTGTCCAGCAGAAAAACAAAACATTGACCAACATTTGTTATACATATTTTAATGCACATACGCTAAACCTGACAGGGGCTGTCAAGAGTGTGCCCCATTTGGGGGAGACCTCGGGCGAGTCTGCTATCAAGAAGGTCACAGCACCTCGCTGTTGGCAGAGCTACTGCTGTTACTGAAATAACATCTTCTTGCTAGTGGTGCTGTAAGGTTTAACTTCTTCACGACCATCCGATTTAGCACTTTCCGGGTTTTTTTCCACCATTCTTCTTCCGAGAGACGTAACTTTTTTTAATTTTTCACTAAATATGGTCATGTGAGGGCTCATTTTTTGAGGAACAAGTTGTACTTTTAAATGAAATCATGAATTTTACCATATATTGTAATGGAAAGCGGCAAAACAATTTCAAATGCGGAAAAATTGCAAAAGAAGTGCGATTGCACTATTGTTTTTGGGATATTTTATTCAGCGTATTCACTATACAGTAAAACCGATGTGTCACTGTAATGCCTGAGGTCGGTGCGAGTTCGTAGACACCAAACATGTATAGGTTTACTTTTACCTAAGGGGTTAAAAAAAATCTGAATTTTGTCCGAAAAAAGTGGTGTACGTTTTGCGCCATCTTCTGCAACCTGTAGTGTTTTTGTTTTTCGGGATCTATGGCTCAGTGATGGCTTATTTTTTGCGTCTCGAGCTGTCATTTTTAACGGTACCATTATTGCGCAGATGCTACGTTTTGATCGCCTGTTATTGCATTTTGCCCAAAATCTGCAGTGACCAAAAGACGTAATTTTGGTGTTTGAATTTTTTTGCCGCTACATCGTTTACCAATCAGATTAACTGATTTTATATTTTTGATAGACCGGGTATTTCTGAACGCGGCAATACCAAATGTGTGTATAATTTTTTTTATTTTTTTAACCCTTTATTTTTTAACGGGGTGAATGGGGGAGTGATTTGAACTTTTTTAGGTTTTTTTTACATTTTCAAAACTTTTTTTTTAAACTTTTTTTTAATTTTACGGTGCTAGTCCGCCTAGGACAATCTGATTGTTTGTTCCTTTCTCACGATCAGAGCAGCACTGCTCAGACCAGGAGAAATGATAGTCTCCTGTAAGTTGCAGTACTCGGGCTGCTTCTTACAGGATCTTAGTCATGTGAGCTACAGGAGTTATCACATGACCCTGTGTTACCATGACAACCACCGGATCAATGTGATCACGTCACGTGATTTCCGGTATCGGCCGGCGAGTAAAGTTTTAGCACGGATCGCGATTATAATGCCGCTGTCACATATTGACAGCGCCATTTAAGGGGTTAACAGGTACAGGTGGATAGCGATTCCACTTGCACCTTCTAGGCACACATGTCAGCTATATAAATCAGCTAAAATGTGTGCGGATCCCAGCCTGCTGCAGCAGGTGGGGAATAACACTATGACCTCTGGGACGTAACTTTACTAACTGCGGTCATTAAGGGGTTAAGCACCCTTTCTCACCTGGCTGTTGGCTGTCATTTTCAATCTCAGGTGCAGCTCTTTGACCTCACTCCCCTTCACTATGTAATGATGTTCCTGATCAGCTGATGCCTGTAATAGAAACTGAACACTCATTTCTATGTGGTCCACTTTGGAAGGAGCCCGCTCTGGAAGACGTTTGTCGTATTATGTACAGTGGTGGTGTCAGCTGCACTGAAGTTGCTGGAGTGTTTTCCCCTTTCAAGTCTATTTCCCCTGTCTTTTTTCCTACCCTTGTGTTTCTGTATTTATTCTAGTGGTGAGACTAGTGATCTCATTGGCCTACTCACTAGCCAGGGTGAGTTTAGGGCAAGCGAGTGCCTAAGAATGTGGTCGGTGATGGGGTCGAAAGATCCCGTATAGAGACATCAGGGAGCGCAGAATTCAGCCGCAGGTCAGTGCAGGTGGTGACCCTGCTCCCCTCTCCCTAGCGCCAGGGACCTCCGTTGTATTATAACTCCAGTGTACCCTGTGTGTAGTTACACCTACTAGGTGGTTTGTGGGTATTTTGTTAAACCATGTTAGTCACATGACAGGCCCAGTACAAAAAGGGGCAGAGTAAGAAGAATTTGAGTCCATGCTGCTATGTGGCAGAGAGATGTCATGAACAGAATAGGTCTGTGTAGATCTGTGATCCTCAACCTATGACCTGATAGTCACGAGCCACAATATGTGCAAACACATAGTAGAAGCCATATTGCAATCAGTGACGGACAACTAGTCATTAAAAGGTTATCACTAGTCGTTAAAGGGTTATTCTGGTTATTTCAGGTTAATGTGGGTGAGGTTAATGAGTGAATTAGTCTTTCTTAAGCTAGGATCACACAACCATTTTTCTCTCATCTGAGAAAATTGATCCAATTGTGTTAATCACACTCTGATCAGAATGTGATCCAATTTTCTCAGATGTGGAGAATAAAAAAAAAATTCTCCATGAGTGCGGTCCAATTTTTTTCCACAGACATGAGTGCAGTCTGAGAATAGTTGGCAAATTGTGCTTGCTGCAATTTTTTCTTATCCGAGAAAACAAGTTGGACATGTGCACAGCCCAATGGAGTAACAAGGGGACAAATGCTATCTGTCACACCGCCTGATACCACCGGTCCGATTTGTATGGTCGTGTGCATGAGCCCTTTCGCTATGGTTGTTGGAAAACTTGGGAGAGTCACGATCACAAATCGAGAGTGTGACTGGCTCTGTATGCAGCTCCGTGTGCTGGTCCCCATCGTGGTCGGCTGCAGGAACACACTGTTTACAAGCACCTGTAAATCAGGCCAGACTACAGCAGGCTGTAATTCTATTCACAACACACAGATAAGCATTTGACAATGACCAGCCCAAAAATAAATAGGTTTGAATGTAGCCTAGGGTTGAATTAAGACATCCGTATATTACCATGGACACTGGACAGTGAAAGTCTGTAACGTTCAGTGTCATGCCTCGGGATTTAATCCTGCAATCCTCTGTGCAGTCAGGTTCAGTCTCTGTCCAGGTTCTGATCTTCTTTTCTTTTGGTTCACTCCTTTTCTGTCAGCAGGTGTTTTCTATGCTGCAATTCAGCCTGCCCTATCACCCGGTGGGTGTAACTATATAAAGCTTCCCTTGGCTTCTTTTTAATGCTGATGATATTCTGAAGTGGACCCTACTTTGAGCATTTAGACTATTGTTACTCTCTGGCAGTTTGTTTTCTATTTTGGTTTTACTTATTTTTTACGCTGCACCTTCCACCGGATTCTTTAAAGGGAACCTGTCACCACTTTTCTGGCCTATAAGTTGCGGCCACCACCACCGGGCTCTTATATACAGCATTCTAACATGCTGTATATAAGAGCCCAGGCCGCTGTGAGAACATAAAAAACACTTTATAATGCTTACCTAACGGTTGCGCGGTTGGCCTTATGGGCGTCTCCGTTGTCCGGTGACGGCGCTGCCTCTTTGGCCATCTTTGTTCTCCTTCTCTAGCCGCGGTGCATCACGCGTCCAACGTCATCCACACTCGCCGGCATTTAGGTCCTGAGCAGGGTAAATCAAAGTATTGTAGTGCGCCTGCGCGGGACCGGCGAGTGTATAAGACGTAGACGTGTCATGCACGCAGGCTTCAGAAAGAGGACGAAGATTGCCAAAAGAGGAGGCGCCGGCACCGGAGAACGGAAATGCCCATATGGCCAACCGTGCGACCGTTAGGTAAGTATTATAAAGTGTTTTTTATGTTCTCACAGGGGCCTGGGCTCTTATATACAGCATGTTAGAATGCTGTATATAAGAGCCTGGTGGCGGTGGCCGCAGCTTATACGCCAAAAAAATGGTGACAGGTTCCCTTTAAGAGGTACGTGATTCCCTCGAAGGTGGCTTAGGAAGCTAAGGTCTAACCAGTCATCTTAATCCAGTAATGGTTGTTTCAGTCTACGCAAGAATCTTTAGGATCAATGCAGCTGGGACCTTTAGTCTGGACAAACACCCGGTGGTGGATCAACTGTAGTTGTATTGAGTGAGACCTCATTTTATTATTTCCCCAAATGCAATATCGTACTCATAATATTCGGTTTCAAAAGGAGAAGAGGGAGCATAAAAGGCCCATAACTAGAATAATTATTCAAAATTAAATTATTTTGATCAAAGTGCAAAATTCTTTATTAAAGCCAAGTGTAATTACAAAAGGATAAAAAAAAAAGTCCATTTAATGAATATTACTTAAAATACAAGTACAAAACAGGTGCACAGAAGAGAATCTAGAGAAATCAACCACCAAACCAGCATAGACCCATGGAAGAAATCCCTCTATACACTATTTCTTATTGAAAGCCTGGTCAAAGGAAAACCAAATTTCATATCCTTAAAATACTCTAATAGCCTGTCGTTACCTCTGAGGACCACTAAGTGGAGCTAGAGGGAAACAGTCATCCAGGCACAGGTATAATATATTTCAAAGACTCACTGTAAACAGCCTTGGCTATTTGTGTAAATTAATTTCGTAACAGAGGTAAAACTTACCCATGATGGGTCAATGCGCGCCCCAATGCGCGTTTCGCAGTCCCTTCCTCAGGGCTATTTGGTTTAGAAAACTCAGGGTCAGTCCTCAAGTTGTGGTCTCGGGCTGTGATATATAGATGTCAGATTGAGGTCTGATCGCAAATTCAGATGTCCATGTTTTTTCGATATGAGGACGACGCGTGATGCACAGAGGTCTAATGGCCCGAAATCAACAGCCTCATAGGTGCATACATATCTCACAACTTTGAAAGATAAGAAATAGGGACAAATGCTGCACCACGATAACTGTTATTTTACGCTAAGTTACAACCTTAACCTCACCCTCCTATATATGTGCCCACATAGAAGTATTGCTCCTAGTGAAGCCTGCTAGTGTTTCCATATAGCATGGTTCCCCTTATATGGCCCCCACAGTACCTGGGTCTTAATCCTCGTCTCTGCTGCCATCGGACCCCTCCTCCACTGTTCAGTCTATGCAGAGACTGCATATTTTGCAAGGACCTATAGGTCATATGAGAACGTCAAGTGACTAAAGGGTCTTCTTGGATTTCCAGTCTGTATGTAGACTGAATGATGGCGGAGGGATCCGATAGATCCCTGCTCCCCCATTATACTGAGCTGTATCTGTGTCCTGAGGAGTCGGGATAACCCCTGCCTCCAATGAGACTGCTCACCAAATCCTTCTCACACATTGTCACCCTATACTACTGAATTTTTAGTGTTTTATACACCTATTATATGATGGAATAAAGATTGATGACATTTTGATCTTTTGGGTTTTATGGATGATTAATTGGTAGAAGTCGCGTCGACCCCCTTGTAATCTGTAGCTGGTGCCTGATGTAGAGTTGCAATATTACATAATAACCACAAGATGGCGACAATGTGACGTTACAGTGATGACACAATGGTCACAAGTTTTTCGACTGACACAAATTTTGGTTTTCACGTTTGTTATTTCATTGTTTTTAGATATTTTAGTCAAAATATTTGCTCACGACTGTACATGGAGCGCAGTCACTCAGCTTCACTTCTGTCCTCCCCGTTCCGGTCACTGCCTCCGACAAGGTCATCACACCCCTCCACTGCTACTGGACTCAGAATCATTAAAGCCATCAGAGCTCACATCACATCAGTCCTCACAGTGATTTTATCTGGGACTTTGGTTCCGGCTTCTTTATTGAGGATGGAATATGGATGACTTTATCCTGTCTCCCTGCTGACCACTCTCAGATTCTGTCCTGGAGACCACGAGCATGAAATCCACCCGGGAAAGCCCAATGACAAGAATAGACCCCGCACCATAGTCCAGCCAATGTCAACCAAGTCCCACTTCTCAGGGGAGCATCGTAACACTGTGCAAAGGGAGTGTCTGGGATTAAGATATTGATCGTCTTCTAGGATAGGTGATCACTATCACATCAGGAGGAGCGGGCAGTCACCGGCATCACCACCGACCAGCTGCTATCAGGGCCGGCAGTGGACGTATGCGTCCATAACAGCACAGCTGCCTACGCCGCATAGTGGCCATTCTGGGGTACTGCAGCCTGGCTTACACTCACTTCAATAGGAGCTGAAGTAAATATGTCATCAACTTCTAAGTCCTGGACCATCCATATAACATCTTATTGTTGTAGGAGTTCGGTACCAAAAGTTATCTTCATTAAAGATACTCTTAGAGATATCTATTTCTTTAATTAGTATCTATCTATCTATCCGTCTGTCTATCTATCTATCTATCTATCTATCTATCCTCTATCTGTCCATCTATCTATCTATCCCTCTATTTATCTGTCCGTCTGTCTATCCCTCTATCTATCTATCTATCCCTCTCTCTCTATCCCTCTATCTGTCTATCTATCTATCTATCTATCCGTCTGTCTATCCCTCTATCTATCTATCTATCTATCCCTCTATCTATCTATCTATCTATCTATCTATCTATCTATCTCTCTATCCCTCTATCTATCTATCCATCCATCCATCCATCCATCTATCTATCCCTTTATCTATCTATCTATCCCTCTTTCTATCTCTCTATCTATTATATACTATATCTATATTTTCATCTATCTCACATGACGTTTGAACAAATTCATTGACAGTATTATTTTGTACATAGACTTTTTTATATTTAGTTTATTGTTATTGTTTAGTCTATTTTATTCCATTAAATTCCAATGTTGATGCAATTCTCCATTACCACCACTAGAGGGCAGCAGCAGTCTATGGGGAGGACTTGTGCAGAGTCTGTTCCTCTTTTTAGACCATCAGGACTGTCAGGACACGAGCAGTGAGGATTCATATTTTGGCTGTCCATATGCCGACAATGGCGGCTAATTCACCTTTATTGAGTTTATATTGATTTACGTATAATTTGATAGATACCAAACTGGTTGCCAAATGGGATCGGTATCTAGTCATATCCCAGGCTTTGTGGGTTCATTTGTTCTCTTTGCAATGCTATGTACAGAATAATCTCCAACAGATGCGTTTTATACAATGTTGTATCTTTCTCTAGTTCTCGCTGTTACATCAGTTGCAAAAAGTATCAATTCCATCAAGTAAAACCTTTCTCCGATCAATAATACATCACTGGGTTAAATTATTAATAAGCCTCATGGCTTCAGAAAATCATCTAGTCTTATGCTGTCATGGCCTCTGTTATTATTACCTCCTGGGGTAGGGATTCCAAAAATTCACTGCTTCATGGGCCTTAATAGTGGGGGTGGGGCATGTGGCAGCGCAGGTAGCAGGGGTGCACAACTGGGCCACTCATGCTGCGGTGTGAGGTGTCATCCAGGCGGCATTTTGCCAAATCCTCGGTAGCGAGATTCAGTTGTTTTCATTATATCTCATAAGGGAGGGCAGTGTGATGTTATTGCTAATAAGGGCAGACAGTGTGGCAATTATAGCCCATAATGACGAACAGTGTGGTGGTTATAGATCAAAAAAGCGGACAGTGTGGTTGTTATAGCTAATATGTGAAGATAATGTGGAAGTTGCAGCAGCCAGCCAGCCAGGGTCTTTACCGGACGCAGGTTTCCCTCCTCACCTATTGTACCATCACCCATTCCCTGTAGACTGTGAGCCCTCGCGGGCAGGGTCCTCTCTCCTCCTGTACCAGTCTGTTATGTACTGTTAATGATTGTTGTACGTATACCCTTTCACTTGTAAAGCGCCATGGAATAAATGGCGCTATAATAATAAATAATAATAATAATAATACTCCCCATGGGTCCTCTGACCAGTTCACCCTAAGTGAATCACTTTGGGAAATCCCTGCAACAAAGGGCTGATCCTTACGCCAGTTAACCCCCCTTTAAGTATATGTATGCCCGCCCCCTGGAGACACATTAGCCCAGAGCAAGCACAAGAGACCATCTCTGTCTAACAGGCCAGTCCCTGCCACATCTCAGTATATCCTGGCAAGGCCATTGATACCTATATCATCGGTGCACTCCTTTCATCTTCACATGACAGGGCTCTCCTGTTGGATTAATTAGGTGACATATAGTGGCTTTTGCCCCCTTTTTGCCCTCTTTGGACAGTTGTTTGGACTGGGGTGTCCCTTCGATGTATGACGCCACTGCACGTTTCATTTGGCGACCCCTACTGGCTGACACTGACATTTCAACATATTGGTCACAGTGCATTTACTGATTTACTTACCTTTTCGGGTGGTGACCCACACAGTTCCAAGTTGGTGCAATTCGTACCCTCACTCTAATTTCTTAGTCTGATAGAACTCTCGATAAAGGTCCCATCGAGACCGAAACGTTGAGACAGACTTTTCCTTTTCACAATAAAAAAGCATCAAAGATACCCAGACTGTGTTCATTATCCTTCTTGTATTGGAGTGCCGGAGATCTTTTTTGTCTCTGTCTTTCTCCTTGTCTGCCTCTCTCTCTGTCGCTCTCTCGGTCTCTCTCTTTCTCCTTGTCTGCCTCTCTCTCTGTCGCTCTCTCGGTCTCTCTCTTTCTCCTTGTCTGCCTCTCTCTCTGTCTCTCTCTCGGTCTCTGTTTTTCTCCTTGTCTGTCTCTCTCTCTGTCTCTCTCTCGGTCTCTGTCTTTCTCCTTGTCTGCCTCTCTCTCTGTCTCTCTCTCGGTCTCTGTCTTTCTCCTTGTCTGTCTCTCTCTCTGTCTCTCTCTCGGTCTCTGTCTTTCTCCTTGTCTGCCTCTCTCTCTGTCGCTCTCTCGGTCTCTGTCTTTCTCCTTGTCTGCCTCTCTCTCTGTCTCTCTCTCGGTCTCTGTCTTTCTCCTTGTCTGTCTCTCTCTCTGTCTCTCTCTCGGTCTCTGTCTTTCTCCTTGTCTGCCTCTCTCTCGGTCTCTGTCTTTCTCCTTGTCTGTCTCTCTCTCTGTCTCTCTCTCGGTCTCTGTCTTTCTCCTTGTCTGCCTCTCTCTCTGTCTCTCTCTCAGTCTCTGTCTTTCTTCTTGTCTGCCTCTCTCTCTGTCTCTCTCTCGGTCTCTGTCTTTCTCCTTGTCTGCCTCTCTCTCTGTCTCTCGGTCTCTGTCTTTCTCCTTGTCTGCCTCTCTCTCTGTCTCTCTCTCGGTCTCTGTCTTTCTCCTTGTCTGCCTCTCTCTCTGTCTCTCTCTCGGTCTCTGTCTTTCTCCTTGTCTGCCTCTCTCTCTGTCTCTCGGTCTCTGTCTTTCTCCTTGTCTGCCTCTCTCTCTGTCTCTCTCTCGGTCTCTGTCTTTCTCCTTGTCTGCCTCTCTCTCTGTCTCTCTCTCAGTCTCTGTCTTTCTTCTTGTCTGCCTCTCTCTCTGTCTCTCTCTCGGTCTCTGTCTTTCTCCTTGTCTGCCTCTCTCTCTGTCTCTCGGTCTCTGTCTTTCTCCTTGTCTGCCTCTCTCTCTGTCTCTCTCTCGGTCTCTGTCTTTCTCCTTGTCTGCCTCTCTCTCTGTCTCTCTCTCGGTCTCTGTCTTTCTCCTTGTCTGCCTCTCTCTCTGTCTCTCGGTCTCTCTCTTTCTCCTTGTCTGTCTCTCTCTCTGTCTCTCTCTCGGTCTCTGTCTTTCTCCTTGTCTGCCTCTCTCTCTGTCTCTCTCTCGGTCTCTGTCTTTCTCCTTGTCTGTCTCTCTCTCTGTCTCTCTCTCGGTCTCTGTCTTTCTCCTTGTCTGCCTCTCTCTCTGTCTCTCTCTCGGTCTCTGTCTTTCTCCTTGTCTGCCTCTCTCTCTGTCTCTCTCTCAGTCTCTGTCTTTCTTCTTGTCTGCCTCTCTCTCTGTCTCTCTCTCGGTCTCTGTCTTTCTCCTTGTCTGCCTCTCTCTCTGTCTCTCGGTCTCTGTCTTTCTCCTTGTCTGCCTCTCTCTCTGTCTCTCTCTCGGTCTCTGTCTTTCTCCTTGTCTGCCTCTCTCTCTGTCTCTCGGTCTCTGTCTTTCTCCTTGTCTGCCTCTCTCTCTCTCGGTCTCTGTCTTTCTCCTTGTCTGCCTCTCTCTCTGTCTCTCTCTCTATCCATCTCTCTCTCTGTCTCTCTCTCGGTCTCTGTCTTTCTCCTTGTCTGCCTCTCTCTCTGTCTCTCTCTCTCTGTCTGAAACTCAGTTTCTCTCCTTGTCTCTCTCCGTCTCTCTATCCATCTCTCTCTCTGTCTCTCTCTCGGTCTCTGTCTTTCTCCTTGTCTGCCTCTCTCTCTCACGGTCTCTGTCTTTCTCCTTGTCTGCCTCTCTCTCTCTCGGTCTCTGTCTTTCTCCTTGTCTGCCTCTCTCTCCGTCTCTCTCTCTATCCATCTCTCTCTCTGCCTCTCTCTCGGTCTCTGTCTTTCTCCTTGTCTGCCTCTCTCTCTGTCTCTCTCTCAGTCTCTATCTGTCTTTCTCCTTGTCTGTCTCTCTCTTGGTCTCTGTCTTTCTCCTTGTCTGCCTCTCTCTCTGTCTCTCGGTCTCTGTCTTTCTCCTTGTCTGCCTCTCTCTCGGTCTCTCTCTCAGTCTCTATCTGTCTTTCTCCTTGTCTGTCTCTCTATCTTTATTTCTCTGTCTCTTTATCTCTGTCTCTCACTTTCTCTCTGTCTCTCTCTTTATCCATCTCTCTGTCTCTATCTATCCATTTGTTTGTCTGTCTCTCCTCGTCTGCCTCTCTCTCGCTCTGTGTGTGTGTGTCTCTCTCTCTTTGTCTCTCTCCCTTTGTCTCTCTCTCTATCCGTTTCTCTGTCTCTCTGTCTCTCTCTGTCTCTGCACCAAAATCATATTACCTCACACATTCGTATACTAACAATGTCCTTCGTTTCCTAAAACAATTAATCACAGCCCCTATTAATGACCTGTAGCTCCCAGTTCAATTCACTTTAATGTAAGCAGTTTTTTTGGTGAATAACTGTAAAGCGCGGGGTTAAATGCTCCCCTCAAAACATAATCAATGACATTCCCTGAGTCAAATTAGGTTTCTGTGCAAAATTTCCTGATTGTAAATGTGACGGTGCAGATTCCTTTAATGGACATATACACACACACATACATACAAACACATACACACACGCATACATACACACACACATACATACATACACGCGCATACATACAGACATACATACATAGAATACAAAAACAATCCATAAGTGTACAATCACAGAGAACTAGTTAAATCAAAGTAGGAAACAACCATGGAGAAACTTGTCAGGTAACCCATGGGAGATTTTTGCAAACCACAAATACAATAATAAAACTGGAGGACAAAGTGGATACTGATGCAAAAAATTATTTGATATTTAGTAGGTAGGAAGGTAAAAAAAGGGTAGATAAATTGTACAGTGGAGAATTTAGTAAAGACAATGAATTACTGGCACATATATGTAGGAAGGTTACAGGTGGTAAATGGACAGTTACATAACAACCACTAACAATGGAATAGGAAAAATCAGTAGCATATACCAAATGAATAGAAGGTCTACTAATCACATGGTACATCACGACCAATGAATGGTGATAGAAGCGGCGCAGGCCCTCGGGAGTGCGCGTTGCTTAACAACGTGCGGGCACTCCCGGGGGCTTGCGCCGACTGCGCATGTGACGCTTCTATGACCATTCATTGGTCGTGATGTACCATGTGATTAGTCACACGGTTAACTTATAAGGTCCTTAAACGGAGGATCTCTCACCCGCTCTTATGGTCTGATGAAGCGTGTAACTTAAGATACGCGAAACGCACGTTACCCTTCCTAGGGGGCCCCCCAGACCTTCTTTTGCACTACTGGCACTTTAACTTTCCACTTCTGGAACAAGGTTTACTGGGTATGTTTTGTATCTGGATCGTTACTGCCTCCATTGGATTCCTTCTATTCATTTGGTATATGCTACTGATTTTTCCTATTCCATTGTTAGTGGTTGTTATGTAACTGTCCATTTACCACCTCTAACCTTCCTACATATATGTGCCAGTAATTCATTGTCTTTACTAAATTCTCCACTGTACAATTTATCTACCCTTTTTTTACCTTCCTACCTAAAAAATATAAAAATATAAATATCAAATAATTTTTTGCATCAGTATCCACTTTGTTCTCCAGTTTTATTATTACACACACACACACACACACACACACACACACGTGTCGCCCGGGGACCAGGGGTACTCAGATCCGGGCCACGGGGTCACTTCTGTGGGTATCACGGTAGCGTGACCCGGTCTGTGATCCCAGGCTCCACAGTGAAAGGGGGTTTGTTAAGGGAGATTGTCCGTGACGCCACCCACGGTTGTGGTGATTGTGGACACCACCGCTGCTCTTGATGGGGATCCCGGGAGCGGTGACAGGGAGCAGCTTGGTTGTTATTTCTCCCCTCCGTGGGTAGGGGGGTTGGTTGTCCCGGGGCCCGGTGATGGGGTAAGCAGGGAGCAGGGCGCAGTGCTGCGGTGCGGTGCCCGAGGGCACGGGCGTACTCACAAGTATTTCACACGGAGTCACTGGTAAACTAGGAAGTGCCGGTGTCCGCAGCCTTCGGTACGGGGTGTTAGTGTCCCACACACGGTGCAGCAGCCCTTGTTGTTCTTTCCCTGCAGCCAGGTGCCTTTCTCTCCACTCTCTTCCTCCTCTTCTCAGCCGGGAACGGGGAATACACTCCCCTGCAGTGATCCGGGTCACCCAGGTACCGGGGGGGCCACTACCCTGCCCGGCTACCTCTGGCCCCTTCCTCACTCACAGCCTGTCCCGGCCCTCTCGGAGCACGCTTCAGCATCAGCCTGGGAGCTACAACTCCAGACTTCTCTTCTGTCTGCCTCTCCTTACACTCTGCTCCAGCCCCTCCCCTCTGCTCTGCTTTTCTCTTACACTGGGGGCTGTGGTTTGTCCTGCTGCACCGGTGTGAGATCAGGTTACCAAGGAGGATTAACTCTTTCTGTGACAACCTGGCTTTGCCAGGGCGTCACACACCCCCTTGGTAAAACACGTCCCGTCCTCGGGCCGTCTGGCCACCAACATTTATTAAAACTAGAAAAATCAACACATTACAATCATACATCTTCCCACATCGGGAGGTACGTTTTCTAAAACTTTAAACCGTTCTGCCACCCCACACCTGCAGAGCAGATGGCCTCCTCCTGAACTTGAGGGCGTTCAACAGGGGTGACAGTCCATAAAACAGTCAACTTTTTAACTTGTGGGTAGCCGTCCATGCTCCACTACCACTGCCGCCACTCCCAGTACGGGGCACGGGTTCCGTGCTCTGCCTCCTGCTCAGAAGCCAGGCCCACTTGGATGCCCTCGGCGCCGGCTACAACCGGCCTCGCTAACTGCCGAGGGCTCCATCTCTCACTGGCCTGCTCCTCCTCTCTGCAGGTGCACTCCGGCTGCTCCACAGCCGGGACGGGGTACCTGGGAGCGGCTGGCGCCACATCTGGGGCAGACTTCCAATCGGGTGCCACCTCCGTTGCGGCCGGGCGGACTGCCGGAGCCGACGTCATCACCGTGGCGGCTGGGCGGACTGCCGGAGCCGGGTAAGATGTCATCGGGGTTGCGGCTACTGCTTGTCCAGGAACGGAATTAGGCAAAGTCCTGGCGTCCCTGCCTTTACAGTCCTGGTCACATGAACTGCGGTTCCTTCCTCCTGCTCCCCCTTGGTACTCGGGAGCAGTCCTTCTAGCAACTTTTAAAGTTTTCCTTTCGCTTACGGTCCTCCGGAGCTTCACTTCCGCCTGCGTTCTCAGGGGGCGGAGCCTCTTTTCCGCGCCCACCGCTTGGGGAAGAAGGCGCTGGGCGGGAGATTTTCGCGCCCAGAATGGCGGCAAAGATGGCGACTTTCAAAATTTTTGCAGCGGATCACCGCTGACAGTCCAGAATAAGGCGCACTTCCTCCAGGTAACTGGATGGGTTCGATCCTGTTCGTGACGCCAAATGTGTCGTCCGGGGACCAGGGGTACTCAGATCCGGGCCACAGGGTCACTTCTGTGGGTATCACGGTAGCGTGACCCGGTCTGTGATCCCAGGCTCCACAGTGAAAGGGGGTTTGTTAAGGGAGATTGTCCGTGACGCCACCCACGGTTGTGGTGATTGTGGACACCACCGCTGCTCTTGATGGGGATCCCGGGAGCGGTGACAGGGAGCAGCTTGGTTGTTATTTCTCCCCTCCGTGGGTAGGGGGGTTGGTTGTCCCGGGGCCCGGTGATGGGGTAAGCAGGGAGCAGGGCGCAGTGCTGCGGTGCGGTGCCCGAGGGCACGGGCGTACTCACAAGTATTTCACACGGAGTCACTGGTAAACTAGGAAGTGCCGGTGTCCGCAGCCTTCGGTACGGGGTGTTAGTGTCCCACACACGGTGCAGCAGCCCTTGTTGTTCTTTCCCTGCAGCCAGGTGCCTTTCTCTCCACTCTCTTCCTCCTCTTCTCAGCCGGGAACGGGGAATACACTCTCCTGCAGTGATCCGGGTCACCCAGGTACCGGGGGGGCCACTACCCTGCCCGGCTACCTCTGGCCCCTTCCTCACTCACAGCCTGTCCCGGCCCTCTCGGAGCACGCTTCAGCATCAGCCTGGGAGCTACAACTCCAGACTTCTCTTCTGTCTGCCTCTCCTTACACTCTGCTCCAGCCCCTCCCCTCTGCTCTGCTTTTCTCTTACACTGGGGGCTGTGGTTTGTCCTGCTGCACCGGTGTGAGATCAGGTTACCAAGGAGGATTAACTCTTTCTGTGACAACCTGGCTTTGCCAGGGCGTCACACACCCCCTTGGTAAAACACGGCCCGTCCTCGGGCCGTCTGGCCACCAACATTTATTAAAACTAGAAAAATCAACACATTACAATCATACATCTTCCCACATCGGGAGGTACGTTTTCTAAAACTTTAAACCGTTCTGCCACCCCACACCTGCAGAGCAGATGGCCTCCTCCTGAACTTGAGGGCGTTCAACAGGGGTGACAGTCCATAAAACAGTCAACTTTTTAACTTGTGGGTAGCTGTCCATGCTCCACTACCACTGCCGCTGCCGCCACTCCCAGTACGGGGCACGGGTTCCGTGCTCTGCCTCCTGCTCAGAAGCCAGGCCCACTTGGATGCCCTCGGCGCCGGCTACAACCGGCCTCGCTAACTGCCGAGGGCTCCATCTCTCACTGGCCTGCTCCTCCTCTCTGCAGGTGCACTCCGGCTGCTCCACAGCCGGGACGGGGTACCTGGGAGCGGCTGGCGCCACATCTGGGGCAGACTTCCAATCGGGTGCCACCTCCGTTGCGGCCGGGCGGACTGCCGGAGCCGACGTCATCACCGTGGCGGCTGGGCGGACTGCCGGAGCCGGGTAAGATGTCATCGGGGTTGCGGCTACTGCTTGTCCAGGAACGGAATTAGGCAAAGTCCTGGCGTCCCTGCCTTTACAGTCCTGGTCACATGAACTGCGGTTCCTTCCTCCTGCTCCCCCTTGGTACTCGGGAGCAGTCCTTCTAGCAACTTTTAAAGTTTTCCTTTCGCTTACGGTCCTCCGGAGCTTCACTTCCGCCTGCGTTCTCAGGGGGCGGAGCCTCTTTTCCGCGCCCACCGCTTGGGGAAGAAGGCGCTGGGCGGGAGATTTTCGCGCCCAGAATGGCGGCAAAGATGGCGACTTTCAAAATTTTTGCAGCGGATCACCGCTGACAGTCCAGAATAAGGCGCACTTCCTCCAGGTAACTGGATGGGTTCGATCCTGTTCGTGACGCCAAATGTGTCGCCCGGGGACCAGGGGTACTCAGATCCGGGCCACAGGGTCACTTCTGTGGGTATCACGGTAGCGTGACCCGGTCTGTGATCCCAGGCTCCACAGTGAAAGGGGGTTTGTTAAGGGAGATTGTCCGTGACGCCACCCACGGTTGTGGTGATTGTGGACACCACCGCTGCTCTTTATGGGGATCCCGGGAGCGGTGACAGGGAGCAGTTTGGTTGTTATTTCTCCCCTCCGTGGGTAGGGGGGTTGGTTGTCCTGGGGCCCGGTGATGGGGTAAGCAGGGAGCAGGGCGCAGTGCTGCGGTGCGGTGCCCGAGGGCACGGGCGTACTCACAAGTATTTCACACGGAGTCACTGGTAAACTAGGAAGTGCCGGTGTCCGCAGCCTTCGGTACGGGGTGTTAGTGTCCCACACACGGTGCAGCAGCCCTTGTTGTTCTTTCCCTGCAGCCAGGTGCCTTTCTCTCCACTCTCTTCCTCCTCTCCTCAGCGGGGAACGGGGAATACACTCCCCTGCAGTGATCCGGGTCACCCAGGTACCCGGGGGCCACTACCCTGCCCGGCTACCTCTGGCCCCTTCCTCACTCACAGCCTGTCCCGGCCCTCTCGGAGCACGCTTCACCATCAGCCTGGGAGCTACAACTCCAGACTCCTCTTCTGTCTGCCTCTCCTTACACTCTGCTCCAGCCCCTCCCCTCTGCTCTGCTTTTCTCTTACACTGGGGGCTGTGGTTTGTCCTGCTGCACCGGTGTGAGATCAGATTACCAAGGAGGATTAACTCTTTCTGTGACAACCTGGCTTTGCCAGGGCGTCTAACACACACACACACACACACACACACACACACACACACACACATACACCCAGCTTTATATCTTACATTTCTTTTCTTTTAATTTGGAAAATATGGTTGATTTAAACTTTTTTTTTAAGAATTTAATATTTAAACTTTATTTTTTAGTCCCCATGAGGGACATGAACTTGGAAACACTTGTACTGAATACTCTGGTATTGCAGTATAGTGAAATTACCAATGAAGCCGGATACAGGTAAAATATATCTTTGTACCGTGTTAGCCAGTGGAGATAAAAAAAAAATTGTTTATAAGAACTGAAGTTCTCAGGGGTTGATACCTTTTAATGGCTAACTGAAAAGATGGTAATAATAGCAGCTTTCGAGACTACTCAGGTCTCTTCTTCAGGCTCAGTATAACACAAAATCTGAAGAGTCACATATTTATACACAACAGGACATAGAATGGAGCAGTAAATAAGACAAGTGACGTGAAGCAGAACTATCACTATGGGAAAAGGACAAACTGTTGTAGCCATAAATATTGCTGCAGTTCATAGATAAGCAGTGTGAAAGTTTTATTGTCCTCTGATTAATGTCTGGTCCAGGGCTGTGATGCCCAAACCCCCCCCCCCCCCCCCCCCCCCCCCCCCCCCCCCCGATGCTCTGAAGAGCACATCTCTTAATTGATGTAAAAAGACATGAATCCATGAGACACATTCATTCCTGCTCTGAATGTGTCAGAGATCATCATAAGTTTGTACTCCCATAGTCTCCTATCTCTCTGGGACTTGAAATTTCCTTTCAATACCAGCAATTTCATGTCCATGATGCTGTGGTCTGGGTTACAAAAATGTTTGGCCACAGGTAGATCCATCCTTTTTTCTCTAATTGTGTGGCGGTGAGAATTCATCCTTGTCCTGAGCTGTTGTCCGGTCTCCCCTACATACAGACCCCCAGTTGGACATTTGGTACATATAATTAAATACACCACATTGGTTGTGATGCAGCTGAAGGTACCTGGGATCTTGTAGTCCTGATGTGATCTGGGAATCTTTATCTTGTCCGTTGTCAATATTAATGGACAGGTCTTACATTTTTTCTGGTTACAGGGAAATGTTCCTGTTGTTGGAGAGGACAGGGAGATTCTGACAATGATGCTTCTTAGATTCGGGGGGTGTCTAAACCAGAGAAGTGGGGGGTCTGGAAAAATAGATTTTAACTGGGTATCTTTTTGCAGTAATGGTTGTAGTTTCCGTGCAGCTCCTCTTAACGCTTTCAGATGTGGATTGTAGGTAATTACAAGAGGGACCCGGTTGTTTTCTTCTTTAGTTTTATAATGTAGGAGATGGTTTCTTGATATTCTGGTGGCTCTTGTAATCTGGTTTTCAATTGTTCTTGGGTGGTAGCCTTGAGTTAAGGCCCCGTCACACTAAGCAACATCGCTAGCAACATCGCTGCTAACGAACAACTTTTGTGACGTTGCTAGCGATGTCGCTGTGTGTGACATCCAGCAACAACCTGGCCCCTGCTGTGAGGTCGTTGGTTGTTGCTGAATGTCCTGGGCCATTTTTTAGTTGTTGCTGTCCCGCTGTGAAGCACAGATCGCTGTGTGTGACAGCGAGACAGCAACAACTAAATGTGCAGGCAGCAGGAGCCGGCTTCTGCGGAGGCTGGTAACCAATGTAAACATCGGGTAACCAAGAAGCCCTGTCCTTGGTTACCCGATATTTACCTTTGTTACCAGCCTCCGCCGCTCTCACTGTCAGTGCCGGCTCCTGCTCTGTGCACATGTAGCTGCAGCACACATCGGGTTAATTAACCCGATGTGTGCTGTAACTAGGAGAGCAAGGAGCCAGCGCTAAGCAGTGTGCGCTGCTCCCTGCTCTGTGCACATTTAGCTGCAGCACACATCGGGTAATTAACCCGATGTGTGCTGTAACTAGAAGAGCAGGGAGCCAGCGCTCAGTGTGCGCTGCTCCCTGCTCGTGTAGCTGCGTGCACTGGTAACCAAGGTAAATATCGGGTTGGTTACCCGATATTTACCTTAGTTACCAAGTGCAGCATCTTCCACGCAGCGCTGGGGGCTTGTCACTGGTTGCTGGTGAGCTCACCAGCAACTTGTGTAGCGACGCTCCAGCGATCCCTGCCAGGTCAGGTTGCTGGTGGGATCGCTGGAGCGTCGCAGTGTGACATCTCACCAGCAACCTCCTAGCAACTTACCAGCGATCCCTATCGTTGTTGGGATCGCTGGTAAGTTGCTTAGTGTGACTGGACCTTTAAAAAGGTCTTTCTGAGGCCCTCAAGGTGATTGTCTCTATGTTGGAACATATCCGATTGTACCTGATAGCCTGGCTGTATACAATAGAGTTTTTTATGTGTTTTGGATGAAAACTGTCCCATTTCAGGTATGATGGACGGTCAATTGGCTTCTTGTACAGGGATGTCTCTGTTTCGTTGTTCCGTAGTTTAATGATGGTGTCCAAAAAGTTGATTTCAGTGCAGGAGTAGTTGAGTGTTAGGTTGATGGTGGGATGAAACTGATTAAAGTGTTCATGGAAGGTCTTCAGCTGCTGCTCAGACTCTGTCCAGATGATTAAAATATCGTCAATGTAACGGTAGTAGGCCAGAGGCCGGATAGGACAAGAGGATAGAAAGTCACTCTCAAGCTTGGCCATGAAAAGATTTGCATATTGTGGTGCCATTTTGCTTCCCATTGCAGTCCCAGTCTCCTGTAGATATAGGTTATTGTCAAATGCAAAGTAATTATGGGTGAGGATGAATTTTGTAACCTTCACTACAAAATCAACATCAGTTCCTGTATTTTCCAGAAAGACTTTGCAGGCATTTAATCCATCCTGGTGTGGAATATTCGAGTACAAGGATTCCACATCCATGGTAGCAAGGATGGTTCCCTCTGGTAGAGGACCTATTGCTGATAGTTTTTTCAATAGGTCAGTAGTGTCCTGGATGTAGCTGGTTGTATCCCTTACCAAGAGTTTAAGGATACCCTCTACCCATCCAGAGACTTGTTCAGTGAGGGTGCCCACACGTGAAATGATGGGTCCTCCTGGGTTTCCAGATTTGTGAATTTTGGGAAGCATGTAGAATGTGCCTATTCTTGGACTTACCGGTATCAATTCATCGACTCTTAAGGATATGTACCTGCTTAGATAGCCCACCATCTCCCCGAGTCTAATTGGGGTTTCCCCCTTTTTGGTTAAACTCTGCTGTTGGGGTTTTATTTCGTGTAAAGCATTTGGATAGGCTATGGTTTCCACTACAGAAGGTGCATTCATGTCTGTACCTGCATGTGTTTCCGAATCTGCACTGGCTATCATTGAACTGCCAGCAGCAACCTTTTCTGTTTGCTGCCGACAATCCGAAATAGTATCTTGGTCCCAAAGAAGGAACCCAATAAGTTTAGGCTGATCCATCATCTGTCCTTCCCTCATGGAAGCTCAGTTAATGATGGAATCGATCAGGAACTTTGCACAGTCTCGTATACTTCATTTGATACAGCGATTGCATGGGTTCAGAAGTACGGCAGAGGAGCTTTAATGGCAAAAACAGACATTGAAGCTGCCTTTAGACTCTTACCAGTCCATCCAGAAAGCTTCCATCTCTTGGGTTGTCAGTGGAATGTTTTATGTAGACTTGTGTTTACCGATGGGCTGCTCCATCTCATGCTCCTTGTTTGAATCATTTAGCACATTTTTGGAGTGGGTAGTAAAGAAGGAAGCCGGCGTGCGTTCTGTCCTGCATTATCTAGATGATTTCCTATGTATTGGTCCACCAAAGTCATTTGTTTGTGCTTCATTATTGTCAGCGATTCAGTCGGTTTTTAAGTGTTTTGGAGTACCGTTAGCATCAGATAAAACAGAAGGCCCGTCTACACTTATCAAGTTTTTAGGAATTTTGATTGACAGTGAAGCAATGGAGTGCAGATTACCGGATGACAAGGTCAGTGATCTGCTGGAGGCAGTCAGAGAAGCTAGATCTCACCGTAAGATCAGATTAAAGGATCTACAATCGCTGTTAGGGAAAATGAACTTTGCGTGTCGCATTATTCCAATGGGTAGAGTTTTTTGTAGGCGCCTAGCTGCAGCTACCTCAGGCATAACCTTTCCACATCACTTTGTGCGGCTGGCTAGAACATTAAAGGACGATCTGGCGGTATGGGAACAGTTCTTAATAGAGTTTAATGGGAGGTCATTGTGGATCAGACCACCGGTTTCAAATTTTGATCTAGACATCCACACTGATGCAGCGGGGTCAACTGGTTTTGGTGCATATTGTTCGGGACAGTGGTGTGCAGATAGGTGGCCAGAGAGTTGGAGAAACAATGGGTTAACACGAAACTTAGTACTCCTTGAATTGTTCCCCATAGTGGTTGCTTGTGAAATTTGGTACAATATTTTCCAAAACCGAAAAGTGAGATTTCATTGTGATAACTTGGGAGTTGTAGAAGTCATCAACAAACAATCAGCTTCTTCCCTGCCTGTTGTTACGTTGCTGCGTCATCTAGTGCTGCGCTGTTTAAAGTCAAATTGTCAGATTACAGCTGTGCATGTCCCCGGTGTTTGCAATTCTGTGGCTGATGCTCTGTCTCGTTTTCAGTGGGACTCTCTGTTCTTTTAAACAATTTTTTCAAGGATATGTCAGGCAGACAAGAGGCCAACTTGTTAAGTTCCTTGTAATAGTCCTGTGTAGGGTCAGACTACAATTTTTTTTATAGTAGTTGTCTGTGTGCTTCCTTCATGTAGTCTGATTTGTTCATCACGACTATTGCACCCCCCTTGTCTGCAGGTTTAATGATGATTTCTTTGTTGGTTTTCAAACCTTTTATGGCCCTTCTCTCCTGGGCACTGATGTTGGACGGTTGCCTCCTGTGTGTGTCTAGGAAAGTGGATTTTACCAAATGTCTGAAAGTGTCTATATTGTTATCCAAATGAGGGTTGCGTCCTGGTGGAATGAAGCCTGATCACAATGCCTAAATGTACCCTGTTCTGCACTAGTCTACCACTAGGGGGCGCCCACAGATAAGACTCGTATTGGAACCTCTTCTGTGTAATTCCATTACTTGTTATTATGACTTTCAGTAGGGAGAGGAGTCTGTTCCAGGGGGCAGCTAACATGATATAGCTGCTGTAAATCACAAACCAGGCCTGGAAATGCTGATGGTGCTGTACGAGCCAAGGAGCAAATGGCACGATCCTGAATTTTCTGACCTGACTTTTTCAATCATCACTATCCAGTTGTCGCTACGTAATCTCTCGCACCGCCTGCAGCCAGAAAAATGTGCTGGATGACAAGTCAAGGGGACGAGTGGGTGGTAAAGAAGTAACCCTATAGTAACAACAAAAAAACAAGGGTGCGGGCGACCTAGTAATCGACTTGCTGTCACTCTGCAGCCGTAGCCTAAGAGATCGAGCCCAGAAGTCATTAAGAGACTGTTCGCAATAATTGTCCTTCATGGATCATCTCTTTATACAGTATATTATACCCCGTGCTTCCTTCTTCCATTGAATTCCTATATTTCCAATCTGTAAATATCCCGGTCATTTCACAGGTCGCAGAGTTTTCCGTCAGGCTTGAAGGAGGTGGAAGATGCCTTCTGAGTGCCGCGCCGCGCATTACATTATTTTATACATATTAGCTGTATTACTTAAAGGGGTCTTCCCATCTCCGACTTTTATGACATGTACACAGAATTCATCATAAGTGTCAGGTGCTAATCAGTTATCGCCCCCTAATCCCCATCTCATGGCTGCTTTCAACAGAGTGAACACTGCGCATGCGCAGCTCTTTCCATTCACTTCCATGGGAGATGCAAAACTGCCACGCTATTTTCTTATTCTTGATAGATGGGACCAGAGAAAGCAGTGTGTGTGCCGATAGTTGTGACTGCAAGATGGGTGAAGGTCCGAAAGATGGAGAAAGCTGCGCATGCGCAAGGATTTCCCAATTCATGAGGAACATTAGATAAGAGTCAGGGGAGAAAGGGCTATTCCACAGGATATTCCAGAATTGTCTGACATGGGTATGTAGCCTTAAGATTACCATACAAATAAGATGGGCATCAACAAACCCACCAATTTCAGCAGGAGCAGTTGACTTGTATGATATGTGACAGGGGTTTCGGAACACTCCACTGACGGTATATTAGCAATCTTCTGTCCTACTACACACAGTACAGAGGGGAGAGACTGTCATGCTAGGTACGGGGAAGTGTCAAACGAACGGCAAAAGGGAAGGGAAACCCTTTGTCTAGGGAACGGGGAGATGGTGACCCCTTACCAAACCTAACACTGACCTCTGGCTTCCCTAACCACCCTAGATAAATTCCGCACTTATGTGCCGAGTAGGATACCTGACCCTCGTTAACACTGAAATAGGCCTTTGGTAGGGAACGGATGGGATGAGCGCTTAGTCAACTCCACTAAGTGCTAAAGAACACACAGGAAAATACACACAGGAAAAAGTAAAGAAATACCTTATCTCCAGAAAACTCAGAGAGAGGAATTGCAACAATAACAAGAAAGTTTCTCCAGGTGAATACAAGCTGACTGCTTGCACTGAAAACTTGTTAAGGGTATTAGACCTATCATCAGTACAGAGTAAGGGGGAATTAATGAGGGTATTTAAAGACACAAAGGGAAGTGCTGAAGATTAACAGATCAGAAGGTGAGGAAATCTGCAGGGTCCTAAAGAGAAAGGATAAACCCCAAGCAGGGAAAAAAAAGAAAGTCAGAGACGAGCTTGTTCAGCTAAACCCTGCCACCTTCGCTGCGGACACCACAGGCCTGCTGTCATGCTTGACACCCCCGTAACAGAGGCTCAAGTAGTAGGCAGGTGCCTTACCGTGACACACCAGACAATGAGAAGGGGGTGGCTGGTGTGGTTGATCTCCTGGGACACACAAAGAAGATTTCTACCTTAAGAACATTATTGGTGCCATTGCTAAGATATTTTTAATGCTTTAAGCTCCACACACCGTACAGTGGCAATTTCTGGGTAGGTAGTGTCCTGGTTCTTTACATCCGGTGGGATCTGCAAACAGCTGATCGATGGGTGTGCTGGATTTTGTCCAGCCCATAATTGAATATTGATGAACTTTCCTAAGCATGGGTCACCGATATCAACCTCTTTAATAAATAAGATTCTGTATGCTAAAATTAAGGTGAATGTTTTAAACCAAATTTGTCAGCAGATTTGTGCTATGTAATATGAGACCAACATGATGTAGGGGCAGAGAACCTGATTCCAGCCATGTGTTACTTACTGGACTTCTTGTTGTAGCCGTCACAAGTGACAGATAGTCATGTGGTTTTTAGCAATAGAAGATCACAGCGTTTGGCTGCACAAAATGCTCCCTGACTTTCTATTGTTCCTGCTGTTATTACTCATTGTACTAATCAGCTTACCTGCTGGCTGTTCATTTATTCCCTTTAGGACCCTGTAGAGCACTCCTCCCACTGATTATCAGTATTCTCCATGTGCTTAAATACTCCCATCTTTCCTGGACTGGTGCTGGTGATATTATTCAGTTCATTCTAGCTCTGGTTGCAAGCAGGTGGCTTATACTCCTCTGTGGTATCGTTGCTGAAACTTTGATGAACTTCTAACTGTGTCATCTATGCATAAGTAGTTCATGCATTTTCCCCCTGTGTATCTTCCCTGTGTCTTCTCTAGTGTTTACTGGGGTTGACGAAGAGCTCATCCCATCCATTCCCTATTTAGGGTCCAGCAGTAGGGATACCTAGGGTTAGGTATCCTGCTCAGCACATAGGTGTGGAACCTATCTAGGGTGGTGAGGGACCCCTGGGATGGACCAGCAGTAGGCTTGGTCAGGGGACACCATCTTCCCCTTCCCTAGACATAATGTCTCCCTTCCATTTTTCCATTTACTTGGTACTTCCCCGTACCTAACATGACAGTAGCTTTGCTACAATCCCTGTTTTCTCTGCTGTAGATATAGTAGTGCTCAGAATGCTGTGTGGGTTTAACCCCTCCCATATCCCTGATTGGCAGCTTTCTTTTGTACACTGTCAGCAAGCTGACAATCAGTTTTGGGGGCGGGGTTATACAGATTAGCCTCACTGCCAGGCACAAGAGCTCTAGTCTGGTAGTGATAATCTCTTGCTGATAAAACACTGAATCTATTGAAGCTACAGCAATCTGCTGAGCCAGTGACACATCTTTGCAATCAGGCTTTCTGTCCCTACATTATGCTGCTCTTAGAATAATTCACAAAATACAGATTACGGTATCTTGTTTCATTCTATGTCACACATATTACCACTGTGGTGCATTTTATGTTGATAACCATATTTCAGGCATAAGCCCTGTTTCATACTGTGCAGATAATCATCAGTGATTGTCAACTAGTTCTGATATCATTCGATATTACAAAAAGTACATATAAGGGTTCATGTAAGATAAAAAATAGTATACAATATATTACATAGGAAAGCTCAAAGGGTCAGATGTGGCCTGCGGGTTATAGGATATGTTCTGTATCCTATAACCCGCAGGCCACATCTGACCCTTTGAGCTTTCCTATTCAGCCTTCAGACAAGGACATCTAAAGGGCTGGAAACAGTCATGATTTCAACAGTATCTGCATCCTGAGGAGTAAGAAAGCCGACACCCCAAATTACATGATCAAAATTACTATAGCAGAGTCTGTAGACATTGCAATAATAATTTTGATAATTGATTTGCTTTATTAAAGTGTTTGTCCGTTTCGATGAATTATCTGCGTTGCTATGCTGCACACTGTTTCATATGGTTTATTGCAATTGCTCTAATTTAGGGCTGAGAAAGAATAGACAGATGGGAGTGAAAGGGTTACAGCTGGCCAGTCCAGATGGTGGGAGAAGGACAAGGAGGCCAGTTCATTAAGATTGGCAGTCTAAATGAAGGGGCATGGTTGGATAAGATGCGCCAAATTCATTCATACGCACACGCCACTTAATACATTTGCTGCATCTTCTCAGTGGTATGTGCCTGTCACGGATGACAGACAATCATGTGGTTTCTGGAAATAGAAGGTCACAGCGTTTGGCTGCGCAGAATGCTCCCTGACTTTCTATTGTTCCTGCTGTTAGTATTCATTGTAATAGGTAGCTTTCCTGGTGGATTTTCATCTACTCCTCTTTAGGACCCAGGGGAGCCCTCCATCCATCCAGCTGCTGATTATCAGTATTCCCCTTGTGCTTAAATACTGGACTTGTGCTGATGATATTATTCAGTTTATTCTAGCTCTGGTTGCAAGCGGATGGCTTGTACTCATCAGTAGTATGATTGCTGATGCTTTGCTAAACTTCTGTCTGAGTCATCTGTGGATAAGTGGTTCATGCACTTTGTGTCCTCCTTGTGTCTTTTATAGTGTTTAGTGGGGTTGTGTTACGTCACCACCGGAGTCCGCTCCATCGACTTCTGCTCCGATCGCCAGGCGACGCTGTGTTCCTGCCGTGGATGGTGCTGGTGATGGGAGAGGAGTCGAAGCCGGCGGCGCCGGTGGGTGTAGACTCCGTTCATCCACTGGTCTGGGTTTCCTGGGGATCTGCAGTGCCACTGGCTGACTGTGGGTGGCATGTGTCTCCCAGCTGAGGTACCATCATTCAGCTACAGCCAATGGGAAGACACCACACCCTTTTTAATTCCCCTCCTGTCTGTTGGCCTGTGCCAGAGATAGTTCTGAGAATTCTGGCTCCTGTTTCGTCCTCTGATTTTGTGTGCTGATGGTGCTGATTACCGCTTGTTTACTAACTACCCTTCTGCCTGCTGTTTTTGTACCTCGCTGCCCGATCCGGATTTGACCTCTGCTACGTTTTCTGATTACGTCCTTGCCTGCCGATTCTGTCCATGTTCTGCAATTCCTGGTTTGACCCTGCCTGACGACTACTCTCATCGGACTGCAGCCTTCCACAGGTAGTGATCTCCAGGGCCCTGTGTAATTCCAAATCCCTGTATAGGGGTTAAAGGGATTCAGATTTCTGGGGGTCCTGCTTAGCGAGCGGCTTCCCTCTAGCCTGTCCATTACAGCCCATCTGAGTCTGTGGATCTAGGCAGGCGTTACAGGTTGATGAAGAGCTCATCCCACCCGTTCCCTATCTAGGGCCCCGCAATAGGGATACCAAGGGTCTGGTGCACCATCACATTATGGGTGTCAGGTCCGAGTATTCCTACATGAACAGTATTCTGGAAAGTGGATTGGTCATCGTGGGCCAGTTGAATGGCCACCAAGGTCTCCCGAGCTGACCCCCTTAGACTTTTATCTTTGGGGTCATCTGAAGGCAATTGTCTATGCCGTGAAGATACAAGATGTGCAGCGTCTGAAACAATGGATACTGGAAGCCTGTGCTAGCATTTCTTCTGTGGTGTCGCTATCAGTATGTCAAGAGTGGGAGAAGAAGGTCGCATTCACAATCCAACACAATGGGCAGCACTTTGAACACATTTTATAAGTGGTTATAAAATTGTAAATAACTAATGAACGAATAAATTTACATTAAAACCAAGCACCCCATTGTTTTTCTTGTGACTTCCTCAATAAGTTTGATGTGTTACATGACCCTCTTCCCACTGGAAAAAATAAAGTTGGATCCAAACTGTCCGACTTCAAAATGGCCGCCATGGTCACCACGCATCTTGAAAAGCTTCACCCCTCCCATATACTAATGAGCAACAAACAGGGAGTTGATATCCCCAACCATTCCCATTTTATTTAGGTGAATCCATATAAATGGCCCACCCTGTAGGTTAAGTTATGATGAATTAGGCATGCGGGTGCAAACACCATGTTCCACCAACTTTGGCAGCGATGGCTGGGACTGACCTTGCAAAATTTTTGCACAACTTCAGTTGCGTAAAACAATTTCCAACATTTAAAATTATTTTACGCCAGTGTTCTTAAATACTCTGATGAATCAGCCCCAAAATGTTTAGTCACAAGCTGGGTGTGCGAGCAAGAAAGAAGAGTGTTGTACCAATAAGACTGCAACAGCAACTGGATGAACGACAGTCGGAATTTTTCTATGGACAAAACATCCCAGATCCTGGGAATTGGAATTGACTGAAGGAGAACTTAGCTACAACGAGAATGGCCTGGAACCAAGAAGGTATAGTTGAGGGTTTGTAGGAACCCTGCATAACACAAGCAAAGTGGGGCTTTAGAAGGAACGTGTAGGTCCGAACTGGGAGTGTGGCGAAGGCATACTGGAATTGCTAAGTCCAGGGTGCATGTACCGTATAGAAGTGGACTGTGGTTGATGAGGGACTGATAGATACTTGCCATGTTGCTGAAATGCTGTTAACAAGTGATGTGTTCCTACATGAAACTGATATGACTAATACCGTGTTTTTCCAAAAATAAGACCTCCCCCAAGAATAAGCCCTAGCAGGGATTTTCAGCATTTTCGGAGCAAGGCTTAAATATAAGCCCTCCCCGCAAATAAGCCCTAGTCCTGGATCAATAATGAAGTGTCCGTGCAGCTTAAAAAGATAAATATACTGCAGGACACTTCATTATAGACAGCGGCACCCCGCAATCACTCACCCGATGCTGAGCGACAGGACCTCCCGTGATCACACACCCGCACACATCAGCTCTCACCCGCACACATCAGCTCTCACCCGCACACATCAGCTCTCACCCGCACACATCAGCTCTCACCCGCACACATCAGCTCTCACCCGCACACATCAGCTCTCACCCGCACACATCAGATCTCACCCGCACACATCAGCTCTCACCCGCACACATCAGCTCTCACCCGCACACATCAGATCTCACCCGCACACATCAGCTCTCACCCGCACACATCAGCTCTCACCCGCACACATCAGCTCTCACCCGCACACATCAGCTCTCACCCGCACACATCAGCTCTCACCCGCACACATCAGCTCTCACCCGCACACATCAGCTCTCACCCGCACACATCAGATCTCACCCGCACACATCAGCTCTCACCCGCACACATCAGCTCTCACCCGCACACATCAGATCTCACCCGCACACATCAGCTCTCACCCGCACACATCAGCTCTCACCCGCACACATCAGCTCTCACCCGCACACATCAGCTCTCACCCGCACACATCAGCTCTCACCCGCACACATCAGCTCTCACCCGCACACATCAGATCACATAGCCGTACACATCAGATCACACACACAAACATCGGATCACACACACATTGCATCAAACACACACTCACCACATCCAGCGACACCGATTTCTTCTGGCCGGCAGAATCCTGAGAGGCTGTGCAGTGCAGCGCAAGGACCTGCAGCCAGACACGTGACTTCCTCCCATCATTCCCTGCGGCTAGAAGTATTCGTTAAAGCTGGATTGTGTGTCAGCGTGTGTGTCAGCGTGTGTGTGTGTCAGCGTGTGTGTGTGTGTCAGCGTGTGTGTGTCTGTGTGTGTGTGTCAGCGTCAGCCAGCAGCAGGGGAAAACGGTGTGCAGCAACCACCGGAGATCACAGGAAAGACCTGGGAACCACGCAGACGTCCGGGTCTGGTAAATATGAGTCTCCTGGGAAGGGGGGGGTCTGCTTTTTTGGGGGGTTACTTACCCCCAACATGTTTCTCCAAAAATAAGACCTCCTCCAAAAATAAGCCCTAGTGCTTTTTTGGGGGGTAAAAAAAAAGTATAAGACAGTGTCTTATTTTTGGAAAAACACAGTATGTATAATAGAACGTGTGAAACACAAGCTGGGTACTTCTTTCCTATATTACATACATCTCATAAGTTACATCAGTAAAGATAACTATTTGTTATGATCAACCACTAGGTGTCACTAGACGCAACTAGTAGAGGGGTAATCAAACAAGCTAAAGGTCAGAGCCAGGAAGTCTCGTATGGTACACAGGGAAGAAAGCGGAGCCGAGGTCAGGGTACCAGCCAGAGGTCAGAAGCCAGGAAGTAACGTAAGGTACACAGGGAGAAAGCAGAGCCGAGGTGAGAATACGAGCCGGAGGTAAGTGGCCAGGAAGTCACGTAAGGTATACGGGGAGAAAGCGGAGCCGAGGTCAGAGTATGAGCCGAGGGTTAGAAGCCAGGGGAAAATGTCAGAGTCTGGGGCACATGCGGAGAAGGGTCACAAAGATTTAGGGTAGCAAGACAAAATCAAAATGAAGCATTTACAGGAGCCAGAGCACTCACTGCAGAGCAGGAACTATGACTGGTGGTGTTCCAGGCAAGATTGGTCCTTAATGAAGCAGAGCAATCACCCGGAAGGAGGCACCTGAAAACATGTTCCTCCCATCACCAGCATATGAACCGAGGACGGGAACAATCCGCCCACAGGAGCACAATACAAAACAGAGCATTGGCTCTGCAGGAAAGCAGAAAACCGTGGATCAGAACCATGACACTAGTTTTGTAAAATAGACTGAATCCTTCCTTGCTAATGCATTGCATTACATGCATCATCCGAGGGTATGGACCTGAGTAATAACCAGCAAATATGATAACATACGCATTGGAACCTGTTTCAGGTCTGGCAACAGAACACCTCGGCCCATGCAACCCTTACACAGATAGTGTTGAACACAATGATGGAGGGAAGCTTCGGCTCCCTCTCTACCATTCAGCTAGTGTGACTGAGTCTCAACGTAGCAGGCATGATACCATCACTAAATTGTGTGCTGTGCGAAACCTCAGTTTACACGTGTCATGAGTATGTCCTGCTCCAGGGAGACCTCTGGCAAGTCTGGAATTAGAAGGTCACAACGCCTTATTGCTCGCAGGTCCACTTCTTCTATTTAAGTGAAATCTACTTGCTTTTAGCACAGTAGGGTATAAGGACTCTTTTCTATCTCACTATCCTTTGTAGCCTTAATCTCAGGTGCAGCTCTTTTGTGACCACTCCCCTTTGCTATAAAATGTCACGTGTCTTACCATCCCATACCGGTTATAAAATCTTCATTCTTTTGCTGACCACTTTTGAAACAGCCTGTCTCTGCAAGAAGCTGAGGAGTTGTGATAGTTGCAGCTGTGGTGTTTAGCTGCATTGGAGGAGCTTAGAGTGGTTTTCCTTTTGTGTCTATTCTCCCCTTGTCTGTCTCCCTTCCCTTGTGTTGTATTATTGCAGTGGCAAGGCTAGTGCTCTCTCTGTCCTTCTCACTAGCCAGGGTGAGCTCAGTGCAAGCAAGAGCTAGGCACGTGATCAGCAATAGAGGGAACGACCATTATAGGGATATTAGGGAGTGCAGGCATGAGCCTCAGGTGAGAGCCAGGAGGTGACCCCCTCTCCCTAGCAACATGGCTCACTGTTCTATCATGTCCCGTGTGTGTTGCGGTGCTCGCCAGGTGTTCCCTTATGCCTGACAGAACCCTGGTAGTCACTGCGTGACAATGTGCTACACATCGGAGCAGCATGCAGGAGAATGGGATGAGGTGAGGAGTTTTATTTTATTTTGGGGAAACTATTGTCATCACACTGTTTGCAGGAGGACTGTTGGAGAAACATACTGAGTGCATCGCTGTGAGGGCATCGTACTGTATGTGGGGGCATTAAAATATATACAGGGGGCTGTGGATACATGGCAGTGTATGAAGGGGCTTTGAGTGTGTGATAATCTGACGGGAAATCATATTTTGTGGGGGATCTATGGGAGCATCCTACAGTGTGTGGATGTTTGTGGTGACCAACATACTGTTTAGGGGTAATTAGGGACAACATATAGTGTGTGGGGCAGATTATATAGTGTTGGAAGCTTTGGAGGCATCATACTGATGAACATAGTACATCTACACACACACACACACACACACACACACATAAATAAATATATATATATATATATATATATATATATAAAATATATATTCTAGAACAACTGTCAAGAGGAGACTTTGTGCAGCAGGCCTTCATGGTAAAATAGCTGCTAGGAAACCGCTGCTAAGGACAGGAAACAAGCAGAAGAGACTTGTTTGGGCTAAAGAACACAAGGAATGGACATTAGACCAGTGGAAATCTGGGCTTTGGTCTGAGGAGCCCAAATTTGAGATATTTGGATCCAACCACCGTGTCTTTGTAGAGAAGGTGAACGGATGGACTCTACATGCCTGGTTCCCACCGTGAAGCATGGAGGAGGAGGTGTGATGGTGTGGGGGTGCTTTGCTGGTGACACTATTGGGGATTTATTCAAAATTGAAGGCATACTGAACCAGTATGGCTATCACAGCATCTTGCAGCGGCGTGCTATTCCATCCGGTTTGCATTTAGTTGGACCATCATTTATTTTTCAACAGGACAATGACCCCAAACACACCTCCAGGCTGTGTAAGGGCTACTTGACTAAGAAGGAGAGTGATGGGGTGCTACGCCAGATGACCGGGCCTCCACAGTCACCAGACCTGAACCCAATCGACATGGTTTGGGGTGAGCTGGACCGCAGAGTGAAGGCAAAAGGGCCAACAAGTGCTAAGCATCTCTGGGAACGCCTTCAAGACTGTTGGAAAACCATTTCCGGTGACTACCTCTTGAAGCTCATCAAGTGAATGTCAAGAGTGTGCAAAGCAGTAATCAAAGCAAAAGGTGGCTACTTTGAAGAACCTAGAATATAAGACATATTTTCAGTTGTTTCACACTTTTTTGTTAAGTATTTCATTCCACATGTGTTAATTCATAATTTTGATGCCTTCAATGTGAATCTATAATTTTTAGAGTCATGAAAATTAAGAAAACTCATTGAATGAGAAGGTGTGTCCAAACTTTTGGTCTGTATTGTATGTATATATATATATATATTTATATAAATATATATATATATAATATAAATTTAAGGATGAATAATGAGCAGTATACTTATGAAACAATAGAAAAAGAAATAAATTATGGTAAATGATATGGTGCTGATTCTCTGCTACTGGCAGGAATATATTACATATATCACAATAAGTCATATATTAACATGTATTAGCAGTAGCAGTGAGTCATCATAATTAATTCTGCTCATTAATAAGTAATAAAAAAATAATATAAAATAATAATAAAAATAAACTGAATTAAAGGGGCTGTCCACTACTAGGACAACCCCTTCTTATGCTACATGTTTTGCCCAGGTAAAATAAAAGAGCCTATACTCATATTGCAAATTGGCGCTGGGGCGCATGTGACATTGTGACGTCCCGTGAGCCCTGTGTAAAGCCCCAGCTTCTGTCTCCTCGCCTTCGGGCACAGTAGCAATTGACAGGAAGTGTTCAGAAGTTTCGGCGCTCACTTCCTATTAACTCGTTTGGTCCAAAGGCGGGGAGACAAGCAGGTACTGATTGGACGCGAGTTCATGTGATGGTACAACGTCACGTGATCTCCTAGAACGCAAGCCGTGGCACCGCTGAAATGGCGCCAGTACATGAGGTGAGTATAGGCTTTTTTATTTTACGTGGGGGAAACATGTGGAATTAGCAGGAGTTGTCCTAGCTGTGGACAACCTCTATAAGTTTGGCCTATTAGCAGTAAAGGCTGCTTTACACACAGCGATGTCGCTCATAAAAGCACCCGCTCCTGTCATTTGTGCGTCACGGGCAAATCGCTGCCCGTGGCGCACAATATCACTAGGCCCCGTCACACGGACTTACCTGCCTAGTGACGTCGCCGTGGCCGGCGAACCGCCTCCTTTCTAAGAGGGCGGTTCCGCGGCGTCACAACGACGTCACACGGCAGCCGTCCAATAGAAGCGGAGAGCAGCCGAAAAAAAGTGACGCCCACCTCGTTGCCGGAGGACGCAGGTACGGTGTTGTTTGTCGTTCCTGGGGTGTCACACATAGCGATGTGTGCTGCCTCAGGAACGAAGAACAACCTGCGTCCTGCAACAGCAACGATATTTGGGATTAGAACGACGTGTCAACGATCAACGATTAGGTGAGTATTTTTGATCGTTAGCGGTTATTCGTATGTGTCACACGCAACGACGTCGCTAACGAGGCCGGATGTACGTCACGAATTCCGTGACCCCAACGACATCTCGTTAGCGATGTCGTTGCGTGTAAAGCCGCCTTAAGTCTCTTATGTGGCGTTTTGGTAATATTAATTGCCCACTCCTGGTCTGGATGGTAAATAAATATACGCAATGTTCTGCTTGTGTTGTTACAGAACATTCTGCTCAGAATCAGCCGATATATATTCACCCTTACGGGAAACTTTCCGATCTTCACATTCTGTGACACATTGTAAACATTCAGGACGACCTTTAACTCATCAATGACAGCTAAAAGCAAAGAGGGAAAGAAATGAGCGTCAAGGAGGCGATGGAATGAGATGGCGGTGGAATATTTATATACTGATATCACCACTGCTGGTGTCATCTCATGATAAAGAGGAGAATAATGCAGACGCCATCGAAATGAGGATTGGACATTTTTTTTAAAATGGAAATAAGCTTCGGTCAGAAATGTAAAGCAGAGGTTTAATATCTGAATGTTTACAGCTTATTCACATGTTGTGGTTTTTGCCACAATTTTAAAAAAATGCAACAAAACCGCAATATATGTGTCAGTGTTTGGAAAAACCCCGTGCATTGAGTTCAGATTGCGGTGTAATACAATTCTCAGAAAAGTTGTGCTAACAAAAATCTTTTTACAATATGACTGAGACTATTTTAGACCTGGAAATTGGCTTTTTATGTCTTTGGGAACCAAGTAGTGTTCAGCTTGTGACCTAGAATCCAACTAAAGAATGTACGTCTGGAACACCAAGGTGTGAACAGGGTGCAAGACTCAAAAAACATAACTATACAATAGGATAAAGAGTTGCACACCAGTCACAATGTATAGGGAATGATGAAAAGCAAAACTGCTATGGGAATACTAGACTGAAAAATACAATGGACTATCTGAAAAAGTGAAAAACATGAAAATGGTATGTGCATAACTGCTATGAATAATAGGAATATAAGAGATGTTTAGCCATTGTATTGATCAATGCAAAAAAGCCCCAAAACCAACGCCAAGGTAATCTCTATTTTTGGGGTCCCTAGCTCTTTTGCATTGATCAATACAATGGCTAAACATCTCTTAGGGGTACTTTGCACACTACGACATTGCAGGTGCGATGTCGGTGGGGGTCAAATCGAAAGTGACGCACATCCGGCGTCACTGTCGACATCGGAGTATGTAAATCGTTTTTACTACGATTAACGAGCGCAAAAGCGTCGAAATCATATGATCAGTTTAGTGTCGGTCATTTCCATAATTTCGGAATGACCGATGTTACGATGTTGTTCCTCGTTCCTGCGGCAGCACACATCGCTGTGTGTGAAGCCGCAGGAGTGAGGAACATCTCCTACCTGCGTCCTGCGGCTCACGCTGGCTATGCGGAAGGAAGGAGGTGGGCGGGATGTTTACATCCCGCTCATCTCCGCCCCTCCGCTTCTATTGGCCGCCTGCCGTGTGACCTCGCTGTGACGCCACACGACCCGCCCCCTTAGGAAGGAGGCGGTTCGCCGGCCAGAGCGACGTCGCAGGGCAGGTGAGTGCATGTGAAGCTGCCGTATCAATAATATTCGCATGTGCGACGGGGGCGAGGACTGTCGCGCTCAGCATCGCAAGCATCGGCTTGGGATGTTGTAGTGTGCAAAGTACCCCTTATATTCCTATTATTCATAGCACACTTATGAATATTCCATTTTTCATGTTTTTTCACTTTTTCAGATAGTTCATTGTATTTTTCAGTCTAGTATTCCCATAGCAGTTCTGCTTTTCATCATTCCCATATACATTGTGACTGGTGTGCAACTCTTTATCCTATTGTATGTGACCTAGAATCCAACAGGTTTGGATTTTTTTTGGCAGTCACATTGCAGTTGCCGTAGGTTGCAGGTCGGAACATGACCCCAAGTCATCATGTGGCCCCAGTGTTAGACCGGATTCACAATTGCGAGTGACTCACACAAATCTCGCATCGCATCACCCGACACGGCCGCACACTCCCCTAACAGGAGTGGGTCAGCTGCATGTATTTCTATGCAGCTGAGACGCTCATGTCTGGAGAGAGTCAGGCCGTGCCGAGTGATGCTATGTGAGACTCGTGTGAGTCATTCGCAAGTGTGAATCCGGCCTTAGCCAGAGTGTAATGCAGATACAAAGACTGTCGCCACAACATAGAGGAGGTCCCTGAAAAACTGAGGAAGGAGAAATCAGTGCAGGAATGAAGCTCCCCTGATACATGAGTTCTAGCGAAGGCAGCAGCATCCTGGACACTTAGGCTTTACATCCAGTATCTACTCCTGGAAAACTCTGAAACCAGGAGAAGATGGCAAACTGCATATCAAGGTCTGAAAATGGATAAAGCAATGAAAATTGCAGACGGAAACTTAGTGGACGCTTTTCTCTTAAAGGGAACCTGTCACCAGATTTGGGGCCCATAAGATGCGGCCACCACCAGTAGGCTCTTATATACAGCATTCTTAAGGCGGCGTCACACGCTACGATATATCGGGCGATATGTCGTCGGGGTCCCGGTTTCCATGACGCACATCTGGCATCGTTAGAGATATCGTAGCATGTGACAGCTACGAACTACGGTACTGTGAACGAGCAAAAATACTCACCTTATCGTTGCTCGTTGACACGTCGTTCATTTTCAGAAAGTCATTCCTCCTTCTGCGCACCGGTTGTTCATCGTTTTCGAGGTAGCACACATCGCTACGTGTGACACCCCGGGAACGACGAACACAGCTTACCTGCGTCCCGCCGGCAATGCGGAAGGAAGGAGGTGGGCGGGATGTTACGTCCCACTCATCTCCGCCACTCCGCTTCGATTGGGCGGCTGCTGTGTGACGTCGCTGTGACGCTGAACGTCCCTCCCCCTTCAGGAAGAGGTTCGCCGCCCACAGCGAGGTCGTCCGGGTGGTAAGTGCGTGTGACAGGGGGTAAACGACTTTGTGCACCACGGGCAACAAATTGCCCGTGACGCACAAACGTCGGGGGCGGGTGCGATCGCTTATGCGATCGCACAATATATCGTCCCGTGTAAAGGGGCCTTAACCTGCTGTATACAGTGTGTCCACCCATATCATGTCCACCGCCATTAACTTGAGAGCGGTGGCAGCTATAGGCGTAGAAGTGGTGTCTAGGTATAGTAAAGTAGCCATGCGCTACGCAATGAAACCACCTATAGCGCCACCTGATGGAAAACAACGTAGTTAGCATTTTTATCTTGAAAACGGAATGAGATAGAAAAAAAAGTGAATTAAAAAATTGTAGGGCATGATCAATTCAAACGAATCGACACCTTGCATACAGAAATGCTATGATATGAAACCCATAACCCCCCCAAAACATTGAATGCGGGTCACGCATATGGCGCTCATTTAACTTTGATCCTCAAAGTGGCCATCGTCAGCTGCAATGCACATCTGGCCTCTGCACAGCATACTGTATCTTGCTGCACGTTGTGCAATATGGTAGGTAAGACATTTGCAAAAGCATCTGTGATACGTGGTCGTAGGTCCTGCAATGTTGGTGGAGGGGTCGCATACACCTGCTGTTTGATGTGACCTCACAGAAAGAAGTCCAATGGGGTCAGGTTAGGTGAGCGTGGAGGCCACTCCACACAGCCACCATACCCAATGACTTGTAGGAAGGTCTCCATGAGGTATCGCTTCACGTCCGCAGCCTTGTGAGTTTTACACATTCTAATCATAGCATTTCTGTATGCAAGGTGTCGATTCGTATTGAATTGATGATGCCCTACAACTTTGTAATTCACTTTTTTTCTTTATCTTGTTCTGTTATCAAGATAAAAATGCTAACTCCGTTGTTTTCCACCAGGTGGCGCTATAAGTGGTTTCATTGCGTAGCGCATGGATACTTTACTACACCTAGACACCTCTTCTATGCCTACAGCTGCCGCCGTTCTCAAGTTAATGGCGGTGGACAGGATATGGGTGGACACACTGTATATGAGCCCAAGACGCTGTGTAGAACGTAAAAAACACTTTATAATACTCACTTAGGAGGTTGCTCCAATGCAGACTGGTCAAATGGGTGGCGCCGTTCTCCGGTGCCGACGCCTCCTCTTTCGGCCATCTTGGTCTTCCTTCTTCTGAAGCCTGTGTGCATGATGTGTCCTACGTCATGCACACAGGCCGGTATTGAGTTCCTGCGCAGACGCACTACAATACTTTGATCTGCCCTGAGCAGGGCAGATCAAAGTGCACCTGACCTCGGTGCCGGCGATTGTGTATGACGTAGGACACATCAAGCACGCCGGCTTCAGAAGAAGGAAGACCAAGATGGCTGAAAGAGAAGGCGCCAGTCCCGAAGAACGGCGCCACCTATTTGACCAGTCTGCATTGGAGCAACCTCCTAGGTGAGTATAATAAAGTGTTTTTTTATGTTCTACACAGCGGCCTGGGCTCTTATATACAGCATGTTAGAATGCTGTATATAAGAGCCCCCTGGTGGTGGTCGCAGCTTATAGGCCCCAAATCTGCTGAAAGGTTCCCTTTAAGGTAGCAAATAAAAGAAAAATATAGATTTTTGTACGTAAAAGCGGTTGTTCTAATATATTAAAACATTCCTTGAGGTTTTTTTTTTTTGCAAATGTAAATTAAAGAAACTGTCACAAGGAGATTTTTGCAGGCATTACCAACTGTCATGGTGGCATCAAGATGTGTGGAAACTACAGATTTTTGTACTCTACCTACTAATTTCTTTCATGTCCGTGATTAGCACAGGGAGACGTGAGCATCTACCAACAGACTTATTCAGGCTAGCAAGAGTTAAGCGGGCTTTACACGCTGCGACATTGCTAGTGTCGCGGGCGGAGAGGCCGCGCTCGCTACGCTCGGGTCCGGGGCTTCTGCTGCTGCTCGGGGGCTCGAGCGGTGGGCTGGACCCGGGGGACTCGAGCAGCGCTCCTCACCCACGAGTGAAAAGGGATGGTTTGCTTGGGGAGATAGTTCGTGACGCCACCCACGGGTCGTGGTGGGCACCACCGCTGCTGGTGACGGGGATCCCGGGAGCGATGGCAGGGAGCAGCTAGGATGTTGGTTCCCCCTCAGTGGGTAGGGGTTGGTGATCCCGGGGCCCGGTGGTGGTACGGGGAGGCAGGGTAGCTGGGGTGCAGGGTTGCAGAGGCAGCGCGGCGCGGTGCCGGATGGCACTGTTGTACTCACTCAGACACAGATTCACAGAGTCTCTGGTAAACCAAACGGCTGGATGGATGGGTCGCGCAGCCGGCTGCAGTGTCTTTGCTCTCCCCGGACACGTTGATGGTGGCTGTCTTTCCCTGCACCGCTGTAGAATGTATTGACTCCGATGGTTTCCCACTGGTAGTCCGCTTCCCGGCGTGTATGTACCGAAGGAGCCCGTTTTGCCAGCAGGAGCTGGCCCTTGGATCTCTAGCCTATGGCGGTGGTTTTTTATCCTCACTGTGTGGACTGTTGCCTTCTGTCGGGTCTTGGGTGTGAGGGAACCCCTGAGGTCCCGGTCACTATTTGATTTGACCGTTGTCGGCGGCTCCTAGCCTGGTCGGGGTCTGATGGCCCTGCCTTTGTGCTTGGTTCAGATCTGCTCCCCGGCTCGGTACCGGCGGACCACCGCCCGTCCCCGGTCCTACGGTTCCGCTGACCTGCGCCAACTCCTGCAGACGGCCACCACCGTCTGCCGACCTTGCTGACAGTGCCTGGGCTCCTACCCAGACACTAACAGTTACTCTCCTTCCCTGTCAACTCCCAAACTCAACTAACTGCTTTTTCCCGCCTCCAGGCCTGTGAACTCCTCGGTGGGTGGGGCCAACCGCCTGGCTCCGCCCCACCTGGTGTGGACATCAGACCCCTGGAGGAGGCAACAAGGATTTTGTTTGACTGTTGTTAACTATCCAGGGGAGGGGGGGTGTGAGATGTTGTGTTTGTGACTACCTGGCTAGTCCAGGGCGTCACACTAGCAATTGCTAGCGATGTCGAGCGCGATAGCACCCGCCCCCGTCGTACATGCGATATGTGGTGATTGCTGCCGTAGCGAACATTATCGCTACGGCAGCTTCACACGCATATGCCTTGTCGGCGACGTCGCTGTGACTGCCGAACAATCCCTCCTTCAAGGGGGAGGTGCATTCGGCGTCACTGCGACGTCACTAAGCGGCCGGCCAATAGAAGCGGAGAGGCGGAGATGAGCGGGACATAACATGCCGCCCACCTCATTCCTTCCGCATTGTCGGTGGAGTCAGGTAAGGAGATGTTCGTCGTTCCTGCGGTTTCACACACAGTGATGTGTGCTGCTGCAGGAACGACAAACAACATCGTACCTGTGGCAGTAACAATATTATGGAAAGGAGCGACGTGTCACCGATCAACGATTTTTGACGTTTTTGCGATCGGTGATCGTCGCTCCTAGGGTTTACACTCTGCGATGTTGGTAATGGCGCCGGATGTGCGTCACTAACGACGTGACCCTGACGATGTATCGTTACCGATGTCGCAATGTTTAAAGCACCCTTTAGTCTCTGCTGGGCTGCTTGTTAGTCTCTATGATCACATGCTGTGTGGGAGTCGGTCATGTTAGTTCCCCTCCTATATATGATGGCTGGACTATTCCATTAATGCTAGCTATAGCTTCTCTGTACAGGTCTGGTGAGTAGTGATGGCCATACTCAGACTGTAAAAGTCAGAATCCGCACAGTTTCAAAAGTATCCAGGTCCCGGATCCGGGCCTGGCGTTCTCAGGGAACTCCAGTTAATGATCGGGGTTCGGCAATTCAAGAAATATAAAAAAAAAAAGTGAAAAATAAAAATAAAGCACACATGCTATACTTACCGAGTTTCTGGCATGGCTGTAACTGCTTTCAGGCCGTTCACTCTTCTTCCAGGGCCGCTCATTATTGCTCATCCATATTCACTGCTTCCCCCTCCCACCGACAGTCCTGCTATCTGTTATTGCTTGCAGTCAGACGCATAAGTCATGACTATCTTTGGAGGCTCCAGAAGCCTTTCTTCAAAGACAAAGAAGACAAAGATCATGTACTTCTCCAATTGCCAAGAAAGGCCCGGCTTCTCTGTCTAAGTTGCCTACAAGCAACCCCAGGTGAAACCTGATGTAGGAACTTAAATCTATAAATATTCACCGGTTCTTTCATCGGAGCTTGTTACTGCATTTTCTTGTCTTTCTTTGCTCCGTGTTTTCTTTTTTATATAAAAGGAAGAATCTCTGACGAAACTGACTTTCGCACTGTGGAATTAGTTATATTGCAGTTTTCTGTTTTTCTTTTATAGGATTTTGAGCTCTTCCAGGTCATAGGATTGTACTGTAATGTCATGGCTCACTTTGCTTTTGTTACATATGTTATGCTAACTACATTTGGGTTATGTAATTGCTTTATTTATAAGTAATCTAAAAAAAAGAAAGGCTTTCAGCATCATGCAGTTGCCTCATCAGCCATACACACTTGAAAAGACAACGTAGGTGGTATCCTAAAAGCTACTTGACATCATTCATATATACCATTATAGTGCAAACACACCATGTCATGTGGTGCAACCTTTAAAGCTGCAACAACTGGGGAAGGAGTCTGTGTATTACAGCTGGTCGAGACCTGAGATAACTCTGATCTTGACCATTTAAAGGGGTTATCCGGCTTATTTTGACTTTTTTTTATTATTACCCTATTGGGCTACATTTGGGCAGGTAAGTAGATAGCACTTACCTGCCCTGCTGTCAGCCCCTCTCCCCCGGCTCAGAGTGGTCATGTGACCGCTCCTGCCGCGATTTTGCTGCTTCCGGTCATTTCATGTCAACATGGGCAGGACCATGTTGACATGCAAATCTGAGAACAGCATGTTGCCGCCCTGCTGGGCGGGTACACTGCGTGGAGTCACCGCCCTCTTCCCTGCACCCTCCCACACATTCCCCCGCACCCCGTAATCTCCCCGTCCACGGTGTCACCGCCAGCATCGGGCCCCCTGCTTACAGTGCTTAGGATAGCAGGAGTGCCCGTGCAGTCTGTGTCCCGCTCCAGCCCCGCGGCTGCTCGCACTGCAGTGCATCAGCAGCTTCTCACAGAGCGTGCAGCCGCGGGGATGACGAGCACTGCTGGCAGGAGGTTAGATGAGATCATTACCTCCTGTGACGATCTCCTCCTCTGCCGACGTCACCGCTGTCACTGACTTGTATGCCCGCCGCGTTCTCACGTCACGGGCTCTCGCGATACTGCTGAGAACGCGGCGGGCATAGAAGGCAGTGACGGCGCTGACGTGAGGAGTGCAGGAGATCGTCACTGCAGGTAATGATCTCATCTAACCTCCTGACAGCAGCGCTCGTCATCCCATGCAGTGACCTGGGCTATTGATGTTAGCTCAGGTCACTGTACTGGTCTCCCAGACAATGAGGAACATTCTATTCTTTATTGACTGGGACATTGACTATGGTATGGATCGTCGTGGGACCCCCTTATTGGATTACGCTGGACACTGAATTTATTGTTCTTTTCAATAAATTGGTGAAAGAGGGAATGTGTTGGGGAGTGTTTTTTCAAATAAAACTTTTTTTGTCGTCTATTTTTTTTTTTTTTTATTACTGACTGGGTTGGTGATGTCGAGTATCTGATAGGCGCTTGACATCACTAACTGCTGGGCTTGATGCCAGGTGACGTTACACATCTGGCATCAACCCCGTATATTACCCCGTTTGCCACTGCACCAGGGCAACGGGATGAGTTGGGGAGAAGCGCCAGGATTGGCACATCTAATGGATGCGCCACTTCTGGGGCGGCTGTAGCCTGCTATTTCTAGGCTGGGGAGTGTCCAATAACAGTGGACCTCCCTAGTCTGAGAATACCAGACCACAGCTTTCCGCTTTACCTTGGCTGGTGATCCAAATTGGGGGGGACCCCACGTTTTTTGTTTTAAATTATTTATATAATTTAAAATAACAGCGTGAGGTGCACTCTGTTTTGGATTACCAGCCAAGGTGAAGCTGCCAGCTGTAGTTTGTAGGCTGCAGCCATCTGCTTTACCCTAGCTGGCTACAACAGATAGGGGGACCCCACGTCGTTTTTTTTAATTATTTATTTTTTGGTGAAATACAAGGCTAAGCACCCTTTAGTGCCACTTGAAAGTCACTAAAGTGTGCCAGCTTAGAATATGCAGGGGGGTGGGACATTATATAGGTCTTTCTCATCTATCTATCTATCTATCTCATTCATTCATCCGTCTATCTCCATCTATTTATCTTTCTTGCTGCTTCCGTTTTTTGCGGTCTGCAAAAAAACGGAAGGCACACGGATGACACGGATGCATCCGTGAAAAAACGGAACTTTTTTTGCGGACCGCAAAAACGGAACAGTCATGTGAATGTAGCCTACATGTGTTCCCTATGGGGGTAGGGGTCGGTATAGAACGATGGTGTGGGGGGGGTCGGTACAGAGCGCCATTTGTGTGTGTGTGTGTGTGTGGGGGGGGTTGCAGAGCCCGATGTGTGTGGGGGGCGCAGAGCCCGATGTGTGTGGGGGGCGCAGAGCCCGATGTGTGTGGGGGGCGCAGAGCCCGATGTGTGTGGGGGGCGCAGAGCCTGATGTGGGGCTGTTATTTCCAATGCTAGAGTGATAATGTGACGCCCTGGGCAAGCCAGGGGTCACAGGTCATAACACCACACGCACCCCACATTCCCTGCAGGTACACCGAAGTCAAAACTTAAATCCTTGTTGCCTTCCTCCAGGGGCTGGTGTCCACACCAGGGGGTGGGCCAGGCGGTTGGCTCCGCCCACCGAGGAGTTCACGGCTCTGGAGGGGGGAAAACCAGGCAGTTCAGTTGAGTGTTAGAGTTGAAAGTGGAAGGAGTAAACAGTGAAGGAGAAGGAAGAAATTGAGAGTAGTGACGGAGAAAAGTGACAGCAAGAAGCCTGAAGTTAGTCCGGGTGTGTGCCCCGGACTGAGACAGCAAGGTTGGCAGACGGCGGTGACCGTCTGCAGGAGAGATTGCTCGGAGGTTGCCGAAAGGACCGTGGGCGGGTGGTGACCCGGCGGTACCGGAGCGGTATACAAAGAACAGTCAGCACCAGGGCAGGGGCCTTTCGGATCCCGGCAAGGCTAGGAGTCGCCATAATTTGCCAAATCCGTCAGTGAAGGGGACGACTGTCTCCCAACAACCAAGTCCCGATTGAAGGCAACAGTCCGACCGTTAAGGGGAGACACCGCCACCGCCAAGGCACCAGTTTCCCAGGGCCAGCGCCTGCGGGCAAGAGTGAGGCTCCTCCGGCTCATATCCAGGTCAGGGAGCGGGTTACCGGTGGGAATCCATCGCTACCAACAGACTACACATAGGTGCAGGGAAGAGACCGTCACCGTCAACTGCAGGGAACAACAACACCGCAACCGTCCGAGGGACCCGTCCAACCAGCCGTTTGTTTACCGAGAACTGTGTCGTGTTTACTGGCTGAGTGAGTACCTCCGTGCCGTGTGGCACAGCGCTGCCCCTGCGCCCCTGCACCTCCACAGGCCCCATAACCCGCCTGTCCACCATCCCAACCCCATCACTGGGCCCCGGGACCACCAATCCCCTACGCACGGAGGGGCAAATCAACAACTGGCTGCTCCATACCACCACTCCCGGGATCCCCAGCCAGAGCAGCGGTGGTGTCCACCTAATCACCACAACCATGGGTGGCGTCACGGACAATAAACAATCCCCACAACCAAACCCCTTTCACTCACAGGCGAGGAGCGCCGCAAGAGTCCCCGGAATCCGGCCCATCGCTCGAGCCACCGAGCAGCAGCAGGCCGCGGCAGCAGCGGCAGCCGGACCCGAGCAGTGGGAGAGCGCGGAGTCCCCTCCTCCGCCCGCGACAACTTGGCGTGACGAACAGGATCTTACCGCTCTGCCGTCTGGTAGAGGTGCACCTTGTTACCGCCGGAGGTGTCCGGCCAGAAAATTTCAGAAGCCGCCATCTTTGGCGCGAAGAGTTCCCGCTCGAGCGTCTTCTCGAGTAGCAGAGGCGCGAAGGCCAAAACCCCGCCCCGATAGAGGAGGGGCCGGAAAGAAGCTAAGGGGGACGGAATGGCGGATGGCTGCATGTGAACGCAGCTATAAAAGCAGGGACGCCAGGACCCTGCCACCATCTTGTTCCTGGGAGAGACCGCCAGCAACATGTGGATGCCGTCTAGAAGCACCGTAGCCCCCGCGCCGGGAACCGCGGCGTGGGTGGAGATCCGGACCGCGCAGCTCTACCAAAGGCTGCAGGTCAAGGTGCAGCTCCTCATGGAGGAGTGGGAGGCCGACATGGCGGACGTGATAGCAACCGTGCGGAGACGCGAGGAGGAGGCTGAGGAAGGGAGGGTGAGTGACCCACGCCCCGATGCCCTCGAAGGGCCGGTCATCGCGGTTGCGGGACCCGGTCCGGACCCTCTCCCCCTGCTACCTCCCTCGCCACCCGTCCCGGAAGCCGTGACCCCGCCACTAGGCCCGCTGCCACCGCAACCGGTAGCGATACCCAGCATGCCCGCCCTGGCGGACCGACCTGTAGCCGGAGCCCGTAGCAAACCGGAGGTGCTGCCCTGGAAGGTTCCGAAGCCCGAGCCGCAGGCGTCCCCTGAGAAGTCCCCCGAGCCAGAGCCGACAGCCCGCTCCGTGCCGAAGGCCCAGCAGCGGAAAGCCCCTGTGCCCATCCCCTACACCTCGGCTGAGGTAGCGCCGGGTTGCCGCTGCAAGGCGGCGTCCAAGACCAAGACGCCGCGGGACCTGCCGCCCAGATCCCTAACAGTGGGCAGCGTCCAGAATGTCCCGCGGGGCCCGACCCGTGCGCCGGAGCGCGCAGCAGCGCCGTATTGGGACAGGGAGCCGGTACTGCTGGGCCTGGAGATCGGTGAAAGGGAAAGGAAGAAAGCGGAGCTGGTGGCCCGTGCAATCAGAGAAAAAGAGTCTGAGACAAGCGACTTTCCGTGTCCGGGGCCCGCTGTATGAGGGGCAGGTGAGGCGGTTTGATGTCCGCCGGGGCTATGGATTTATATATGAACCGGGCCTGGAGGCCGAAGTGTTTATAGCCCGGCGGGATGTGAATGCTCACCTGCCCGAGGAGCACCCCGGTCGTAACCTGATGCCGGGCGACATAGTGCAGTACACCCGGCACTGTGGAGAGAGGGGGTGGTTTGCCCTAGATGCGAAATTGAGGGGCAGCCAAGAGTCCCGTGTAAGTGCTGCACCTCCTCCCCCAGAAGAAGCTGAGGATTCAGAGTAATGGCAGCGGAGCACCGTTGCACCGTCCCCGTTGGGCAGGGCTGTATTTTGCCTTCGTGCTGCCCTAGGCACTTTAAGTGGTCGCGCCCCTTATTGACAACGTAAAACTGAGTTTTCGCACACGACATCTGTTTAAGGCAGATCTACTCTGTAAAACACTTTAAGGCTATGTGCGCATGTTGCGTACAGTTCACTGCAGAAATTTCTGCAGCGATCTGAAGAGCACATGTGCGCTTCTAATCGCTGCAGAAAATATCCGTAGTGAGCGCCGATTCCATGCGCTCTGCCTGCAGCTCCTGCCATAGACAGAGCAGGAGCTGCCGGCAAAGCGCAGGAAAGAAGTGACATGTCACTTCTTTTTACGCAGCGCTTCGGCAGTAGCCGAAGCGCTGCGCTCTAAAGCGCCATGTGCGCACGGCCCCTGCACAATCTCCATAGACTGTGCAGGGGACGCAGGACGCATGCAGTTACGCTGCGCTACAAAGCGCAGCGTAACTGCATGTATTTGCGCAACGTGCGCACATAGCCTAAAAAGTATCAATGAGAAACGAAGGGCACTAACCCCCCCCCCCCAATGGGGATCACCACGGGCACATCAAAACATAGCATGAGTATAAAATATTTCCACCACACCATCCCCACTTATATACTGTGACTGTCACACTGCCCCTAATAAACTACACACTGCCCTCCCTTATAAATTATACCCACCACACCTTCCTCAATTATGAAATATGATCTGCACATGGACCTCACATCATGCTGCCCCCTCCTCACAATGTCCCATGCATGCTGCCCCCTCCTCACAATGTCCCATGCATGCTGCCCCCTCCTCACAATGTCCCATGCATGCTGCCCCCTCCTCACAGTGTCCCATGCATGCTGCCCCCTCCTCACAGTGTCCCATGCATGCTGCCCCCTCCTCACAGTGTCCCATGCATGCTGCCCCCTCCTCACAATGTCCCATGCATGCTGCCCCCTCCTCACACTGTCCCATGCATGCTGCCCCCTCCTCACAATGTCCATGCGTGCTGCCCCCTCCTCAAAGTGTCCCATGCATGCTGCCCCCTCCTCACAATGTCCCATGCATGCTGCCCCCTCCTCACAATGTCCCATGCATGCTGCCCCCTCCTCACAGTGTCCCATGCATGCTGCCCCCTCCTCACAGTGTCCCATGCATGCTGCCCCCTCCTCACAATGTCCCATGCATGCTGCCCCCTCCTCACACTGTCCCATGCATGCTGCCCCCTCCTCACAATGTCCATGCGTGCTGCCCCCTCCTCACAGTGTCCCATGCATGCTGCCCCCTCCTCACAATGTCCCATGCATGCTGCCCCCTCCTCACAGTGTCCCATGCATGCTGCCCCCTCCTCACAGTGTCCCATGCATGCTGCCCCCTCCTCACAGTGTCCCATGCATGCGCCCCCTCCTCACAATGTCCCATGCATGCTGCCCCCTCCTCACAATGTCCCATGCATGCTGCCCCCTCCTCACAATGTCCCATGCATGCTGCCCCCTCCTCACAGTGTCCCATGCATGCTGCCCCCTCCTCACAGTGTCCCATGCATGCTGCCCCCTCCTCAGTGTCCCATGCATGCTGCCCCCTCCTCAGTGTCCCGTGCATGCTGCTCCCTCCTCACAATGTCCCATGCATGCTGCCCCCTCCTCACAGTGTCCCGTGCATGCTGCCCCCTCCTCACAGTGTCCCGTGCATGCTGCCCCCTCCTCACAGTGTCCCGTGCATGCTGCCCCCTCCTCACAGTGTCCCATGCATGCTGCCCCCTCCTCACAGTGTCCCGTGCATGCTGCCCCCTCCTCAGTGTCCCATGCATGCTGCCCCCTCCTCACAGTGTCCCATGCATGCTGCCCCCTCCTCACAATGTCCCATGCATGCTGCCCCCTCCTCACAGTGTCCCGTGCATGCTGCCCCCTCCTCACAGTGTCCCGTGCATGCTGCCCCCTCCTCACAGTGTCCCATGCATGCTGCCCCCTCCTCACAGTGTCCCATGCATGCTGCCCCCTCCTCACAGTGTCCCGTGCATGCTGCCCCTCTCCATGAGCTCCTAATGGTGCCTTCCTCTTTTCCATAATGACACCTCCATGCTGCCCACTCATCATACTAAGACCACCACACTAGCGCTTATGCTGAGACCCACACACACACACACACACACACACACACTACCCCACTCTTGATATTGACTCCCCCTACATTGTACCACTCCATACTGAGCCCACACATGCTGCCCATTCTCCATAATGAGCTCCCAATGCTGCCCCCCTCTTATTCTGAGTCCTTACACTCCCCCCCCAATCGATATTGTCATTGCTCTATCCCTCAACCCTTGTCCTCTGTCTCTAGCATAGGCCCCTCTCTCCCATTCCCCCAGCAGCAGCCTCTCTCCCCCCGCCTCCAGCAGCAGCCTCTCCCCCAGCATCAGCCTCTCTCCCCCCAGCCTCCCCCAGCATCAGCCTCTCTCCCCCCAGCCTCCCTCAGCATCAGCCTCCCTGCTCCCAGCTTACCCCAGCATCAGCCTCTCTCCTCCCAGCCTCCCCCAGCATGAGCCTCCTCCAGCATCAGCCACTCCTCCCAGCCTCCCCCAGCATGAGCCTCCTCCAGCATCAGCCTCTCTCCTCCCAGCCTCCCCCAGCATGAGCCTCCTCCAGCATCAGCCTCTCTCCTCCCAGCCTCCCCCAGCATGAGCCTCCTCCAGCATCAGCCTCTCTCCTCCCAGCCTCCCCCAGCATCAGCCTCCCTCCTCCCAGCCTCCCCCAGCATCAGCCTCCCTCCTCCCAGCCCCCCTCCTCTAAGCCTCCCCCAGCATCAGCCTCCCAGCCTCCCTGAGCATCAGCCTCCCTCCTCCAAGCCTCCCCCTCCCAGCCTCTCTCCCCCAGCCTCCCACAGCATCAGCCTCCCTCCTCCCAGCCTCCCCCAGCATCAGCCTCCCTCCTCCCAGCCTCCCCCAGCATCAGCCTCCCTCCTCCCAGCCTCCCCCAGCATCAGCCTCCCTTCTCCCAGCCTCCCCCAGCATCAGCCTCCCTTTTCCCAGCCTCACCCAGCATCAGCCTCCCTCAGCATCAGCCTCCCCCAGCATCAGCCTCCCAGCCTCCCGCCTCCCAGCCTCCCCCAGCATCAGCCTCCCGCCTCCCCCAGCATCAGCCTCTCTCCTCCCAGCCTCCCCCAGCATCAGCCTCTCTCCTCCCAGCCTCCCCCAGCATCAGCCTCCCTCCTCCCAGCCTCCCCCAGCATCAGCCTCCCTCCTCCCAGCCTCCCCCAGCATCAGCCTCCCTCCTCTCCCAGCATCAGCCTCTCTCCTCCCAGCCTCCCACAGCATCAGCCTCTCTCCTCCCAGCCTCCACCAGCATCAGCCTCCCTCCTCCCAGCCTCCCCCAGCATCAGCCTCCCTCCTCTCCCAGCATCAGCCTCTCTCCTCCCAGCCTCCCACAGCATCAGCCTCTCTCCTCCCAGCCTCCCACAGCATCAGCCTCTCTCCTCCCAGCCTCCCACAGCATCAGCCTCCCTCCTCCCAGCCTCCCACAGCATCAGCCTCCCTCCTCCCAGCCTCCCCCAGCATCAGCCTCCCTCCTCCCAGCCTCCCCCAGCATCAGCCTCCCTCCTCCCAGCCTCCCCCAGCATCAGCCTCCCTCCTCCCAGCCTCCCCCAGCATCAGCCTCCCGCCTCCCCCAGCATCAGCCTCTCTCCTCCCAGCCTCCCCCAGCATCAGCCTCTCGCCTCCCCCAGCATCAGCCTCTCTCCTCCCAGCCTCCCCCAGCATCAGCCTCTCGCCTCCCCCAGCATCAGCCTCTCTCCTCCCAGCCTCCCCCAGCATCAGCCTCTCTCCTCCCAGCCTCCCACAGCATCAGCCTCCCTCCTCCCAGCCTCCCCCAGCATCAGCCTCCCTCCTCCCAGCCTCCCCCAGCATCAGCCTCCCTCCTCTCCCAGCATCAGCCTCTCTCCTCCCAGCCTCCCCCAGCATCAGCCTCTCTCCTCCCAGCCTCCCACAGCATCAGCCTCTCTCCTCCCAGCCTCCCACAGCATCAGCCTCCCTCCTCCCAGCCTCCCCCAGCATCAGCCTCCCTCCTCCCAGCCTCCCCCAGCATCAGCCTCCCTCCTCCCAGCCTCCCCCAGCATCAGCCTCCCTCCTCCCAGCCTCCCCCAGCATCAGCCTCCCTCCTCCCAGCCTCCCCCAGCATCAGCCTCCCTCCTCCCAGCCTCCCCCAGCATCAGCCTCCCTTCTCCCAGCCTCCCCCAGCATCAGCCTCCCTTCTCCCAGCCTCCCCCAGCATCAGCCTCCCTTCTCATCAGCCTCCCTTCTCATCAGCCTCCCTCCTGATCAGCCTCCCTTCTCATCAGCCTCCCTCCTCATCAGCCTCCCTCCTCATCAGCCTCCCTCCTCATCAGCCTCCCTCCTCATCAGCCTCCCTCCTCCAAGCCTCCCCCTCCCCCTCCCAGCCTCCCCAAGCATCAGCCTCCCTCCTCCCAGCCTCCCTCAGCATCAGCCTCCCTCCTCCAAGCCTCACCTTCCCCCTCCCAGCCTCCCCCAGCATCAGCCTCTCTCCTCCCAGCCTCCCCCAGCCTCAGCCTCCCTCCTCCCAGCCTCCCTCAGCCTCCCTCCTCCCCCAGCATCAGCCTCCCTCCTCCCAGCCTCCCCCAGCATCAGCCTTCCTCCTCCCAGCCTCCCCCAGCATCAGCCTCCCTCCTCGCTCAGCATCAGCCTCCCTCCTCCAAGCCTCCCTCAGCATCAGCTTCCCTCCTCCAAGCCTCACCCTCCCAGCTTCCCCCAGCATCAGCCTCTCTCCTCCCAGCCTCCCCCAGAATCAGCCTCCCTCCTCCCTCAGCATCAGCCTCCCTCCTCCAAGCCTCCCTCAGCATCAGCTTACCTCCTCCAAGCCTCACCCTCCCAGCCTCCCCCAGCATCAGCCTCTCTCCTCCCAGCCTCCCCCAGCATCAGCCTCCCCCAGCCTCAGCCTCCCTCCTCCCCCAGCCTCAGCCTCCCTCCTCCCCCAGCCTCAGCCTCCCTCCTCCCTCAGCCTCCCTCCTCCAAGTCTCCCTCAGCATCAGCTTCCCTCCTCCAAGCCTCACCCTCCCCCTCCCAGCCTCCCCCAGCATCAGCCTCCCTCAGCATCAGCCTCCCTCAGCATCAGCCTCCCCCTCCCAGTCTCCCCCAGAATCAGCCTCTCTTCTCCCAGCCTCCCCCCCAGCTTCAGCCTCTCTCTCCCCCCAGCCTCAGCCTCTCTCTCCCCCCAGCCTTAGCCTCTCTCTCCCCCCAGCCTTAGCCTCTCTCTCCCCCCAGCCTTAGCCTCTCTCTCCCCCCAGCCTCCCCCCCAGCCTCAGCCTCTCTCTCTTCCAGACTCCTCCCAGCCTCAGCCTCTCTCTTCCCAGCCTCCCCCCAGCCTCAGCCTCTCTCTCTTCCCAGCCTCCCCCCAGCCTCTCTTCCCAGCCTCCCCCCAGTCTCAGTCTCTCTCTCTTCCCAGCCTCAGCCTCTCTCTCTTCCCAGCCTCCCCTCAGCCTCTCTCTTCCCAGCCTCTCTTTTCCCAGCCTCAGCCTCTCTCTCTCTTCCCAGCCTCCCCCCAGCCTCTCTCTCTTCCCAGCCTCCCTCTCTTCCCAGCCTCCCCCCAGCCTCTCTCTCTTCCCAGCCTCCCCCAGCCTCAGCCTCTCTCCCCCCAGCCTCCCCTTGCATGATTACAGTGGACAAAAAGAGGCATCGCAATTTGCAACGATCATCAACTAACCTGTAAGGAGCCCATACATTCTAGGCTCTGCCTCTGCCTTACCTGCTCCGGTGCCCGCCGCCCTGCTATGGCTGGCTCCTCTTCTGGCTTGCTCCAGCTGCAGACGCGTCCTCCTCCGCGGCGTGTGTCATCTGCAGGATTGGACGCTGCAGCATGGGGCAGTGAGCTGACTGTCCCCGGAAGTGCAGGCCATGGAACTTCCGGGGTTAGTCAGCTCACTATGCCTGGCGCCCGCCATGTATTTAAATAGACAGCAGAAGTGCGCCTGTCCTCCCTCCCAACCCCCCCCGAAACACAGCCGAGTGTAACGGAGGGAGGGACGGGGGGCGGGGATGTAAAAAAAAAAAAAAAAAAAAAATGTATATATTTTTTTTTTTTTTTGCTGCCAGAAAGTGCCGCCCCCCGCAACGTGCCGCCCTAGGCACGAGACCACGGGTGCCTAGTGGCAAATACGGCCCTGCCGTTGGGACCACCACTGTGTTTGTTTGAAAGTTTTGAAAATGATGACAAAAGATTAACCGAAGTTAACCTGATTGTCTACCGTGATTGGGAAAACCGGCCGTTGCCGGCACCGTTGTCCCCGTGGGGACCGTTTAAAAAGTTGCATGAGGAACTGCTAATGGACAAGCCCGTGAACTTGCAGGGCAACCACAGACGTTAGTGGATTGTAAATAAGTTGAGTTACCGTTACCGTTTCCGCAATTGCCGCCTCCGGAGAGGCAGGTTGGAGGGAGGGCCCGCAGTAGAGCCGGCTGGGGCCCAGCCACCACAGGAACCGGTGGCTACCCTCTGGAGGGGAAGGACAGATCCCGCTCGGGTAACTTGGTGCAGGACTGGGGTCAAGGGGTGCTGCCTGTTTTCTTAGGGGCAGCATCAGGGCCAGGTTGCTTGGGTGGGAGAGAGCGGAGACCGTAACCGTTAACCGTTTGAAACCGTTTAAGTAAGAGTACCTCCCGATGTGGGAAGATGTTATTTTAATTGTAAATATGTTACCGTTTTCTATTTTTCAGAAAAACAAAAAGGAAAATAAAATCGGAGTTGGATGGGCAGCCCGAGGACGGTCTGCGTTTTGCTAAGTGGGAATGTGACGCCCTGGGCAAGCCAGAGGTCACAGGTCATAACACCACACGCACCCCACATTCCCTGCAGGTACACCGAAGTCAAAACTTAAATCCTTGTTGCCTTCCTCCAGGGGCTGGTGTCCACACCAGGGGGTGGGCCAGGCGGTTGGCTCCGCCCACAGAGGAGTTCACAGCTCTGGAGGCGGGAAAACCAGGCAGTTCAGTTGAGTGTTAGAGTTGAAAGTGGAAGGAGTAAACAGTGAAGGAGAAGGAAGAAAGTGAGAGTAGTGACGGAGAAAAGTGACAGCAAGAAGCCTGAAGTTAGTCCGGGTGTGTGTCCCGGACTGAGACAGCAAGGTTGGCAGACGGCGGTGATCGTCTGCAGGAGAGATTGCTCGGAGGTTGCCGAAAGGACCGTGGGCAGGTGGTGACCCGGCGGTACCGGAGCGGTATACAAAGAACAGTCAGCACCAGGGCAGGGGCCTTTCGGATCCCGGCAAGGCTAGGAGTCGCCATAATTTGCCAAATCCGTCAGTGAAGGGGACGACTGTCTCCCAACAACCAAGTCCCGATTGAAGGCAACAGTCCGACCGTTAAGGGGAGACACCGCCACCCGCCAAGGCACCAGTTTCCCAGGGCCAGCGCCTGCGGGCAAGAGTGGGGCTCCTCCGGCTCATATCCAGGTCGGGGAGCGGATTACCGGTGGGAATCCATCGCTACCAACAGACTACACATAGGTGCAGGGAAGAGACCGTCACCGTCAACTGCAGGGAACAACAGCACCGCAACCGTCCGAGGGACCCGTCCAACCAGCCGTTTGTTTACCGAGAACTGTGTCGTGTTTACTGGCTGAGTGAGTACCTCCGTGCCGTGTGGCACAGCGCTGCCCCTGCGCCCCTGCACCTCCACAGGCCCCATAACCCGCCTGTCCACAATCCCAACCCCATCATTGGGCCCCGGGACCACCAATCCCCTACCCACGGAGGGGCAAATCAACAACTGGCTGCTCCATACCACCACTCCCGGGATCCCCAGCCAGAGCAGCGGTGGTGTCCACCTAATCACCACAACCGTGGGTGGCGTCACGGACAATAAACAATCCCCACAACCAAACCCCTTCCACTCACGGGCGAGGAGCGCCGCTAGAGTCCCCGGGATCCGGCCCATCCCTCGAGCCACCGACAGCAGCAGGCCGCGGCAGCAGCGGCAGCCGGACCCGAGCAGTGGGAGAGCGCGGCGTCCCCTCCTCCGCCCGCGACAATAACAGGTCAGGTGCTGGGGCAGAATACTGACAGGGAATGTGTGTGCAGGGAGCGGGCAGGGGGCGAGGCTGGACAGTGAGGGCGGGCAGGGGGCGAGCCTGGACACTGAGGCCAGGCGGTGCCAGCTCTGACTGGGAGGTGTGGCACAGGAAGAGGTCAGTTTGCTGGAGCTGAATGTAAACAAGGAGCTGCAGAGAATAAAGGGATAATTCAAGAGGAATAAAAGTTAGAAAACAAAAAATAACAATGTAGGGTTGTTTTATATGACAATACAGCACAAACTCAAAAATAATGTTTGGTAAGCTAATGTCGGACAACTCCTTTAAAGATGCAGTACCATCAAAGTTTTTAAGCTTTTATCCTCTTAATATCATTGCTCATTCTGCCTTTCCACCCAGTTTAGGGCGCTTTCACACTTGCGTTGTGCGGCATCCGTTACAATGCGTTGTGTGACGCATGTGACAGATGCCTTGCAAATAGTGTGATAATAAAGGCAACGGATTCCTGGGAAATAACGCATTGCGTTACGTTTTCTAGCAGCGAGAGAGAGCCCTCATCATCATCGCACACGCAGGCACTACCGCACTCATCATCATCACACACATCCTGGCACTACGCCCCCATCATCACCGCACACGCAGGCACTACCGCACGTGCGACCTTGCTGTGGGCGGCGAACGTCCACTTCCTGGAGTGGGAGGGACGTTCGGCGTCACAGCGACGTCACACGGCCGCCGGCCAATGGAAGCGGAGGGGCGGAGATGAGCGGGACGTAAACATCCCGCCCACCTCCTTCCTTCACATAGCCGGCGGCGGCTTCGTGACGCAGGTGAGCTGCTGTTCATCGTTCCCGGGGTGTCACACGGAGCGACGTGTGCTACCCCGGAAACGATGAACAACTAAATTAAACGATATTATGGAACCTAGCGAGCAGTACACGACTCACGATTTGTGAGCGATACTGCGTCGCTAGGAAATGTCACACAGGCCGGCATCGCCAGCGATGCCAGATGTGCGTCACAAAAACCGTGACCCCGACGATCTATCACACGATAGATTGTCTGGTGTAAAGCAGCCTTTAGGCATCTTAGTCAATAAGAAGCTAAATTGGAGTGCCATGTGTCAGGCAGTTGCCACCAAAGCAAATAGGGTGATGGATGCATTAGAAGAGGTCTGGGGGCACGAGATGAAACCATCATTGTCCCTCTGTACAAATCACTCTTCAGACCACACTTAGGCGGGCTTTGCACGTTGCGACATCGCAAGCCGATGCTGCGATGCCGCTCGCGATAGTCCCCGCCCCCGTCGCAGGTACGATATCCTTGTGATAGCTGCCGTAGCGAACATTATCGCTACGGCAGCTTCACATAGACTCACCGGTCCTGGGACGTCGCTCTGGCCGGCGACCCACCTCCTTATTAAGGGGGCGGGTCGTGCGGCGTCACAGCGACGTCACGCGGCAGGCGGCCAATAGGAGCGGAGGGGCGGAGATGAGCGGGATGTAAACATCCCGCCCACCTCCTTCCTTCCGCATATCCTACGGAAGCCGCGGTGACGCCGGTAGGAGATGTTCCTTGCTCCTGCGACTTCACACACAGCGATGTGTGCTGCCGCAGGAGCGAGGAACAACATCGGACCGTCGCGTCAGCGTAATTATGGATTACGCCGACGCTGCACCGAAGATACGATTACGACTCTTTTGCACTCGTTAATCGCATCATCGAACCTTTACACACTACGTTGTCGCATGCGATGCCGGAAGTACGTCATTTTCAATTTGACCCCACCGACATCGCACCTGCGATGTCGTAGTGTGCAAAGCCCGCCTTAGAGTATTGTGTGCAATTTTGGGCGCCGGTGCTCAAGAAAGACATTACTGAACTTGAAAGGGTTCAGAGGCGGGCTACTAAAATAATAAATGGAGTGGGTGCATTACAATACCCAGAAAGATTATCAAAATTAGGTCTATTTACTCTAGAAAAGAGAAGACTTAGGGGAGACCTAATAAATATGTACAAGTATATCAGAGGGCCATATAGAGATCTCTCCCGTGATCTGTTTGTACCAAGGACTATGACAAGAACAAGGGGGCATTCTCTACGATTGGAGGAAAGAAAATTCCTACATCAGCATAGAAGAGGGTTCTTCACAGTAAGAGCAGTGAGGCTCTGGAACTCTCTTCCTGGGGAAGTGGTGATGGCCAACTCACTGAATGAATTTAAGAGAGGAATGGATGATTTTCTTGATAGCAACAGTATAGAAGGTTATGAATAACATAATATTACAGGTAGATAGCTGACCCAGCTTAGGAGTCGGGAAATAATTTTTTTCCCTATGAAGAAAACTGGTTTCTACTCTGTGGGTTTTTGCCTTCCACAGGTTCAACACTGGAGAACAGCGGCACTAAAATAGGCTGAACTAGATGGACATAAGGTCTTCCTTCAGCCTTAGAAACTATGTTACTATCATCACACACATCCCGTCACTACCTCCCCTATCATCACCACACACGCAGGGACTACCGCACTCATCATCATCACACACATCCCAGCCTACCGCCCCTATCATCACCGCACACACAGGCACTACCGCACTCCTCATCATCACACACATCCCAGCACTACCGCCCCTATCATCACCGCACACACAGGCACTACCGCACTCCTCATCATCACACACATCCCAGCACTACCGCCCCTATCATCACCGCACACGCAGGCACTACCGCACTCATCATCATCATACACATCCCAGCACTACCGCCCCTATCATCACCGCACACGCAGGCACTACCGCACTCATCATCATCACACATATCCCGGCACTACCGCCCCTATCATCACCGCACAAGCAGGCACTACCGCACTCATTATCATCATCACACATATCCCGGCACTACCGCCCCTATCATCACCGCACACGCAGGCACTCCCGCACTCATCGTCATCACACACATCACGGCTCTCGCGCACCCATCATCACCGCACACGCAGGAACTACCGCACTCATCATCATCACACACATCCCGGCACTAGCGCCCCTATCATCACCGCACACGCAGGCACTACCGCACCCATCATCCCAGCACACACAAAGGCATTACCTCAGTGACATCCCCGCTGACAGTGCGATTCCCTTCAGTTTCTGCGTGGAGCTCACAGGAGCGGCGGTGTTCTACTGCCGCTCCTGTCAGCTTCATGTAGCAGAGCTGGATGCGTCGCAGGACCTCGTGTGGATTACACCGGACCTGGAAGGGTATTTGAGGATTTTAATAAAGTAGTGAAAGAGAGCGGTTTTTTGTCTTTTATTCCAAATAAAGTATTTTTTTGGGTGTATGTGTTTATTTACTTTCACTTACAGGTTAATCATGGAATGTGTCTCATAGACACCTGCCATGATTAACCTAGGACTTAGTGGCAGCTATGGGCTGCCATTAACTCTTTAATACCTCGATTGCCACCGCACCAGGGCAATTCGGGATGAGCCGGATAGAGTCCCGGGACTGTCACATCTAATGGACGCGGCAATTCCAGGCGGCTGCTGACTGATATTTTTAGGCTGAGGGGCTCCCCATAACGTGGGGCTCCCCATCCTGAGAATACCAGCCTTCATCCGTGTGGCTTTACCTTGGCTGGTATCAAAATTGAAGAAAAGCCACAGCCACACCATGATTTACCAGGAAAGTATGTGACAGTATAGTAAAACCATAATGATCACTACAGCTGGATGGGGACTAGGACCAGTCGTTATACTTAAGTACAAACAAGAGAGATTTACGACCAGAGTCCAAGGTACAAAAGTGAAAAAACTTTATTGGGTGGATAGGTGCGGAGCGGCACAAGACAAGTGTGGACTTCGGCAGGTGATCTTGTCAGACTGCTCACAAATCATTAACAATCCATGCATATAATGGGCAGTAATTGCATATAAACCAATTTGCATACATATACAATCAAATAGTCAGCAGTCCACCAGGAAAGCCACATATAATATTAACCTCAATAAATAAAAGTCCCAATCTAGGACAGAGAACCTCCTATAAGGATCATGGCAATCACATACAGCGCGTATTGGATAATCCAATTCAAAATAGATTGCACAATATTTAAGGTAAGGAGTAGAGGAGGGACCCTAGCGCCCCAGACACCAAGGGGACAATGAATAATTCAAAAATGCCGCTGTTACCTGGAGAGGTGTAATAATCAGTCAGAGCCTGTGTCCAACCCGACGGCCGTTTCGGCTATGAAGCCCTGACGAAGGCTTCATAGCCGAAACGGCCGTCGGGTTGGACACAGGCTCTGAATGATCATTACACCTCTCCAGGTAACAGCGGCATTTTTGAATTATTCATTGTCCCCTTGGTGTCTGGGGCGCTAGGGTCCCTCCTCTACTCCTTACCTTAAATATTGTGCAATCTATTTTGAATTGGATTATCCAATACACGTTGTACAGTTAGGTCCAGAAATATTTGGACAGTGACACAAGTTTTGTTATTTTAGCAGTTTACAAAAACATGTTCAGAAATACAATTATATATATAATATGGGCTGAAAGTGCACACTCCCAGCTGCAATATGAGAGTTTTCACATCCAAATCGGAGAAAGGGTTTAGGAATCATAGCTCTGTAATGCATAGCCTCCTCTTTTTCAAGGGACCAAAAGTAATTGGACAAGGGACTCTAAGGGCTGCAATTAACTCTGAAGGCGTCTCCCTCGTTAACCTGTAATCAATGAAGTAGTTAAAAAGTCTGGTGTTGATTACAGGTGTGTGGTTTTGCATTTGGAAGCTGTTGCTGTGACCAGACAACATGCGGTCTAAGAAACTCTCAATTGAGGTGAAGCAGAACATCCTGAGGCTGAAAAAAAAGAAAAAATCCATCAGAGAGATAGCAGACATGCTTGGAGTAGCAAAATCAACAGTTGGGTACATTCTGAGAAAAAAGGAATTGACTGGTGAGCTTGGGAACTCAAAAAGGCCTGGACGTCCACGGATGACAACAGTGGTGGATGATCGCCGCATACTTTCTTTGGTGAAGAAGAACCCGTTCACAACATCAACTGAAGTACAGAACACTCTCAGTGAAGTACGTGTATCTGTCTCTAAGTCAACAGTAAAGAGAAGACTCCATGAAAGTAAATACAAAGGGTTCACATCTAGATGCAAACCATTCATCAATTCCAAAAATAGACAGGCCAGAGTTAAATTTGCTGAAAAACACCTCATGAAGCCAGCTCAGTTCTGGAAAAGTATTCTATGGACAGATGAGACAAAGATCAACCTGTAGCAGAATGATGGGAAGAAAAAAGTTTGGAGAAGAAAGGGAACGGCACATGATCCAAGGCACACCACATCCTCTGTAAAACATGGTGGAGGCAACGTGATGGCATGGGCATGCATGGCTTTCAATGGCACTGGGTCACTTGTGTTTATTGATGACATAACAGCAGACAAGAGTAGCCGGATGAATTCTGAAGTGTACCGGGATATACTTTCAGCCCAGATTCAGCCAAATGCCGCAAAGTTGATCGGACGGCGCTTCATAGTACAGATGGACAATGACCCCAAGCATACAGCCAAAGCTACCCAGGAGTTCATGAGTGCAAAAAAGTGGAACATTCTGCAATGGCCAAGTCAATCACCAGATCTTAACCCAATTGAGCATGCATTTCACTTGCTCAAATCCAGCCTTAAGACGGAAAGACCCACAAACAAGCAAGACCTGAAGGCTGCGGCTGTAAAGGCCTGGCAAAGCATTAAGAAGGAGGAAACCCAGCGTTTGGTGATGTCCATGGGTTCCAGACTTAAGGCAGTGATTGCCTCCAAAGGATTCGCAACAAAATATTGAAAATAAAAATATTTTGTTTGGGTTTGGTTTATTTGTCCAATTACTTTTGACCTCCTAAAATGTGGAGTGTTTGTAAAGAAATGTGTACAATGCCTACAATTTCTATCAGATATTTTTGTTCAAACCTTCAAATTAAATGTTACAATCTGCACTTGAATTCTGTTGTAGAGATTTCATTTCAAATCCAATGTGGTGGCATGCAGAGCCCAACTCGCGAAAATTGTGTCACTGTCCAAATATTTCTGGACCTAACTGTATGTGATTGCCATGATCCTTATAGGAGGTTCTCTGTCCTAGATTGGGACTTTTATTTATTGAGGTTAATATTATATGTGGCTTTCCTGGTGGACTGCTGACTATTTGATTGTATATGTATGCAAATTGGTTTATATGCAATTACTGCCCATTATATGCATGGATTGTTAATGATTTGTTAACAGTCTGACAAGATCACCTGCCGATGTCCACAGTTGTCTTGTGCCGCTCCGCACCTATCCACCCAATAAAGTTTTTTCACTTTTGTACCTTGGACTCTGGTGGTATCAAAATTGGGGGGGGCCGCACATCGTTTTTTTTAATTATTTATTTTACTGCACAATATAGACCCGCCCACCGGCGGCTGTGATTGGTTGCAGTGAGACAGCTGTCACTCAGTGTGGGGGCGTTTCTGACTGCAACCAATCATAGGCGCCGGTGAGCGGGGAAAGCAGTGAATACTAGATGGAATAATGAGCGGCTGGCATTTTCAAAAGCAGGAGAAGCCGCCAGAGCAGTGTGACAGCCGTGCAGCACCACGCCGGTGCTCGGTGAGAATGAGAGAGGGGGTGAGAAGGGGGAGAGAGACCAGGAGTGATTTTAAACGTTTTAGATCGCTAGACATGCTGAGCATGCACAGTAGAACGTGATTGAATCCTTCAGCGGATTCCGCGCTTAGTGCATTACGGCGGAATCCACCCCCATAGACGATCATTAGACACCTTGGCAGATTCTAACGGAATCCGTCAAAGTGCGTTATTTTAACGACCCAAAAACCGCTACATACAGCGTTCCCTCCGCTCAACGCTGCGTCAAAATAACGACGCAGCGTCTAGTGGATGCAACGCAGACACTTGTGTTAGGTGCGTCATCAATACAAGTCTATGGAGAATAGCGCAGTGCGTTAACGGACTGCGCTTTTCTCCATAGCAGCAGATTGCGCTGAACGCAAGTGTGAAAGCGGCCTAATTCTTCTCTTTCCTTTTTTTCCCTGCTCTATGTAGAAACAGGAAGTCTTTAGTCTCTGCATGAGTCATTTCCCTCTTGAACTTTTGACCCTGCTGCTCCCTTCTCCTCTGTGTCATTGACTTTTGCAATGATGACTTAAGCAGGGAAATGAGACTTCCTGTTTCTACATAGAGCTTAGAAGGATTTAGCGAGCCTGTTTTTACTCAGGTGATGTTATAGACCTAATGGAAAAGAGAAGAATTAAGTGGGTTGAAAGGCAAAATGAGCAATTGTAAGTGCACAGTGCATTATATAATGACTGCAATATATTAAGAGGCTAAAATTTTAGTTGTGAATGCTTCTTTAACCTCCTAAGTGGTTATATTGACGTAGGTGAGCTCCCTCTATTATGCTATTGGAGCCCCCTAAGAAAAATAAGACTTGGTTATGGTTCTCATTATAGAAAAATTAAGAAAAACATTGGCACATGACATGTTCAATAGTAAAGATATTTTTGAAGAAAAAGAAGCTTTTCCAAAAAAAATAAAAACAGACTTTCTATTTTGAATGTCCCTTCCCTATGATGAATCTCAGTGATTATCCCTGGAGGAGCTTTATCCGGCGTCCATTTACATCCCCTGCTGAGTAATGCACTTTGTAGGAGCTGGCAATATGAGTGCAATGTGACACCTATTTTGCCAGATTTCGAGAATCTAACAACTTTAATGCCAATTTATAAGGGGATAAATATGGACGGCATTAGGAGAGTTTTCATATTAGACTAAAATTGCAGTAGAAATTATAACGAGAACATGCAGGGCCGGTGTGCAGCTGCTAAATTACCAGGCTGATACTGAAAAGTGTAGCAGCCTGTACCTAGAGAATAAAAACCCAGCATTGCCACCTACTGTATGTGTACTTGCCCAATATAATGTGATAAATGCAGAGATGAAATTGCTGGACCTATATAAAGAAGCAAATCCCCCAAATTGATAACTAAAAAACAGCTAAATGGCAAAAAGGCACAAAAACACCAAGAAAAGGAATATGCACCTCAATAATTACCAATATTATTGGACCTCTAAAAGTGATTTTATTGTTATACTTTCCTTATGGATTTACTAGCTGGGTATCCCTCCTATATAAAACAGAACTGAAAACCATTTTAATGACCCTCTTTCACTCAGGAGAATGTGATGAAGGAGTAGATGTACTTATTCATCAAGGCCAAGGGTGCAATAGATAACGTGTCTGAGCACGGATCAGAATATTGCAGTTTTGACTCCTACCTGGTTCAAGAATGTTGCTGTTACGCACAGATTTGGCGAAGGTCTGGCGCACGACGAGATACACAACAAAAGGGGTTTATGACAACAAACAAGGGGTACATCGAGGACACTTTAACAATGGTGGGCCCTGGCACTAGGGAGGGGGATGACGGGACACCTCCTGCACTGACGCCTGCCCTTCTAGCAAGCTCTATAGAGGTTCCGCACCTGTCGCCGAGCAGGATACCTGAAACTTTAGGCGGCCCTGCGATAACCCTGGCTAGTGAGCTGGAAGGTGAGGATTACTAGTCCCACTGCTGCACTAAAACAACATAAATGGAAGGTAAAACAGACAGGGGAAACAACAAAGGGTAAGGTCCAACTTCACAGCTGCAGTGAGACACCAGGACTGCAGCCTACACCGCTTCACTGCAACAAGGGCTCCAGCAGCTCCTGCCATATTAAGGACTAGCTTCAGAATGAATCAGAATAACCAGCACCCTCTACTGGGAGATGTGACCATGTATAGGGGAAGGGAGTGGTCACTAATGGGAAGCCAGGAGTCAAAAGCTGCTAGAAAGTAAAACTGACGTTAACCTTTTCAGCACCAAAAGAAAGGGAAATACGGTTAATATGAGGAGTCTCAGATGGCAGAGAGACTCTGGCCCAGATCCCAAGTCTTTAAATGCAGAGACGGCCGTGACAGTTGCACTGAATGTCTATATGTTAGTACTCTGCGTTGTGGCCTCAGCAACCCTGGGTCATATCCTTATATCAACTTTTCACTCCAGCTGGAAGAGGTTATATTCGGTCTTCTTCGTCCTGCAAATTTAAGGGAATTTCAATCACATCCCTACATTTCCCCCAGGAAGAAGGATGGTCAGGTAATGCTAGCATGAGGTGTTAATACAAAGGGACTTGCAACAATCAAATAAGTAGGCGAGAAACTCGTGTATAAAATACACCTTCCTCCAGAAGTCCCTTAATTAGTAAATTGAGTCCACCTGTGTATAATGTATTCTCCGTATAACTACAGCTGTTCCGAGAAGGCCTCAGAGGTTTGTCTGTGAACACTGGGGATGAAACAGGACCATGAAAACCAATAAACACACCAGACAGGTCAGAGATAAAGTTGTGAAGAGTAAAACAAGAATAACTTATAAAAAATAGCCCAAGCTCTGAACATCTTTTGGAGCACTGTTCAATTTATCAACCAAAAATGAAAGGAGTATGGCTCAACTTCAAATCTACCAAGACATGGCCATTCACCCAAACTCACATCCTAAAAAGGTAAGCACTAATTTGAGAAGCAGCCAAGGGACCCATGTTCACACTGGAGGAGTTGCAGAAATCCACAGCTCAGGGGGGAGAATCTGTCCACAGGACAACTATTAGTCATATACTCCACAAATCTGGCCTTTATGGAAGAGTGGCAAGAAGAAAGCCATAAGAAGTCCCATTTGCCGTTTACCATGTATGGGACACAGCAAGCATGTAGAAGAAGGTGCTCTGGTCAGATGAGATCAAAGTAGAACTTTTTGGGTTAAATGAAAAATGCTATGTGAGGCAGAAAACTAACACTGCTCATCAACCTGAAAACACCATCCTGACCGTCACACATGGTGGTGGCAGCATCCTGCTATGGGGAAGCTTTTCTTCAGCAGGGGCAGGGAAGCTGGTCAGATGTGATGAAAGATGGCATTGAGCTAAATTATAGAGAAAAACCTGTTAGAGGCAACAAAAGACTTGAGACTTGGACATAGGTTCACCTTCCAGCAAGACATGGCTACAATGGAGGGTTTGGATCAAAGGAAATTCATGTGTGTGAATGGCCCAGTCCCAGTCCAGACCTAAATCTCATTGAGAATCTAAGACAAGACTTGAATACTACTGTTCACAGACGCTCTCCATCCAATCTGACTGAGCGAAAGCGAGTATGCAAAGTAAAATGGGTAAAAATGTCGCACTCCAGATCTGTAAAGCTGGAGAGTTGTCCCCCAAAAGACTTGAATCATTAATTGCAGCGAAAGGTGATCATACAAAGTATTGACTCAAGGTCAGAATACAAATAGACATCACTTATAATAGATTTATACTTTTAAAATTTTTAGAAAACCAGGTATCATTTCCTTTACCCTTTATAAATACTTCCTTCTTAGTGGTGGTATAGCACACAAAATCCCAATAATATACATTTAACTTTGTGGATGTAAAGTGAAAAAAATGTGGGTAAGTTGAATGTAGTCTCCACAGCTAGATTGGTATCTTTGTATTCCAACGCCATGGTGAAACTGTCAGGAAGTTATGATGGAATATACAGGGAGATGACCATTATCATTCACAAAACTCATTTTTTTTTTTGAAATACACAAACACATTCCATCAGAACAAGGTGACGAAACCAATCAGGACAGGCCATATTACAGTCAATGACTTAAAGGTAAATAAAAAAATAGCCTAAAGCGGGCTTTACACGCAGCGACATCGCTAGCGATGTCGCTGCCGATCATACCCGCCCCCGTCGGTTGTGTGTCACGGGCAAATTGCTGCCCGCAACGCACAAATTGGTAACACCCGTCACACATACTTACCTGCCTAGTGATGTCGCTGTGGCCGGCGAACCGCCTCCTTTCTAAGGGGGCGGTTCGTGCGGCGTTACACGGCAGGCGGCCAATAGAAGCGGAGGGGCGGAGAGCAGCTGAAGGAAAGACACGCCCACCTCGTTGCCAGAGAACGCAGGTAAACTGTTCGTTGTTCCTGGAATGTCACACGTAGCGATGTGTGCTGCCTCAGGAACGACGAACAACCTGCGTGCAAAAGCAGCAACGATAATCGGGATTAGAACGACCGGACAACGATCAACGATAAGGTGAGTATTTTTGATCGTTAGCGGTCGTTCGTACGTTTCACACGCAATGACGTCGCTAACGAGGCCGGATGTACGAATTCCGTGACCCCAATGACATCTCGTTAGCGATGTCGCTGCATGTAAAGCCCGCTTAAGAGATTGGCAGGAGCTCAGGACACCGAAGAAACTCAAGACATAAAGAGGGCTGAAAAATAGACACACAGAGAAAGAAGAGAAGCCACCAGAACCACGACTGGACCACAAGGAAATACACATCCTCAAAAGTATCAAACCTTACTCCTCTATCGTTGTCTGTTCACACCCTAACCCTTTCTTATACTCCTAACCTTGAGTCCCCTGAGGAACAGGGACAGTTAGTATTGTCAAGTGGGAGGAGGCTGCTGGTGTTTGTGTGTGGGTGTCACGTGAGCCCTGGCAATGCAAGTTCCGACACTGGAACTCTGCCACCGCGGAGGTGAGTATAAAGGTTTTTTTTTTATTTTTTAGGGAGGTGCTAATGGGCAATCAGAATGGGTTGTCCAAGCAGTGGACAACCCTTTTAATGATCGTCTAAGGAATAATTGTTGTTTGGAGATGCCACAGGGCAAGGTAGACATTGATCTACGAGACAGACATCCAGATAAAAGTATTGCATTGACCTTCCAACACCGGTCTCAACTGTCATGTGAACAACAAGACAACAATTGAGTTTGGAATGAAGGAATGGAGGTCTATCCTCTACAGCGATGAGTTCCACTTTTATCTCGGATGCATTGATAAAAGGAGTTGCTTGTGCTACTGTGAGCAGCCTGCTTGGCCCACACGTTTTCTAATGTCCAGACATCGCAAAGAAACTCAGTGTCTGCGTTCAGAATTTGGGTGCTGTATGGATGTTAACCACTCAATCGAGCATCACTGTGCTCGGGTATGCTTGGTGCTCGGCCCAATGTGAGCCACCTGCAGTCTCGTAATGGCTCTCACTGGGTGGAAAAACAGGGTTAATGGATGTATTGTACAAAAAAAAAAGAAAAAACCCTGCCCTCCGTCCCTCGGAAGTGATCTGTTTATGGCTTGCTGTATGTGGGTGAAGAGCCAAACTGCCCAATCAGTAAGTTCCAATGGGGTTCAGATCAAATCAGCGCCCCAAACTGAACTATATCTAAAATCCGGCAGAACCCGGTGAATTCGAACTTCTACATCTCTAGTCACAGGTCACAGAAAGTAACAAGACTGAGCACAAGGTAGTTATACTGCATCATCAAGGTCTATCCCAGGCAAAGATTTCAATACAGATTGGTGTTACAAGAAATGAGGTTTCCGCTCTATTGAGGAATCACCAACAAATGGGCATTGTTGAGGACCATAGACATAGTAGTCAGGCAAGAAAACTTAGTGCCACGCATGAAAAACACATCGTGCTTACTTCCCTTCAAAATTGGAAGATGTCCAGCAGTTCCCTTACGTCAAAACTGGCAGCAACAAGTAAAACCCACCTACATCCATCTACTTTTTGGTGACGTGTGGCCATCAGTGGTCTTCATGGAAGAATTACAGCCAAACACCATATCTTCAACATAGAAATAAAGCCAAGAGACTCTACAATGCATGAAAAAAATAGGAAACGAGGTACAGAAAAAACCTACGTCCATCATGCAATTTCATCAGCCTGATGCCTGATTGTCTCCAAATGTATTCAGCAGCCAAACAACAACTCCAAACTTACAGCCAATGTCAATATCTTCAGCATAAAGAAGAACAAGGAGTCCTGGAAGTGATGATCCGGCCCCTGCAGAGCTCAGATGTCAACATCATCCAGTCCGTGTGGGATTACGTGAAGGATTTGTAGAAGCCCCATACACAAAAGATCTGTGGTTAGTTCTCCAAGATGTTTGGAAAAACCTCTCTGGTGGGTTCCTTCAACAACTGCATGCATGGGTACCTAGATAAAATGATGCTTTGATGATATGTTGAAGGCAAAGGCCAATCACACCAGATATTGATGTTATTTAGGTTTATCTTTTGCTCATTCACTTTAGATTTTTTTGTTAATAAATTAACACTTCTATTTTGAAAGCATTCTCACATTACAGCATTTTTGCAAAAAAACAACGGGAACAATGATTGTAATTGCCACAGATTGGATATAAATGAGTAAATTATTAAATGGCTGCTGAGCGTCCAAATTATCTCATACTCCAAATGAACAGAAAAGGCTATAAAGCATTATCCAAACCAGTGACTACTAAAATATAAATGTAATCTTATTAAATGCAACAATTTCTCTACAAAATTATGTCTGTAAAGTGCACAATCCAATTTCCTTCATATTCAGTTGTATATTAGAATTTGTAATTGCACCTGAATATAAAATAAAGAGAATAAAAGTGGGGAAGATCTCAAGTCTGTCTGATAATTGGGATATCACATAGGAATCAAGGCATCAATTATGTCCGTAGGAGAGGAGAATGAAGTCAGTGCTGGTTGGCCACAGGGATTGCATAACATGTCACGTGAGCCCTGGGAGAGCCATGCTAACACTGCTGGAACAGCACCAGTGTGGGGGGGGAGGACATAGGGATTGAGAAGAGGTTGCCTGCGTACGCACATCACCATTAAGTGTATGATATATATATATATATATATATATATATATATCTCAATTCACACCAACAAGTATTAAAGATGTTATTCACACACTATTTGACCACAAATATCAGTTCGGCTTTTTTAAAAAAAAAATTTAAATAAATAATTTAAAAAAAAATGGCGTGCAGTCCCCCCCAATTTTGTTACCCAGCCATGATAAAGCTGACAGCTGGGGGCTGGTATTCTGAGGCTTAGGAGGCCCATGGTTATTGGGGCCCACCCAGCCAAAAAATAGCAGCCTGCAGCCACCTAGTATTGTCACATCCATTATTTATTTAAATAATTTAAAAAAAAAAAAACATCCTGATGTGGTTTATCTTATTTGGGTACACAGCCAAGATAAACGCATGGCTGGGGGCTGTAGCCTTTAGCCATATGCTTTATATGTGCTGGATATCATAATATGGGTGGACCCTACGCTAATCTTTTTTCATTTATTTATTTTTACTTCAATCTAGACACACACAGCGCCTCTGATTGGTTGCAGTCATACACGCTGTCACACAGACTGGGGGCCCTGTCTGACTGCAGCTAATTAGAGACACCGGGACTGCCGGTGGGCCGGGGAAGCAGTGAATATGCATGAACATAAAAAGTGGCACTGGAAGTAGAGTGAGCGGTCTGCAAGTAAAGTTACAGCCGAGCGGAGACTGGTAAGTATGAAGTGCCTGCTCTAATCTCGCTATCCCTTCTACCACTATTTAAAGTGCCTAATTGGGGTCCCCATAGACTTATATGGGGACCATCTTCCGGTCAGAAATCCAGCATCAATTCTAGCCCTGAACCGGGTTTTTTTTTTAACCCGGTTGGACCTGCCGTTCCCTTCACTAGGTCTGCCCATCACTAATAACAAAAAAAACCTACAATTGCTATCCAGAACGTAATCCAGGGTCTACCTATATACACAGAAAATCCTTTGCTCTATATATTCAGGAACAATTCGCATCTACAGACGTAGCAGCAGACGACCGAAAAACCTTCCTAACGTCCCAATTATAATGAACACAGTCTGTCACACATGATGAGATATTAGTAGATTACTGAATCCATAGGATGTTATCCAAAAAGATGCTTAAAATAATTTTTCAAGTAATATCGGCGCTGACATGTCCAGATGGCGGTCATTTCTGGGATGATAATAAGGGCAATAATGAGCGTAAATCCAATAGTAATGTTATTCTCAATGATCCTCAATCTGTAGCAAGAATCTCCAGTCTATATAATTCTACCTTGTCTATTTGTAATCTTTCCACTTTTCTTCTCTTTTTTTTTTTTTATTCAGGTACAAAAAGAAATTCTACTATATTAATAATCAAAAGTGGGTAATGCGCTAAGGAAAGTGGATCGTGCCATTCACAGACATGATTTCAGAGGACGATTGCTGCATTTAATTAAGATTACATTTGTATTTCATTAATTACTGGTTTGATGAACATTTTTCTACTCCATTTTTACTTTCATTTTTTTGATTACCATTGTTTTCACACCTGCCTAAAACTTTTTGCATAGTAATGTGTATGCATACAGCGGGTAAAATAACTATTGAACACGTAACCAATTTTTTAACTAAATATATTTCTAAAGGTGCTATTGAAATGAATTTTTTGCCAGATGTCAGTAACAACCCATTCAATCCACACAGGCAAAGAAATCAAACTTTAGATGTCCAAACATTAAGTTTTGTGTAATAATGAGAAATGAAACCGGGAAAAAGTTTTGAACACATGAAGATAGAGAGGTGTAAAAAAACATCGAAAGTCAAGACACAATCAGTAATTAGAAAGCAATCCTGCCACTTGGTGAAAAATATCAGCCAGTTCAAGTGATGGTCTATAAAAAGGTGTCTCATTAAGAAGGTGTCACACACAAGAAACATCTTATGGTCGGTAAAACCAGTGAGCTGTTGCAAGACCTTCGCTACCTTCTTGTTGCAAAAGCTACTGATGGCAATAGTTTCAGAAGAATTTTTAAAATACTGAAAATTCCTGTGAGAACCGCTGAGGCCAGAATCTGGAAGTGGAAACAACATCATTTCATCATAAACCAGACATCACTCCCTGCAGGATTTCAGATCAAGGAGAGAAAATAATTTTCAGAAGAGTTGTCTAAGAGCCAAGGACCACCTACGGAGAGCTACGGAAAGTCCTGGAATCAGCAGCTACAATTGTTTCAAAGAAAACTATAAGTAATGCACTCAACCTCCATGGCCTGTATGCACACTCACCATGCAAAACTCCAGGTCTGCAGGTAAAAACATCATAGTGTGGGGCTGTTTTTCAGCATTTTCACTGGCAAAATCATATAATTGAAGGAAGGATGAATGGACAAATGTACTGAGACATTCTTGATAAAAATCTGCTGTCATCTACCAGGATAATTAAGACGAATCGAACGTGGACATTTCGGAGAGACAATGATGCCAAACACACAGCCAAGGAAACGCTCTTGGTATCCGAGAATGAAAATAAATCCAATAGAAAATTTATGGAAGGAAATAAAGCTCTTGGCTGCATCTCTGATCAGTCTTTTCCTTGTTTGAGATGACAGTTTGGATGGACGGCCGGGTCTTGATAGATTTGCAGTGTTATAATACTCCTTCCATTTCAATATGATCGCTTGCACAGTGCTCCTTGGGATGTTTAAAGTTTTCGAAATCTTTTTGTAACCAAATCCAGCTTTAAACTTCTCCACAACAGTATCACGGACCTGCCTGTTGTGTTCCTTGGTCTTCATGATGCTATCTGCGCTTTATACAGAACACTGAGACTATCACAGAGCAGGTGCATTTATACGGAGACTTGATCACACACAGGGGATTATATTTATCATCATCAGTCATTTAGGACAACATTGGATCATTCAGAGATCCTCAATGATCTTCTGGAGTGAGTTTGCTGCACTGAAAGTAAAGGGATGAATAATATTGCACGAGAATAATATTCTCTCTATGTATAAAACTGATCGACACATACCCCAAGCGACTTGGAGCTGTAATTGCAGCAAAAGGTGGTGCTACAAAGTAGTAACTTAAAGGGGATGAATAATATTGCACGGCCCAATTTTCAGTTATTTACTTTTTATAAAAGTTTAAAATAAGCAGTAAATTTCGTTCACCTTCACAATTGTGTCCCACTTGTTGTTGAATCTTCACCAGAACATTAAGATTTTTATCTTTATGTTTGAAGCCTGAAATGTGGGAAAAGGTTGAAAAATTCAAGGGGGCCGAATACTTTCGCAAGGCACTGTGTGTGTTTGTGTGTGTGTATATGTGTATGTATATAATGTATGTAACAAGCATTTTACTCTCTGAGCAAAGTATCTTCACAGCCAATCTATGGGAGCTGGTGAACTTTTTACTTTGCACTGAAAAAAATAACTGGTGTCTACAAGCAACAATGCCCATTATTTTGCTTGGCCGAGGATACAAATACTTACAAAGACAGGAGCACAGGGCTCAGCAGACAGGAGCACACAGTTGAGCAGACAGGAGTGCACAGCTCAGCAGATAGAGGCGCACAGCTCAGCAGACAGGAGCGCACAGCTCAGCAGACAGGAGCGCAGGGCTCAGCAGACAGGAGCTCAGGGCTCAGCAGACAGAGGCGCACAGCTCAGCAGACAGGAGCTCAGGGCTTAGCAGACAGGAGCACACAGTTGAGCAGACAGGAGCGCACAGCTCAGCAGAGGTACACAGCTCAGCAGACAGGAGCTCAGGGCTCAGCAGACAGGAGCACACAGTTGAGCAGACAGGAGCTCACAGCTCAGCAGACAGGAGCGAAGGGCTCAGCAGACAGGAGCTCAGGGCTCAGCAGACAGGAGCACACAGTTGAGCAGACAGGAGCGCACAGCTCAGTAGACAGAGGTGCACAGCTCAGCAGACAGGGGCGCACAGTTGAGCAGACAGGAGCACACAGTTGAGCAGACAGGAGCACACTGCTCAGCACACAGGAGCGCACAATTCAGCAGACAGGAGCACACAGTTGAGCAGACAGGAGCACACTGCTCAGCACACAGGAGCGCACAATTCAGCAGACAGGAGCACACAGTTGAGCAGACAGGAGCGCACAGCTCAGCAGAGAGGAGCGCACAGCTCAGCAGAGCACATAGCTCTTGTCTAAGCATGCACACAGAATGATGTATAAAGTCAATAGAAAGTATAGACTGTGCACTCCTGTCTGTGAGATGCACTCTTCTTACGGGTTTATTACATGATCGGGGAGTGGTCTTAGGCTCTGGACACTACCAATCTGCATGCAATTCAAATAACTGCTAAATGTAAAAAAAATGAGTTCAAAAGTTTAGTTAGTCTTTAATATTTCAGCTTAATCTCAGTTACTCTTGACGGGATTATCATCCACTGAAAACAATTACTTCCACCCTTTGGCACAGAGACTATCACTATTTAAGGACAGAATAAATTGGATCACATAAATCCTAAGGCCGCATTTGTGGCGCCCTGGACTAGCCAGGTAGCCACAGACAAAACACACACACACACCCACCCCCCAGACAGTTACAACAGTCAGACAAAAACCCTTGTTGCCTCCCTCCAGGGTCTGATGTCCACACCAGGTGGGGTGGAGCCAGGCAGTTGGCCCCACCCACCGAGGAGTTCACAGGCCTGAAGGCGGGAAAAGAGTCAGTTCAGTCTTGGAGGTGAAAGTGAGAGGAGTGAACACTTGAGGTGTCTGGGTTGGAGCCCAGACACTGACAGCAAGGTTGGCAGATGGTGGTGGCCGTCTGCAAGAGTTGGTGGAACTCCGCAAAGCCGTAAGGACCGGGGTCGGACGACGGTCCGCCGGTACCGGAACGGGGAACGGAGTGCAGCTAAGCACACAGGCAGGGCCATCGGACCCCGACCAGGCTTGGAGCCGCCGTCAATAGTTAAATCCGAATGTGACAGGAACCCCAGGGGTTTCCCAACTACTAAGTCCCGATTGAAGGCAACCGTCCACCCAGAGAGGATATACAGCCACCGCCACAGGCTAGAGATCCAAGGGCCAGCGCCTGCGGGCAAAACGGGCTCCTACGGCACCTATACGCCGGGGAGCGGACTACCGGTGGGTAACCACAGGAGTCAAGAACATTCTCAAAGGTGCAGGGAAAGACAGCCACCATCAGCCACACAGAGCACAGAGCACAACAACAACACTGCAGCCGGCTGCGGGACCCGTCCATCCGGCCGTTTTGGTTTACCTACGACTCTGTCAGTGATTGTCTGAGTGAGTACACCAGTGCCGTCCTGCACCGCGCCGCGCAATCCCTGCACCCCAGCCATCCAGCCTTCCCGCTACACCATCGGGCCCCGGGATCACCAACCCCCTACCCACGGAGGGGAGAACATCTCAGCTGCACCCTACCATCTCTCCCGGGATCCCCGATACCAGCAGCATTGGTGCCATTATCACCACGACCCGTGGGTGGCGTCACGAACAATCTCCCTAACCAAACCATCCCTTTTCACTCACGGGTGAGGAGCGCTGTTCGAGTCCCCGGGTCCGGTCCACCGCTCGAGCCACCGAGCAGCAGCAGCAGAAGCCCCGGACCTGAGCGTGGCGAGCGCGTCCCCTCCGCCAACGCAACTTGGCGTCACGAACAGGATACTTACCCATCCACTTACCTTGTGGAAGTGTGACTTGTGTTGAAGTCAGCGGTGACCCGTTGAAAATTTTCAGAATCCGCCATTTTGCCGCCATCTTTTGGTGCGAAGATTCCCGCCAGAGTCTTCTTCCCTGCAGAAAGGGCGCAAAAGCTGAAGCCCCGCCCCCTGGGAACACAGCTGGGAGTCGCAAAACGAAACTTCCAGCGAGGAAAAAAAAAAAGAAGAAGTGCCGGCAAAAGACCAAGGGGGAGCAGATGGAGGATGTCTACTCCTGAACCCGATGCCGGCCCCGCGCCGACAGCTGAAGCGGCGCCGCCCGCGGGGGAAGCAGCCGGTAAGAAAGCTGCAGCTCCCGCTCCGGTCGCAGGAGCGGCGGGCCCCGAGCCAGACCGCAGCCCCGATGACGTCATCCCCGGCCCCGGCAGTCCGCCCGGCCGTGACAGCAGCAGAGATGACGTCGGCTCCAGCAGTCCGCCAACTCGCAACGGTGATGACGTCAGCTCCGGCAGTCCGCCCGGCCGCAGCGGTGATGACGTCGGCTCCGGCAGTCCGCCCGGCCGCAGCAGAGGCAACACCCGACCGGAAGTCTGCCCCAGATGCGGCGCCAGCCGCTCCCAGGCACCCCATTCCGGCTGTGGAGCAGCCGGAGTGCACCTGCAGAGAGGAGGAGCAGGCCACTGAGCGATGGGGCCCTTGACAGTTAGCGAGGTCGGTTGTAGCCGGCGCCGAGGGCATCCAAGTGGGCCTGACTCCTGAGCAGGAGGCAGAGCACGGAACCCATGCCCCGTACTGGGAGTGGCGGCAGCCGCAGCAGTGGTAGCGGAACATGGACGGCTACCCACAAGTTTAAAGTTGCAAAGTTGACTGTTTTATGGACTGCCTATCACCTTTGTTGAACCTCCCCACGTTCCCTGAGAGAGGCCATCAGGGTTCGGAGCCCCAGGTGGAAGGTGGTAGAGGCCCGTCGTTCTTGTTGAACCCCTCTGGTGGGAACCAGATGGGGCCATCAGGGTTGTGAATGGTGTGTGACATGTCGGTGTCACTGGGACCCTAGGTGGAGGACGATGGGCAGTTAACAGTTTTGGTAGCGAAACCCGGCTACCCCTTTTGCCCTGTTATGCCGAACCAGCACTGTAGCACAACATGGAGTGGACTGTCCGAGGAGAGGCCTGTGATGAAGGTGTCCGAGGTCCAGTCACCATGAGGATCGGTGACCTGTTTGTTGCTGTGGACTGGTGGGAGGTGGGCTATGGGCGCCGTAACGTTTAAGACTTTAAAAGTTTGAGCAAACGTACCTCCTGATGTGGGAAGATGTATGGTTGTAATGTGTTAACTTTTTTCCTTTTCCCGGTAAGATAAACGTCAGTGGCCAGACAGCCCGCGGACGGGCTGTGTTTAACCAAGGGGGAATGTGACGCCCTGGCAAAACCAGGTAGTCACAGATGACTGTACTCCCCACCAAGGGTGCAGGAATCGCTTCCTCCTTGGGATTACACACACACACACCTACATGGTGCATATGAGCAGCCGCCCCTCCCCCCCAGTTAGGAGCTGAAAAGAGCAGCAGGGGAGAAGTTCAGTCAGTCGGAGGAGAGCAGCAGAGCAGTGAGGAGTGTGTCTCTTGGGCTGCAGAGAAAGTTGCAGAGCGGTCAGGGTTTGGAGCCCCTGGACTGCGGGAACAGGTCAGGCACTAGGAGGGGACCCAAAGTGGACTGGGGCAGGGTAGTGGCCCGCCGGCATCGGGAACCCGGAATAGTGCAGGGAAGTGGACTTCCCCCGTTCCAACCAGAGGAGCTAAGCAGACTACAAGGTGCAGTGCAACAAAAGAGGGCTCCTGGTCATTGTACCGTGTGTGGGAGCAGCACACCCCTCCAAAAGGCTCCCGGTCACCGGCAAGTTGGTTTACAAAGGACTCTGTGTTTCCTGACCACACACATCAGCCTAGCTTCATCCAACACCAAGACAACTGCAATCCCTGCTACCACCACAACTCCCAATTGGGCCCCGGGACTACAACTCCCCTACCCGTGGAGGGGATCCCACCTTGCTGCCCCACACCATCAGTCCCGGGCACGGTCCCCAGAGACAGCGGCGGTGCCACCATCTCATCACCGCAACCCACAGGTGGCGTCACAGACAATCCCCCTTTACATATTCCCCTTTTGCTGTGGATCCTGGGATCACAGACCAGGTCACGCCACTGTGATACCTCTAGAAGCGACCCCATTGGCCTGGCTCTGAGTATCCCTTATCCCTGGGCGACACAAATTAGCGTCACGAACAGGATCGAGCCGATCTACTTACCAGTAGAAGTGCGCCTTGTGGTCTCCGCTGGCGGCATCCAGCCGAAAAATTTGAAGCGCCGCCATCTTTGGAGCGAGGATTTCCCGCTCGAGCGTCTTCCCCGAGCAGAGAAGGCGCGAAAGCGAAGCCCCGCCCCCAACAAGCGGAAGTGCTAGAAAGAACCAAGGGGGGACGGGTGAAGAATGGCGGCATGTAACTAGTGCTGCAGAGTGCAGGGACGCCAGGACTCTGCCGCAACATGTTCCTGGATCCAGCCGCAAGATATGCCAGGAGCTCCAGTCCCAAGTCCACTTCATGCTGGCGAAGTGGACGTCGGAGATGAAGGGCCTGGCCGCAACCGTTTGGGCATCCAGAGTGGAGGTGGTCTCAGAGGAGCGGGTAAGTGACCCACGCCCCTATGTCCCTGAGGGACCGGTCGATACGGCTGAGGGGCCCGGCCTGCTGCCGTCCACCACGCTACCTCCCTTACTGCCCATGCCTGCGGCCAACACCCCAACCGACCCGTTACCCCTGCCACCGGTAGCGGAGCCCGCAGCGTCTGTGGGAGAGGGCCCAGACCTGGGGACCCCGGGCCTTACCTTTGTCATCGCCCTGGCACCTGTCCCGGCTTCCATCCCGGCCGCGACGGAGACGACGACGGCCCCGGCAGTCCGCCCGGCCGCAACGGAGGCGACTCTCGCCCAGAAGTCCAGACACCCGGCCTCAGCTGAAGCACGGCGGGGACGCGGCTGCCAAGCGGCAGAGCAGGCCATGTCACAGCGGAGTCCCTCATTACTGAAGGTGCCAGTCGTAGCCGGCAAGGAGGGACTCCAGCTGCGCCCGTCCGCCACACCGGCTGATCCAGAGCAGGCCACTGATCGGTGGGGCCCACGGCAGTATGAGAGGCCGGTCGTAGCCGGCGCTGTGGGCACCCAAGTGGTCCTGGCTGCTAAGCAGGAGAGCAGATGTGAATGCCCGCGTTTATTCTGAAGAGAGTTGAATAGGCAGCGGTCCACCGTTGCAACCAAGTTGTCCCCGTTGGGACCCTCAGCACCCTGTTTTCCGTTGAATGAATGAATCCGAATCAACCGAAGTTTTCACCTGATTGTCGACAGTGATTACCCGGCCGTTGCCGGCAAGTTGTCCCCGGAGGGACCCTATGTGTTTACCACCCACATGAGAAACTGCTCATGGATATGGCCGAGAACTTGCAGGCCACCCACAAACTAGTGGGTTTGTAAATAGTTTGGTGGGCTGGTTTCCGTCCGTGCCGCCTCCGGAGAGGCAGATTGGAGGAAGGGCCCGCAGCAGAGGAGGCTGGGGCCCGGCCACCAACAGGACTGGTGGCCATCCTCAGGGGGTCAGGGGTCACCCTGGACGTGTGGTCCCCTGAAGTGACAGCCGGGTGCGAGACACCATACCCGTTCCCGCTCGGGTAACCTGGACAGGGGCAGGATCAGGTTATTTGGGTGGGAGAGCGGATGACCGTGAACCCGTCCGTTTAATAAAAATGTTTGAAATTTGAAACGTTAAAAGTAATGCACCTCCCGTAAGGGAAGACTTGAAAATATACGTATGTTGAATGTTTTCATATGTTAATTTATCTTTTGCAGTTTGAAAGGAAAAAAAAAATAAAACCGGTGATGGACGAGCAGCCCGCGGATGGTCTGCATTTTACCAAGGGGGAATGTGGTGCCCTGGACTAGCCAGGTAGCCACAGACAAAACACACACACACACCCACCCCCCCAGACAGTTACAACAGTCAGACAAAAACCCTTGTTGCCTCCCTCCAGGGTCTGATGCCCACACCAAGTGGGGCGGAGCCAGGCGGTTGGCCCCACCCACCAAGGAGTTCACAGGCCTGGAGGCGGGAAAAGAGTCAGTTCAGTCTTGGAGGTGAAAGTGAGAGGAGTGAACACTTGAGGTGTCTGGGTTGGAGCCCAGACACTGACAGCAAGGTTGGCAGATGGTGGTGGCCGTCTGCAGGAGTTGGTGGAACTCCGCAGAGCCGTAAGGACCGGGGTCGGGCGTCGGCCCGCCGGTACCGGACCGGGGAATGGAGTGAAACTAAGCACACAGGCAGGGCCATCGGACCCCGACCAGGCTTGGAGCCGCCGTCAATAGTCAAATCCGAATGTGACAGGAACCCCAGGGGTTTCCCAACTACTAAGTCCCGAATGAAGGCAACCGTCCACCCAGAGAGGATATACAGCCACCGCCACAGGCTAGAGATCCAAGGGCCAGCGCCTGCGGGCAAAACGGGCTCCTACGGCACCTATACGCCAGGGAGCGGACTACCGGTGGGCAACCACAGGAGTCAAGAACATTCTCAAAGGTGCAGGGAAAGACAGCCACCATCAGCCGTCCGGGGAGAGTGTGACGGGGGTGTACAACAGAGCAAAGGATGGACGAGGCCGAGGGACGATCCAACAGGTTTATTAACAGGAATGCAAGAACAGCACACGATAAGTCCACGTAAAACAGATTCGGGGGCCCTTCCCGACAATCCTCGGACCGGATTACAAAGCAATCGTCCTTACAGTAGTCCAAAGAGTTCCACACAATCCCACGGGCCGCCACACAGGCCTAGCTCCGTCCGTGTCCACAGCCACACAGGCTGGAGCTCCTGCTCCCTTCAAGTTTCAGCTCACTCTGCCTGAATCTCCCAGGTAAGCAGAGTTTACACTAGTTGGACTCTAGGCCCACCTCCCCCTACTCCCAGGGATGGAAGTGCCTCAAGAGGATATAACCTTGCATTTTAGGGGGGTGATTACCTACAACAATAGAAATGTACACAGAAGTAGTTCAAATAAGACAATGAACCCAGCTTGAAATAGGAATCTGTACAGCATATACAGTGAGAGGGTAAATTACATCTTCACAATCCCTCCCCCTCCCAACTTGTGTACGTACTAGGGACCTCTACAGGTCACTGGTTAAGTACACACAGGCAGAGCGTTACTTACATGTGGCTTCATGCAGCCACGAATTGGCATCGTAGCTCTCCCACATCATTGCCCAGGAGAACAGCTGCAGGCAGACCACCCATCACCCCAACCACACATCGCCTGACCCCAAAACCAAAGCTCAGATCCACAGTGGCTGTGGGAATAGTCCTCCATTGTCCACCAGCCAGTTCAATGACAATCCCAGGTCCTCTATGGATTGCCTCAGGCCGAACCACTCGGGGATCAGCCAGTGTGAGGAAAGCACCCGAGTCACAAAATCCAACAAGTCTCTGTCCATCCAGCACAACCTCCTGCAAGTGCTTACCTCGATGAGCAGAAGTCGTCATAACTGCAGGTCGCACCCCGTAAACTCCTGGTGGTGCAACATGGGCTGAGTCACTAGGCCAGTCCTCACATAGCGGTGCCACATCTTCCTCCATGGCGCTGGGCTGTAAATAATTAACAATCCGATTGGGCGCAGGATCAGTCCTCATTTGAACAGCTGGGCAGGAGACTTGCCGATGCCCTGGCTGTCCACATTGATAGCATCTGAGCTGGGTCTCCCTCCATCCAAGGCGTCCTCTTGGGTAAGGGGTAGGGGAACTTGGAGGCCGGCTCCCACCTGAAGGTGCTGTAGGGGTTTGAGGATGATTCCTCCATGGCCTGGCTGGGCATGAGGCCTGCAAATGCCCGGGATGCCTACAAACATAACACCTGCGCTCTGTTACTTCCTCTCCCCGGCGTATTCCAGAAAGTGCAGTAGAAGCAACTGGAGGCACATTAACACGGGTATCAACATGTGGTGGCTTAGAGGAACGGGGAACAATGGGGACAGAATAACTGGGGGCATCCGGTGTTGTGGAGCTGTTAGGCGTCTCTCCATCCTCCAACAGAACCCTCCACTGAGGCTTGATGGTGAGCACCTCATCAGCTAGAGCAGCAGCTTCCTCCACTGTCGCTGGTTTTCTCTCACGCACCCATTCCCGGATCTCAGCGGGGCACTTGAAGTAAAACTGCTCTTTTAGGAGGACCTGGAGGACGGTCTCCAAGGTTAAGGCCTCCTCTGCCTCCAACCAACGATGCCACAGATGTTTGAGTTTGTGGGCATACATCTTGAAGGACACTTCCTCATCACATGCTAGAGTACGGAACTGAGTCCTGTAAGTGTCTGGCGTTACAGCATAATGTTCTAGAATAGTCTGTTTAATATCCGCATACTCACAGTTCCACCGATGGTCCATAGCTCTATAGGCTGCAGCAGCTCCACCCTCTAAGAGCCCAACCAGATGCCGGACGCGCTCCCTTTCTGGGACTTCCATTAATCGACACTGATGCTCAAAGTCCTGGAAGAAGCCCTCAATGTCACCAGCAGCCTCATTAAACTGCTTGAAGTCTTTGCGGGACACTCTGGGAAGTTCCCTCATGATGGGTGCTGGGGTTACAGTCTGTCTGGAACCTCTCGCGGCTTCCACAGCGAGCTGCTTATCCAGCAATGCCATCTCCTCCATCCTGCGCTCCTTCTCTTCAGCTCCACGCATGGCCTCCCTCTTATCTTCTATGGTGGCCTCATCTCCAAGCAGTGCCATCTTTTCCTTGTACCACACAACCCATTGACTTTTTTGGGTATTCACCTCCGGCTCCCGTCTTTGCTCCCCTTGCTGTGGAAATTGTTCCTCGGTGCCATCTTGCAGGCAAGCGTGTTCCAATGCCTCAATTAGTTGCTCCTTAGAGAGTCCTTTGTAGCCGACACCTAATTCACGGGCCTTTGTTTGTAGACTCGCCACAGTCCAGTTCCTGTATCCTGAGGTTCTGGTTTCAGACGTCGATTGGCTGTTGTCCTCCATTTCTTCTGCTCTGATCCCGCCGCTGCCAACCAGTTTGTGACGGGGGTGTACAACAGAGCAAAGGATGGACGAGGCCGAGGGACGATCCAACAGGTTTATTAACAGGAATGCAAGAACAGCACACGATAAGTCCACGTAAAACAGATTCGGGGGCCCTTCCCGACAATCCTCGGACCGGATTACAAAGCAATCGTCCTTACAGTAGTCCAAAGAGTTCCACACAATCCCACGGGCCGCCACACAGGCCTAGCTCCGTCCGTGTCCACAGCCACACAGGCTGGAGCTCCTGCTCCCTTCAAGTTTCAGCTCACTCTGCCTGAATCTCCCAGGTAAGCAGAGTTTACACTAGTTGGACTCTAGGCCCACCTCCCCCTACTCCCAGGGATGGAAGTGCCTCAAGAGGATATAACCTTGCATTTTAGGGGGGTGATTACCTACAACAATAGAAATGTACACAGAAGTAGTTCAAATAAGACAATGAACCCAGCTTGAAATAGGAATCTGTACAGCATATACAGTGAGAGGGTAAATTACATCTTCACAGAGAGCACAACAACAACACTGCAGCCGGCTGCGGGACCCGTCCATCCGGCCGTTTTGGTTTACCTACGACTGTCAGTGATTCTCTGAGTGAGTACACCAGTGCTGTCCGGCACCGCGCCGCGCAGTCCCTGCACCCCAGCCATCCAGCCTCCCCGCTACACCATCATGCCCCGGGATCACCAACCCCCTACCCACGGAGGGGACAACATCTCAGCTGCACCCTACCATCTCTCCCGGGATCCCAGTTACCAGCAGCGGTGGTGCCATTATCACCACGACCCGTGGGTGGCGTCACGAACAATCTCCCTAACCAAACCATCCCTTTTCACTCACGGGTGAGGAGCGCTGCTCGAGTCCCCGGGTCCGGTCCACTGCTCGAACCACGGAGCAGCAGCAGTAGAAGCCCCGGACCCGAGCGTGGCGAGCGCGTCCCCTCCGCCCGCGACACATTCACACGTCTCATTTTCTCACATGTCCGTGATTTTTCAAATCTTTGAGACATGTCCGATTTTGACCCAAGGGTTGGATCAAAATTGGTAATGCAAGTCAATGGGTCCATGAAAAAAAAATCGACCATACTCGGATGACATCTAAGTGTAGTCTGATTTTCAGTGACTGTCAGAATGGAGAAGGTGGAGACTTTTTTTTTAAAATAATCGCAGCATTCAGGGGGTTAACCTGCTGGGAGCAGCGCAGGCTCCGCTCTGGGCAGTGAGAGCCAGGTCCCGGCTGTAACATCAGCCGGAGATCTGGTGGCGATCGCCGGGGTACAGTGCCTGAACCCCTGCGATAGCCATGACAAAAAAAAGGCCAATTAAAGCAGGAAAAAAAATATGAGCAAACGCAATATAAAATGCATGTGTGACGCCCCTGGACTATTCGGGACGTTACAGGGTTCTGCACAATCTGCCCTCCCCGTGCAGTATTCAACCCCAGATGGTTCTGGGTCTCCATCCTACAGTACTGCCTCTACCAGCATTCACAAATCCTAGATACACTTTGCACCACACCTGTCAGGCACACCAGTGGGCTGCTTAAGCTGGAATAGGGCCGTCCACCTAGGGGTGAGGCAGGGAGGTGGGAGGTGTCAAGTCAGTCCAGTCGTAGCCCTCGAGCTGTGAGGATCTCTGAGGAAGCTGGGAGTTGGAGCTCCCAGGGGAGAAATAAATTAGGTCGCAGACGGTGGTCTGGACCTAGAGGAGTCAGACCCCCGGTCACAGGGGATTGAGGTTAGGTGACTGGAACCCGTCAAGGAGGAGGATCAGCAGCCTGGTCCTATCACCGGTCCGGGATCGAAAGCACGGCGGGGTACACAGACCCTAAAAGCTTCAAGCGACCCGGCAATTAACCTGCAGAGGACAGGGCCTTTATGGACTGTTCCTGTCGCGGGCGGGGAGGAGGGTGTCAGCACACCGCGCTCACCCCTTCTGCTCGGGCCCGGCAGCTGCTCCTGGTGGCTCGAGCCGTGGGCCGGATCCCGGGGTGTCTCGAGCGACACTCCTCGCCCGTGAGTGAAAGGGGGTGTTTGTTGGGTGTGGGGATTGTTATAGTTCGTGACGCCACCCACGGTTGTGGTGATTGCACCACCGCTGCTCAGTGTGGGGGGTCCCGGGGATGGTGATGCGGAGCAGCCAGGTGTTGTGTTGCCCCTCCGTGGGTAGGGGTTGGTGATCCCGGGGCCCGGTGATGAGATGTGAAGTGTAGGGCCTGGAGGGCGCAGGGGCGCGGGGGCAGCGCTGTGCCTTGCGGCACTATGGTACTCACTCAGCCTGACACACGGACACAGTTTGTACGGTAAACCAACGGCTGGTAGGACGGTCCCACAGACGGCTGCACCTGCACTCCCGGTAGGTAACGGTGACGTTTCTCTTCCTTGCACCTATGTTGTCTGATGGTAGCGGTGGATTCCCTCCGGTTACCCGCTCCCCGACTGCAATCTGGGCCGGAGGAGCTCTACACTTTGCCCGCAGGCGCTGGCCCTGGGGAAACTGGTGCCTTGGCGGTGGCGGTGTCTCCCCGGTAATGGTCGGGCTGTTGCCGTCAATCGGGACTTTGTTGCTGGGGGATCTGCGTCCCCGTCACTGACGGATTTGGCAAATCTGGCGACTCCTAGCCTTGCCGGGGTCCGAGAGGCCCCTGCCCTGGTGCTGACTGTCCTTCGGAACACTGCTCCAGACCACCGGGCACACAGCCAACGGGGTCCTTCCAGGAACTTCCAAACTGTCCCCCTCCAAACAGTCACCGCCGTCGCTGACCTTGCTGTTCTAGCCCTACACAAAGCTGGGCTCTCAGGCTTTCTTTCTCTTCTGTCACTTTGCTTGCTTTTCCTCCTTTTCTACTTTTCTTCCTTCACTTTCACTTAGTTGTTTACTGTAGCCCTGTCTAGACTACTCCTTCACTCCTTCCACTTCCTCCTCCCTGACTAGACTGCTGTTCACTCTTTCATGTCCCTCACTGGACTGCCTGGAACTTCCTGCCTCCAGAGCTGTGAGCTCCTCGATGGGCGGAGCCAACCGCCTGGCCCACCCCCTGGTGTGCATCATCAACCTCTGGAGGAAGGCAACAAGGATTTCTGGTTAGCAGGTGTGCCTACCTGGAGTGTGGGGTGTGGTGGTGTTGTGACCTGTGTCCCCTGGCTTGCCCAGGGCGACACATTCCCCCTTAGCAAAATGCAGACCGTCCGCGGGCTGCCGTCCTACACCGGTTTTATTTTTCTGTAAAAGGGGGTAACAAGGGTTAATCAAACATCAATAACATTTTTAATCATAAACTCTTCCCAAGGCGGGAGGCACATTTACTTAAACGTTGCAACGGTGTACGGTCACGGTTTCCGCTCTCTCCCACCCAAGCAACCTGGCCCTGATGCTGCCCCTAAAACCCAGGCAGCACCCCTTGACCCACAGTCCAGCACAAGTTACCCGAGCGGGATCTGTCCTTCCCCTCCAGAGGGTAGCCACCGGTTCCTTTGGTGGCTGGGCCCTGGCCTGCTCTGCTCAGGGCCCTCCCTCCAACCTGCCTCTCCGGAGGCGGCATTGCGGAAACGGTAACGGTACCCAACATATTTACAAGCCACTTAACGTTTGTGGTTGCCCTGCAGAGTTCACGGGCTTGTCCATGGATAGTTCCCATGCATAACTTAAACGGTCCCCACGGGGACAACGGTGCCGGCTCCAGCCGGTTGCAAATCACACGGTGAATCAGGTGAAGTACTCGGTCATTTTCATTTTCATCATTTCAAACTTTCAAACTTTTTCAACTTTCAAACACACTGACTTCTGGTCCCAACGGGGACAACTTTTAGGCGGAGGACCGCCGGCTTAGCAGTCCATCCTCAATCGTGGGGCTCGAGTGCCACCCTCACATGGTGCACCGCTCTGGACCCCAATGGTAGCTCGCTGCAGGCGATCTTCTTCCATATTCATGCGGGCATGCACATCCGCTCTACACCCCTCTCGGGCATCGATCTCCCTGCGCAGCTGCTGTTGCCGTCGCTCCCAGCTGGGAGCACTTTCTTTTTGCTCCGGTTCAGCGTGTGCGAGGGACGGGCCCAGCCAGAGTCCCTCCGTGTCAGCTACGACCGGCACCTTCAGTAATGAGGGACCCCGCTGTGACATGGCCTGCTCTGCCTCCTGGCAGCTGCATCCCCGCCGTGCCTCCGGTGCATCTTTGCTGACGGGCTCAGCCTTTGGCTTCTTCCATAGAAGCGGTTCAGGGTGGTCATGAGCTTCTGCTGCAGGTCGGTCCGCCGGGGCGGATTGGCAGGGTACCGCTACCGGTGGTGGTGGTAGCGGGCCTAGTGGCGGGGCAGCAGCAGCTAACGCGGGTAGCGGGAGAGGCAGCAGGGTGAACGGGTGTAGGCCGGGCCCCTCAGCCGCAGCGGCCGATCCCTCGGGAATACAGGGACGTGGGTCTCTTACCCGTTCCTCCAAATCTTCCTCCACCTCGCATCTCCACATAGCAGCCACCACTTCCACCATGTCGGCCTCCCGCTCCTCCAGGAGGAGCTGCCTGTGGACCTGCAGACGGCTGCTTAGCTGGACGGTCCGGACTTCCACCCACGCCGCCATGCCGGGCGCGGGGACCACGGTGTTGTTGGTCGGACTCAGCATCTTTAGCAGCGGCCTCTTCCAGGAACCAGTAAATGGCCGCAGGGTCCTGGCGTCCCTGCTTCCATAGCCGCGCTTACATGCGGCCAGCCGCCATTTCGTCCCCCTTAGCTCTTTCCGGCCCCTCCTCTCTCGGGGCGGGGTTTTGGCCTTCGCGCTTCTACTGCTCGAGAAGACGCTCGAGCGGGAACTTTTCGCGCCAAAGATGGCGGCTTCTGAAATTTTTCTGCCGGATACCTCCGGCGGTAACAAGGCGCACCTCTACCAGACGGCAGAGCGGTAAGATCCTGTTCGTGACGCCAAGTTGTCGCGGGCGGGGAGGAGGGTGTCAGCACACCGCGCTCACCCCTTCTGCTCGGGTCCGGCAGTTGCTCCTGGTGGCTCGAGCCGTGGGCCGGATCCCGGGGTGTCTCGAGTGACACTCCTCGCCCGTGAGTGAAAGGGGGTGTTTGTTGGGTGTGGGGATTGTTATAGTTCGTGACGCCACCCACGGTTGTGGTGATTGCACCACCGCTGCTCAGTGTGGGGGGTCCCGGGGATGGTGATGCGGAGCAGCCAGGTGTTGTGTTGCCCCTCCGTGGGTAGGGGTTGGTGATCCCGGGGCCCGGTGATGAGATGTGAAGTGTAGGGCCTGGAGGGCGCAGGGGCGCGGGGGCAGCGCTGTGCCTTGCGGCACTATGGTACTCACTCAGCCTGACACACGGACACAGTTTGTACGGTAAACCAACGGCTGGTAGGACGGTCCCACAGACGGCTGCACCTGCACTCCCGGTAGGTAACGGTGACGTTTCTCTTCCTTGCACCTATGTTGTCTGATGGTAGCGGTGGATTCCCTCCGGTTACCCGCTCCCCGACTGCAATCTGGGCCGGAGGAGCTCTACACTTTGCCCGCAGGCGCTGGCCCTGGGGAAACTGGTGCCTTGGCGGTGGCGGTGTCTCCCCGGTAATGGTCGGGCTGTTGCCGTCAATCGGGACTTTGTTGCTGGGGGATCTGCGTCCCCGTCACTGACGGATTTGGCAAATCTGGCGACTCCTAGCCTTGCCGGGGTCCGAGAGGCCCCTGCCCTGGTGCTGACTGTCCTTCGGAACACTGCTCCAGACCACCGGGCACACAGCCAACGGGGTCCTTCCAGGAACTTCCAAACTGTCCCCCTCCAAACAGTCACCGCCGTCGCTGACCTTGCTGTTCTAGCCCTACACAAAGCTGGGCTCTCAGGCTTTCTTTCTCTTCTGTCACTTTGCTTGCTTTTCCTCCTTTTCTACTTTTCTTCCTTCACTTTCACTTAGTTGTTTACTGTAGCCCTGTCTAGACTACTCCTTCACTCCTTCCACTTCCTCCTCCCTGACTAGACTGCTGTTCACTCTTTCATGTCCCTCACTGGACTGCCTGGAACTTCCTGCCTCCAGAGCTGTGAGCTCCTCGATGGGCGGAGCCAACCGCCTGGCCCACCCCCTGGTGTGCATCATCAACCTCTGGAGGAAGGCAACAAGGATTTCTGGTTAGCAGGTGTGCCTACCTGGAGTGTGGGGTGTGGTGGTGTTGTGACCTGTGTCCCCTGGCTTGCCCAGGGCGACACATTCCCCCTTAGCAAAATGCAGACCGTCCGCGGGCTGCCGTCCTACACCGGTTTTATTTTTCTGTAAAAGGGGGTAACAAGGGTTAATCAAACATCAATAACATTTTTAATCATAAACTCTTCCCAAGGCGGGAGGCACATTTACTTAAACGTTGCAACGGTGTACGGTCACGGTTTCCGCTCTCTCCCACCCAAGCAACCTGGCCCTGATGCTGCCCCTAAAACCCAGGCAGCACCCCTTGACCCACAGTCCAGCACAAGTTACCCGAGCGGGATCTGTCCTTCCCCTCCAGAGGGTAGCCACCGGTTCCTTTGGTGGCTGGGCCCTGGCCTGCTCTGCTCAGGGCCCTCCCTCCAACCTGCCTCTCCGGAGGCGGCATTGCGGAAACGGTAACGGTACCCAACATATTTACAAGCCACTTAACGTTTGTGGTTGCCCTGCAGAGTTCACGGGCTTGTCCATGGATAGTTCCCATGCATAACTTAAACGGTCCCCACGGGGACAACGGTGCCGGCTCCAGCCGGTTGCAAATCACACGGTGAATCAGGTGAAGTACTCGGTCATTTTCATTTTCATCATTTCAAACTTTCAAACTTTTTCAACTTTCAAACACACTGACTTCTGGTCCCAACGGGGACAACTTTTAGGCGGAGGACCGCCGGCTTAGCAGTCCATCCTCAATCGTGGGGCTCGAGTGCCACCCTCACATGGTGCACCGCTCTGGACCCCAATGGTAGCTCGCTGCAGGCGATCTTCTTCCATATTCATGCGGGCATGCACATCCGCTCTACACCCCTCTCGGGCATCGATCTCCCTGCGCAGCTGCTGTTGCCGTCGCTCCCAGCTGGGAGCACTTTCTTTTTGCTCCGGTTCAGCGTGTGCGAGGGACGGGCCCAGCCAGAGTCCCTCCGTGTCAGCTACGACCGGCACCTTCAGTAATGAGGGACCCCGCTGTGACATGGCCTGCTCTGCCTCCTGGCAGCTGCATCCCCGCCGTGCCTCCGGTGCATCTTTGCTGACGGGCTCAGCCTTTGGCTTCTTCCATAGAAGCGGTTCAGGGTGGTCATGAGCTTCTGCTGCAGGTCGGTCCGCCGGGGCGGATTGGCAGGGTACCGCTACCGGTGGTGGTGGTAGCGGGCCTAGTGGCGGGGCAGCAGCAGCTAACGCGGGTAGCGGGAGAGGCAGCAGGGTGAACGGGTGTAGGCCGGGCCCCTCAGCCGCAGCGGCCGATCCCTCGGGAATACAGGGACGTGGGTCTCTTACCCGTTCCTCCAAATCTTCCTCCACCTCGCATCTCCACATAGCAGCCACCACTTCCACCATGTCGGCCTCCCGCTCCTCCAGGAGGAGCTGCCTGTGGACCTGCAGACGGCTGCTTAGCTGGACGGTCCGGACTTCCACCCACGCCGCCATGCCGGGCGCGGGGACCACGGTGTTGTTGGTCGGACTCAGCATCTTTAGCAGCGGCCTCTTCCAGGAACCAGTAAATGGCCGCAGGGTCCTGGCGTCCCTGCTTCCATAGCCGCGCTTACATGCGGCCAGCCGCCATTTCGTCCCCCTTAGCTCTTTCCGGCCCCTCCTCTCTCGGGGCGGGGTTTTGGCCTTCGCGCTTCTACTGCTCGAGAAGACGCTCGAGCGGGAACTTTTCGCGCCAAAGATGGCGGCTTCTGAAATTTTTCTGCCGGATACCTCCGGCGGTAACAAGGCGCACCTCTACCAGACGGCAGAGCGGTAAGATCCTGTTCGTGACGCCAAGTTGTCGCGGGCGGGGAGGAGGGTGTCAGCACACCGCGCTCACCCCTTCTGCTCGGGTCCGGCAGTTGCTCCTGGTGGCTCGAGCCGTGGGCCGGATCCCGGGGTGTCTCGAGTGACACTCCTCGCCCGTGAGTGAAAGGGGGTGTTTGTTGGGTGTGGGGATTGTTATAGTTCGTGACGCCACCCACGGTTGTGGTGATTGCACCACCGCTGCTCAGTGTGGGGGGTCCCGGGGATGGTGATGCGGAGCAGCCAGGTGTTGTGTTGCCCCTCCGTGGGTAGGGGTTGGTGATCCCGGGGCCCGGTGATGAGATGTGAAGTGTAGGGCCTGGAGGGCGCAGGGGCGCGGGGGCAGCGCTGTGCCTTGCGGCACTATGGTACTCACTCAGCCTGACACACGGACACAGTTTGTACGGTAAACCAACGGCTGGTAGGACGGTCCCACAGACGGCTGCACCTGCACTCCCGGTAGGTAACGGTGACGTTTCTCTTCCTTGCACCTATGTTGTCTGATGGTAGCGGTGGATTCCCTCCGGTTACCCGCTCCCCGACTGCAATCTGGGCCGGAGGAGCTCTACACTTTGCCCGCAGGCGCTGGCCCTGGGGAAACTGGTGCCTTGGCGGTGTCTCCCCGGTAATGGTCGGGCTGTTGCCGTCAATCGGGACTTTGTTGCTGGGGGATCTGCGTCCCCGTCACTGACGGATTTGGCAAATCTGGCGACTCCTAGCCTTGCCGGGGTCCGAGAGGCCCCTGCCCTGGTGCTGACTGTCCTTCGGAACACTGCTCCAGACCACCGGGCACACAGCCAACGGGGTCCTTCCAGGAACTTCCAAACTGTCCCCCTCCAAACAGTCACCGCCGTCGCTGACCTTGCTGTTCTAGCCCTACACAAAGCTGGGCTCTCAGGCTTTCTTTCTCTTCTGTCACTTTGCTTGCTTTTCCTCCTTTTCTACTTTTCTTCCTTCACTTTCACTTAGTTGTTTACTGTAGCCCTGTCTAGACTACTCCTTCACTCCTTCCACTTCCTCCTCCCTGACTAGACTGCTGTTCACTCTTTCATGTCCCTCACTGGACTGCCTGGAACTTCCTGCCTCCAGAGCTGTGAGCTCCTCGATGGGTGGAGCCAACCGCCTGGCCCACCCCCTGGTGTGCATCATCAACCTCTGGAGGAAGGCAACAAGGATTTCTGGTTAGCAGGTGTGCCTACCTGGAGTGTGGGGTGTGGTGGTGTTGTGACCTGTGTCCCCTGGCTTGCCCAGGGCGACACATTCCCACCAAGCTCAGAGATCAGGGGGCACTAGCGCAACGAGGGGGATAGGGCTTTCCTAGCAAGCGGCCCACTGAAATCTCAAACGTGAGCTCCTGAGAGCAGGCTCCTTAGCTTAGCCACAGTGGGGAGCGGGGCCCGGATAGCTCCAAGCTACCGGGCCACAACGGACAATCTAAATTTTGTGCCAGGAGGCAGGTTACGGACCACCAGGCAATGCTGCAGGGGACGGAACCCGGACGAGCTCCCTCGAGAGGCAACGGCAGTCAGAGACTTGGTTTACCCTGTTGTCAGCGTCTGCTTCATTGCTGAGTGAGTACCAGACTGACACCTGCACGCATCACCATCCAGAGTCCCGAGGCCTACCCCTACCCATGAAGAGTAACATCATCCTGCTGCCCCACTCCATCACCCCGGGTACTCCCAACGGCAGTACTCCCAATTACCGCACACTACGGGTGGCGTCATGAACTACACCTATCCCCTGTAAATAACCCTCTTCTACATTTGAGTGTGTCCCCTATCCCCCGGGTCCGGTGACCCTCGAGCCACGAATAATCACCGCCCCCCGGATCCGAGCAGTTCGATCTGCTGCAGGGGTGGCACACTTGCTTTTTTCAGTTGCTTTTTTCTTACCAAAGCATGCTTTTTTGTGTGCAGAAAAGAAGCACACAAAAAAGCAATGGGGGCAACATCGCTCCACTTTTCAATGCTTAAGCCTCCATATAATGGGCCTCATTTAAAAAAAGTGGAAGATACAGAAAGTAGAGGAGTTGGCATAGGAACAAATAGTGTAATCAATGCCATCAATTATTAAACAGAGCTGGAAAACTGACAGCTACAAGCTCATCGTTTACAAAGGGGCAAGTCCTCCACATTGCTGTATGTCAGATCTGCATGCCATGAGCAAGGTCCAATGGTTATTAAATTTGCCATATTCTTCATTTTTAAAATTTAATTTTTTGGGTAAGGCTAGGTTCACATTTCCGTTGTTTTGCATCAGTCACATGTGTTGCTTAACGCTTGTGACTGATGTGTTGTACAATGGATGAAGAGAAAGCGGATTCCGTTATAAAACAAGAGACAGAGAGAACGATCAGCTGATCGCTCTCATTAGCCGGCCGCCGGGTGATCAGCTGATCGCTCTCATTAGCCGGCCGCCGGGTGATCAGCTGATCGCTCTCATTAGCCGGCCGCCGGGTGATCAGCTGATCGCTCTCATTAGCCGGCCGCCGGGTGATCAGCTGATCGCTCACAGAAGGCGGCTGCCGGGTGATCAGCTAATCGTTCGGCCGCTGAGAGAGAGCATGCGCAGCGAAATCAAAAGGATTCCGCTGCTCAAAAAACGTTACATTCTGCGTTCCTGCCGCCCGACGGTCGGTCGTTCCACGACTGATTAGTCGGGCGGAGGATGCAACGCAGCGTCATCAGTCACAATCCGCCGCTCATACAAGTCTATGAGAAACAACGGAATCCGCCGAACGGATTCCGTTGTTTACCAGAGCCGCGGATTGTGACTGATACAAATTGATGGAAATGTGAACCTAGCCTAAAGCGGGCTTTACACGCTGCGAACTCGCTAGCGAGATCGCAAGCGATCGTACCCGCCCCCGTCGGTTGTGCAACACAGGCAAATCGCTGCCCGTCGCGCACAACCTCGCTTACACCCGTCACACGCACTCACCTGTCCTGCGACATCGCTGTGGCCGGCAAACCGCCTCCTTTCTAAGTGGGCAGGTCGTGCGGCATCACAGCGAAGTCACACAGCAGCCGTCCAATAGAAGCGGAGGGGCGGAGATGAGCGGGACGTAAACATCCCGCCCACCTCCTTCCTTCCGCATAGCCGGTGGTGACAGGTAAGGTGATGTTCCTCGCTCCTGTGGTGTCACACACAGCGATGTGTGCTGCCGCAGGGACAAGGAACAACATCGCTAATTAGAAGAAAACGATTTTTTGTTTTAGGATGACCTCTCCGCGGCAAACGAATTTTGCCACTTTTCCGATCGTTTTATGTTGCTCATAAGTCTCACACACTGCGATATCGTTAATGACACCGGATGTGCGTCACAAACACCGTGACCCCGACGATAATTCATTAACGATATCGTAGCGTAACTCTATAAAAACCTGCTTAACTCTCTTGGGACACTTCTCCATGCTGCTTACTGTGTGTTCAGTATTGGTGCATTAAATAGGAGCTGTAACTGGATTTTTTTTTATTTGAGTTGAGTACATCCTCCAATTTCCGCTGCTCTCTGCTGATTTTGGAACAGCTTTTCTTTTTCTTCTGCGCCCCTCCGTTCCATAGTTATGCTGCTCGGAAATAATGGTGCAAATTTTCCCTTCAACCTACTGGGCGTGTAACAAAACTTCTCTATGGGCATGGCTATGTTTTGATTGGCCAGCGTCAGAACAAAAAAAGCAAACGCCCACAGAGAAGTTCAGTGGTATACACACAATTTACACAAGCTGATAAAAGTTCAACAAACATTTTATCAAACACGTGTTCAAAATTATCGACTGGTCTAAATGGGCCTTTAGGTAATTAGCAAGACAAAACACAGATGAGGGAGGAGATGTTGTGTGGTGCAGTAATGTGGAGTGCACAAGGGAGGGTGGTAGATAGAGATAAGGAGGCAATGTAGGAAGGTGCAGAACTGGGGAGCATTGTGGGTAAAAGTGAAACATTGATAAAGTATGCTATAGTGGATGGGCAACCAGTGCAATGACTGGCACAGGGTGGAGGCATTGTTGTAGCTGCTGGACAGAACCATGCCTGGCTTCTGCATTCAGAATAGATTTGAGAGCGAAAAGTTTAGTGAATGGAAGATCAATAAGTTGTGAGATGCAGAAATCAAGACGAGAATAAATTAGAGTAAAAGTTTTTGCTGTTTCTTGTAACATGAGGGGAAATTCATTCTGGAGATGTTTTTCAGATCAAGATGACATAAGCAAGTGAGTGATTGGGTGTAAGGTGTTATTACTGAATCCTAACACTATTATCGGGATGAACAAAGCATGGGTGATGTAAAACCAGAAATTCACTAGTACCAAAATAGGCTAGTACTTGCTATAGAACTGATGCTGATTTGTCCCTGCCCTGACAGCAGAGGTTGGCATCCTAAGAACATGTAGTGGCGCCCCCACTCATTAACCGCTGACCCTGAGTGTCCTTCACTGCACCCTAAGCTATAAACCAAGTGTAACACAAAAACAACAATAAACATAAATAAAGTGCACACAGGTGGAGGGTGACACATAGGGCTTGGAATGTGCAAGCACAGTCATACAGAAATGGTGGAATTCAAGAAACCAAAAAGAATACATGGAAACACTCCTAAACCTAAATTAAACAGAATAGGAGATTTCTGGGAAGGGATTCACACAAACAAACTGCCGTGAATAGCAATAACAATGTCTCAGTAATACAATCTTAACAGAGGAGCTGGGACTCCAGACAACCATCCATCTGGAAATAAAGCCAGCATATAAGCATGTGAGTAGTGAGTATGAATAGACCCTCCCAAAATGTGATTGGCCAAACCAAGCGAGAGAGTGCACACATCTGAATAGAAGAGAAACAGGAATGCAAAGAATAAGACAGAACGACCAGAGATCCTTCAGCATTGGACCAACACAAAGCCAAGAGGGAAAAAAATAGCCCCTCCCAAAATGTAATTGGGCAAACCAAACAAGAAAGTGCACACAGCTGTATAGAAGAGAAACAGAAGGCAAAGAATAATAAAGACAAGAGATCCTTCAGCACGTGGACTAACACAAAGCCAAGTGGGGGAAAAAAAAAGTCCTCCCAAAATGTGATTGGGCAGACCAAACAAGAAAGTGCACACAGCTGTATAGAAGAGAAACAGAAGGCAAAGAATAATAAAGACAAGAGATCCTTCAGCACGTGGACTAACACAAAACCAAGTGGGGGGGGGGGGGAAAAAGTCTTCCCAAAATGTGATTGGGCAAACCAAACAAGAAAGTGCACACAGCTGAATAGAAGACAAACAGAAAGGCAAAGAATAATAAAGACAAGAGATCCTTCAGCAGGTAGACCAACTCAAAACCAAGATGGAAACAAACCAACAACAAGGTCACCGCTTCAAATCCCAAAGTGGAGCAACGACATAAGGAAAAAAGGAAAGTTCTGCATCTATCATGACACCAAGACAGCGGGAAATATGTTAGTACCACACATACACAATACATTTGAAGTAAAAAACCAGGACTATGTTATAAAATCTGTGCTGTTCAGCTTTATCTAATTCTTCATTCTTTTCTCTAGATTCTGCTAATTGACATTTTCGGCTGATATTTGTCTACTGCTCTGACCTGATTAAAAATGAGTAATGTCAAACTTTTCAGATATGTATAATAAAATAAAAGCTACATAAACCATATTAATAAATGGAACATGTTCTGTCTGTAGGAGGCAATGCAGCCCCCGAGCACTCGCGGTCCCATCTTACCTCATCTCCCGAGACCGCCAGAACGCTCCTGCTTTTCTTCATCATAACCCAGTGCGCAGGGGTCACACCAGTGCCCCCCGTCAGCTCGCAGGCATATATATATGTATCTTGGTCTGTTCGTCTTGTTACAGTTTACAAATCCAAATATCACACCCGTCCTCGGTATTCCTGCTTTATGTCACTAAAAAGGACAGTAATCCAGACCGAGTGAAGAGCCCTAATCCATATGTAAATCTGCATTCATATTTCTGCAATGTGACATGTGCAATTATATTCCATCTTGAAGGTAATTGATCGAGACATCGCCGTCTCGCTCAGGGTTTCCTATGCAGCATACAATTGTAATCCAAGTTTTCTAGATAAAAGGATAGAAATTTCTCAGAGGTGATAAAATATGTCCACCTGCAAAAAAAAAAAGAAGACGGATGTTAGTCATTTGGACCCCGATGTTGGATATTCTTCACTTGCACCATAAATAGAGAAATATGAGAGTATGGCTGGTCGGCTTGTCATGGGATTAATTCCACTCACCGACCTACAGGGCTCAAGGGTCCGAAGAGAGGGAAAGTCAAAGGTGACGGTATAAGGCTGAGTTCACACGTCCTGTAAACATCCATTAGAACAGATCCTACAGAGATCCGTTGGCAAAATAATTTGTTCCGGATCCGTTTTTTTAACATAGGAGTCTACGGAGAACAGAGCCGTTAATGGATTACTATTTATCTTCCATTTGTAACAGACTCCGTAAGAAAAAAAATGTATCCCTTACAAATGCAAGAAAAATGGATGGCTAAATAGCAATCAGTTAATGGATCTGTCCTCCATAGATTCCTATGGTAAAAAACGGATCTGGCAGACATAAAAAAAAAAACGGACAAAAAAAAGTTGTGTTTGCAGAACTTTTTTGCCAACTGATCTCTGCAGGATCCATTCTAATGGATGATTACTGGACATGAGAACTCAGGCTTAGATGCTGAACGGCTCTAGATTAGGAGCCACGCTAGACGACGGGGAAGTACCAAGCAAACGATGAAAGGAAAAACCTGTGTCTAGTGAGAGGGAAGATGGTGACCCCTGACCAAACTTACTGCTGGTCCCCGGAGTCCCTCACTACCCTAGATAGGTTCCGCACCTATGTGCCAAGCCGGATACCTGACCCTAGATATCCCTCATGCTGGGCCCCATATAGGGAACGGATGGTATGAGCTCTTTGTCAACCCCACTAACCACTATAGAAATCACAAGGCGGACACACAGGGGGGAAAAGGCATGAACTACTTATCCACCTATAACTCAGGTAGAAGTTCAGCAGAGTTTTCAGCAATGATACCACAGAGAAGGACAAGCCACCTGCTTGCAACCAAGGCTTGAATGAACTGAAAATATCATTAGCAACAGTACAAGGAAGAAAGGGGTATATAAGCACCAAGATAATGCTGATGATCAGCAGGTGAGTTGAAGGCGAGCTCTTGCTGGGTCCAAAAGGGAGAGATGAATCCAGCAGGAAAGCTACCTATACCAATGAATACTGACACCAGGAACAATGGAAAGTCGGAGCATTCTGTGCAGCCAAACGTTGTGACCTTCTATGGCCTGAAATCACATGACTGTCTGTTACACAAGACACAAACGTGACAGTAATATTGATAGAGAGACACTGGAGCAATGGTCTTCCATCTGGGCTAGTGTAAAATTACAACTCCTAGTAGGGCTCGAACCAGTGATTTCTGGTTGCTGGTCGGTTTCTCGCTTGGTTGGACCACAGCCTGTTTTGCGTCGATCCACTAATGAAGGATCTCTTGTCTTTCTTTTAAATTTTCTGCCTTCCGGTTTCACTTCTATTCAGATGTGTGCACTTTCTCATTTGGTTTTCCCAATCGCATTTTGGGATGGGCTGTTTATACTTACTACTCCCATTCCTCAGCGCTGGTTATATTTCTGGATGGATGGTTGTCTGGTCTAGGACAAGTACTAGCTTTTTAGGACCTATGGATTTCTAGTTTTTAAATTTCCCATAGTTAGTCCACAGCTGCAACCAACCAGAGACGCTAGCACAGTGGGTGGGCGGGGGAAGCAGGGAATATACATGTAGTGTAATGAGCAGGCCAGAAAGAATCTGACTGCTGCCTGTATTCGGGGAAATACGGTGTGTATATTTGTCCTGCTGTTACCCCCATGTTGTGTCCTTTTGCAACCCCTATTGTACATTGCAGAAGTTTCCATGTGTCCTCTCATTTCTATAAATGCCAAATAAGTAAAGTTACTTTGTGTTCTGGTTTAGATAAGTAATTTGAAACTTCCATATGGTGGAGTATTTTTTAATGTTTTTTTACCCCTGTGGTTGGGTTGCAGAAAAATTGAGTACTTTCTCCCAAGTTTTTCCTGAAGATTACCATTGATCAGAGATCTCTGTAATCAGTCTGAATGATTCCTGTAGTTTCAACAAACTATGCATAAATCAATAGTACAAACAAATAGAAGATAACCTTCGATCCTCACAAGACTTCCTTATCTACTCCCCTCTCATCTCCTCTTCCCACCACTGCATCCAAGATTTCTCCCGTGCCTCCCCCATACTCTGGAATTCTCTGCCACAACACATCAGACTCTCACCTACCTTGACAAGCTTCAAAAGGAACCTGAGGACCCACCTCTTCTGACAAGCCTACAACCTGCTGTAACCCTCAATCCGCTATAGCACCGCATGACCATCTCTACCCTCATGTACTGTATCCTCACCCATCCCCTGTAGACTGTGAGCCCTCGCGGGCAGGGACCTCTCCTCCTGTACCAGTCTGTGCCTTGTATTGTTTATGACTATTGTACTTGTCCCTTTTCACTTGTAAAGCGCCATGGAATAAATGGCGCTATGATAATAACAATAATAATACTCAGTAATATTTCCTATTAGAGAAATATGCTTCTTTCCCCATTTATGGGCCACTTCTTCCTTTCTGCCTCCTGAACGCATTATTCACCCTGAAAAAGAGCTAAAATCCATCCTGGTCTAAATAAATAGGACTGGCATCTCACTGAGGGATCAGATTACAGTAGTTTATTGAATGGGAGTAGTAAGCTGATGCACCTTAAGAGCAAAGAGAAAGAATTAGGACCAGACACACAGATCAGGCTTTACCTTTAGGCTATGTGCACACAGTGCGTTTTTAGCGGCGTTTTTGTGTGTTTTTCAGGTGCGTTTTTGGCCTCAAAACTGCATGACTTCCCCAGCAAAGTCTATGAGTTTTCATTTTTGCTGTCCGCACACAACTTTTTTTTTTAAGCTGTGTTTTTTAGCTTAAAAGAAAAATGGACATGTCAATTCTTTCCTGCGTTTTTCTGAGTTTTCCCCCCATGCAATGCATTAGAAAAACGCAGAGATCAAAAACGCAGCAAAAAACGCACCAAATCGCAGTAAAAACGCATGCGTTTTTTGCCGTTTTTTTTGCCGCGCGTGCATTTTTTGCGGCCAAAAACGCAGCGTCAAAAAAACGCAGCGTGTGCACATAGCCTGACGTTGGCATAGTGGAGTCCGGGTGCCCCTCTATACTGCTACCCAACTTCCACCCCCAATAGTTTAACCCCTTATTAAAATAACCACAGACACATAAATGGATGAAATGGCCACAGCAGCCTTTATTTAAACATAACTTACAATAACATTATAGAAAAAGGGGGTTGTGGTCCTCGAAGCTCAAAACAGTCTGGTGATCACCCAATACTCCAATCTTACCTTCCCCCTAAACCCCCATTACTCCCAGCCGCAACCACCAACTCGGGAGCACCAAAACAAATATGAGGGGGAAGGGTTAAACCACCAAACACGGGAACCAGCACCACCAAGCCGACGTTCCCCCATGATCACCAGACCACTCCCCAAACCAGTAAATTAAAGGGGGTTCCACCTCCATTGGGACCCCCAATCCAATTTTCACCAACTTCGAGGACCCCACCCCAACCGCCACAACGAGAGCGCTTTGACCCCCTCAAACGCTCGAGACCCCCCTCCCTCACTTGACAATGCCATGGCCCGCTCAAAACCCTTCTGAATCCCCAAAGACCATAAATCCGTTCCTACTGCATTCAGGCGGACCCCTTCCGCCAACCGGTAATCCTTGTCCACCGCCTCCAAACCAAAGTGACGAAGCGCCACACCCCCATCCCTCGCCCAAAGCCGAAATTACCCGATTGATATTATACGGGTCTTAATCAGTTTTAGTCAGACAGGGCCCTACGCCACGTCCGTCTTGGGACCATGTCTGACCAGCCGTCCAAAATAATGGCACAGCGACCCACAGCCGAAGTAAATCATGTTTTACATCCCTTATCATATCCTGGCTCGCCACCATCCCCACATCATTTCCCCCAACATACAAGACCAGAATATCTGGCGCCCGATCCAGCCGCATCGCCTTGTGCACCTTGGGCAGCACCCGCATCCTCCGCATGCCCCGGAAACCCAACCACCTAATTACACCGCCCTTCGAGCAAAGCCCAGCTGACGTCCCTCCAAACGAATGCTCGCCTGGATCACTGCCCAGTGCACAAAGGCGTGGCCCAATATCCAGACCAAATGAGAAAGGTCACCTGCAAAAAAAAAAAACAGCAAAACCTCACAGTACCATGACATAACCAAACAGCTCCCACAGCTCCCACAGCTCCCCCCATGTAAACAATTCCAAAGGCACACGTAACTCAAATATCACCTAGATGCCACCAACCTATCCTCCATACCACCTAGGGACTCAAACCGCACCCTGCCGCCTCCGTTCCCGCTCCAATCCTAAACGAATGAGGCGCGTAACAACCAAGATGAAAGCCAAGACCCTCCACGCATCTCCGAAAAATTGCCCGAAACTGATAATTTGATAAAACAAACCATCCTCGTGACAAAGTATCGGACCATCAACACGTGGTCCCAACCCCCACCTTTTTTTTTTTTTTTTTATATTAAACTCTCCAAATACCTTACCGGACACACTACCGACCCAGCCACAATACCCTGCACCACACACCGTCCTCTGCTGGCTTGATCCGTCCCTGACCTCTGACGCCAAAATTCCACCCCATTCTCAAGTAAAAGCACGTCTCACGCCTGAATCCTCCCATGACCTTGCTGACTAACCGCCACCAACTCCCTGATCTTAAGCGCTCCAAAGAGCGCAAGGAAAACTCAACGAAACAAAATAACCGCAAAAAACGAATGACACACCAACCCTCAAGTGGGCCCCCCAAGCGCTCCAACTATGCCGCCCCCGGCGAAAACCCTTCAAGGCCCGTCGCACCAATTTAAATTTCCGGCAAATCCAGCCTGTTCCTCAACTGAAATCAAAAGGCCAGGCCCCGCCACCATCCGCCCCCATTTTTTCCTGGGACCAACCCCATGCTGACCACCGCCTGACCCCAAGAACAACATGCCTACCAGATCCCCCACCGATCAAATCAACCAAACGACTGAACCCAGTCCTCCCATTGTAACCAAGCCTGCTGATAAGCCGTCCAGTCTCCGCCACCAACGATCCCTTGATCCAATGTCCAACGGCCCTCATCCCACCCTCCATAGTTCAGGAGGGCACAATAATCCCACGGCCATAGCCCCCCAGCGCCAAATCACTGAAGCGGCCCACTGGAAACGAGAGAGAGCGTCAGCAATAGAATTCAGCACCCCCGGCACATGAGACCCAGATACACCAGCATTGATGGACAAACAAGCCAACACTATTCTTCGCAACACTCTACTCACCGGAGGAGAGGTAGCCGAAATTTTATAAATTGCAAACCCGACCCCCATGTTGTCACTAGTAAAACCGCCCCCGACCGTTCCGAAAACGCTCCCGCCACAGCGTAACTGGCACCAAAATCGGAAAATGTTTCAACAGCGCTAAGTGCTCCACCAAACCCGCAGAACACCAACCTCCAGCCATCGCTCCGCACACCACTCGCCCCCAAAATAGGCCCCGAAGCCTTGACCCCCAGACGCATCGGTAACAAAAAGGTCTAACTACAAATTACCCCCAGAGGCTCCATCAACAGTGACCGCCCATTGCAGTCCCCCCAGTAATTGTCCCCAAACCTCCAACTCCGCCTCAACCTCGACCGACAACCGCATAAAATGGTGAGGTGCAAGCACCCCCACAGAGGCCATCTCAAGCCGCCGTGAAAAATTCCGCCGTATCGACATCCCCCTAAATGTAAAATCGAATTTGCCCAGCAACGATTGCACCTCCCGCATGATGAGTTTTCCAACCCTCAATGCCCTTGCCACCTCCTCCCTGAGGGCCACCACCTTGTCCACCGGTAACCAAACTCCCACCTGTCCGAGTCAATAACAATCCCAAGGAAGGAAATACATGCCGCCGGACCCTCCGTTTTCCGGCGCCAAAGGGACCCAAAAACGCAAAGCCACCCACTCAATTGTTGCAAGCAAATTCCGGCAAACCACAGAGTCCCCCGGACCGACACAGAAAAATCGTCTAAACAGTGAATAACAGCCTGCAAACCAGAAACCTCCCTAACCACCCACTCCAAAAGAAACTAAACCCTAAAACAATAACAAGACAACGAGCATCCCATGGATAGGCATCAATCAACAAAATAACTCCCCCCCCCCCCCAATAACAGCCGAGCAAGCGCACACTATCCGGATGAACTGGCAACCGCCGAAACGCCGCTTCGACCTCCATCTTAGCCATCAGGGCCCCCTTTTCCACACCGCCGCACCCAGTCTGCTGCTTCATCGAAAGACGTAGCAACCACCCAACTTAGCTCAGGATCTATACCATCATGTACTGATCCCCCACGGATAAGACAAGTGGTGATGGAGCCGAAACTTAATCCTCTCTCTCATCAGCACCACCCCCAGCGGAGAAAACCACCAAAGCCGAAAGGTCGGGGACCGAAAAAGGTCCGCCATATGCCCCAACGACACCTCCTCTGACAACTTTTTCCGAACCACCTCCGGATGCTGGCTCCCCGACTGTAAGTTCTTAAAAAAAACGCCCCTGCCCCCGGACCCGCTCCCGAAGGAATACAAAATCAAATTCAAAAAACCCCTTGCTGGTAACTCCGCCTCCTCCCTCCTCGAGAACCTATTTAGATAAGGGAGCATCTCGTGAAGCTTCACCGGAGTCTCCCCCTGTCGAATTACCAGGCCCCCCCTTTTACCCTATTACGCCGGAAACACTTCCCCGCCCCATGAATGGGTCCACTACAGTGCAAGCAGTGGTGCTTAAACTCCACAGCTCCCCAAACTTGCATTGGTCCTCATGAAAGAGCCAGTAAAGTCCTGAGTTATGGGATACCGACTGACCTCCGGTTCCCCCGCCGGACTGTTGCCCATACCGCCCCCCAGCCTGGTTAAGAAACCCCGGCCACCCCTGGAAAGGATTGCCCATACCTCTTCGGTGCCCTAAACTACAACCAGAGCCCAATATCCTCCTGTCCCCACCGTATGGACAGCCGAATAGCTTTCCTCTGATGAAAACTGTCCGTCATATCACAACCAGGCCTGCCCCCCATGCACCCAGAGGCTTCCCAAATGGAACCCATATAGCAGCAAAGGTGCAAACAATTGTCCGGCGTCTCCTCTCCTATCACACTGGCTCGAATTGTGTCTTAGGCTGATCGTAATTAAATTTTTATAACGGCAGCAAAGAGAAGATTTCAATATATTCAACCCTCCAAATCTTCCGCCTAACCTCTTTTGTAACCCCCAGCCGCCCTCCAAGCACACATAAACCTCCCCCCCTCGCCTTATCAACCAAGTGAATGATGTCCCGCCTGCACCGAAACCGACACGGCTCGGACTCCCTTTGTACCCCCGCCGTACTCCCCAACCTCAACTGACCCAGGCGGAGCCACCCGTCCCTGAGCCCCCAATGCCAGCACCCCGCCGGACCTACCACACTACCCGGAACATTAAAAGCAAAAGGAGACAAACAAAACACATAACTGTACTCCCCGAGCTGCGCAGGAGCTGTGATCCCGCCAGCTGCCAATCCTGAATCCTGCCGTCCAGCCGCCGCCACTGGCGCTGTGTAACTCTCATGCCCGTCATCCTCCACCTGACCGATCAGCGAAGGTAGCCTCGGATCGGTCCGTCCCGGACCCCATCCAGGTGGCCCCCACACCGCTGCTCCTGGCTGCAGACCACCAGCTGCCGCTGAGACCCAGAGCCATCCTGCCCTGGCCCACCGACCTCCTGCCCAGGGATCCCGACGTCCGTCCACCGCCGCCGTCAAGCCAGGCCGCCCGACAGGGACATCGCCAGCGCGGCCTGCCGTAGCCTCCAGATCCTCCTGATGACAGGCAGCAGTAGGCCCCTCCCCCCTAACGGGCTGAGGCCTACTAACCACCGCCGACCTCAGCCGCGGCCTGGAATTCCTCCCGGCGTAGAGGGGGCTCCCAAGGTTGGACACCTCCCCCACCGCCAGAGGGTCCCGTACGGGGCTTCCCCCGCTGCCGCTGAGGCCCCGCAGGCGCTGCACCGGACCGCCCCGACTCCCGCCGAGGCCTGTGAGCAGGCCTTGCCTACCCAGATCCACCGGGAGAGAGACACTCCGGAGGCCTGGACCTGCGGTATGACCGCCCCATAGTCACAGGGGAGACCTCCGCGGCCGCCCCAGGAGCCTCCCGCAACCGTGGACCACTACGAGCAGGCCGCGCCCGCGGCCTAGCGGGAGCAGACGCGCCCGATGCCACACCGCCGGCACGTGCTCCTCTAACCAGCCCGGAGGTTGGCGCCGGGCTGCCTCCCGCAGCTCCTCCATGAACCTGCTGACCTCCACAAGTAAGCTGCACATAACTGAAACCTTTTTTTTTTTTTTTTTTGTGTGCTGTATAAGCTGCTGTACAATTTCTTCAGCTGCCACCACAGCAATGGCTTCTTCCCCCTTGAGCTTCACTATATTATCCCCTACCAGTCCCTGTACCCCCACCCCTTTCTCACCTCACCCTATCCCCCCTAGCCACGTCATGCCGGCCTCCACCTACCCCCTGGGGAGGGGGTGGGGGTTCCAGCCGGGCACTTTATTGTAGGTCTTTATCTCACCCCTGTGCTGGATTCACTGCTACATAGTTCAGGACTACAGTATACTGTTCTCCATGTTGATGTATGGTCGGGAACAAGTGATACACAGAGAAAAGAGAGCATGAATCCCTAATATCTGGGTGTGCTGTGTGGGGGAGACATAATAGCAGTTAGTCTCAACCCACTAGCACAGAGACAACTGAAAAGTAGAGATGGAGCCTGCACAGGAGAAAACTAGTGAAAATGCCAATAACAAGTCATATAGAGTAAAAGCTAGAAAAAGTGTTTCTCCTCATGTACACTTATGACATTATTCTTAATACTCACCTTAAATATCAAGTACACCTTAGAGGGAATCTGTCTCCAAGTTTTTATAACCTCATCTGATAACAGCATAATGTAAGGAAAGAGACCCTGATTCCAGCGATGTACCAGAGTATTTAGATGTTTTGTGGTGCCCTTTGCCTACAGACAACAATGAATGGCTGCATGTATATTTCAATATGTATAACATGTATTGCCAGCTTAAGGCGGGCTTTGCACGTTGCGACATCGCAAACCGATACTGCGATGCCGCACGCGATAGTCCCCGCCCCCGTCGCAGGTACGATATCTTGTGATAGCTGGAGTAGCGAAAATTATTGCTACGCCAGCTTCACACGCACTCACCTGCCCTGCGACCCTCACTCTGGCCGGAGACCCGCCTCCTTCCTAAGGGGGAGGGTCGTGCGGCGTCATAGCGACGTCACACGGCAGGCGGCCAATAGCGGCAGAGGGGCGGAGATGAGCAGGATGTAAACATCCCTCCCACCTCCTTCCTTCCGTATAGCCGCCGGCGGCAGGTAAGGAGATGTTCCTCGCTCCTGCGGCTTTACACACAGCAATGTGTGCTGCCGCAGGAACGAGGAACAGCATCGTACCTGTCGCGGCAGCATAATTATGAAAAAGTCAGAGCCTGCAACGATGATACGATAACGATGCTTTTGCGCTCGTTCATCATATCATCTAGCATTTACACACTACGATGTTGAAAGTGACGCCGGATGTGCGTCACTTTCGATTTGACCCCACCGACATCGCACGTGCGATGTTGCAACGTGCAAAGCCGCCCTAAGGGTACTTTCACACTTGCGTTTTTTTCCTTCCGTTAAATCTGCCCTTTTGGAAAACAGCGGAATCAGTTAACGGATTCCGCTGTTTCCCATAGACTTCCCATTGACGGATTGTGCCAAAAGGACCTGCGTTGCTTCCGCCCAGCGGGAGAAACACAGCATGTAACTTTTTTTTGAGCAGCGAAATCCTCAGGATTTCACTGCGCATGCTCTCTCTGGCTCCCTGCACCCGTAACCAAGGTAAATATCGGGTAACCAAGCAAAGTGCTTTGCCTAGTTATACCCGATATTTACCCTGGGTACGTGTGCAGGGAGCCCGACACTTCCCCGCTTGGCTCCGCCCCCTCCCACACTCCACTCCGCATGTATACACACCCACACACACACTCACCTGTCCTCAGCGCCATGGCCCCGCTCGGCTCCACCCACCCCGCACTCCGCCCCCGCATACATTCTCGGCGGCCGAGTGATTAGCTGATCACCCGGCGGCCGGCTACTGGGAGCGATCAGCTGATCACCCGGCGGCCGGCTACTGGGAGCGATCAGCTGATCACCCGGCGCCGGCTGCTGGAAGCGATCATCTGATCACCCGGCGGCCGGCTACTGGGAGCGATCAGCTGATCACCAGGCGCCGGCTGCTGGGAGCGATCAGCTGATCGTTCACAATAGTCTGTCACCGGTAAACTGTAAAAAAAAAAAAAAAAATCAAAACGGATTCCGTTGTTTTTCAGCATCCGTTGCATCCGTTGTGCCACTATATGCAACACATCCGTTGCATCCGTCGAACAACGCAATGCAACGGATACCGTTCAACGCAAGTGTTAAAGTACCCTTAATGAGATTCGGTTTTCTCTGCTGTTCACCTCATACAGACATTTGCCCACACTCCCTTACTGGGGCTGTTCACCTGAGCTGACAACAAGGCTTGTGTGTGCGTCCTAGAGGGAGAAGTGGGAGGAGCTTGTGTGTGCGCCCTAGAAGGAGATAAGGGAGGAGCTTGTGTGTGCGCCCTAGAAGGAGATAAGGGAGGAGCTTGTGTGTGCGCCCTAGAAGGAGATAAGGGAGGAGCTTGTGGTTGCGCCCTAGAAGGAGATAAGGGAGGAGCTTGTGTGTGCGCCCTAGAAGGAGATAAGGGAGGAGCTTGTGTGTGCGCCCTAGAAGGAGAAAGGGGAGGAGATTAGGTGTGAGGTAAATTCAGACAGAGGCAGTTGAAGTTGGTGTGAGGTGAAGTGAGGAGTGTAATATGGAGACGGTCCTGTCCTGAGGTAACTGTTAAAACCTCTGGAGGGGCAGCTACACATTGGCAGGGTATCGAACTTTCAAGGTCAGTGGCAAACTGAGAGACTGCTATTAACCTTTTTTTAAGGAGCAGTGAAAATTGCCCAGGAGCTCAGTGACATGATTGAGTCTGGAAACTTCTAGAAGAAATAGAGTTTTCCCTCAGGATTCAAGAAGGGATTAAAGAACCAGAGTTTTCTTGTCTTGAACATCCCAGGATTTCAAGACACCTATTCCCAGGTAGGGAAGTATCGCCAGGAGGAACACACGACCACCACACAGCAGAGAAACCAAACTCACATTGGGGCAGGTCAGTCCGCCATCATTGTGAATGCTGTAAGGAATGTTCCGGACTGTTCTACAGAGCTCCAGTAAAAGGTAAAAGCTCCTGTCCTGCCTCTGGCTGAATTATTCTCTGCTGCGTCATCCCTACCTTAACCAGGGACCAGCCCTAGTTGGGGGGGTGAGAGGACACCCCTCTGGCACTGCGCATCACCACCTAGCTCCTGGAGACCTCCAGCAGTGCCCGGCCATACCAAAGCCGAACATTCCAACTGGCGTCACAAACTCTTTATTTATTTATTTTAATTTTCTCTCCATTTTTAATATTATTTTTAACCTCCATCACAAAAGCCTGTTGCACGCGCCCGGTGCGGTCACATTGCCACTCGGACCCAACACCCTGACATCAGAGGTCTACCGGGAGCGACACAGTAGCAGAGCCCAGAATGCTAACTCTGCCCAAACCACTGATGAGCACTTTTCTGTGTACATTGTATATTGATAGTGAGCTGTTATTCAGTGCTGGGGTTGGAGTTGGACCAAGATGCACACAGACAGCTAGTCCTAGCAGTAATAATCTCCTGCTAATAAAACACTCATTGTACTAAAACAACAGTACACAGCCTAATAAGTGACACATACTGAATTCTGCATCTCAGCCCCTACCTCATGCTGCCCTCAGATTACAAAGCAAAAACCTTCTTACAGATTCTTCACGCATCTATGTTTCTGGTAAGTAAAGCCTGCTTTACACCTTACGATATCACATACGATATCGTATGCGATCGTACCCGTCCCCATCGTCCCCATCAATTTGTTGACTGTGTCGCACAAACGATTATTTCCCGTCACCCTTCCATACGACTTCGATGTGGGCGGCGAACATCCTCTTCCTGGAGTGGGAGGAACGTTTGGCGTCACAGCGACGTCACGCGGCAGCCGGCCAATAGAAACGGAGGGGCGGAGATGAGCGGGACGTAAACATCCCGCCCACCTCCTTCCTTATTGCCGGCGGGAGCCGCGGGACGCAGGTAAGGTCTGTTCATCGTTCCCGGGGTGTCACACACTGCAATGTGTGGTACCTCGGGAACATTGAACAACCCGATGTGCAATTTTAAGGAAATGAACGACGTGTATGTGATGAACGGTTTTACGTTCAATCGCACGTAGCTGTCACACGCTACAAAAACACTAACGATGCCGGATGTGCGTCACTTACGGCGTGACCCCGCCGACACATCGTTAGATTTGTTGTAGCATGTAAAGCCCGCTTAAGACGTCTGCTTTCACACGTACCGGAGACATGTAGACCCATTAAAATCAATGGGTTTACTCACACGTCCGTGTTTTCACACAAACCGTGTGGAGCACACACGTGTCCATGTGCCCCCCATGACGACATGTCCGTTTTCTACCGGCAGCTCGGATGTCACATGAACGCCACAGTGATGTGATCCGTTTGACATCAGTGTAACATGTACCGGAGAAAACACATCACTGAAAAAGAAAATAATTTTGTATACTTACCTGTTTCCGCCGCTGCTGTTGTTTCCGGGCCCGCTCATTATGCCTCATGAATATTCACTGCACATGCTGACTGCGGACCCGGAAGTAACAGCAGTGCCGGAGGCAGGTAAGTATACAATTGTATGCTGTCCATGTGCTGCTGCATGGATAGCACACATAGAACACACACACAAACACACATACCTTCCCCATGGACTGTCACACACATGCATTTAATGCACGGATGTGTGAAAGAGGCCTAACACATCATTATAGACATAAATCAATCAACCTAGAGGTTTCCTAAAAAAAAAAAAATATACAAATATTTTTGTCAAGAATTTCTGCACATAGTTGTGAGGCTATGTGCACATGATACGTACTTGCAGCAAAAATCTCTGCACCAAAACATGTCTCTTGGCAGGGAAAATGCGTAACATGCGTTTTTTTATAAATTTTTGCACGTCTTTTTAAAGGGTTGCATTTTTAATGTATATTTTAAGTTTTTGCATGGGTTTTTCAATTGGTGAAGAAAGCTGCAAAACAGCAAAAGAATTGACATGCTGCAAATCTGCAAGAAAAATAGAATAAGCAGCGTGTGAATCAGCGTTCCGAATTCGCATTTATCTTGCTGCATCTGTAAATACAGGTTTTTTTGGTGCAGAAATTTCTGCTGCAAATCCTCAGCGTATGCCCCTGCCCTAGGATCTCCGCACACAAGCCTTCTTTACTTTGTGTCCTTCTGTTAAAAAAAAGCAATAAACAGCAACATAAGGCAAGCAATCTCAGGCGGGGGATTACAGTACTGGGATGGGAAATGAGTATTTTAATCATGAGGATCTACAAGTAGCTTATACCCCAATATCATTTTATTTTTTACCCCGAAAACATGTATTTTCTTCTGTAGAGATGGACAGATTGTCATGTATGGATTCCGGAGCGCTCCGCACCCGGGGCACAGAGCACGGTAAATATATTATCTCATCCCCTGCCAAGATGTACATGTCAAAGTGATTCCTCTGCTGCAGGAGCTGCGAGGAGAGTTACATGGAGGCCCCCTCCAGCAGATACACCGTAATCAGCGCTCCGTCATCTGGGATTGCAGAGAGTAATATGACAGCTCTACGGTTGATCAGAGGACAGAGCTGTGCTATAAGACCGTGTTCCCACATGCTTTTTTTTCCCCACTGCGCTTTTTCTGCACCAAAATACGCAATAATAACCTTCTCCGATTATTGAGTTTTTGCTGCTTTTTTTTTTTTATGCGTTTTCTCCTTTTTTTGGTGCAGGCTTGAAACAGCATTTTTTATGCTCTTTTTGTGTATATTTTACACTTTTTTTCCCAGCATGCCACAGCAGAAAATGCACCAAAAAAAGCACAATTCAACAGCATCTTTAAATTAACATCGATATTGAAATCTCACCCACTTTGCTTGAATTTCTAAATGCAACAGATTTTTTTGTAGGAAAAGAAAAAAAAAACACAAGGAAAAAAGTTGCATTTACAATACATGCGAACATTGGCTAAAATATGCAGCTTTTTCTCCATTGTGTAATTGCCATATGTTTCCGTTGTAGTCTATAAAGTCTATTGTTTGGAGGACTCGGCACATGCCTCCATTGCCTATTCAAATTGTCACTCCAGGAAGGAGACAAACTCTACCGCCACCTATTGGTGAGACAATTTGAATAATTTCCAGAGGGGCATTACAGCTATAAGTCCCCTCACTGACAGCCAGACTGGTTTGTCAGGTCTCCGTCTTCCCCGTGGTCTCCATTGCCTATATCACAACATGTAATGCTTCATTTATCCAGTGGTGGCACTGCAGGTAAAATGAACACTGTCATAGTTTATTTTAGGGGTTTCCCCTAACAAAAGGGGTAGGGGTATTGTCTAAAACAAATATCTTATTCAGAGGACTTGCTATCATGGCTGTGATGGGATAAAAGTGGACCGAGGCTCCTAAACTGGCCCTCAGGCTAGAAGGGTCCTAGCTGTCCCTGATCCCAGGGATACATCTGAAGGTGATGATGTCTGGGCCGCCTTCCTACCCTGCTCCTGACCAACCGTGATCTAGTACCCCCTCCCTACCTTGAGAAAGGAAGGGGGGGTTGGGACAGGAGCGTGTAAACATCAACAGTGATAGAAAATCAGAGGAACCAAAAACTCTATCACACTGCACGCTCACACAGAGTAATCAGACAAGTAATAAGGAGGAAAACAAAGAATAGGGAGGAAATAACCAGATAACAGGAGGTAATCCACAGTACACCAAGAAACACACAGTAAGACACCAGACTGGAAAACAACAGCACAAAAACTGGTGTAGCAGAAAGCTGTAGTCGGCACATGAGGACTAATTCCTCCATCATTAAAAGGCAGGGAGTACCTGTGATAGGTCTACTGTACCATGTGATCAGAAAGGTAACCACCAGGCTAGCAGAAATTAACTCCTATTAGTCCGATCACTAAGGAGCACACAGCTGGTCAACGCCCCAGCCTTCCTGTTCAACTTAGAAGCACCGGAAAAAGTATAGTGAGGAGTGTCAGAGTCTGTAGTCTGACAGCGTCTGATGCCGCCATGACACTTGGCAAATCTAGAGCAAAATACCATGTGACATTGACACCGCTAAAAACATGTAAAAAATGTTGTTAAACAAGGAACTTTGGCTTCTTGGAAAACCATATGATGTAAAAAGATCTTTCTACATAATGCATAAATAGAAAAACTTTAAAATGCCTGTCCCTTTAAGAAATAGAGGCCGAAATCAGGCTCTGTGCTGTCTCAGCAATTTACACTTGTGTAAAGCCCGCTACACACGCTTCAATATATCTCACAATCCGTTGTTGGGGTCAAGTTGTAAGTGACGCACATCCGGCATCGTTTGTGAGGTATCTGCGTGTGACACCTACGTGCGATCAGGATTGAACGCAAAACCGTTGATCGCAAACACATCGTATCATTCTCTAGAATTGAGCGTTTTGTTGCACGAACCTAGTCAATTGTAACGTGTGACATCCCTCATACGATTTTGGTGTCTGATGCTATGTGCGCAGGTGTGCGCTCTGCACCGCAGCTTAAAAAAGGTCCGCTTCAGAGCACAGCTGAAAAGCTTCGTTCTGAAGCGCCTCACAATGTCTGTCATTCACTAATCTCTGTCAGTCGGTCACTATCTCTGTCCCTCACTCTCTGTCCATGTCAGTCTATCCCCCTCTCTCATATACTCACCGATCCCCGATCCCCGGCGCTGCACGGCGTTCACACTGCTCCGGCGGCTTTTACTGTTTTGAAAAAGCCGGCCGCCCATTAAACAATCACGTATTCCCTGCTTTCCCCGCCCACCGGCGCCTATGATTGGTTACAGTGAGACACGCCCCCACTCTGAGTGACAGGTGTCACACTGCACCCAATCACAGCAGCCGGTGGGCGTGTCTATACTGTGTAGTGAAATAAATAATTAAATAATTAAAAAAAACGGCGTGCGGTCCCCCCCAATTTTAAAACCAGCCAGATAAAGCCATACGGCTGAAGGCTGGTATTCTCAGGATGGGGAGCTACTCACCTCAGTTGCTGCGTGGAGGTGAGAGGAGCGGCGGTGAGTAGCGCTGAGCTGTCACTGAGGTTACCCGCAGCCACCGCTGGATCCAGTGACAGCGGGTAACCTCACTGACAGCTCAGCCGATCGCACGGCTGTCTTCATTAGCTGTGTGGAGGTGACCGGAGCGGCGGTGTCTGCTGCAGCTCCGGTCACCTCCATGCAGCAGCGCTGGAAGCGACGCTGGAGCATCCTGGATTACGCCGGACATGGAGGGCTTTTTGGGGATGATTAAAGTGGTGAACCAGGGTATATGTTTGTGTTTTTTATTTCTAATAAAGGATTTTTCGGGTGTGTGTATTTATTTACTGTAATTTACAGATTAATCATGGAAGGTGTCTCATAGACGCCTGACATGATTAATCTAAGACTTATTGGCAGCTATGGGCTGCCAATAACTCCTTATTACCCCGATTTGCCAACGCACCAGGGTAAATCGGGAAGAGCCGGGTACAGTCCCAGAACTGTCGCATATAATGTATGCGGCAATTCTGGGCGGCTGTTGGCTGATATTGTTAGGCTATGTGCCCATGGTGCTTTTTTTCCAGCACAAAAAAAGCTGCTTTTTTCTGTGCTTCTTTTCATGCTTTCATGCTTTTTTTCATGCTTCTTTTCATGCTTTCATGCTTTTTTTCTTGCTTCTTTTCATGCTTTTTTTCTTGCTTTTTTTCCATGCTTCTTTTCATGCTTCTTTTCATGCTTTTTTTCATGCTTTTTTTCATGCTTTCATGCTTTTTTTCCTCCTTCTTTTCATGCTTTTTTTTGTTACTATTGAATGCTTGTTTCAGCTCATTAAAGTTGGATATGAAAAAAAAGGTATTCTGATATCATTTCCTTCTTCAACCCATTTTCTTCAATCTCCATTTTGGAATAAAAGTGACAGGAAAATGATGATCCATTAGATCGTTTGCAGGTGAATAGCGGCGCCGGGAATCAGGTACTCAGAGATCACTGTTGCTATAGTAACTCGCTCATTAGGTTACTATAGCAACGGTGGCAGCGGTGATGTCACCGCTGACCAACCCGCAGTCTCTGCTCACTCATTGAGTGATTAGACAGCACGAGGAGCAGAAGCGGTCTTCCTTCCCCGTGCTTTCTGATGTAGCAGAGCTAGGTCGGTGACAGAAGACCAGGATCGAGGAGGGGTGAGAGGGAGTAATAAAGATGGAGTCCCTAAGTGTGTCTGTGTATTTATTTCTAATAAAGTATTTTTTCTGTGTGGTGTCTTTTTTTTAACCCTTTATTGGAGATTCTAAATGGCCGGGTCAAACTTGCCCTGATATTAAGAATCTCGGACGTAATACCAGCTGGTAAAACAAAGCTGGTATTAACCCCTTATTACCCAGCGTGCGACCCGACACCAGGTCCGCTGGGAGAGTTGGACACAGCGCCAAAAGATGGCACTTCTATGAAAGCACCATTTTCTGGGGCAGCTGCAGACTGCAATACGCAGCAGGGGGCCCAGAAAGCTTGGGCCACTCTGCGCTGAAGATTCCAGTCCCTAGCTGTCTGGTTGTACCTGGCGGTGCCGGGAATCAGGTGCTCGGAGATCACCGTTGCTATAGCAACCTGCTCATTAGGTTACTATGGCAACAGTGGTAGCGGTGATGTCACCGCTTACCAACCTGCAGTCTCTGCTAACTCATTGAGTGATTAGACAGCACGGGGATTTGAAGCGTTCTTCCTCCCCCGTGCTTTCTGATATAGCAGAGCTAGATCAGTGACAGAAGACCAGGATTGAGGACTCATTGAGTGATTAGACAGCACGAGGAGCAGAAGCGGTCTTCCTTCCCCGTGCTTTCTGATGTAGCAGAGCTAGGTCGGTGACAGAAGACCAGGATCGAGGAGGGGTGAGAGGGAGTAAAAAAATGGAGTCCCTAAGTGTGTCTGTGTATTTATTTTTAATAAAGTATTTTTTGTGTGGTGTCTTTTTTTAACCCTTTATTGGAGATTCTTAATATCCGGGTCAAACTTGGCTTCACATTAAGAATCTCGGGCTTAATACCAGCTTGTAAAACAAAGCTGGTATTAACCCCTTATTACCCAGCGTGCCACCTGGCACCATGTTCACTGGAAGAGTTGGATACAGCGCCAAAAGATGGCGCTTCTATGAAAGCACCATTTTCTGGGGCAGCTGCGGACTGCAATACACAGCGGGTGGCCCAGAAAGCTTGGGCCACTCAGCGTTGCGGTTTCCAGTCCCCAGCTGTCTGGTTGTACCTGGCTGGACACAAAAATTGGGCTAAGCCCATGGAATTTTTTTTTTAATTTTTTGGCAAAAAAACTCAAGAAAAAAGGGCTTAACTGGATTTTTCATTGCCAGTGAAGGTAACACCAAGCAGGAGGGGTTAGCAGCCAGTAGCTGTTTAAGTTACCCTAGCAATAGAAAATACAGCGAGAGCCTAAGCATTTTTTTTTACTCTTAACCCTTTTGGTTATGTGTTTGTTTTTTTTGTTTTTTTTTAATGAATTTAAAAAAAAATTGACATGGGCTTCGCCATATTTTTGTATGCCAGCCAGGTACAGCAGGCAGGTACGGGTGGCCTCCAACCCCCAGCTGCCTATTTGTACCCAGCTGGGAACCAAAAATATAGGGAAGCCCTTTTTTTAATTATTTCATGAATTTCATAAAATAATTTAAAAAAAAAAACGACATGGGCTTCGCCCAATTTATGTGTCCAGCCAGGTACAACTAGGCAACTGGGGACTGGAATCCGCAGTACAGGGTGGCCCAAGCTTTCTGGGCCCCCCCACTGTGAATTGCAGTCCGCAGCTGCCCCAGAAAATGGTGCATTCATAGGAAGCGCCATCTTCTGGTGCTGTATCCAACTCTTCCAGCGGCCCTGGTATCGGGTGGCTCACTGGGTAATAATGGGGTTAGGGCCAGCTTTGTATTATCAGCTGGCCCTAAGCCTGAAATTCATGGTGTCACGCCAATATTAGACATAGCCACCATGAATTTCTAGTAAAGATAAAAAAAACACAACACAGAGAAAAATATTTTTTATTAGAAATAAAACACAACACAATTAGTGACTCCATCTTTATTGAACTAAAGAACCCCCCTCCGCTGTAGTCCTGGGTCGAGGGTCCCTTGATGTCCAATCCGAATCCAATATCATCTGATTGAAAGGCAAACTGATCAGATGATGACACATCATCTGATCGGTTTGCCTTCTGATCAGATGATATTGGATTCAGGTCTTTGAACCTGACACAGGTTCAAGGACCTGAAACAGATTACACATCAGCTGATTGTCTAAAAGTCCCATGGGCTCCAGGACCCGCTGGTAAGCAGCTGATGCTATCACCTGATAGCATCATCCGATCGTTTACGTCCAGGGAAGATCAGCTGATTCATCATCTGCTTGTTAAAAAGCTGGCAAGCTGTTCACCGCTGGACGTAAACAATCAGCTGCTTACCGGGCGGTCCTGGAGCCCATCGGACGTGACCCAGGAGACTGCAGAGAGGTGAGTAAGGTGAAGAGTTCATGCCAGCAGCGGATCTCCTACATGAACTGTATTCAACTTGTGACATCCCCGGACCTCCCTGTAGAGTGGTGTCGGTAAAACACTGCAAGAATACTGAATGTCTGGTGCAAGGCACAAGGTGAACACAGTTCATGCAGGAGGATCACCGGGGTTTTTCGGGGTTCACCTTGACGTCAGCGGGGGTTGCCTGCATTTATGTGGCATAGGCTGTGCACCAGGCATTCAGTATTCTTGCGGTGTTTTACCGCGACATCTCTTTGCAGGGAAGTCCGGGGATGTCAGGAGGCGAATACAATTCATGCTGGAGAATTACCGGGGGCTTTCCTGGAGATCCCCCGCTGGGATGAACTATTCACCTTGTGATGTCAGCGGGGGTCCCTGCATTGTTTAATGCCACAAGTCACTGCAGAGAAGTTCAGGATGTCACAAGGTGAATACAATTCATGCAGGGGGATTACCGAGCAATGCCGCCCACATTCTTGGAGATCCCTGCTGGGATGAACTCTTTACATTGTGACATCAGCGGCGGTCCATGCATTGTTTACCGCGACACCTCGCTGTATAAGTTCGGGGATGTCACAAGGTGAATACAATTCATACAGGGGGATTACTGTGGGATTTCCTGGAGATCCCCTGCTGTGATGAACTCTTTACCTTGTGACGTCAGCGGGGGTCCCTGCAGAGGTGTCGCGCTAAACAATGGGAGATAAAGATAACAGCTGCAGACACTGGCTATGTGGCTTTCTTCTATGAAGGAATCTACATAGCCATAGCTTTCTTTTCTCCCTAAAAACGCCCAAACGCATAAAATATAAAGCAACGTGGGCATTACACATGCGTTTTTTCTTGCTTTTTTCCCTGACTCCATTGAAGTCAATTGGGGAAAAAAGCAGGAAAAAACGCTAAAACAATTGACATGTTGCTTCTTTTTTCAGCAAGAAAAAAAGCAACTGAAAAAGAAGCAACGTGGGCACAGCAAGTCCTGATTCTCATAGACTTTGCTGGGATGCTTTTTCCTTGCTTTTATTGATTAAAAAAAGCAATGAAAAACGCTAGAAAAACGCTGTAAAAACGCCCTGTGGGCACAAGGCCTTAGGCTGGGGGGCTCCCCATAACGTGGAGCTCCCCATCCTGAGAATACCAGCCTTCAGCCGTATGGCTTTATCTGGCTGGTTTTAAAATTGGGGGGAACCGCACGCCGTTTTTTTTAATTATTTATTTCACTACACAGTATAGACACGCCCACCGGCTGCTGTGATTGGGTGCAGTGTGACTGTCACTCAGAGTGGGGGCGTGTCTCACTGTAACCAATCATAGGCGCCGGTGGGCGGGGAAAGCAGGGAATACGAGATTGTTTAATGGGCGGCCGGCTTTTTCAAAATAGTAAAAGCCGCCGGAGCAGTGTGAATGCCGTGCAGCGCCAGTGATCGGGGATCGGTGAGTATGAGAGAGGGCTGCTCAATTCAGTTACTCAGGAGTTTAGTGGTCACCGGTGAGTCCTTCACAGGTGACCGCTAATCAGGACGCGACACAGACAGAGCCGCAGCATGACAATGAAGTCGGGTGAAGTTCACCCGAGTTCATTCTGACAGTGCGGCTCTGTCTGTGTCTGCTGTCATCTGCCATTCAGCTCTGCTACATGGCTGTCTGTGTCTGCTGTCAGCGGCCATGTAGCAGAGCTGAATGGCAGATGACATAGTAAAAACGCATCCCTACACATTACACACGCTTGGCAAGTCAATAAATAAAAAAAAAAAAAAAGGTGCCCAATGCATACGTCACAGAACACATGATCTAAAGGATCGCACATAAAATTGATCAATTTAACATAGACTACTAACGCACGTGTGACAGCAAATGAACGACCTACGTGAAATCTCATAAGATCCCGTATGCAACCTGGGCGTGTCACATCGCAAATGCGATTGTACAACTAATTGCAACGTGTAAAGTGGGCTTAAGACTTCCCGCTTTGCAGCTGGGAGATACCACTTTGTGGGGTTAAACTGGAAATGTGCAGCTTGTGCCTATAGGAAAGATGCTGTTATCTTCATACTAGACGTAATTAGGTAATAGGAGATGCAAGATGGATATCTGTGTGCTATGGAGCAGCAGAAGGAGAAGAAGGCTAAAAACATTCTGTGACTCAAATTAAAGGGGATGTCTGGGCATTTAATATTGATGACCTATCAACTGGGTTTGACTGGGCTGAACTACACAGATACATTTATTCTGTAGAAGCCATCGCCTACTGGAACTCAGCTCCTATTCCTTTGAATAGGAACTCACCTGCAAGATCTCTCACCGGCTATTACAGATTGAACAGGGCTCTGCTGTTCACCTCCATTGAATGTCTACACACAGCTGTTACCGTGTCTAATATCAGCTGATCTGTGGGTGTGACAGGTTTCAAACCCCCACCAATGATAACTATTGTGGAGTAGATGAGAGGAGGGCAGGGCACTACTCAGTAACAACCATATGCTTTTTGTAAATCCAAGCATGCAGGCTGAATCACAGCTGATCCGGGGTGCACATATGCATGGAGCTCAGGTTATATCCAATGTAAAAAGAGGAAAAAACGGCACTCACCAAATCGTTGCTGTGCAGGTTGCAGCTTTATTTCAAGCGCAGAGGTTACATGTGCGGTGGGGGCTGGTGGGGAGGGAGAGGACGCCGGACACGTCAGACGACGGCCGTTTCGCACTTACACAGTGCTTCAGCTGGTCTCAGCTGAAGCACTGTGTAAGTGCGAAACGGCCGTCGTCTGACGTGTCCGGCGTCCTCTCCCTCCCCACCAGCCCCCACCGCACATGTAACCTCTGCGCTTGAAATAAAGCTGCAACCTGCACAGCAACGATTTGGTGAGTGCCGTTTTTTCCTCTTTTTACATTGGATATAACTATTGTGGAACACACTGCGTTTTTCTGACGCTGCGTTTTTGTGCGTTTTTTGCGGCAAAAAACGCACAAAAACGCACCCGCGTCAAAAAACGCGGCAAAAAATGCGCGCGTTTTGCCGCGATTTGGTGCGTTTTTTGCTGCGTTTTTACTCACTGCGTCTTTATGCGTTTTTTATCAGTGAACAAAAAAAAAAAAGGTCTGATGTCATTTCCTTCTTCAATATGTTCTTCATTCTCCACTAATGTATGCAGGAGAGCAGACAGCTGCAGAACTACAAGTCTCAGCATACTCCATCCAATAGTGCATGCAGGAGAGCAGACAGCAGCTGCAGAACTACAAGGCTCAGCATGCTCTATCCAGGACTGTATGCTGGAGGGAGAGTCAGGGGGAGCAGACCTACAAGGCTTAGCATCCTCCATCCAATAGTGTATGCAGGAGAGCAGACAGCAGCTGCAGAACTGCAAGGCTCAGCATCCTCCATCCAATAGTGTATGCAGGAGAGCAGACAGCAGCTGTCGAACTACAAGGCTCAGCATCCTCCTTCCAGGACTGTATGCAGGATTTCTTTGCCCCCCCCCAAAAAAAAAAAATGACGTGGGCTTCGCCATATTTTTGTATGCTAGCCGGGTACAGCAGGCAGGTACGGGCTGCCCCCAACCCCCAGCTGCCTATTTGTACCCGGCTGGGAACCAAAAATATAGAGAAGCCCTTTTTTTTTAATTATTTCATGAATTTCATGAAATAATTAAAAAAAAAAATGACGTGAGCTTTGCCTAATTTTTGTGTCCAGCCGGGTACAACTAGGCAGCTGGGGATTGGAATCCACAGTGCAGGGTGCCCATGCTTTCTGGGCACCCTCGCTGTGAATTGCAGTCCCGCAGCCACCCCAGAAAATGGCGCTTTCATAGAAGTGCCATCTTCTGGCGCTGTATCCAACTCTTCTTGCTGCCCTGATGCCGGGTGGCTCGCTGGGTAATAATGGGGTTAGGGCTAGCTGTATAGCTGGCCCTAAGCCCGAAATTCATGGTGTCACGCCAATATTAGACATGGCCACCATGAATTTCTAGTAAAGATAAAAAAAAACACAACACACAGAAAAATATTTTTATTAGAAATAAAACACAACACAATTAGTGACTCCATCTTTATTGAAATAAAGCACCCCCCTCCGCAGTAATCCTGGGTTAGGGTCCCGCGCCGTCCAATCCGGATCCAATATCATCTGATCGGTTTGCTGGAAGGCAAAGCGATCAGATGATGTGTCAGGTTCTAGGGGCTGAATCCCATCACACATCAGCTGATTGTATAAAAGCCGATTATACAATCAGCTGATGCATCGGTGCAAAAAAAAAAAAAAATACTCACTTATGTGCTGATTACCGGCAGCTCCTGGAGCGATGGGACGGGAGTCTGATCCCGTCCGATCGCTGCAGCAGCTGCCGGTAATCAGGGATGAAGTCTCCTGACGCATCCGCTGATAGGTGAAGCCGCCGGCTGCTGGCGTCAGCCCGAGACTTACGATCAGCTGATGCGTCAGGTGACCGCATCAGGTGATCCATCGCCAGGTCCTGCATCCTGCAGGCATACATACCCGGGGAGACTGCACACTGCCGGAGCGGCGATACCGTGACAGAATCCGGGAGCGGACATGGCACCGGGAGTCTGCAGACAGGTGAGTATAACTTTTTTTTTTTTCTACTGTTCACTTTTGATTGCCGCTTCCACCTCCCGCCCAGACATGGCGCCGCACGGCAGCAGACATGCACAGGACGGGAGGTGGAAGGTACCGGGAGGATTCATGCTTCTGTATTTACTGACAGAAGGAATCCTCTTCCTGTACACGTCACTTTACTACCCACCTCCTGCGTTTATAGCTGCGTTTTTGGTCTTAGAAACGCACCAAAACGCAGCTATATTTGCAATTTGCGTTTCTCATTGCGTCTTTCAACATCCCATTGCACTCAATGGATGAAAAGCGCAGTGAAAAATTCGGGAATAATTGACATGCTGCGTTTTTGTGGCACCACAAAAATGCAGCTGAAAAAAAACAGATGTGTGCGGACAGCAAAAATGAAAACTCATAGACTTTGCTGGGGAAGCAAAGTCCTGCAGTTTTGAGGACAAAAACGCACCCGAAAAACGCGCAAAAACGCCGCGAAAAACGCACTGTGCGCACATAGCCTAACAGACATCTGATTCATTCTGTTGTAGATTAAACCTTTACAAGCAGCCATGTCCTCCACTTGGAGATTAACCCTTTAGAAGCAGCTATGTGCTCCTCTTGCAGATTGACCCTTCATAAGCAGCTTTTTGTTCCTCCTTTATGTGGGCTACATTATACAGGGACATCTTATTGCATGGCTGATAATAGCAATATTCCCTTTAATGTAATATTTAATTTCCTGGTTGGAGGTTAGGTAATTATTTGCCTGATTTGCGTTTTGCTGATTTTCGTTTGCTGATTTTATTGAAAAAATAGGTGATTTGATGAATCAAGAGGGAAGAGGACCCATTTCTGACCCCTCCCCCTCCAACCCCAAAAAACAAAACAAAACTGGGTCACAGAGCAGCATATCTATCAACTTAACAGTCGTTACAAAAATTATTTCCTGCTATTAAAGCTTCTAGAGTTCTATTTCATTGCACTTATAAAGTGTGATGCCAACAAAAGTGTCCCACACAGTATGATATCCCCGCAGTGTATTCCTCCACATACAGTATGATGACCCTACTGTACCCCCCTCAACTATTCCGGTAAAGTATAGTGACACCAACACAGTATGATCCCCCAACTGTGACCCCCATACAGCCCCCCATGCAGTATAATGGCCCCCACACTACTCCACACTATATAATGGCCCCCACTAGCTCTTTGCAAAGTATGATAGACCCCATATAAAACTTTCACACTGTATAATTGCTTTAATACAGTACAATGGCCTTCAAATAGCCCTCCATAAAACATAAAGACTCCCTCATAGCCTTCCAAATATTCTAATGACCCCCACATAGGCCTCCATATATTATAATGCACACTCCATAGTCCTCCATATAGTATAATGCACACCCGATAGGCCTCTATATAGTACAGTGCACAGCCTGTAGTCCTCCACAAATTATAATGCACCCCAATCCTCAATATATTATAATGCACCCCTCATAGTCCTCCATATAGTATAATACATACCCAATAGTCCTCCATTTAGTGTAATGCACAGCCCATAGTCCTCCACAAATTATAATGCACCCCCAAATCCTCCAAATATTGTAATGCATTCCCCATAGTCCTCCATATATTATAATGCTCCCCCATAGTCCTCCATATAGTATAAAGCACCATCCATAGTCCTACATATAGTATTATAATCCACCCCTATAGTCCTCCATATAGTATAAAGCACCATCCAGTCCTACATATAGTATTATAATCCATGCTCTATAGTCCTCTATAACAGTCTATATAGTATAAAGTACCATCCATGGTCCTACATATTGAATAATGGGCCCCACATAACCCTCCATGTATTATAATGCACTCCCAATAGTCTGCCAAATAGTATTATGGACCCCCATAGTCCTCCATATAATATAATGAACACCCCATAGTTATCCATATACATAATGCACCCCCATAGTCCTCCATATGGTATAATGCACCCCCATAGTCCTCCATATGGTATAATGCACCCCTATAGTGCTCTATATAGTATAATGCACCCCACACAGTCCTCCACATGGTATAATGCACCATCTATAGTCCTCCACATAGTATAATACACAACCCATAGTACTCCATATAATATAATGCATCTCCCATAGTCCTCTATATTTTACAGTGCACCTCCATAGTCTCCCATATAGTATAATGCACACTATAGTCCTCCATATATTATAATGCACCCCCCATAGTCCTCCATATGGTATAATGCACCATCTATAGTCCCCTCCACATTATATAATGCACAACCCATAGTCCTCCATATAGTATAATGCACACCCCATAGTCTTCCATATAGCCATATAGTATAATGCACACCCCATAGTCTTCCATATAGTATAATGCACCCCATAGACCTCCATATAGTATAATGCACACCTTTTCAGTCATCCATGCAGTATTATGGCCACTGCAAACTCACTGATTTAGAAAAAATACTCACCTCTCCTCTTTCCCCCACTGCTCCTGTCTCCTCAGTCTGTGTCCTGCCCTCAGCACATCTCGCACAGCGGGCGAACAGAAGTGACATCATTGAGCCCGCCGCGCTGAGATTTCAGGGCAGACATTAATGGAGAAAGGAGCAGATCGCTCCCATTTCTTCACTGCTTTCAACCGTATCTGCGATGCTGATATGATTGAAAATGCAATGCCAGGCGAGGGAGGGGGCTTTTTTCATTTTTAAAAAAAAAAGTTATAGCTATTGGAGAAGAGGAGGAAAAACAAAAGAACAAAAAAATATATATGTATATACTGTATATAGTAGGACTTGAAAGAGTTGATGTCTCTCCCTTTCCATACTTGATCTCCACCTGCCTAATAATTTGCTAAAAAATATATTTTTATGCACCAAGAAGTGTTTTTGATCCACATCACAGAGAACTCGATTCACAATAGGAGACGGCTCATGTGTCACAGTAGAACATTACAAAATGTCACAGTGTTACTTATATTATTACATCTTCCGCCTTTTTTTACTGTCAGACGCTGCAGAATTTGCTGGTGATGCTTAGAAGAATTAGTCACTGATTCCAGGTATGGAGGAGGTTATCAAAATAAAGTAACAGCTAAAAAGAAAACCTTTTCCTATGCCTCTGATCCAAGAGGAGCGTTTTTCACGCCAGCCTTGACGAAAAGGTGTACTGGAATACGAGGCGGACACCTAATGAATTAGGCGCAACGTTACCCCTGTTCCACATTTTCAGCATTTTTACCACATGGGGTTTAAAGAGCTATTGGATTTTTCGGTGGCATTTTTATTTTTTTTTTCTGCTAATTTTTATTGATTCATTAATTTTTCATTTATTTCATTCATTATTCCCCTTATAAAGTCCTAAAATACCTTTGAGGGGGATATTTCAATATTGTATTTTTATTTTTTTCATCATATTTCCCCTGTAACTGGGGATGGTATATCATTCCATTTTGTTTCAGGGTAAATGCATCTTTGTGACTGCAGAGCAGAGCTGGTTTCACGGGTGTGTCACCGGTGAAAGACAGTCATGTGGTTTCTGGCTATAGAAGGTCATAGCGTTTGGCTGCACAAAATGCTCCCTGACCTTCTATTGTCCCTGTTGTCAGTATTTTATTGTAATAGGTAGCTTTCCTGCTGGATTTTCATCTATTACCCTTTAGGACCCAGCGCAGTCCTCCTTCCACCCAGCTGTTGGTCATCAGTACTGTTTTGGTGCTTAAATAGTCACTTCTTCCCTGGACTTGTGCTGGTGATATTATTCAGTTAATTCTAGCGCTGGTTGCAAGCAAGTGGCTTGTACTCCTCTGTGGTGTCATTGCTGAAACTGCTGAACTCCTGCCTGTGTCATCTGTGGATAAGTAGTTCAAGTTTTGTACCCGTGTGTCCCCCTTGTGTCTTCTCTAGTTTTTAGCGGTGTTGACAAACAGCTCATCCCACTCATTCCCTATTTAGAGTCCAGCACTAGGGATACCTAGGGTCAGGTATCCGGCTCAGCGCATAGGCGCGAAACCAATCTAGGGTGGTGCGAGACCCCAGGGACCAACTATAGGTTTAGTCAGGGGTCACCATCTCCCCCTTCCCTAGACCTTTCCCTGCTCGCTTGGTCCTTCCCCGTACCTAGCGTGACAGCTGTCTAAGTCTCCTATGACCCAGTAGCTCCTGCTCCCTCCCTATATACAGTGATCACTTGACTGATGTGTATGGAGATGCTATGTATATAGTGCTTGTTTAGCACTGAGTATACAGTGATCGAAAAGGCACAGACGGTAATAAATTGTGTATACCTTCTATATTGGAACCCCGCTCCCACAGCTACACGATTGTACCTGCAGTCCTATGTAATGATGTTTTAGACCATCACTGCAGCGTAGAGACCGGCTAAATGTTTAATATCTATGGGCAGTCCTTAAGTGGTTAAGACCAGCATACAAAGCGCCAATTTGTTGAATCGGACTCAGAATGTTAAAAAAAAAACAAAAAAAAAACGGCGGCAATTGCATCTTTGATGTCCTCCTTCCATTTTATTCTTTTTTCCTCACATAGTGCAAGCATTATTAGGAGAAATATATAAAGAATTCTCCTAAATGTGTCCCAAGAGATCGCATTGGCTGTATTGCCCCTTCATGTAGCAGGAGCCCTCCCCACTGCTTTATCTCCTATAGGAGATAAGGTGCACTAAAAACTGATACTTAAAGGGTTATTCCTAAACAAAGAATATAGGGTAGGGAATAACTTGCTGTTAGCGTGGGTTCCTAACGGTTGAGATCGGGGGTCTGAATGGGGTGGTGGTGTGCATGTTTGGCCATCAATCCATATATTGTCTATGGGACTGCTGGCATTGACAATGAGCAGAGCAGAGGGCGAGCATGCGCACCTGTACTCTTTTCAGGAAAGCGCTGAAAAGCCCCTTTCTCAGGGTTACAGAGTCCTAATCTCAGGGTCAATGGAGATCGCAGCGATTGGCAGGTTATTCCTTAATTCCTGCGGATAGGGGATAACATTTTTTTAGGGGAAGGGAAGGGGGGGGATAATTCTATAATAAAACTCTGCTCCAGAAATGTATATAAATAGCAGTGATGTAAATCAGTAACTTATGAATTTAGTGCTTGGTGGATCTTACTATATGACTTAAATGGATTTTAAAAACATGATATCGCCCCTCTCTTCTCCAGGCTGTGCCCGGTATTGCAGTTCTGTTTCTTTCACTTGAATAGGACTAAGATGCAATACCACGGACAGCCTACAGACAAGTGTGGTGCTGTTCCTTAAAGAACAGAGGCATGTTTTATAATCCTATAGAACCCTTTTAATGGTTCGTTTTTCTAGTTTTCGATGCTTTTTGCCAGGAAAGTCTCAGGCGATTCTCTACTTTGGCTTCCAGTCTATGCTGAAAGGTCAGGATCAGCTCTCCGGAGGACGCCGGGATTGCTCGGCTTATATTGGGATCATGTTATAACTATGTTATATTTTATTGAAGAGTGTGAATTTTATTGAACTGAGAAATCTGACAGTTAATGGAGTTTCTGATCCGTATATCCCCGGGTATTCTCACTGGGCGGGAAAAATCCAATACGTTTCTGCAGTGGAAATGTCAACAGCAATCACAGAATGACCCGATTTTTCCTGTGAATTTACCGCTCTTTGTACTTGGATTAATCTACAGTACACGTGGCTGGACCCCCCAACTTGTAGCTGGACACATCGGTTTAACACTAGAAGTCCCAGGAATTTCGAGCTCCATAGGGTTCCAATGGTAGAAATGTTAAATGACCCATCTCTGGGACTTCTAGTGTTAAAGCAGTTTTCCAATCTGACACATTATTATCTGCAGCTGTATGAATGGCAGCGTAGATTTTCCATTATACACAATGGGAGGTGCGTATGGATGATTTTCGGTAGGGAATGCACCCCAATATCTTTCTGAACATATCTTCATAGGATCATCTACAACAGGGCTGGGGAACCTTTTTTCTATCAGGGGCCATTTAGAATTTTCTACCAACTTTTGAGGGCGGCAAAAAATTATAAGCTTGACAAAATACCCTAATATATTTGGTCAGACAATTAATTAACTCGCCCCTACTGTGATGTCTGGAGCTGCTTCTCTTTGGTGCGGCTGTGATGTTCAGTTTTATTGATTTATGTGGCTTCTTACAACTGCTTTTCCAGGCTTGTCTCGGTCTAGAGCGCAGTCAACAAATTGGTAAATCATATACATCACATAGGAGACGCGGGGGACACATACATCACAAGAGGGGCTGGAGGCATAGACATCACAGGAGTTGCTGGGGCATACACGTCACAGGAGACACTGGGGCGTATAAATTACAAGAGATGCTAGGACATCACAGGAGGGGCTGCGGCCTTATATACATTATAGAAGGTGCTGGGGGCATATATACATCACAGGAGGGGCTGGGTTCATATATACATCACAGGAGGGGCTGGGTCTTTATATACATCACAGGAGGGGTTGGGGGCTTATATACATCACAGGAGGGGCTGGGGCGTATATACATCACAGGTGTGGCTGGGGGCATATATACATCACAGGAGGGGCTGGGGCGTATATACATCACAGGTGTGGCTGGGGGCATATATATATATATATATATATATATATATATATATATAGTAAGTCTTTGTGGACCTGAACATTGTGCTTTAAAATGGTGGTAGAAACAGCAAGGGGGATTAGCGCAGGACCGTTATACTTATCAAGTTTCCCTCACGGTGGCAATCGGGGTAATATAAGGTGTTCATGACAGCTCACAGCAGCCACTAAGCCCTATATTAGTAATGGGAGGAGTCTATGAGATCCTCCATTATTACTATTGTAAGTCAAAAGAAATAAACACGAACACCAAAAAAATCCATTATTTGAAAAAAAAAAATACAAAAAACCACCCTCTTTCTCCAATTTATTAATCCCAAACACCCAGTTCCAATATAATCCACACGAGGTCCCACAACAATCCTGGCTCTGCTACATACTGAAGTCACAGTGTGCGGGCACAGAATATGACCGCACATTGTGGCTTCAGGCAGACTCTGGCTGAGTCGCAGATGTGAGCGAACGTCACTCAGTTAATCTGTGGTCAAAGCTGGAGGTTGTACCCTACCTGAGACCGCAGGTAAACTGACCTCAGGTGACCTCATTGAACTCAGTGACCTCACAGAAAGTGAACTCATTTAGTTCAATGAGACTAACATCTCCTGGCAAAAAAAATTATGTTTTTTTTTTGTTGCCAAGAGATGCAGATATGGGGCTGAAATGTATACATCAAATTCTTGCACCAATACTGCACCTTCTGGCAAAAAAAAAAATCAAAACGCAATGCAGTTTGGATGCGACACCAAATTCCTGCACCAAAAGAGCATCTGGCAAAAAATGCATCAAAATGTGATGCAGTTTTGATGTCATATTTTGCCAGGGGATTCAGAGTTGTTGCTGAAATTTATACACCAAATTCCTGCACCAAATCTCCATCTTCTGAAAAAAAAAGTGGGAGACTCGGTAAGTATAACAATTCTGCTTTACTCCCTAATTTCTTTCTTTTACTTAAATCATCTGGGTTGCCGAATCCGAACAGTTACACGGAGTTCCCTGAGAACTCTGTGTTTGGGGTTGGTGCACGGATTCTAGGTACCCAATACGGACCCTGAACTTTACATGTCGGATTTGTCTATCACTACTTACGAACAGTACAATGCGAAGGAGAAAGAGAGAAGTGACAATGTGGCTGCGGGCTCATGCTGCACACAGGGTCTGCAGAGGAGCTGCATACACAAAACGGGTGGAGAATTTGTAATTAGATTGTTTCCAAAGTTTTACATCAGTGGAAAAATAAAAAACAAGTTTGGAAAAATCCACAGAGCACACAACGTAAGAAGCGATCCATGCCATAGAAGTAAACGTGCTCTGCAAAGCATCAGTATAAAGCATTTTCTGAACCGATTTCCTCCATTTGTTAATGGTTTTTTTTTCAGCAAGCTTTTCTGTTGCTAATCCGAGCTGAACGGTGGCATGGGCCGACTTTATAGATCAATGGTAAGCGCTGACTCATAAAACAGATTTGTAACATTACATCACTACAGTGCGGCCCCCCATATCCTGATCTCCGTGCAGCGATCATCTGACTCATCTCAAGGCAGAAAAAAAATCACAGGCGACAGCGTTACCGAAATGATTTTGTAGAACCCTTTTTTTTCCCTTTTTTCTAGAAAGAGCAATTAAGGAAACTATCTCTGCTTCTCCCCCGCAATGTGCCGCACTTAAAGCTCCCGATGCATAATTTCCCAAGTAATAAGGATAATCCCCCCGTCCCTCGTGTCCTGGATACTTAATTGCAAGGCGCCAGGATTCCATCTCGGTAAGGCGTCGGATTAAACAATTAAAGGGTCACCATGTCTGTCCAAATGGAAGACTTGTGAATAATTGTCAGAAAATTATCTATTATTAAAGGGGGAGTCTGTCACCCCCAAAACTCAAACGGGGGACGTAGCTCTGATAAAATACATACATGTAGTGTAGTTTTCTCTGACTTGATTGTGCAGAAAATAATCTTTATGCATTATGCAAATGAGGCTGCTTGGTGCGTATAGTGCACAATCTACCCCTCAATTATATCCCTTACCGCCCACCCTACATAGATTGACAACATTCCCTTTTCCCAGAGCGAGTGCTGGCGGAGCTTCATCATGGATGTAAAACAGATTGGGGCAGCGCTGGAAAGCGGGAGAGGGTGGGTATCATCTGGTTTTGTTATTTCACATACCTGCAAGTGTTTGGGGAAGTGGACAACCCCTTTAAGGCTGCTTGCACACATCTGGTTTTTGCCGTCAGGCACAATCTGGCGAAATGCGGATAAAACGGAGCCGGCGCCGGATCGGTTTTATTCCCATTTGACTTGTATTAGCGCCTTTTGTGCCGGATGGCCTTGCGTTTCACACCGTGTCCGCTGGATCCGTCGAAATTTCTTCATCCGGCTGCCGGAAAGGACGCAGCATGCAGCATTTTTTGCCTGCGGCAAAAAAACGGACCACGCCGGATCCGGCGCCATCTGGCATGTTGTATAATGGAAGCCTACGTGTCCGTCGTCATCCGGCATATGACGGAATCCATCGACAAATCCGTTTTTTTTTACTGAGCATGCTCAGTATCACAATGGATCCGTCAAAAAATGGAAGGAACGCATTGAAAAAACTGATGCGACGGATCAGTTTTTTCGCCGGATCCGTCGCATCAGTTTTTTGCCGGATCGTTCCTGACGGCGAAAAATGGATGAGTGAAACCAGCCTAAGGCGTGCGCCGAATCCGGCAAACTGGCGAAAAGCCAGATGTGTGAAAATAGCCTAATTAATACATGAAAATTAGGTCACAAGGATAAAGCACACGAGACCTGGATCTGTGCCGTGCAGAGGAGAGTTAGAAGTCGCAGGAGTACATATGGTGCAAAACAATTCGCAGAACGTGGACTTGAGAATGGCCTCCTGCCTGACTCCATCCACTGCTCCATTAATTAGCTGGCTGGGGGTTATGTCAGACCAGCATCACACCACAGTGGTGAAGGTGCTCCAGGCCAACTAATAAAAAAATGAGCCGTGAATGGTGAGAGGTAAGAGGCGATTCTCATGGCTCCTATCCTGTGGACTGTGAGTGAATACACTCCTATGCCATTGAAACTCCAAATTAATAACATTTGTTTTACAAGCGCTCAGGAAATCATTGCAGCACACACGCTTTGTGGTGTACTGAAATTTTCTGCTTTATTACATCATGTGACCGGTTTATATAGTACCCCAAACAAAGAAGTAACACATCAGAAATATGCACTAATAAGAACCACAGGGGTGTTTACAGATTAATAGCAAGGTCAGGGGACTGCAAATCGATCTGCATCAACTCTACACGTTAGACATGCCACATAAAATGAATGTAACGCACAGCAGTGTCAAGACAACAATGCTGTGCACATGTTCAGTCTTATGTCGCTTCATTTAACAGCTTCAGCATTTGGAAACCTTGAAGCAGGTAAAAAAAACATGCTCATACTTCAGGCCGATTGTATGGAAGTGACCCACACAATACAGTTTAAAGTTACACAAAGGCAAAGCCACCAAAGCCATTTCAAGAAGCAGACTGACAGCATTTTGCAGAAGTGGCTTTGCCTTAGGAACTCAGCTGTTGCACCGACATCTTACAGACGCTGTTAGAAAATACACTAATGGAGCTTTGTTGTTAGTTCCTTAATCTTTTAAAGGGATTGTCCACTCCTAGGACAACCAGTTCTCATTCCAAGTGACTACAGGAGGGTGTGGCACCACTGTGCCACGGTCTGAATTTACACTGGAGAGGCATGAGTAAGCTAACACCTGGCTTTTGCTAATGCCTCTGATGATGAGGATAGGCTTGAGCCACAGGTAGTCGACAGGTGCTACGCCAGAGCAGTCGCCAGAATCACACTGGTGACAGGAACAGGCTCCTTTTAATATCCCTCAGCGCCCATTTCAGGGCATTGTGTCCCACAGGATGGGGAAAGATAAACATTGCTGTTCCTTCATTGTTCACTAGTTTAATTAGATAGCATAATTGTGTTCCAAATAATGTAAACTAATATACCTCGGGGGTGAGGGGGGGGGGCTGATGCAATCCATAATCAGCAGTTATTCCACAAACTAGCATACAAAAAGAACACCGGACAGTCTTACATGAAACAATAGTTCATATCCCTTGACTTACTGAACAGAGGAGTAATATGTCTGGCATAATTAAGAAGAGTTCACCCTCACACAAGTGACCAGATATTCCTCATTGACGCTGAGTCATCACATTGGTCAGATAGTCCAAGAATGGAACAAACAGCACAGGCATAGAAAACAAAGTCGAGGATACGAAAGTAAAGGTCAGGACAAAACGGGAGGCAAGCCAGGAGAAGTCAATATAAACAGGAGGTAAACTAAGGCAAAAACAATGGAGACAAAACAGAGAGAACAAACAGACAGCCCTGAGGACAACAAAGTCCTAGTTAAGATCAGGGACTTATGTGGACGAAGGAGCTGCCTGAAAGAGGGTTGGCATTAACAATCTGCAGGCCGCAGGAAAAATTAATTCCCACAGAGTCTGGCTGTGCCTCCCTATAGCCAGGAGGTGACTCACTAGCAACAGGTGGATACAACATTGCTTGGAGAGTTGGATGAGAAAGCTCAGAAAGCTAGTCAGGCACAGGACCGTGCCAGCAGTGAGTATGATGGCGCATACCAGACGTGAAAGTCACAGGCGTGAAATTCCATGTTTCCCACAATTAAAACAAAAAGGCCTATACTCACCTCCAGTGCTGGTGTAGTTCCAGCAGTGTATGGACACCCAATGGCCACCGGTTTCTCGCTCCCCATCTCCGGACATATTAGTTAATTAACAGGAAATTAAAGTTGCAACTGCCACTCAATTACTGTTAATTACTCCTGCATCTGAAGGCAGGGAGAAAAGAGATGGCAGTAATTGGCCATGGGACCATAGCCTCATGTGAGCCCCAGGAACGCGAGCACTGACACCAGTGGAACGGCACATGCACTAGCTGAAATCTATCAGTAATTAGAAAGAAATCCTGCCACTTAGTGAAAAATAATATCAGCGGGTTCAACTGATGGCCTATAAAAAAATGTCATATTACCAAGGTGCGACACAAGAAACATCTCATGATGGGTAAAACCAGTGAGCTGTCTCAAGACCTTCACAACCTTATTGTTGCAAAACATACTGATGGCATTGGTTACAGAAATATTTCTAAACTACTGAAGGATCCAGGTAACACTGTTGGGGCAATGATCTGAAAATGGAAAGAACATAATTTCACCATAAACCAACCACAAACAGGTGCTTCCTGCAAGATTTCAGACAAAAAAGTCAATAGAATTATCAGAAGAGTTGTCCAAGAGCCAACAACCAATCAAATAGTTTCAAGAAAAAATTAACAATTGCACTCACCCTCCATGGCCTACATACATGATCACCAAGCAAGACTTCAAAGCTAAATAAAAAAGAAGGTTCAACAGTAAGTTTGCTATTGTCTCTTTGTACTTCACAGGCTTGTCTACATGTTGTTGAGCAAACAATGAACAAAGTCAATAGCTTTGGTACACAGGCAGTACCCAATGAGTGTTAACAGGATCAAGTGGCTCATATAGAAATCTTTTGCCCATACTGTAATTTCAACCGAATCCGATTTCACAAAATACTGCCAGTATTTATGGCTGGGTCTGCCTAAAAGGCACAAAAAATAAATGCTATGGTTGGGTATTAGTTCCCATTCTGTGGTGTACGTTTTTGTCAGGCTGAATTCAGTGTACTCAGAAGATCAGCATCAGGAGCAGGGATGTTATACCCAACCTTCCAGGTCAGGATCGGTCCTAGCCCTGGCTGTTAACCGTTTAGATGCTGCAGTCAATAGCAACAATGGCCTACTACGGCAGCATTCTTAGGTTGAGTTCACATGTCCAGTAATATTCCGTTAGATCGGATCCAGCAGCAATATTTTGGCAAAATGTTGTGCAGACACAAATTATTAATCTGTTTTTAAAAGCATAAACGGGCATCACATGTACCAGAGACACGGATGTGTGAAAGAGGCCTAATAAAGGTCCCAAGCCTGCCGTCTGCTATCATCCTACAAGAGGCCGGTTCTAGCAGTACACCTGTCAGTGTTAGGCTATGTTCACACTAGAAAAATGATTTTCCTTAAGAAATTTCTTAAGAAATTTCTAAAGAGTGAAGGATTAGTGCACCTGCGTTAAAAAACGCACCAAAAACGCACCTGCGTTTTTGCCACGTTTTCGGTGCGGTTTTGGTGCGTTTTCGGTGCGTTTTTGGTGCGTTTTTACCGCTGGTTGCTCCCTGCGTTATTGTGCCAATTATATATGGTAACTAACGCAGTTAGCTGCAGAAAAGAAGTGACATGCTCATTCTTTTTCTTAAGAAAATCTACTGAAAGAATTTTCTTAAGAAAAAAACGCAGTGTGTGCACAGCTAATTTTTTTTGCCATAGGTTTTGCTGGGGAATGTCTGCAGAAAGGTTACAAGAATTTCTCAAGACATTTCTGCAGCAAAAACGGACCAAAAACGCAGGTAAAAAACGCAGTGTGTGAACATAGACTTAGGGTATGTTCACATGTTGCGTTTTTACTGGGTTATTTTGCATGGTTTTACAAAAGATTTATACAAGTTAAAAGCTCCGGTGAACATAGCCTTATGCTAAGAGGCATAATACACTGTAGTACAGAAGCACTGCAGTGTGTTATTTTTGAGTGATCAAGGTCATAGATGCTCAAGTTATCTGGTAGGGCTGAAAAGAAAAGAAATGTAAAAAAAAATAATACATAAACATATAGAAAAAAACCATAGAAACTGTTTTATGGCTTAAAAATGCTTTCTAATGTCAGTAAAAAGAAAAGAAAAAACAAAAAAAAAAGATGCACCTCAATGGTATAACTAGCGTAAATGAAAACATACATTTCCCTGCAAAGAAAAGAATAAAGTCCTTGAAGCATTGTAGACAGAAAAAAATTGTGACATAAAATCATAACATTTATTTCACAGAAAAATATTGTGGAAAGGTAGTAAAACATAAAAAAATAACATAGGTATGGTATCCACGCCATCGTCACAACATTCAGAGTAAGGATAATAATATGTTAGGCTTTGTGCACACATTGAGTAGTATTAGCAGATTTTTCTGCAGCAAAAACCACAACGTTGGCGGGAAAAAAAGCTGCATAAAATAATCAATTTTTTAAATTTATTTTTAATGTATTTTTTATTCATTTTTACTTATTATTTTATTTGGAAAAGTGAAAAGTGCTACAAAAATTGCTGAAGAAAACCTGATGGTTCAAATCTGCAATACAAACAAAAGAAGCAGTGTGCGCATGAGATTTCAGAAACCTCGTATATGTTGCTGTTAGTATAAAACACTGTGGAAATATGAGGAAAAACGCAGCGTGTGAACAATCCCTTTCCGTATATGCTGTGCATTGGAAACTGCAACATTTCCCATGGGAAAATAAAAAGAAAAGTTAAGTTATACTTTTTATATTTGCAATTTTAGAAATGAGTGGTTTCCAGAAAGGCACAAGGTCAAAGATGCTAATTTTAGGGCAAAAAACTCCAAGGGAATATGCATCTGGAGAAAGGTCATGCTATGAGGGAGAGTCAGTGCAGTTGGCCAAGCCCTTTTCTTAAAGGCTCAGCGCACCCTAACCTGGAAGTGCCTGTTAGGTCATCTGAGAGATGCCATGTATTTAAGGCACCTTTCCCTTTAGGGAGGTGCCTTGGCAACAAGTCAGATATGTTGCTAGCTCTCAGGTCCCTAGCACTATTGCTCCTGTCTCCGCTGCTGCTGTACAGTGCTATATGCTGCTGCTGATTTATGTTTGTGTTTTAGTGTTCTGCTAATCCACTGCCGCTGTTATTCCAAGTCTGCTGCTGTTGCTACAAGCTGCCACACCAGCTGCCTTCCACAATACCTGCTGCTGTAAGTATCGTCACTGGCTGCTGCCGCTTTCATCCATCCCGGCCGAAACCCCAACACCTGCAGCTGCTGTTACTCTTCATCAGAGATTGTCCTTCCTGTACCCCGTCTGGCCAGCTGTCACAGCATCAGCCTTCCCGAGTGGCACCCGGTCTCACACCTGCAGTGTAACACCCTCACCATTAGAGGCTCTGGTAAAAACCAGGTGTGGTTCCGCAGTCAAGCCCTTCTTGGTTTTCTATGTGCTGTGGCCGAGTGGGTCCGCTAATCCCCTGCTCGCCCAACGAACATAACACGCAGGCTCAAAAAGTCGATGAGTAGGAAAGAAGTATGTTAGTGGTTGTTCTGCACTGCCGGTCAAAGAGGATGCAGTGTGTTATTCCAAAAAAAAGGTGGTTTATGTCAATGCGTTTCGCAGCTGCCTCGCTTCTTCATCAGGAAAAGAATACCATAGCTTCGAAACGCGTTAAAATACATTTTTGGGGAATAACGCACAGCATCATCTTTTACTGGCAGTGCAGAACAACCACTAACCGTCCTTCTTTCCTGTTGGTAAAAAGTCTACACTCCAACCACCTCTGCGCCTCCCCACATAGACTCCTTATTGATATCCACTTCACAAGAAAGACCTTTTTGGAAAGAGTTTTTTCTTGGGAGGTTGCAGAAGATTTTGGCTCTTATCCGGGAGATTTGGCAAAAAAAAAAATTGGAGACCTGGACCGTCAGCGAGCGTTGGCATCCATTAGGTCTCTATGTGTTTGATACCGGAATGGCTGGAATTTTTGGAGCACATTTCTTTTGGATGCAGCTCTGTTCAATGGCCGTCATTTCTCCTTTCCCGAAGAGCAGAGAGTAATTGAGTATGGAATTACCATGAACATCACTGGAGGGAGATAAACTGGTTACAATGGACTAATCTCCCTCCGCTAATTGAAATGTTGTTTTGTGTATGAGTGAATAGTGGCACAAGCCACGCACGGCTTCATTTATCTTTTCTTCTACAAATGAGGTTGCCCATGAATGGACCCACAAACGTGTCAGCAAATTCCATTATTAACCCCTGAAGGATTAAGCTCATTCGGCTTTCGGGATGCAGCGTACCTTTTCCCATTGCTGTTTGAGGTCACTTATTTTAACTGCCGGGGACGGTTTTTTGGGGGGAGATAATTTTTTACAGCAAAATATGTAAAACATGGTATTCAAAATTTTTTCTTTATCTGTAAATATTAGGCAGTATTTGACTGGCAATGCTGATTTATTACTTGGTTTTCCATGACCACCTTGGTGTTTTCCAGTTATCTTTAATTTTTTTTTCTATAAAAGTTAATGTGGTATGTTTTACTCTGAAGTGTTGGAGAAAGAAGAGATTTCTAATCCAAGGCTGGTTCCTGGTTGGCTTATCACTGCCCTGTAATGCTCATGGCCTCTGTAGGGGCAGCAAGTTGGGTTAGTGGACCCACTGGACCACAGGGGGGACCCAGGCTTACCCTTTAGTGGGAGGGGCTTAACCAAGCGTCTAACACGAGACGGACGCCAGGTACCACTCCCAGGGCAGTGAACGGGACTGTGGCAGCTGAGTGGTGCAGGGAGACATATTTATGTATAGACACAGGTGCAGGCAGGCACAGGTGGGATGGCTGAAGCAGACAGATAAGAGGGTACAGACAGGTATGGTCGGCATGGCAGGGACAGATAAGTATGGGAAGGCAGGTACAGATGACAGACATAGGGATAACAGGACAAAAGCTCAGAACCTGACAGACTAGAGACTGACTACTCAAGGCACTGCGCAGACACCTCCTCTAATGGGAGGGTGCCTTAAATACATAGTGGCTCTCAGTCATAGGTTGAGAGGCCTTTCCTGGAAATAGCGTGCCAGTCCTTTAAGAGGAAGGCCAATGCGCACGAACATGCCCTACGCACACTTCTGGGAGACCTAAGCTGTATACACAGGCCACAGGGCAGCGGGGGAGGAAGCACTCTGGCCGGGGAGGTGTGTAAGTCAGAGTCCCTGCAGGGGCGCCAGTGCTACAGCCCCCAATCCTTTTGAGTGACAGGTCTTTCCCTAGAGATAGACACCTGTCAACTGGAGCAGGGCAGGGATCTGGACTAGTCAGCAGGGACACAATGAAAAGCCAACCAGGGACTATGTGTTTCTGCTGACTAGTCCATATCCCTTTCCCTCACCAGTCTGACAGGTGTTTATCTCTAGGGAAAGACCTGTCATTTAAATGAGGGCGGGGAGGAGCCAGCCAAGGATCCGCCTTGTATTAATCATCTGAGGCATGAAGTTCACAGCCGAATTTTCAAGGTATGTTCTTTCTGAAAAGTAACATTTCCGAGTAATACATTAGTCTGCAATCACAGAGGAAATGTCTGCTTTGACTGTATGAGACCGAAGCGTCATGATTTTTATGGATTGTTACTACAATAAAATCTGAATTTACAACTTTCAGGAGTGCCAAGTCCTCTACTTTCTGATTTTGGGATGGAACCAAGGAGCCGGAGTGCCGCACAACCTATCGCTTATAGACTCAATAATTGTGGCATCTTCTTCACTATTGTGGCAAATCATGCAGCTGCTGTAATCCCTTGGACATAGAAAGGCAAGACCTGGCTGGTGCAATATTCTAGGCTAATTGGTAGTAAGACTCTCTCCAGGATTTCTCGTTTGGGTAAAACAACAAAAAATTATGGAGAACTGCACCACGAGTTCATAAAATATGTGTGTAAAGGAGACAAAAAACAGGTCCATCTGGTAACATAAAGCCCAAACTTATCTTTTATGTGCCCTCCTCTAGCCAGACCAAGGCCTTTTCCCTTTCTGAAGGCTTAAAGCGAACTTACCAAGTCACCTGATTCTCCTTAAATGCTACTATAGTGGAAGAATGTCACAATAGTAATGAAGTGACTGGGAATCCGGACTCTTAAACTGGCCTTGAGGCTAGGGGGGCCCCTAACTGTCCATTATCTCAGAGGTATGCCTGATGTTGGCGAGGTCTGGACCCCAGTGTAACCCTAAATCCTGAGAAGCCCTGTTTTTCTACTCCCTCTCCTACCCCAGGAGGGGGCAGGGACTGGAGTGCTAAATCTCCCCACAAATAGACTGTCAAGGAAAGGTTACCGTCACACTTTAGCGACGCTCCAGCGATCCCACCAGCGAGCTGACCTGGTCAGGATCGCTGGTGCGTCGCTACATGGTCGCTGGTGAGCTGTCAATCAGGCAGATCTCACCAGCGACCAGTGACCAGCCCACAGCCACCAGCGACGCGTGGAAGCGATGCTGCGCTTGGTAACTAAGGTAAATATCGGGTAACCAAGCACTTGGTTACCCGATATTTACCTTGGTTACCAGCGCACACCGCTTAGCGCTGGCTCCCTGCACTCCTAGCCAGAGTACACATCAGGTTAATAAGCAAACCGCTTTGCTTATTTACCCGATGTGTACTCCGGCTACGTGTGCAGGGAGCAAGGAGCCAGCACTGGCAGCTTGAGAGCGGTGGACGCTAGTAACCAAGGTAAATATCGGATAACCAAGCAAAGCACTTCGTTTGGTTACCCGATATTTACCTTGGTTACAGCTTACCGCAGGCTGCCAGACGCCGGCTCCCTGCACATTCAGATTGTTGCTCTCTCGCTGTCAAACACAGCGATGCGTGCTTCACAGCAGGAGAGCAACGTCAAAAAAATGAACCAGAGCAGTGTGTAACGAGCAGCGATTTCACAGCAGGGGCCAGATCGCTGCTCAGTGTCACACACAGCGAGATCGCTAATGAGGTCACTGGTGCGTCACAAAAAACGTGACTCAGCAGCGATCTCGCTAGCGATCTCACTATGTTAGAAGTACCCCTAACTCACAGAAGTCATTCACAGAGGTAAAGACAATATTTGCCCAGTAGGGAAATAAAGAAAATATAGAATGATAAGGGTATCTCCACAACACACCAAGATAGCATACAGCAGTGCTCTAGAAGCTGAACCACCATACACCAAACCCGGTGTTGCTTTCACTTTGGCATGGAGGAACAGGGTATCCACCATCTTTTAAAAAGCTGCGGCGGCTGTGATAGGTCTTCAGTAACCTGTGACCCCAGTAGCAACTCACTCCTGCCAGACCGATCACCATGGAGCACAAAAATGATCGATGTCCGACTCTGACTAAGCAACACAGAAGCAAAAGGTGGCGTGTCAGACTCTGCAGTGTGAATAAAGTCTTAAGTCGCCATGACACCTAGTGCATATAGAGCAGCACACCGCACGACAAAAACATGCCAACTTCTGTTTTCTATCTCATGTCCTTCATGTGCCTTACTAAAGATTCTCTCTTTTAATCTGTATCTCATCAAATGCTAATGAGTTTGGAAAAGACCAGCAATTCACTAACTTGCATATAATGACACTTATACGTGGCGAGGGTCTCCCGTCCTTTGATTGGACTGGGATCTGAGATCCACATTGCCTTGTGAAATCTTGGTTTTAAATGTATTGGCTTTCTTTAGGTGCAGCAAGGGTTAATGACTCTTTCCTTGTTGGTAGTTCCTTGCTACCCCAATCTGGGGTGCAGCCGGTTTGTGACCACTCCCCTTCCCTTTAAATAGTCACATGTTCCATCACCTGATGTCGGTTATAGAATTTATTTCTGACCACCATGGAGGGAGGAAATCTCTGGTAGCTTGTTTGTTTGTTTGCAGCCCTAGTGTTTGGCTAAAACTTTGCTGTTGGTGTATATTCTTTTGCCTAATGTTCCCTTGTCTGTTTTCCTTCCCCAGTTTTTGACTATTGCAGTGGTGAAGTCTAGTGCCCTCACTGGCCTTTGCAGTACTTAAGGTGAGTGTAGGGACAGCTAGGGACTAGGCATGTGGCTGCGCTGTCGGGAAGGACCCATATAGTGAAGTTAGGAAGCTCAGCGTTCAGACACAGGTTAGTGTCAGTAGGACCTGTCTTCCCCTCTCACTACCATTAGCCCTTCCTACCCTTTCCATCCCCATTGTATCCCCTGTGTTGTGCCGTGAGCCTGGCATTTTCTTGCCTGAGCGTGACATAGGGCTGTGAGATATCATTCACATACATCAGGTTTCCGGTGTTCTTATTATGATAGGAATTGTATGCAAGCTGTCAATCATGCCAAAGGGAAAGTGATTAAATGATTCAAGGCAGGACTAGTCCTGGTGGAAGCAACACCCCTTCAGATAATCTTTCTTCATTACCATACCAGGGATAATTGAGGAATTCTTTAACTATATGAATAAAGGTTTAGAAACCTCATTATTTACTCAAAACATCAGTTAAGTCATAATTATACCAAAAGCTGGGAGGAGGGAGATGCTGCTGCAGTTTCTTTCCTCTGCTATATTGCATGCTGTGAGAGGGGAAGTGGAGCTGAAGATCTAAATCTACCACTAGCATTATGCCAATAAAAACTTGCAAATTCAGCAGATATGGAGAAATAAAATAAGACATATAATAAAGGAACCATATTAGTTACAAAGTCAAGGTTTTTGTACTCTGCAAAAAAAAGTTAAAATATACTGCTCAAAGAAATAAAGGGAACACTTAAAGAAGGATTTTGTATTTTGGTGTTCCCTTTATTTTTTTTAGCAGTATATATAAATGTTTGAATGTTTTGCTAAACAAACAGTAACAAAAAGGACATTTCTGGTATACTCTTTCGCCACGTTGTTTCTCCTTTTTTTTTCCATTATTGAAATCTAATTTGTTTGCGCGTCTTCATTAAAATGTATATTGTACTAAGAGTATGTAAATGTTGGCCATCTGCTCCCTGATTAAAAAAAAATTATCTTAGCATATGTTTTTCTTCCAGAGCCAAGTCAGATGGTGGCTACCACTACTCAGCATCTTCTAAAAACGTGTTATAAACCGGTCACATATAAAAGACTTCAGTTATACATTTACTCAACATAGAAGTTATTAAGAGCATAAATTTATTAATCATTTGCTTCCTAAAAGCAAACTTGTAAATTTAATTCATTATATATTTTTTTTACAGCTTTCCTGTTGCAGTGTCCATAAGCTCAATGTCTAGCAAAGCTTTCTGCAAAAATGTTACAAGTTGTTCCGACAGCTCACTCTGCTCCCTTCTCTTCCCTCCTGTCATTGTTAGAGATAGCAGCAAGGATGGGAGGACGTTCTGCAGAGATCTCTATTATTGAGAGGCGAGAAAGTATGTAGAATCTCAGGGAAGGCAGAAAAAATGGCCTACAGATGAGGAAAATACATAAAGAGGACGTCTCTCTCTGCTCCCTTCTCTTCCCTTCTTTCAGTGTTAGAGATAGCAGCAGGGATGGCAGGATGTTATATACAGATCTCGATATTATTGAGAGGTGAGAAAGTATCTAGAGTGTCAGGGAAGAAAGAAAAATAGGCTACAGATAAGGAAAAGAAATAAAGAGTACAGCTCTCTCTGCTCCCTTCTCTTTCCTTCTTTCAGTGTTAAAGATAGCAGCAGGGATGGGAGGATGTTATATACAGATTTATATATCATTGAAAGGTGAGAAAGTATATAGAGTCTCAGGGAATGCAGAAAAAAAACAGGCTATAGAGGAGGAAAGCACATAAAGAGGACAGCTGTCTCTGCTCCCTTCTCTTCCCTCCTCTCAGTGTTAGAGATAGCAGCAAGGATGGTAGGATGTTGTATACAAATCTTTATCTAATTGAGAGGTGAGAAAGTATCTAGATTCTCAGGGAGGGCAGAAAAAAAATAGGCAACAGATGAGGAAAGCACATAAGGAGTAAATAAGTGCAGAATAAAAGCTGTGTTGATGTGTGAGCTAATATCACATCCAGCCTATATTACTGAGAAAGAAACTCCAAGAGAAGAAAATGAAAGTTAGATCAAACTGCAAATGGCACGTCAGGGTTCTGAAAATTAGTGAAGGAATGAAGATTGTGGACTGAAACATTGTAAAATGTTATTAATTAAATGTAATCACTAACCCTAAGCCCGACGTTCTGAGGTAGTGCAACGGACACAGGTACGTGTGTCACTGCCAATAATGATGCTGGGGAATGGGCATTGAATAGCATGTTAGCCCGCCTCTGTGGGCAGAATGAGGGCAGGAACTAACGCCCTTGTGACTAGTCCCCGCGCTCATTAGCATATAATAAAGGATCTTTAGAAATATTTTTTCTAAAGATCTCTTTATCTATGCTACTACATACAGGGATGGTTAAGCAGGGATTAGACATATGCACCCAGAACTGCTCGTGGTTCTGGGTGCATATTACTGACAGGTTCCCTTTAAATCCAATTTCAACTTAAATGTCAAGAACAAGTAAAAGTAACAGGACGAGGACTTCAGATAATCCTCACGATGCTTCTATTCTCCACCAAACACATGCAGTGTTCCAGCTCCTCTCTGAGTCATTCTCAGACCCGGTGCTGTTGATTTTATTTGTTCATGGATGCTTTAAAGGGATTTTTTCAACCATCGGGTGATGTGCTCTAGGCTCTTACTGATGAGTGATCGGGGAGTGCAGACTCTGCCGCAGATTCCAAATATATACGTCATTGACAGAGGTTACACTAAATGGTATAAAGATACAAGGACTCAAAGTACACTGCAATTATTGCATTTTTAAGTTCAAACATTTGGACTGAAGAATTTCATAATATACAGTACATCACAAAAGTGAGTACATCCCCACATTTTTGTAATTTCTTTTTATTATACCTTTTCATTGGACAACACTGAAGATCTGATCCTGTGATACAATGTGCAGTGTCAGTGTGCAGCTTGTATAACAGTGTAAATTTGGTGTCCTTTAAATAACTCATACAGTGAATGCATAAACCACTGGCAACAAAAGTGAGTACACCCCTAAGTGAAAATGTCCGAATTGAGCCCAATTAGCTATTTTCCCCTTCTTGGTGTCATGTGATTCATTAGTGTTATAAGGTCTCCGGTGTGAATGGGGAGCAGGGGTGTTATATTTGGTATTATGCAAACACAATTTGCCCAAAGGGCAACTAGAGGTACCCTAAACTAAAGATTAATAAAACTTAACTTTTAATCCTAATAATTTAACACAGATCAATCCAAAATTAGTAGCAGGTAGAGCAATCAAACATATACTAAATCACGTATCCGGCCGTGGACCGGACACTATGAGTAAGTCAACAGCTGTCCTACAATAACTGTCAGAGTGATATTGCCCTACCCTGCCTAATAAAAGCTAACTAATAGCCTCCCCCAACATGTTTCACCATGTCTGGCTTCATCAGGGGGCTAAGGCTATGTGAGTCTTTTGGGGGAGGTCTCTCCGACTTTGCACATCTAGAGACTGAAATTTTTGCCCATTCTTTGCACACTCGCTCTCGCTCAGTGAGATTGGATGGAGACGTCTGTGATCAGCAATTTTTAAGTCTTGTCAAAGATTCTCAGTGGGATTTGGTCTGGACTGTGACTGGGCCGTTCACACACATGGATACGCTCTGATCTAAACCCCCCATTGTAGCTCTGGCAGTATGTATAGGGTCATTGTCCTGCTGAAAGGTGAATCTATGCCCCAGTCTCAAATCTTTTGAAGCCTCTAACACATTTTCCTCCAGGATTGCCTTGTATTTAGCGCCATCCATCATCCCATCATCTCTGACCAGCTTCCCTGCCCCTGCTGTAGAAAATCCTCCCCACAGCAGGATGCCGCCACCACCAAGTCTGTACACGTGTTGTTTCCTAAAACAACAGGAAGTTAGAGTCCAAAAAAGATCCAGTGTGAAAACTGCAAAGCTTCTATTTTTTATTTTTAACACAGATTGTTATATGGGGAAAAAACAATTGACAATAATTAAAAAAAAAACAAACCCAAAACATAGAAACCTGATTTAAACAATAATAACCCAATTATTTTAAATTTTTCACCGACTGAAGAAAAGATAAAATGTCAGCACAATTGCTATTCATGATTTCATCTCCATGTAATCCTGGTAATCTGATCTGTATGTGTACTCTGCCCGCTGGAATGTAAATACTGGGAAATTGTCCTGACCGGCATTAGGAAATGAGAAAGCATTAAAGTGTAAATACGGGGAATAGAAAACGAGATGTGACTTTTGTCTGGGCACCGCTTGTCCTCCCCGGGCGGTTGGAGTACATCTTCACGGCTGACGACCATTGCCAGTGCACCAGGTGTTAAACAGACCCTGCTCCTTTATGATTCACATCACTATCCCATATCACATCTGCTCTGCTGGATAAATATAAATGCACAGCGAATCCGGGAAGAAAAAACAATCACATCTTCACTCGTCTGTTTGTGTAAAGAAGAGAACCAACAGAGAATCAATAACAGAAATCATTGATGCTCAGTTCAACAATCAAGGGGTATCCCCATCTTAGCCCAGGATATGCCGTAGATGTCTGATAGATGAGAACTCACTGTGTCCAGTGTTTTACTGTAAGACAACTTTCTGCAGCAGGAACCTCTCCCCTCTGTCCTGTGTATATGATTGCTATGTCCCACCACTTTAGTGAAGTGTCCCCCCAAATCTACAGGCAGACATACACATGAGGTGGTCAACTGGACCTCCTGCTGAAATGTATGGGTTCAATGTGGCTCATCTTATCTATATGGTCTTCTTAAAGGGGTCTTTCCATCTCAGGCAACTATGTCCTGTCCACAGGATATGCAACAAATATTTGGTAAGTCTTATTTACTTCAATGCGAGCTTAGCTTTTTTACTTTTAACATATGTCTGCAGTCAGAGCGAAAAACAGATGATGGGGTGTCAGACACCCCCCCCCCAATCTGATATTTAAGATAAGAAGTGGTCATTATATCCTAAGGCAGGAAAACCTTTGTAACATGTAATTTAAAGGACAGCTCCTACTAGAAGGTATTTTGGGAGAGAAGAAGCCTTTACTTGCTTCTTTATTTGCATTATGAGGGTAGGCCTGGGCTATAGGCCGTTTGTCCAGGTGTAATAAGATGATCTGTGTGTGTATATAATTAAAGCATAGATGTTTGTTGCATAATTATCTGTGTGTCTATATGACAATCGAATAGAAGCTTCATAATATGATTCTAAGATGTGTGTTCAGCAATGTGTTAACCAAGATGAATAAGCCAAAATGTACAATGAACAAAGAAGTATTCAGTAGCTGGTTCAAACTGGTATTAGAAAGCCAGTAACAGGCTGATGACGTACTATATAGACTTTGCCGTTTATCTCTAACCAAATCAGGGACAAATGTTGAACTGAATAACTGTGTGTATTTTATAATATACGAGTTAGAAGAGCATTGAGCTTCTCCCGGATAGAGACCCGTCTTTGTGTGGTCATTTTTCCTCATACATACATCTGCGCAGATTCAATTTGGAATCCATCTCTGTGACCCTGAAGACCCCTTAGCGGTCTCCCCCAACAGCATCTATCTTATAAGCCTCTTCTGATTTTTTTAAATCGATGTATAAATTTGACTTTTTATATGATTAGATTTTGATCCAATCTATTAAATAATTACACATCCTTGTGCCCTGTAGTAATGTGCCCCATCCTGTAGTAATGTGCTCATCCTGGTCCCCTTGTATAAATGTGCCCATCCAGGTCCCCTTGTAGCCCCATCCTTGTGCCCCATCATGTAGTAATGTCCTCATTCTGGTCCTCGTCTTGTCCCCTATTATGCCGTTGTTCACATACACACAAAAATTATTCTCACCTGTCCTCCATTTCTGTGGTGTACTCCTTGCGGACCCACAAGCACAAAGACCCCTTGATGATCTCGGCCGATGCATGGGGCCGCCACTTCCGTCGTCGCTTTACTGCAGTTGAATGCTTCGTCAAACCGCAAATGTCGCAGGCGGAGGGGCCGCGCTCGCTATGCTCGAGTCCGGGGCTGCTGCTGCTCGGTGGCTCGAGCGGTGGGCCGGACCCGGGGACTCGAGCAGCGATCCTCGCCCACGAGTGAAAAAGGAATGGTTTGTTTTGGGGAGATAGTCAGTGACGCCACCCACGGGTCGTGGTGATAATGGGCACCACCGCTGCTGGTGACGGGGATCCTGGGAGCGATGGCAGGGAGCAGCTAGGATGTTGGTTCCCCCTCCGTGGGTAGGGGTTGGTGATTCCGGGGGCCCGGTGGTGGTACGGGGAGGCAGGGTAGCTGGGGTGCAGGGTTGTGGAGGCAGCACGGCGCGGTGCCGGACGGCACTGTTGTACTCACTCAGGCACAGATTCACAGAGTCTCTGGTAAACCAAACAGCTGGATGGACGGGTCCCGCAGACGGCTGCAGTGTCTTTGTTCTCCCCGGACAGGTTGATGGTGGCTGTCTTTCCCTGCACCGTTGTAGAATGTATTGACTCTGATGGTTTCAGACTGGTAGTCCGCTCCCCGGCGTGTATGTACCAAAGGAGCCCGTTTTGCCCGCAGGCGCTAGCCCTTGGATCTCTAGCCTATGGCGGTGGCTTTTTATCCTCACGGTTTGGACGGTTGCCTTCTGTCAGGTCTTGGGTGTGAGGGAACCCCTTCGGTCCCGGTCACTATCTGATTTGACCGTTGTCGGCGGCTCCTAGCCTGGTCGGGGTCTGATGGCCCTGCCTTTGTGCTTGGTTCAGATCTGCTCCCCGGCTCGGTACCGGCGGGCCACCGCCCGTCCCCGATCCTACGGTTCCGCTGACCTGCGCCAACTCCTGCAGACGGCCACCACCGTCTGCCGACCTTGCTGACAGTGCCTGGGCTCCGACCCAGACGCTAACAGTTTCTCTACTCCACTTCTCCACTCCACTGCACTTGAACTCCAAACTTAACTCCTCTCTACTCCAAACTCAACTCTCCACTTCACTGCTTTTTTCCTGCCTCCAGGCCTGGGAACTCCTCGGTGGGTGGGGCCAACCGCCTGGCTCCGCCCCACCTGGTGTGGACATCAGGCCCTGGAGGAGGCAACAAGGATTTTGTTTGACTGTTGTTGACTATCCAGGGGAGGGGGTGTGTGTGATGTTGTGTTTGTGACTACCTGGCTAGTCCAGGGCGTCACACAAACTATTCAACTGCAGTAAAGTGATGATGGTAGCGGCAGCATCGGCCCCGTGCACTGGATGCGAACATTCAGGGGTCTATGTGCCTGCGGTCCGTAAGAAGCATGTAAGAGGACACTGCAGGAACGGAAGACAGGTGGGAATAATTTTTTGTGGGAACCTCACTCGAGTATAAGCCAAAGGGGATGTTTTCAGCATAAAAAAATAGGCAGAAAAACTCGACTTATACTAGAGTATAACCGGTATTTGATACTCTACCGATTTTTCAAATTTTCCACCTACAAAGGATGGATGTCTGTAATTTTTATTGTAGGTACACTTCAACTGTGACAGACAGAATCCCAAAACATCCAGAAAATCACATTGTATGATTATTAAATGATTTGCATTTTATTGCATAAAATAAGTATTTCATTATCTACCAACCAGCAAGAATTCTGGCTCTCACAGACCTGTTATTTTTTTCTTTATGAAGCTCTTACTCTACACTCATTACCTGTACTAATTGCACCTGTTTGAAATCATTACCTGTACCTGTCCACCCACTAATCAATCACACTCCAACCTCTCCACTATGGCCAAGACAAAACAGCTGTCTAAGGACACCTGGGCAAAATAATGTAGGCCTACACAAGGCTTGGATGGGCTACAGGACAATAGACAAGCAGCTTGGTGAGAAGGCAACAACTGTTGGTGCAATTATTAGAAAATGGAAGAAACACAAGATGACAGTCAATTTTACTCAGTCTTGGACTCCATGCAAGATCTCGCCTCGTGGGGTAAGCATGATTCTGAGAAAGGTCAGGAATCAGCCCAGAACTACACGGGAGGACCTGGTCAATATCCTGAAGAGAGCTGGGACCACAGTCTTAAAGAATAGCATTAGTAATACACAACACTGTCATGGATTAAAATCCTGCAGGGCCTGCAAGGTTCCCCTGCTCACGCCATCACATGTCCAGGCCCTTTTGAAGTTTGCAAATGATCATCTGAATGATCCTGAGGAGGCATGGGAGCAGGTCATGTGGTCAGATAAGCCCAAAATAGAACTTTTTGGTATCAACTCCATTCGCCATGTTTGGAGGAAGGATGAGTACAATCCCAAGAACACTGTCCCAACCATGAAGCATGGGGGTGGAAACATCATACTTTGAGGGTGCTTTTCTGCAAAAGGGGCAGGAGAACTGCACAACATTCAAGGGAGTATGGATGGGTTCATGTATCGAGAAATTGTGGACAACGATCTCCTCTCACAAAGAGCATTGCAGATGGGTCATGGCTGGCTCTTCCAGCAAGACAATGACCCAAAACACACAGGCAGGCATTACCCTCAGTTTCTTTAGCAAGGCAGTGGTCATCTTGGAGCTGTTTGGAGTCATTATTATGATGGAATATGAAGGGAGGGGGATCATGCTCTGCTTCAGTATGTGTGACGCCCTGGCAAAGCCAGGTTGTCACAGAAAGAGTTAATCCTCCTTGGTAACCTGATCCCACACCGGTACAGCAGGACAAACCACAGCCCCCAGTGTAAGAGAAAAGCAGAGCAGAGGGGAGGGGCTGGAGCAGAGTGTGTGGAGAGACAGACAGAAGAGGAGTCTGGAGTTGTAGCTCCCAGGCTGATAGTGAAGCGTGCTCCGAAAGGGCCGGGACAGGCTGTTAGTGAGGAAGGGGCCAGAGATAGCCGGAGCAGGGTAGTGGCCCGACGGTACCTAGGGTGACCCGGATCACTGCAGGGGAGTGGATTCCCCGTTCCCGGCTGAGGAGAAAGAGGAAGAGAGTGGAGAGAAAGGCACCTGGCTGCAGGGAAAGAACAACAGGAGCTGCTGCACCGTGTGTGGGACACTAACACCCCCGTACCGAAGGCTGCGGACACCGGCAATTCCTAGTTACCAGTGACTCTGTGTGAAATACTTGTGAGTACGCCCGTGCCCTCGGGCACCGCACCGCAGCACTGCGCCCTGCTCCCTGCTTACCCCATCACCGGGCCCCGGGACAATCAACCCCCTACCCACGGAGGGGAGAAAAAACAACCAAGCTGCTCCCTGTCACCGCTCCCGGGATCCCCATAAAGAGCAGCGGTGGTGTCCACACAATCACCACAACCGTGGGTGGCGTCACGGACAATCTCCCTTATCAAATCCCCTTTTACTGTGGAGCCTGGGATCACAGACCGAGTCACGCCACCGTGATACCCACAGAAGTGACCTCGTGGCCCGGATCTGAGTACCCCCTGGTTCCCGGGCGACACATATGTATCTCATCAGACCACAGGACATGGCCTTGTAACTCATGTACTTGGTCTGCTTATCTTCAGTAAACTGTTTCTGTGTTTTCTTGTGTATCATCTTTAAAAGAGGCTTCCTTCTGGGATGACAGCCATGCAGACCAATTTGATGCAGTGGCGGCATATGGTCTGAGCACTGACAGGCGGACCCCCCCACCCCTGTAACCACTGCAGCAATTCTGGCAGCATTCTTACTTCTACTTTTTGAAAAGATAACCTCTGGATATGATGCTGAGCTTGTGCACTTCTTTAGTCGACAATGCCGAAGCCTGTTCCGAGTGGAACCTGTCTGGTTAAACCACTGTATGGTCTTGGCCACCATGCTGCAGCTCAGTGTCAGGGTGTGAGCAATCTTCTTATAGTCTAGGCAATTTTTCAGTAGTGTAACAATTCTATTTTGCAGATCCTCAGAGAATTCCAACACTAAAGGGGGCTTTACACGCTGCGACATCGCTAATGCGGAGTCGTTGGGGTCACGGAATTTGTGACGCACATCCGGCCGCATTAGCGATGCTGCTGCGTGTGACACCGATGAGCGATTTTGCATCGTTGCAAAAACGTGCAAAATCGCTCATCAGTGACATGGGGGTCCATTCTCGATTATCGTTACTGCAGCAGTAACGATGTAGTTCGTCGCTCCTGCGGCAGCACACATCGCTATGTGTGACGCCGCAGGAACGAGGAAGCTCTCCTACCTGCCTCCCGGCCGCAATGCGGAAGGAAGGAGGTGGGCGGGATGTTACGTCCCGCTCAGCTCTGCCCCTCCGCTGCTATTGGGCGGCCGCTCAGTGACATCGCTGTGACGCCGCACGGACCGCCCCCTTAGAAAGGAGGCGGTTCGCCGGTCACAGCGACGTCGCCGGGCAGGTAAGTATGTGTGACGGGTCTGGGCGATGTTGTGCGGCACGGGCAGCGATTTGCCCGTGTCGCGCAACAGATGGGGGCGGGTACCCACACTAGCGATATCGGGACCGATATCGCAGTGTGTAAAGTAGCCTTAAGCCTTAATCATCATGATTAAGGGTTAGCATTAACCAAAACGCGTTGCTCACTTTGTACACTCCTGTGGGTTTTTAGGAGGATTTATGACTACCACGTATGTACTTGAAATTTTAAAGAGGAAATAAATGTGAAGTATTTTTTAGCCTTATGCTGGATTTCCTTCCTTTGCTGGATCATTTATGTTCTTTCCAGTTCTAAAAATACTGACCAGAAAAGTACAAAGCCAAAGTATCAACCTGTGAACTGACAACAAAAAAAAAAAAAACAAATACGACAACCACCAAGACATACAAGAAGCAGGAAACATATCTTATAATATTATGGTCAGGTCCGAGCCTTCAGTCTAAGCACTGGTTTTGCTTTATTGATCCATTACTGGGAAATGACTGGTTTCATAGCGAGCAAAACAGGAAGAATATAATAGTATGAAGCATTTATACAGGAGGGAATCCTCTACTGTCTCAGTCTGCCAACCACTAACCTCCTCTGTACTAATAAAAGACAACAACAAAAAAAACCACCAATGGATGCTACACTTTCTTTCGAAATACTGTAGTTGGGCCAATATCCATTCATGTTGCAAGGCTCATTAAAGGGATCCTGTCATCTCCCAAAATGTCATTGACCTGCAAATACAGGGTCAAACTGCAGGTAACTAGCATAACAATGCTACCTGGCCACCTTAAGGAAAGTGCGACTACCATCAGAAAAACTTTTTTCCTCCCAGGAGCCACCAGCTTGCAGTAACATGAGTCTATGAACAAAGGGCTCCTGGTAGGACTAAATTTCAATTCTCCCAGTAGCAGAACTTTTAGTAAGACGGCCAGGCAGCATTATAACGATAGTTACAAGCAGACCAACCCCATATCTGTATGTAAATAGTGTTCCCCGAGGTCAGAAAAGTAGAACTAACAAGGCAAAATCTTCAACCAGAAGCTGGATAAACATATAGCTGGGATGATTTAAGAAAACCTGCACTTGCGGGGGGTTGGAAACGATGGCCCTTGAGGTCCCTTCCAACTCTACCATTCTATGATTCTATAAGATCAGCATGGCTTGATACAATCAACATAATAGTGGAAAAGATCCTGGTGGACTTATCTAGACTGCACAAGATCAATCTTCTTACAGAGCAGTTATCCATCAAGTCACCATGGCTTGAGATCGAGCTGAAGGCCGTTAAAAAAAATAAATAAAGAACCACCAGTAAGTGGCAATAAAGAGAGCTAATGTCACGATGACTATGGGATGGCAGGGAACTGGGGCTCCTAAGCTGTCTCTCAAGCTACGAGGCTCTATGCTATCCCTACTCTCAAGGCCCTGCTGCTGACAAGCCCTAACCTGATTCCCGCTCCCTCTCCCACCAGGGAGGGATGGGACAGGAGTGTGATGAAACCCACAGATAACGACAGAAAAGGGAAAACCAAAACTCTGTCTCACACACACACACACACACACACACACACACACACACACACACACACACACACACACACACAATAAGAGGTTCAGGATGAAAAACAAGAGCAGGAAGGAAGCTACAAAACAACATGAATAATTCAACAACTGCACCAGGCAATAAACACAATTTTTACCAGAAAGTATGGAACACCACACATCACATAGACCAACAAAGACAAACTATAGCTGGCATGGGTTGAAAGATTCAACCAGCATAAATAGGAGGGGAGCAGAAGTGATAGTCCTTCCCACAACATGTGATATAAAGAGCAAGTAGACCAACAGAGATTAACTCTTGCTAGCCTGCCTATGAATCAGCACAAGGCAGGTCAACACCAGGGTCTGCCTGTGTTCATTGCTGACACCAGAGAAACCATGGGGCTGATTTCAGAATCTGCAATCTGAACAAAGCCCGATGCAGCCATGACAGTTGGTGAAGTTTGTGCAAAACACCGAATGACAGATAACTTGCACACTCCCTTTCCCAGGGAGCATTGCCTGGCCTCTAAGTTTCCTTCCAACACTTCATCATATGTCGAAGACTGAATTGAAGGGGTTGTCTGGTAAAGACAAGTTATCGCCACGCTATAGGAGAGGTGATAACTTACTGGTCAGTGTGATTTTGACTGCTGGAACCTGCATCGATGTTCAGAACATACAGTGGGTATGAAAAGTATTAAGACCCCTTTACATTTTTCACTCTTTGTTTCAGTGCAGCCATTTGGTAAATTTAAAAATAGTTCCTTTTTTTCTCACTAATGTACAGTCATGGCGAAACGTTTTGAGAATGACACAAAAATTATTTTTTCACATGATCTGTTGCCCTCTGGTTTTTAATTGTGTTTGTCTGATGTTTACATCACATACAGAAATATAATTGCAATCATATTATGAGACCAAAAGGTTATATTGACAGTTAGAATGAGTTAATGCAGCAAGTCAATATTTGCAGTGTGGACCCTTCTTCTTCAGGACCTCTGCAATTCTCCCTGGCATGCTCTCAATCAACTTCTGGATCAAATCCTGACTGATAGCTGTCCATTCTTGCATAAGCAATGCTTGCATTTTGCCAGAATTTGTTGGTTTTTGTTTGTCCACCTGTCTCTTGATGATTGCCCACAAGTTCTCAATGGGATTAAGATCTGGGGAGATTCCAGGCCATGGACCCAAAATCTCTATGTTTTGTTCCATGAGCCATTTAGTGATCACCTTTGCTTTATGGCAAGGTGCTCCATCATGCTGGAAAAGGCATTGTTGGGCGCCAAGCTGCTCTTGGACAGTTGGGAGAAGTTGCTCTTGGAGGACATTCTGGTACCATTCTTTATTCATGGCTGTGTTTTTAGGCAAGACTGTGAGTGAGCCGATTCCCTTGGCTGAGAAGCAACCCCACACATGAATCGTTTCAGGATGCTTAACAGTTGACATGAGACAAGACTGGTGGTAGCGCTCACCTCTTCTTCTCCTAATAAGCTGTTTTCCAGATGTCCCAAACAATCGAAAAGGGGATTCATCTGAGAAAATGACTTTACCCCAGTCCTCAGCAGTCCACTCCCTGTACCTTTTGTAAAATATCAGTCGGTCCCTGATGTTTTTCCTGGAGAAAAGAAGACTGGCTTCTTTGCTGCCCTCCTTGAAACCAGGCCTTGCTCAAGCAGTCTCCACCTCACAGTGCGTGCAGAAGCACTCACACCAGCCTGCTGCCATTGCTGAGCTAGCTCGGCACTGCTGGTAGTCGGAACCCGCAGCTGAAACAGTTTTAAGATACGGTCCTGGCGTTTGATGGTCCTTCTTGGGCGCCCTGGAGCCTTTTTGGCAACAATGGAAGCTCTCTCCTTGAAGTTCTTGATGATGCGATAGATTGTTGACTGAGGTGCAATCTTTGTAGCTGCGATACTCTTCCCTGGTAGGCCATTTTTGTGCAGAGCAATGATGGCTGCACGTGTTTCTTTAGCGATAACCATGGTTAACTGAAGAGAAACAATGATACCAAGCACCAGCCTCCTTTTAAAGTGTCCAGTGGTGTCATTCTTACTTAATCATGACTGATTGATCGCCAGCCCTGTCCTCATCAACACCCACACCTGTGTTATTGGAACAATCACTAAAACAATGTTAGCTGCTCCTTTTAAGGCAGGAATGCAATGTTGTTGAAATGTGTTTTGGGGGTTAAAGTTCATTTTCTTAGCCAATATTGACTTTGCAAGTAATTGCTGTTAAGCTGATCACTCTTTATGACATTCTGGAGTATATGCAAATTGCCATTAGAAAAACTTAAGCAGTAGACTTTGTAAAAATTAATATTTATAGCATTTTCAAAATTTTTGGCCATGACTGTACACTCTGCACCCCATCCCCCATCTTGATGGAAAAAAAACAGAAATGTTTGCAAATTTATTAAACAAGAAAAACGGAAATATCACATGGTCATAAGTATTCAAAACCTTTGCTCAGTATTGGAATAGAAGCCCTCTTTTGAGCTAGTACAGCCATGAGTCTTCTTGGGAATGATGCAACAGGTTTTTCACCCCTGGATTTGGGGATCCTCTGCCATTTTTTCTTGCAGATCCTCTCCAGTTCCGTCAGGTTGGATGGTGAATGTTGGTGGACAGCATTTATCAGGTCTCTCCAGAGATGGTCCATTCGGTTTAGGTCAGGGCTCTTGCTGGGCCGGTCAAGAATGGTCACAGAGTTGTTCTGAAGCCACTCCTTTTTTATTTTAGCTGTGTGCTTAGGGTAATTGTCTGGTTGGAAGGTGAACCTTCGGCCAAGTCTGAGGTCTAGAGCACTCTGGAAGAGGTTTTCTTCCAGGATATCTTTGTACTTGGCCACATTCATCTTTCCTTCAATTGCAGCCAGTTGTCCTGTCCCTGCAGCTGAAAATCACCCCCATAGCATGATGCTGCCACCACCATGTTTCACTGTTGGGATTGTATTGGGCAGGTGATGAGCAGTGCCTGGTTTTCTCCACACATACTGCTTAGAATTATCACCAAAAAGTTCTATCTTTGTCTCATCGGACCAGAGAATCTTATTTCTCATAGTTTCGGAGTCCTTCATGTGTTTTTTTGCAAACTCTATGCGGGCTTTCATATGTCTTGCACTGAGGAGGAGAGGCTTCTGTCAGGCCACTCTGCCATAAAGGCACGACTGTTAAAGAGCTGCAGTGATAGTTGACTTTGAGGAACTTTCTCCCATCTACCTACTGCATCTCTTGAACTCAGCAATAGTGATCTTGGGGTCTTCTTCACCTCTCTCACAATTACTTAGTTTGGCTAGTTGGCCAGGTCTAGGAAGTGTTCTGGTGGTCCCTAACTTCTTCCATTTGAGGATTATGTAGGCCAATGTGCTCTTAGGAACCTTGAGTACTGCAGAAATGCTTTTGTAACCTTGGCCAGATCTGTGCCTTGCCACAATTTTGTTTCTGAGCTCCTTGGGAAGTTCCTTTGACCTCATGATTCTCATTTGGTGCGACATGCACTGTGGGCAGCGAGGTCTTATATAGATAGGTGTGTGCCTTTCCAAATCAAGTCCTATCAGTTTAATTAAACACAGCTGGACTCCAATGAAGGAGTAGAACCACCTCAAGGAGGATCACAAGGAAATGGACAGCATGTGACTTAAATATGAGTGTCTGAGCAAAGGATCTGAATACTTATGACCATTATTATTATTATTATTATTATTATTTATTTATAGAGACCATAGACCATGTGATAGTTCAGTTTTTCTTTTTGAATAAATTTGCAAAACTTTCTACATTTCTGTTTTTTTCTGTCAAAATGGAGTGCAGAGTGTACATTAATGAGAAATAAATTAACTTTTTACAATTTACCAAATAGCTGCAATGAAAGATAGAGTGAAAAATTTAAAGGGGTCTGAATACTTTCGGTACCCACTGTATGCCTGACCACCATTACATTAATTCCCTATGAAGCTTTTAGAAAATGTTGAGAGCAGCACTTGGTAGCCCTATAGGGAACACTTGGGAAGCGGTCGAGCATGCATGCTGCCGCTCCAATTTAATATTGAGTCAGCTATCATTGTATCATGTTCATGCTCTATACATCCCTAGCTAAGAATAATCTTTTAACTTGCTGCCGCTGTTGTGCATAAACCAAGAATTTCAGCCTTCAGAATGAAGCTCTCCTGGATCTTCATACGTGCCTCAGCTGAGTTGGCTCTGACAAAGTTCTTGGTGTGAGTACTAGTCTTAGAAACGTTGTCTAAAGAGCCCCATATTTCCAGCCCAGGTATGGAATCAGGGGCCCAGTGGTTGGACCCCCATGATCAACAAGTTATTACCTATACTGTGGGATAACCCCTAAAACAATAATATCACTGTTTCTTCCAACATGGATGAGACATAAATAGAGATGAGTGAACTCGAACTGTAAAGGTAGGGGTCAATACCAAACACGGGGTGTCCGGCGGTCGAACCCGAACATGGCCTTTAAAAAAAAAAAGTATGTGTCTGAGTTCACTTGCTGTTCATACGGTAACCACTCGATCGAGCATCAGGGTGCTCAGGTATGCTCGGTGCTCGGCCCAGTGAGAATGAATGGCTCTCACTCAGGTTCAAAATAACATGTTTGGATGCTGTATGTCCCAAAAAAACAAACCCTACCTGTCCTCATCTGGAAATGCTCTGTCTATGGCTGTATATGAGCAGACAGCCAAACTGCTCAATCATTGACTTCCATTATAGTTATTACTCAAGTCAAGCCTGTTTCTTCAGGTCCTCATTGACTTATATGGGGTTCAGGGTCCGGGAACAAGTTCAGGTGAAGTCTGGGTCCCGAAACGAACTTTTAACTAAAGTCCAGCAGAACTCAGCGAACCCGAACAGACCCAGGTCTGCTCATGTCTAGACATGACCAGTGCAACTGTGCCACCCCCACGCCAGCAGCCGAGCTGCTCGGATCCGGATCTGCAGTGTGGTTCGAGGGGTCTCCGGATCCGGGGGGTCTCGCAGACACTTCAAATGAAAAGGGGACGTATATGTATGGGGATTTCGTGATGTCACCCACGGTGTGTAGTGAAATGTGGCACCACCGCTGCTGTTGGGGAGCACCCGGGGGCGATGGGCTGGCAGCTGGATGTTAACCCCTCCGTGGATAGGGATGGATGCCCCAGGGCGCAGTGTCTCTGTGCTGAGGATGGTGGCTGCAGGGGCCGGCGCGCCCGGACGTACCGGGGAATGTCAATGTACTCACGATTGAAATAACTTCACACAAGTCCAATCGGTAAACAAAGGTGTTGGTGGCCGGGTGTATTCTGGTGCCACACCCGGGCTGGTGGTCTGTGTCACTTTTCCAATGCACTGTGTTTTGTAGTGTGTGGACTTCCCGGTGTGGAACACGGGAGTCCACTCCCGGTACTTTTGGTTGGGAGCCGTGCCCACTGGCGCTGACCCTTGGGATCTACGGGCCCTGGCAGATGCCCTATCCCCCGCGGTGGGGGTTGTCTGCTTTTGGGACTTTGGTTGGGACAGGACCTATAATCCTGCCCTCAATTGGTTAATTAGCTAGGCCGTTTGTTCCGGTCCTGGCTTCAGGGTCCAAGAACCCCCTCTGTGCACGGTTTCCGGTTCAGTTCTCCGGTCTTGGTACCGGCGGATTCCAACCCTGCCCCGGTCCACCTCGGATCTCCCGCAGCCGTCTTCCCGTCTCCTGTCAGACATAGACCACCGTCTGCCACCTAGCCAATATGCTGGGGCTCCATCCCTGACGTCTCTCTGCTACTACTTCAATTGACAGACTGTCACTGTCTCAGACTTCACTCTTCTCCTCCTTTAACTCCACTACAAACTCCAACTTCAACTGACTGCTCAAAACTGACTACTTTTCCCGCCCCAGGTTCTCTAGACCCCCTAGGTGGGCGTTCTTCCTCCGCCTGGTCCCGCCCACTGGTGTGCCTGTCCTACCCTGGGGGAGTGACTAGGATTTGGTTGGCTTTGGTGTAACCCTTTGTGGGAAGGTATTATGCGGGGGCCTACTCTGTGTGCGCCACCTGGCGATGCCAGGGCGTCACACAACCAATCAAGGACTGCAGCGGTCAGTTCCAGATGAGGACCGTTGGGGAACATAGCACAAAATAAGGAGGAGTGGTGCCATTCCAGTAGGTGTACATGTGCTATTTTTTATTTTACCATAACCTTGAGCTTGTTAATCTAATGTAGTGGACAACCCCTTTATGCAACCAAAGAAACCCCTTCCAAAACCACACCCTATTCCTTGCATCATACCCTCTTATCAGTGTGACTCTCCAACCCTAGTAGATCACACAGCACAGGTGACCGAATAAGAAATGAGTTACGAAAAAGTGCAGGGATCCATAACTGACAGTCAAGGAGGAATGTGCCGACCCAGAGGTATGGGGTACTTGGTCCCGGGCAGTGTACTACTAGGATGTGTCACTGGGTGGCCGTTGCCCAGTTCCGTGACCCTGGGGGTCGGTTTATATACAAGAGAATGTTCAATAAAGTTTATGTAGTGATGCCACTTGCGGGTTGTGGTTATGGTGATGGAAACGCCGCTGTACAGTCTCTCTGCTGGGGCTGGTGTTGACGGCAGCCTGGATGTTGGGCCCTCCGCAAGTAGGGCTGGGGCCCCAGGGGGTTAGGTGATGGAGTTAGGCGCGGAAAGAAAGGGAGACCACACAAGTGGTTGCTGTGTAACTGGTTCTCTTTACTCACAGTAGATGGTAACTGGTACCCGGAGGAAGGCTGGTATTCACCTCTGGTTCCCTTAGTCCCAATGCCGAGTTGATGACCTGGTGGCTTCTTTCCCCTGCACCTTTCTCAAGTTGGTGGGTCCCCATGGCTTGGAGCATCTGGGGGTCCCCTCCTGTTTGTCTCTCAGTCTCTGGTCCATATGGCGGGCAGTGTGAACCCTGTAGGGTCGGCATTCTGTTCCGGTCCCTAGTTCTCCCGTTACTGCTGGTGCCCCCAGACTTCTAGGGTCAGTGAGGTCCTGCATGGTCCCCTCACTGTGCAGATGTTTATCAGATCTGCCTGGGGCGTTTGGATGACCTAGGGCTCTGGGTGCTATGGTTCCGGGAGTACTTTGCCGTACTCCACCGGAAACCACACGCCTGGGCCTTCATGTCACTGTTACACTCCCATGTCAGAGCTGTCACGTCCATCTCCTCTTCACTCACTCACTATCTAACTGACTGTCCCCTCCCACCCGGTCGTGGTTTAGTGGACTGGATCGGCTCCACCTCTGGGTGGCCATCCATTGGGTCCAATTTTAGTCTGTCACCAGTCTGTGGGGATGAGGGAAAACAGGGATTTTAATGTGTTTTGCTGTTACCGACACTGGTCTTCCAGGTCCCTGGCGGTAGGCCCTGCATTTTTGGAGGGATGCAGTACTTTGTAGTGCCCTGTTGGGTTCAGGGGCGCTATAGGAACAAGGGCAAAAGTGGCCACCAGAGTTCTTTGCTGTCCATCTATTAGAAGATTTAATGCATGATGGAATCTTGGGTCTTGTGGCTGGTCGTTAGTTTTGCAATATACCGTACTTCATAACAACAGCTGCTTTAGCCTTTTTGCAGATGAATTGTGTACAAAAAACAACAGGACACAGCAGAGTGGGAGCTCTTTATTCTTTTGAGGGGCGAGTTGTACTTTTGAATGATACCATTCATTTTTCACTTTATATTTTCAGAGATATATATCATTTTATATTTCTGTCAATGGCACTGCATGAGAGCTTTTCTTTTGCTTTTATTTTGGGGTACAAGCCCTTGTGATATCTTTTTGCATTTTTTGGAAAGGGGTGGGAGGTGTGGTGACCACAAAAAAATGGCACTTTCTAGTTCATTTTTTTTCTCAATTACTGTACAGGTTAATTAATTTTATAGTTACATAAATCCCCCTTTTAAGGATCCCATGATGCAATTTTTTTTTTCAGGGCAAAAGGGGATGATTCAACTGTTTATGTTTTTTTACATTTTTAGGAAGATTTTTTTTGTTTTTTAGTTTTGCTCGGTGGACTTGCTCCTGCCATTGTTTGATTTATTGTTCTATATACCTCAATAACAAAAAACTACAATGTAAATTGAAAATATCATGCCTAATGAAGACCAGCTACATGATGATGGCAGTGAATGTGGCATTCAGGAGGTCTCTGACTGCTGTGGGGACCCATTGGCACATGGGACGCAGTACAGTAGAGCGCGAGGACCTGCAGTAGAAAGTATGAAGGACCTGCAGTGGAACGTATCGATGTGTTCCACCGCAGGACCTCTATCCGTTCCACCGCAGGTCCCCGCGCATCCCATCTTCCCCTGCTGGCCGGAAGCAATCGGTATCGCCAGATGGGGTGAGTGTGTGTGTGTGTGTGTTTGTGTGTGTATGTGTGTGTGCACGCACAATCTGATGCATGTGACTGTGTCAGCCAGAAGCAGGAGAGGACTGCATGGAGCATACCTGCTGGGAGCACCCGCTGAAGATCGCAGGAGGACCTGGGAGCAACATAGACCTCTGGGGTCTGGTAAGTATGGTTCTCCTGGGTAAAGGGGTCTGCTTTTTTGAGGAGGTAAACTTAACCTCAACCGTGTTTCCCTGAGAATAAGACCTACCCGAATATAAGCCCTAGGGTTATAATAAGACAGTGTTATTTTTGGAAAAGCACGGTAGCTCCGGTAGTTGTTACAGGCAGATGCTGGCTGTATAATGCAGCCAGAACTCACCATTTGTGGAGCGGGCTCATATTCTAAGACTCTTCAATACACCCACACCCATTGTATTGGAAAGGGGTTAGGCTGTTTCCACACATCCGTTTTTTGCTGAGCGGCACAATACGGCGCTTTGCAGAAAAAAACGCAACCTTTTTTTTTGCCGCCGGCTGCGTTTTTTCTGCATATACTTGTATTAGCGCCGTATTGTGCCGCATGGCCTTGAGTTGCGTCTGTTTTTTGCCGGATGCGGCATATTTAGCCCATGCGGCGGCCGGATGGAATGTTGCCTGGCACTTTTTTTGTGCGGCGAAAAAACCGCATCACACTGGCGAGATGCACAATGCAAGCCTATGGACGCCGGATGCGGTGTCCTGTGGCAAAAAACTGCATCCGGCGGCCGGATGCGGTTTTTTGCACCGCGCATGCTCAGTATCAAGCAGCATTCGTCAAAAAACGGACGGGCCGCATGGAAAAACTTATGCAACGGATCCGTTTTTTTCGCCACATCTGTTGCATAGGTTTTTGAGCCGGATTGAGCCGCACTGCAAAAACCGGATGTGTGAAAGCAGCCTTAAAGGATACTACTTGGAAAGGCGTTTCATCTTCGTCTGGGGCAGATGATTTTGCCGACAGCCTCTCAAGCGCAGTTTCCCACTCCGTCCATCTCTACTAAGCACTGACATCCATTCTCTTATATTACAGCCACACAGGGCACTATAAATATTACAGCATGCTAGTTTGCCATAAAACAAAACCTGAAAAGGCTAATAATGATCACCAGGAGACTGATGTGTTTTTCCACAGATTTTCCAATGCTCTGAATCACTTACAACGGACAGGATGACTGTACTAACATCACAATGGAGGAATGGCTCAACGATTACTATTACCCCACCTGTACATTACAGTAATGTATACAGGACGGATATAACGTCAGCACTGACCTTCAGCGCAGCATCGCTCCAATTCTGCCTGATTGAGATAGAAAATGTGAACATCAACGTCAAGACAGATGGCAGCCCGATGGGGAGCAATCTCTCATCCAAAAAGCAATGCACAATGGAAAATGCTGCTAACCTCATACTGGGGCATCACCGGTATTACGTTATGATTATCCCATCAAGAGGCCGGGGAGATCTTCACATGGCTGAAATGGATGAAGACGTGAGTTTGTTTTTGCTGCTGTTACTAGTTCTGTTTACTGATGAGTGAGCACTTAAATGCTCAAGTGCTCGGTACTCGAATTGAGCAGATCATACACTCGAAAGGGCTCGTCTCACGTACCAAGCATAATGGAAGTCACTGCAAACTGGAACATTCCTTTGGAAGACCACTCCTAGGAGTGCTGAAAAAAAGTGTCACAGGTGTGTGTTATGGGTGACAGACAGTCATGTGGTTTCTGGCAATAGAAGGTCTCACAAATAAGGTGGAGGAATTAGAATTAATATTGTTGGAAGAAAATTATGATATAGTGGGGATATCAGAGACATGGCTGGATGAGAGCTATGACTGGGCTGTTAATTTACAGGGTTATAGCCTATTCAGGAATGACCGTACAAATAAGCGAGGGGGAGGTGTGTGTCTATATGTAAAATCATCCTTAAAACCCATCCTGCGTGACAACATATGTGAGGGTACTGAGAATGTAGAGTCCCTATGGGTGGAGATAAGGGGGGGGAGAATGAATAATAAAATACTGATAGGGGTGTGTTATAAGACGCCGAATATTATGGAAGAGGTAGAGAATCTCCTCATAAAGCAAATTGATAAAGCAGCGAGTCTCTGAGAGGTAATTATTATGGGGGACTTTAACTATCCTGATATAAATTGGGGAACAGAAACTTGCAGTTCCAGCAAAGGAAATAGATTTTTGATAACAATGAAAGATAATTACCTTTCACAAATGGTACAGGACCCCACAAGAGGGGGAGCACTACTAGACCTTGTACTAACCAATAGGCCAGACCGCATATCAAATATACAAGTTGGGGGTTACTTGGTGAATAGTGATCACAAAATAATAAGTTTTCATGTATTCTTTAGTAAGATGTCTAGTAGAGGGGCTACAAGGACACTAAACTTCAGGAAAGCAAATTTTAAACGGTTGAGAGATGATCTTAGTGCAATAAACTGGGATGATGTACTAAGTAATAAAAGTACACAAAGCAAATGGGAGACTTTTATGAGTATCCTGAATAGGGCTTGTGCAGAAAATATACCCTATGGGAACAAACATGCTAGAAATAGGAGGAAACCCCTATGGCTAAATAGAGCTGTAAGGGAAGCAATAAAAGAAAAACAGAAAGCCTTAAAAGAATTAAAGAGGGTAGGTAGTGATGAGGCATTATATAATTATAGAAAATTAAATAAAATATGTAAAAAGCAAATTAAGTTAGCTAAGTTTGAGACAGAGAGACTCATTGCGAGAGAAAGTAAAAATAATCCTAAAATATTCTTTAACTACATAAACAGTAAAAAACTGAAAAGCGATAGTGTTGGCTCCCTTAAAAATAGTCTTGGTGAAATGGTGGAAGGGGATGAGGGTAAAGCCAACCTGCTGAATGACTTTTTTTCTACGGTTTTTATACAAGAAAATGCCATGGCAGATGACATGACCAGTGATACCATAAATTCACCCTTGAATATTACCTGCTTAACCCAGCAGGAAGTACGCCGCCGCCTCGAAATCACTAAGGTTGACAAATCTCCGGGCCCGGATGGCATACACCCCAGAGTACTACAGGAATTGAGTTCTGTGATAGATAGACCATTATTTTTAATCTTCTCAGATTCCTTAATAACAGGGTCGGTACCGCAGGACTGGCGCATAGCAAATGTGGTGCCAATATTCAAAAAGGGGACAAAAACTGAGCCGGGAAATTATAGGCCGGTAAGTTTAACCTCTACGGTTGGTAAAATCCTTGAGGGTTTCTTGAGAGATGCTATACTGGAGTATCTCAAGAAAAATAACCTTATGACAGAGTATCAACATGGGTTTATGAGGGATCGATCCTGTCAAACTAATTTGATCAGCTTCTATGAAGAGGTAAGTTCAAGCCTGGACCAGGGAAATGCAGTGGATGTTGTGTATATGGACTTTTCAAAAGCTTTTGATACGGTGCCACACAAAAGGTTAGTACATAAAATGAGAATAATGGGGATAGGGGAAAATATGTGTAACTGGGTTAAAAACTGGCTCAGTGATAGGAAACAAAGGGTGGTTATTAATGGTACGTACTCGGACTGGGTCTCAGTTCATAGTGGGGTACCACAGGGGTCAGTATTGGGCCCGCTTCTTTTCAACATATTTATAAATGACCTTGTTGGGGGCATGCGGAGTAGAATTTCAATATTTGCAGATGATACTAAACTCTGCAGGGTAATCAATACAGAGGAGGATAATTTTATATTACAGGGAGATTTATGTAAATTGGAGGATTGGGCTGAGAAGTGGCAATTGAAGTTTAATGTAGATAAATGTAAGGTCATGCACTTGGGTAGAGGAAATAACATTTATGATTATGTACTTAATTGTAGAACACTGGGTAAAACAGACACAGAAAAAGACCTGGGTGTATGGGTGGATGGTAAACTTCACTTTAGTGGACAGTGTCAGGCAGCTGCTGCCAGGGCTAATAAAATAATGGGATGTATTAAAAGAGGTATAAGTGTTCATGAAAAAAATATAGTTCTACCTCTGTACAAGTCACTAGTGCGACCGCACTTAGAATACTGTGTACAATTCTGGTCACCGATATATAAGAAGGACATAGCTGAACTGGAGAGGGTGCAGAGAAGAGCGACCAAGATTATTAGAGGAATGGGTGGGCTGCAATACCAAGACAGGAAAAACGAAGGCTTAGGGGGGATCTAATCACAATGTATAAATATATGAGGGGACAGTACAGAGACCTTTCCAAAGATCTCTTTACACCTAGGCCTGCGACTGGAACACGGGGGCATCCACTACGTCTTGAGGAAAGAAGGTTTAATCATAATCACAGACGAGGATTCTTTACTGTACGAGCAGTGAGACTGTGGAACTCTCTGCCGCATGATGTTGTAATGAGTGATTCACTACTAACATTTAAGCAGAGCCTGGACGCCTTTCTTGAAAAATTTAATATTACCAGTTATGTATATTAGATTTTATGACAGGGTATTGATCCAGGGAACTAGTCTGATTGCCGGATGTGGAGTCAGGAAGGAAATTTTTTCCCCATTGGAACTTGTTTGCCACATTGGGGTTTTTTTTGCCTTCCTCTGGATCAACATGTTAGGCTACGGGTTGAACTAGATGGACTTAGAGTCTCCCTTCAACCTTAAAAACTATGATACTATGATACTATGAAGGTCACAGCGTTTGACTGTGCAAAATGCTCCCTGACTTTCTATTGTTCCTTCTGACCAAGTAGCTTTCCTGCTGGGTTTTCATCTCTTCCCCTGTAGGACCTAGCGGAGCTCTCCTTCCATGCAGCTGCTGATTATCAGTATTCAATTTGTACTTAAATACTCCCATATTTCCTGGACTGGCGCTGGTGATATTATTAAGCTCATTCAAGCTCTGGTTGCAAGCAAGCAGCTTGTACTCATCTGTAGTATTGTTGCTGAAACCTTGCTGAGTCATCTGTGGATAAGAAGTGTCTTCTCTAGTGTTTAGTGGGGTTGACGAAGAGCTTGTCCCACCAATTCCCTATCTAGGGCCCAGCTCTAGGGTCATCCTGGGGTCAGGTATCCAGCTCGGCGCATAGGTGCGAAACTTATCTAGGGTGGTGAGGGACCCCAGCGACAAGTTTTAGGTTTTAGTAAAGGGTCATCTCCCTCTTCTTTAGACAAAGGGTTTCCCTTCCCTTTCGCTGTTAGTTTGGTACTTCCCCGTACCTAGCATCACAGAAAGTTGCTGAAATTGATGGAAACGGCGCTCAAATAGAATGCGAGCAGCATGGGGATGACACCAGGACGCATCTCTGACTTCCAGGTCACTGCCAAGAGCAATGTTGTCAGAGTATTAGGCTGTGTGCACATGTCGCATTTATATATGCGTTTTTAAGTACAGATTTGTCACAAAAGCTGAAGACAATCCTGATGCCAGCAAAGTCAATGAGAATCTTGAAGTGTCATGCACACTCGTCACTTATTGTGGCTTGCAGATTTGGTTCAGAAAATAATCTACAGTATGTCAGTTCTTTTAGCGGTGTTGCAGCATATTTTCAACCATTGACTGCAATAAAGTCAGTCAAAAAGCTATAAAGGTAAAAAATGTATGCAAAAAGACGACAATGCATATTTTTGCGGCTCCTTTTTTCCTGACAAGAGATGTAGAAATTGTGCAGACATTTCTGGGGTGAATTACATTTTTGTTATAGGAACAGGATGTGGCTGATTGCAGGTGCAGGGTATAAAAGACTTCCTGTTACTTACGGGCGGTTCTTGTTCAACAAGTTCTCTCAGCTAGTATCTTGTGATAGTGTTCAAGCCCTTTGTGTTTGGTCACTAACCCTGTCTCTGTCCTCAGAACCTGACGCCCGGTTTGCCTCAGCTGGTCCAGCTCCCAGGAGATTCCCCGGTGTCCGTTTGCAGTGGATCTCTCCATCGTCCCCCTGCTTCACTCCGCCACCGGTTCTAGATTCCATCTGAAGTCTCCAGTCCGCCCTCGTCACTGGTCCCGGACCCCGCCTGCGGCCCTCACCCAGCTCCGGTCATCCGTTCCGTTCCCTCCGGACTTTCCGAGGACGCTCCCGGTACCCCGCCTGTGTTCCGGCCACTGTGCATCTAGGCCCTCTGGGGTGGTCGCCAGACAGTCCTTGTATAGGGGTTCGCTCCTGGTGGCCTCCCTGGGGGAGTCCGGTGCACGGTCCAGTGGGTCCACTCCTGGACTGATACGTAACAACAATCCACACATTGACAAGTGCTTGTGGCCAGGGATGCTACATTTCCCTGATGAAACACTGGGTGAACCTTGTAGAGGCTGGAACCCAGCCGGACCCTGCACGGCACATCAGCTACTGATGCCAAGATGATGAGAAGCAGGTGGAGATGGAGGAGGAAAGTACACAGGTTGATACTATCCAACCCAGCCTCATCTCATTTTCTCAGTGAGGATTGGGTGATAATTAGGAGGAACATGAAATGGTTGCATACACTACATAGGGTAATACGCACCCCAGCTTCATCCCGTCTGTTCAGCATGGATAATAATGAAATGTGTTTATAGCTTGTGCCAGGGTTTCTGCCGTCTGTGCCGAGTTGCTTTGTGTGCAGCAGGTACATCTTCATCCAGGGCACTTTGCAGTGTTTGATTATGATGTTTCAGGGCAGAGTAAGGACATGAGAGGCAGGAGATTGGGGCCAATGATGACTGCAAATTCTTGTTTCTGAATATTAATGGCACGTATATTCCTATAAATGTGGTAAGTGGGGACATCCTGAGTGGGTTGACAGGTCTTCACAGAGGATGGAAGAAGATTGTGGTCAGAGAGCGGGAGATGAGAGTAAGTAAGATCATGCACTGAGAAGAGCCCGGATAAGTTCAGGGCCAGCGTATTCCTGTCTTCATATGTAGGAGAGATAGTATGTTGTGAAAGGCCAAGAGAGGAGGTTAAAGATAAAAGATGAGGCTGATGGGGAGATGGGATTAATAGAAGATTGACTCCAGAGCATCATATCCTATACAGACCCGTGGAAGCGTACATCGGCGCAAAATGGTCGTCGTCTGCATTCCTGCACTTTTTCCTTCCTCTGTGACTGTGGTCGCCAGCCAGGGATGTGTTTTAAGTGATATGCTGCTATTTACCTTCTTACAGTATGTGAAACCTTGCCGATGTGCCTGCTCTAATCTAAGCTCTCCCTCCTAGATCAACTCTCCCTGCACTGCAGTGTGCCGAGCATCCCTCTCGCGGGTCTTATATAAGACCAGATGAAGTTGGCCGGCCAATCACAATAATGTCAGTAGTCAACATGGCTACGGCATTGCCGTCTGTGGCAGAGAATCCCCGCATGTTGATTGGCAGTGAAAAAGCCACAAAACATGGCGCTCAAGCACCCGCAATACTTGGTAGAGTAATGAGCTTGTTAAAGCACCCCAATACGCAATCAAGTATTAAGCAGTGGTGAGCACAGTCGTGCATTACTAGTTCTGTTCCTATAGAAAATCCCTTCTTCATTGCCATATTAAAAACCATGATTATGCTCTTAAGACATAGAAGACCTTCAGATCTTCTAATAAAATTTTTCAGAGACTAGAACTCAATTGCATACAGATGGTTTCAATGGGTAACAAGAAAAAATAATAAATTTGTATTAATATATACCAAGCTTTTAGAAGGCCTCTAAAACTGCACATGGAAATATCCGACAAGCCCTGCTGTATACCAGGAACATAACACAAGATCAACCATATTCTGAGAACACCCAACAAAACCCACCATATATCGAGAACACCCCACAAGAGCTGCCATATACCAGGAACGTCCCACAAGTCTTGTGGAATACCGAGAACATCCTACAAGACCTGCTGTATACCAGGAATTCCACACAAGACCCACTATATATCTGAAACACCCCATAAGACGCCCCATATACCAGGAACACCTAACAAGACCTGCTGTATATCGAGAACATCCGCCAACACCTGACATATACCGAGAGTACCCACAAGAACTGCTGTATACTTGTAACATCCCACAAGACCCACTATATACCGTAATAAGAACACCCCACAAGACCTGCTGTATACTAAGAACATCTCACAAGATCCACCGTATAAATCAGAAAATCTCACAAGACCTGCTGTATACTGGGAACACCCCACAAGACCTGCTGTATACCAGGAACACCCCACAAGACCTGCTGTATACCAGGAACACTCCACAAGACTTGCTGTATACTAGGAACACCCCACAAGACCTGGTATATACTGAGAACATCTCACAAGATCCACCGTATAATCACAAAAGCCCACAAGACCTGCCGTATACCAGAAACACCCCACAAGAGCTGCCATATATTGGGAAAATCCCGCAGGATCCATCGTATAATGAGAAAACCCCACAAGACCTGCTATATACCAGGAACACCCCACAAGTACTGCTGTATAACAAGAACACCCCAAAAGACCTGCCGTATACCAGGAGCACTCCAAAGACTTGCTGTACATCAGGAAAATCCTACAATCCTACAAAACCTGCCATATACTTGAAGCACCCACAAGACCTGCCGTATTCTGGGAATATCCCACAAGACCAACCATATGCTGGGAATACATCATAAGACCTGCCATATACTGGGAATACTGAGCAAGATCTGCCATATACCAGGAAAACCTTATAAGACTTTCTGTATATCGGGAATATCCTACACAAGTGCCATATACTGGAAACAACCCACAAGACCTAACATATGCTGGGAACACACCATGAGACCTGCCATATACATTGGGATACCGAGCAAGATCTGCCATATACTAGGAATGACCCACAAGACGTGCCATATACCGAGAACACCCCACAAGACCTGTCGTATACCGGGAACACCCCACAAGACCTGCTGTACACCGGGAACACCCCACAAGATCTGCCATATACTAGGAATGACCCACAAGACGTGCCGTATCCCGAGAATACCCCACAAGACCTGCCATATACCGGAAAGACCCCACAAGACCTGCCGTATACCGGAAACACCCCACAAGATCTGCCATATACTAGGAATGACCCACAAGACGTGCTGTATACCGAGAACACCCCACAAGACCTGCCGTATACCTTGAACATACCACAAGACCTGCCATATGCCGAGAACACCTCACTAGACCTGCCGTATAAAGGGAACATCACAAAAGTCTTGCTGTTTTAGAGATGCTCTGACCAAAATATTTTGCCAGCAATGGTTGTAATGTTATATGAAAAGGAGGAAAAAAATTCCAGTAACTGCGAAAATGAGTAGACTAAATCATCACATTTATGTACTGTATATTTAGTACTGTATATAACATTTAGTACTGTATATAACAAACCAAAGAGAAGATTAAAAATACATACAAAAAAATGAGTCACGGGTCCACGCGTTTTGAGATGACTATCTCTTAGTCTTGACAAGGTGTGAGTGAGAAAACTATGGATTTTTATAATGCTTGACAAAAGAAGCGTACATGAGATCACACGATAGTTAATATAAACAATTAACCCTATCTAGGAACAGTTGAAACTTGCAATGAAAATAAACTGATGCATTCACATAAAATACTGTATATAGTAAAAATCTCATAAAAATCCATAAGAATAATTTCCACATTTTATACATTGTCATTGCAAATAATAAATTGAATCATTATTCCAAAAAGCGTACTAATTATTCTGCCTATAAAACAACATTATTGGAAGTATATAATATTGGAATTTATAGTTATTCCAATTGTCTCTCCAGTAAAAGAGACAAACTCTAGCACAGCGCCACCTATTGGAAGTAGTGATCCTAAAAGTCACAAGTGAATATTTAACAATCCTTTGTAATATGACTCAGGATATATGCCAGATCAGAATCCCAATTTGCAGACACGGTGTTTCGGGGTGCTTGCCCCTCGTCGGTGCAAAGTATGGGGGTGTCTGATCTGGCTCATGAGAAAGCTATGTGGGGACCACGGGGGAACACTATTCTCCTTAAGGAGACTTTGCAATAGTTATTCCACAAATTCGTGTACCAGACAATACTATTCATGAAAATCAGAATGAAAGTCAAAATAATAATCATCATCATTAGTGGGTCTGGAATGGCATCATGTATTTGCTCGTGTCAGGGACGGGTGTGTAACGGATGGCCAAGGGACACAGGAACCCCTATGCAGACCCCAAGACTGGGATCCCTGAGTCACCGCCACACCCGGAGGTACTCTTAAAGGTAGGGAGGTCCGAGCCCCCGACCTGGCCCTGCCTCCTGTCCTGGCCCTAATGACAAAGTCCCAACCACCCAAGGGAACGGCCAGGACAGAAATCCCCAAAAATCCTCTACCAAATATGAAAACAGACTGGGGTAAAATAAAACCTAATGCTCATCTAAAACCTACACCAGGGAGCAACCAAAAGTATAAGGGTAAGGGTAGCAAGAAAATGAAGGTAATAACAAAAACAGACATCAATCGAAAGGAAATGAGGCGGTTCGCCGACAACAGCGACGTCGCTAGGCAGGTAAGTATGTGTGACGGCTCCTAACGATATTGTGCGCCACGGGCAGTGATTTTCCCGTGACGCACAAACGACAGGGTTGGGTGCTTTCACCAGCGATATCGCTAGTGATATTGTTGCGTGTAAAGCCCCCTTTAGAAGTTTTAACCATATACTAGCATAAATCACATCTCGGCATTCCACAACAGAAATTGCCGGTCAAGGATAGCCTTATTTTACAAGACATTTTGTCCTTACTCGTAAAAGAATATTGCCAAGTGACAAAACACGCTTGGCCGTATATCTGATCCATGGGGTTGAAATACTAGACAGGATATCATCTTGATACAACAAAGGTAAACATTAATGATATTACGGATGGCAGTAAAATTAGTGCTAAAAGCAGTGGAAAAGCTTAGTTGGTTTTGTGTCGATCTTATCAAATTACTGTGATGGAGAGAAGCATATTCCGTGTTTTTGATTTGGAAATAGACTGAGCTCTAATGAAAATTGGTTTTCAGTAACCTCATGATTATTGTCTGTCATTATGATACAACATTCATTGTTGAAACTATCATTATCAGAACAAGATCTACGAGCGCTAATGAATTCTCCGACAGAAAAATTCTTAATAATATGATTCGGGTGACAACTGGATGGAGAATAGAATTGTCGCTTATTCATTTTTTATATACCTCAATATCTACCTTATTGCCAATAGGCTCACCCTTTAGCATAACATCTAAGGATGTATGTTTGTGAAATTGCACAACAAACTTTAGATTCACTTCACTGTTAATCAAAAATGGAGAAAACTGCCATATGTGCTTTTAGACCTGATAAACAAGTCATCTATATAGCTACCATACTATACAATGGAATGTTGGCCAGAATTGGATAGTAGATATAATGTACTTTATTTCAAGTCATATATAAGTTGGCTATTGACGTGAGAATCAGGCACCCATAAGACATCCCTGTATCTCTAGGTAATACTGATTGTTGTTGTTAAGCAAAAATGTAGTGACAGCTAAAGTTCAGGGTCCGTGCTCTGACCCCAAACACTGACTTCTCAGGGAGTCCGTGTTACTGTTCGGCGTCGGCGACCCAGAAAAAAATTAAAGAGAAGGAAAAAGGAAGCAAATTGGGGATTAAAGTAGGACAATTATACTTACCGATTTTTTGAGTTGCTGTCACACTGCTTCCGGGTCCGCTCATTAATTCTAATGAATGTTCACTGCTTCTCCTGCCACCCTCTGTGACAGCATTTATGATTGGTTGCATTCAGACTGCACTTCCACCCTCTGTGTCGGCGTCTGTGATTGGTTACCCTCACACAAGCTGCCTGGGCTCCCAAAGTAGAAAGTAAAAATAAATAATTGGAAAAATTGTGTTCAGTCCCCCGTATTTTGATACCCAGTGCCATCGCAGATAAAGCAAACACCTGGAGGCTGCAGCCCCCAACTGTGTGCATTATCTTGGCTGTGTATTCAAGTGTTTTTTTAATTATTTAAATAAATAATTTTAAAAAACAATGTGCGGTCCCCCAATTTTGATATCCAGCAAAGATAAAGCAGGTAGATGGGGGTTAGTATTGTGATGGTTATTGGGCCCTTCCTAGCCTAAAAATAGCAGCCTGCAGCCACCTCAGAATTGGCACATCCATTAAATGCACCAATCCTAGTGCTTACCTGGCTCATCCCAATTGTCCTAAAAAGGTGGCAATTGGTGTAATAAAAGGGGTTAATGAAAGCTGTAATTTGTCAAAAAATCACAGATGTCATCAAGCCCAAGGTTAGTAATGAGGAGGGATCTAATTGACCCCCACATTACCAATCATGTAAGTGAAAATAAATACCAAACACTGTAAAATAATTTATTTAAAAAACAAACACACTATCTTTCTTCAATTAATTAACCACCCAAAAGACCCCTCAAGGTTCTATGTAATGCACAGACAGGACGTCCAAGATAATCTCGGGTCTGCTACATGCTGAGGTTGCAGTGCGCTGTCACATTAAAAAACATGACCGATCACTGCGGCATCCATGATATACTGACGGAGCCGCAGCTGTGAAAGTGGTGATGTCAATGAGTTCACTTGAGATCATAGCTGGCGGTTCCCATGGTTCCAAGCTGTGACCTCAGATGAAGTCACCTGATTTACCTGCATCATTGAAGTCAATAATCCGGTATTCCGACAGCACTTAACTTAATGCCGGATTGCTGAAATGCGCAAGCATTCCAGTAATCTGGGATTGAGTTCAATGAGGTCACCTGAGGTCAGTTCAGTTTAGAAAAATACATCAAAAACGCAATGCATTTTTGACACATTTCTGGCTCATTTTTCTTCCAGGAGATGCAGATTTGGAGTAGAAATGTCTGCATCCAAATAATTAACATGCAAACATAATCTAATCTGGTAACTTTGCATTGAGTTCAATAAATTCACCTGAGATCACAATTGTAGTACTGTAGGAACCCCAGCTGTGACCAATGGTGAACTCATTGAACTCAATCCGAGATTACCAGAATGTGTGCACATTACGGTAATCCGGCATTGATTTCAATGCTGCCAATTACTGGATTATTAACCGCAATGGTGGCAGTTAATCAAGTAATCTGGTATCAAGTCAATATTCTGGTAATCCAGGACCACTGAACTGAATTCCAGATTTGAGCTAAAAGTGTTCACCTCAGGCGAGTTCACCTGAAGTCACAGGTGGGGTACATGGAACCGCCAGCTGTTACCTCAGGTGATTTTACTGATGCCACAGCTCCCACAATTGCCGCTCCTTCAGTGTGTCCCAGACACCGCATTGATCTTTTCTAATGTGAACGCTTACTGCGACCTCAGGATGTAGCATAGCTAGGATCATCGTGGGACGTCATATCTGTGGATTACGTTGGTCTTGTTTTGAAGATTAAAAAGTTGTAGAAAGAGTGTTGTTTTTTTAAAAGGATTTTTTCTCTGTGTTTTGTGTTGATTTCTTTTTACTAACGCAATTAGTTATACCCTTACCCTTTACTAATCTCAGGCTTAATGGCAGCTGTGATTTTTTTTGGAAAATCGCAGCTGTCATTAACCCCCTTATATTAACCCAATAGCCACCACTCCAGGGCAATCAAGATGAGCTGGGTAAGCACCAGGATAGGTGCATCTAATGGAAGCATCAATTCTGGGGCAACTGCGGCCTCTTAATTTTAGGCTGGGAAGGGCTGAATAGCAATGGGCCTCTCCAGCCTAAGCATACCAGCCACCAGCTGTCTGCTTCATCTTGGCTGGGTATCAAAATTGGGGGGACTGCATTATCTATTTAAAAAAAGCCACATGGGGTCTCTTGTGTTTTGATACACAACCAAGATCATGCACACAGCTGGGGGCTGTTTCCTCCATCTGTCTGCTTTATCTGACCTGGGTAACAAAATATGGGGGACCCCACTGCATTTTTTCAAATTTTTTTTTATTTTTACACTCCAAGTACCTAGACAGCTAATGTCGGCAACCAATCACAGGTGTCGGTAGTCTGACTGCAACCGATTACAGACGCTGTCACAGAGGGTTGGAGGAGGAAGTCTTGAATATTCATGAGATTTAATGAGCGGTCCTGGAAGCAGTGTGACAGCTGCGTGGAAACTCGGTAAGTATAATTGTCCTGCTCTAATCCCCATTTTGCTTCCTTTTGCAGCCCCCTAGCCCTTACTAACCCCTTTTTTTAACACTTAAGGGGGCTTTACACGCTACGATATCGTTAATGTTTGATCGTCGGGGTCACATTGTTAGTGACGCACATCCGGCGTCATTAACAATATCGCAGCGTGTAACACTTACCAGCGACCTTAGGCGACCTCAAAAATGGTGAAAATCGTTCACCATGGAGAGGTCGTCCCAAACTCAAAAATCGGTAAGGGTTGTTTAGCGTTGTGATTCATCGCTCATGCGGCAGCACACATCGCTATGTGTGACACCGCATGAGTGAGGAACGTCTCCTTACCTGCCGCCAGCCCCAATGCGGAAGGAAGAGGTGGGCGGGATGTTTACATCACGCTCAGCTCCGCCCCTCCGCTTTGATTGGCCGGCCGCTGTGTGACGTTGCGGTGACGTCGCTGTGATGCCGAACGTCCCTCCCCCTTGAAGGAGGGATTGTTTGGCAGTCACAGCGATGCCGCCGACCAGGTAAGTATGTGTGACACTGCGTAGCGATAATGTTCGCTACGGCAGCGATCACAAACAATCGCATGCGCGACGGGGGCGGGTACTTACACGGTCGCTATCGCTACAAATTGCTAGCGATATCACTACCGTGTAAAGCCCCCTTTAAGGTTGGGTCCCTTAAACTTATATGGGTTAAGTTCTGGTCAAGTTCGGTCCTGAACCAAAATTTTTGTTGTTAAAGGGAATCAGTCACCAGATTTGGGGCCTTTAAGCTGTGGCCACCACCACTGGGCTTTTATATACAGCATTCTAACATGCTGTATATAAGAGCCCAGGCCGCTGTGTAGAACATAAAAATCACTTTCTAATACTTACCTAAACAGTCGCTCCATTCTCCGGTGCCGGCGCCTCCTCTTTCGGCCATCTTTGTCGTCCTTCTTCTGAAGCCGGGGTGCATGACGCATCCTATGTCATCCACACTTGCCAGCATTGAGGTCCTGCGCGGGACCGGCGAGTGTGTATGACGTAGGACGCGTCATGCACACAGGCTTCAGAAGGACAAAGATGGCCAAAAGAGGAGGAGCCGGCACCGAAGACGCCCATATGGCCCAACTCCACCGCAGCAACCATTTAGGGTAAGTATTATAAAGTGATTTTTATGTTATACACAGCGGCCTGGGCTCTTATATACAGCATGTTAGAATGCTGTATACAAGAGCCCACTAGTGGTGGCCGCTTATAGGCCCCAAATCTGCTGACAGGTTCCCTTTAAGAATGCAAGGACCTGCCGAGAACAAATATCTGCTAATATATGTCTAATAACTGAAAAATGACTGTGTTTATTTAAATGAAACGATAGAGCTTTTAAGGCCAAGTCATGAGGAATGTATGAATACAAAGAAACAACATCACTTATAACCCAAGAATATTGTTACGAACAATGTATATTATTCATGATTTGTACTGTTTTGTTTGCTTGATATGACTACTTGTCTGCAGTACAAAGGGTTGTAATAAATTGTCAATCCAGGTGGATAGAGGTTCTGTGATAGTATACCTGCCACAATTGGCTCCATGGGTGATGGAAAAGCACCTTATGTACTTTAGAAAGGGCATGGAAAAAAATTGCAAAATGGTGTCTCTACTAAAAAAAAATTCCCATTCCTTTTTATTTATAAAACCTTGAGCAAAACCCTCATCCAACAAATTAGAAAAGTCCAGAAAGTCAAATTTGGTGGAGTCACTTCTTAATTTACATTAAGTGGGGGAGTCATCTGGCATGTTCATAACTAATTTTTGGTAGAACATGGTGTCTAGATCCACCCTTATCTGCAGGGTGTATGACAATATAAGGCTAGGTTCGCACACTGCGTCTTTTTGACGCTGCGTTTGTGCCGCTAAAAACGCACAAAAACGCACCTGCGTCGAAAAAACGCATCAAAAAATGCATGCGTTTTTGCCGCGATTTGGTGCGTTTTTGATCTCTGCGTTTTGCTGCGTTTTTCCAATGCATTGCATGGGGAGAAAACGCAGAAAAACGCAGTAAAGAACTGACATGTCCATTTTTTTTTTTTTACTCAAAAACGCAGGTAAAAAAAACAGATGTGTGCGGACAGCAAAAATGAAAACTCATAGACTTTGCTGGGGAAGCAAAGTCCTGCAGTTTTGAGGCCAAAAACGCACCCGAAAAACGCGCAAAAACGCCGCAAAAAACGCACTGTGCGCACATAGCCTTAGAGATGTCTCGTAACAATGAGGTGGCTCGTTTTTGTCTTAATAGCGTGTTGAAAAGAATCCATGGCAGGTACCTTAGACTGTACGAGGTAAAATGCAGGATTAGGTACAGTAAAAGGTGGTAATAAGTCAAGGACATAAGAATTATCATGACTAAAGGGCCATTTACACGCTGCGACATCGCTAACGATATATCGTCGGGGTCACAGTGTTTGTGACGCACATCCGGCGTCGTTATCGACATCGCAGCGTGTGACAGGCAGGCGCGACCTTAAACGATCGCAAAAGAGACAAAAATCGTTGGTATATGAGAGGCTGTTCATTTACCAAACATCGTTGTCTCGTACGTAGCGAGGTTGTTCGTCGTTCCTGCCGCATCACACATCGGTATGTGTGACACCGCAGGAGCGGCGATCATCTCCTTACCTCTGTCCACCGGCAATGAGGAAGGAAGGAGGTGGGCGGGATGCTACGGCCGCTCATCTCCGCCCCTCCGCTTCTATTGGACGGCTGACGTGTGACGTCGCTGTGACGCCGCACGAACCGCCCCCTTAGAAAGGAGACGCATCGCCGGCCAGAGCGATGTCGCAGGGAAGGTAAGTCCGTGTGACGGGGGTAAGCGATGTTGTGCGCCACGGGCAGTGATTTGCCCGTTACGCACAACAGACGGGGGTGGGTACGCTCGTTAGCGCTCTTGCTTGCGAGATCGCAGCGTGTAAAGTGCCCTTACGTCTGTTAAAAGACCTGGTACATCGTTCATGAAAATCAGGATGAATGTTGAGGCTGATCAATGTATAATTTAGTGTCTGCGTGAAGATTTTCATTTTTCCCTGTAGAGACAAGACACTTGTCGCATTTTTCATATTTTATTAAGTCTAGTAACTTCCATATTGTTTCAGGAGCTGCTGCTGAAAATCAGAAAACTAGCAAAATTTAATATGGGCTATCACCTAGAAGATGTAAAGTAAAATGTGGGGATCAGTGGGTGCACTCACATCTGCTATATCATCGTATGTTCCGCATTCTCGTGCACCCGACAGTCTTGCCACATACGTAGAAGCTGTACAAAAATGAACAATATTGTATGAATTACTCATCCTTTGTAAGGAGAATACATATAACAACCTTCATTGTTTCTCTGTTGCCATTGACCTAAATATGACTGTATGTGCATGTGGTGCATAGCGCTACAATGTGCCAAGGGTGGGAATGAGCTGTGCGCTATATAAAAGCAGCAGTCACCATAACAATTCTATAATAATAATAATGGGAGAACATGTTGAGCTCCAGCAGATTCATCGTGAGCTTTGTAAAGGCAGATCATCATTCTTGAGAATTACTTGAGATGTAAAATAGGTTCTACATGAAATGTATAGAGATCGGCTGCTCAGCCTTTCCCCTAGTATTTAAAGGAAAAGCTTGCCAGAGAGACATTTTGTACGGATATTGGTGCCTATATAAAGAAAAACACCTTATTTTTTATAAAGATGATTGTCTACATTAATCCTCAATGCAAACTGCTATAATCCATCATGGTCAAAACAAGATGAAGTGGCTCACTGAGGGATCAGATTACAGCTGACAATTGTAGTATTTGCAGGAAGAGGATGAGGGGGGAGCAGAATGAAATGCAGAAACACAGAAAGATATTGCTGCTTTCTAGTAATTGTTTAATCATTAAACCTGGATTCACAGCTACACTACTCAGTAGTGCTCTATGGTGTCCTCCACAATGCTGCTACTTTTTGTAAATGTTTTACTCTCCGCACATAAGTGGATTCACAGTTACACTGCTCAGTACTGTTCTGTAATGTCATCCATAATGCTGCTCCATAAAATGTGCTACATAAGTCTCTCAAAGCTTCTGTGACATTGTTATGTCACTTCAGCCCTGCAGCCAATCATTGTCATGTGCTTAAAGGGGTTGTCCATGCTCTTTTCCTATTCTGTGTGTGTACCTAGGCTGCAGAATGCTGACAATTTGTAATATACTCACTCTCAGCATTCTGCACTGTTGCCTAGATACCGCACTTAGTCATGTGACCAGCTCTCTCAGGATTCTGGAGGAGCTGGTCACATCCCAAATTGAGGTTTCCAGTTTGGCAGAGATCGGTGATAATGTCACAACTGAAGCCACATCCCAAATCTGTCAGATCTAACCCATAAATCCACGTCCTGTCCCTGCCTCCTGCTTCAACCTCTTGTGCAGTAGTGATGGGCAGTCTGGCTCTTTTTGGTGATCCGGTTCCCATGGCTCCACTCACCAAAAAGAGCCGGATCTTTCAGATCGTTCTCGGCTCCTTATTAAATGTGTGTTCACCCCAAGGTGAACACATATTTAAGATTATAGTGATGCCGCTGAAACTACACCCACCCGCACTAAACCCCGCCCACTTACAAGGGCCCAATTAGATCCCGGAGTGGGCGGGGTTTAGACGCGGGTGGGCGGGGTTTCAGCGGCGAAAAGAGCCGTTTAGCAATTTTAGTGGCTCACTTTGGTGATCCGGCTCCTGTCGTTCACAGCAGGGAGCCGGATCTTTGTGTCGGATTGTTCACGACCGACACATCACTAGTGCAAACAGCAGGGGCAGGATTCTGCTTATTGGACTAACCAGTCCTTAAATCAGCTGTTAGCAGGGGTAGACTGCTGAATTGAATGGTGGAACACGGAGCTGAAAGCTTCTTCCACCACTGTTCAATCTCAGGAAAGTCTTAAGATCCTGCCTGGACTTCAGGGTCACATGACAGCATTATGTGACTAACTGAAAAAAAAGAAATAGGAAACTGCTTAGTGCTCTCCTGAAACCCCAGGAGGTAAAAGGCTTTATGGGTAGAATTTGCATTAGTAACAAATAATTTTTTGGACAACTCCAGAGCAGATAACTGAAGAGTTGGTGGAAAATCTCCTCAAAACATGTAAATAACTTGGCTGTTACATGTCCTTAAGGCTATGTGCGCACTTTGCGTCAAGGTAGTTGCAGTTCAAAAAGCATCCTCTGGCAGAAAGGACAATGCTTTTGGCTTTAAAAATGCATGGAAAACGCAAAGAAAGTATCCTATGCGCACCTTGCAGTTTTCATGAGTTTTTAATGCTTTTCCGGTGCTTTTAGAAACGCTGCAGTTTTGTATTAAATTGAATGGATGGGAAACGCAACCAAAATGGCAAAAACAATTGAAATGCTGCTTCTTTGAACGCTGAGTTTTTGCCCAAATTTATGCAAATTAAACGCAGCGTTTTGAACAGCAAAGTGCGCACAAGAAAGCTCAATGTCCCATTGACTTTGCTTGAAAAGCATAACGCAAGCATTTTGGCATGAAAACGCTGCAGTTGAAAAAGCAGTGGAAAAGCAGGTAAAAAAGCAAAGTGTGGACATAGTCTAAGGCTATGTGTCCACAGTAGAATGTACCTGCGGATTTTTCTGCATGAAAATCCGCGACTTTCGCGGCAAATCCGCACCTTATTTTTGCCGCGGATTTACCGCGAATTTGCCGCGGATTTTGATGCGGATTTTTTTTTTTTCCCCATTCTATACCCAAAATCCGCACCAAAATCCGCAACAATAATTGACATGCTGCAGATTTTTCCGGATCAAAATCCGCGGCAAATCCGCCGCGGAAAAATCCGCAGCATGGACACAACATTTCCAAAATGCCATTGAAATGGCTTGGAAGTGCCGTTGCTGCAGATTTTCGGAAAATCCGCGGTAAATCCGCGGCAAATCCGCGGCAAAATCCGCGGTAAATCCGCAGCGTGGGCACATAGCCTAAAGATTCATTTCTTATATTCGTATCTAGACTTTTTTTTAACCAAACTGCAGAGCAGCAAGTGACAAGCATGGTCACCAAGGTATTGCCGCTATAGAGACAAGATATCAAGGAAAATGGAATCCATCAACACTTGAAGATTACTTTTGGACAATTGTAAGAGATGATCCGATGTAGGAGTGCAAGAGAAACAAAAAAAAAGAGTGGTCAGTGAATGAGGTCCGAATTTTGTAGTGTAATTTCTGTAACGGTTTATAATTTGCAGTAATGTTGTTTAAGTTATTGGAATTGTTCATACATTTCCTGTAAATAAATATCAGACAATTAGCATAAACATAACTTTCTGTAACTTTATATTTGCAAAAATATTAATGTTTCAAAGTACTGAAACTTGTATGAAGTAATTGCATGTACAGTCAGGGCCAGAAATATTTGGACAGTGACACAAGTTTTGTTATTTTAGCTGTTTACAAAAACATGTTCAGAAATACAATTATATATATAATATGGGCTGAAAGTGCACACTCCCAGCTGCAATATGAGAGTTTTCCCATCCAAATCGGAGAAAGGGTTTAGGAATCATAGCTCTGTAATGCATAGCCTCCTCTTTTTCAAGGGACCAAAAGTAATTGGACAAGGGACTCTAAGGGCTGCAATTAACTCTGAAGGCGTCTCCCTCGTTAACCTGTAACCAATGAAGTAGTTAAAAGGTCTGGGGTTGATTACAGGTGTGTGGTTTTGCATTTGGAAGCTGTTGCTGTGACCAGACAACATGCGGTCTAAGGAACTCTCAATTGAGGTGAAGCAGAACATCCTGAGGCTGAAAAAAAAGAAAAAATCCATCAGAGATAGCAGACATGCTTGGAGTAGCAAAATCAACAGTCGGGTACATTCTGAGAAAAAAGGAATTGACTGGTGAGCTTGGGAACTCAAAAAGGCCTGGGCGTCCATGGATGACAACAGTGGTGGATGATCGCCGCATACTTTCTTTGGTGAAGAAGAACCCGTTCACAACATCAACTGAAGTCCAGAATACTCTCAGTGAAGTAGGTGTATCTGTCTCTAAGTCAACAGTAAAGAGAAGACTCCATGAAAGTAAATACAAAGGGTTCACATCTAGATGCAAACAATTCATCAATTCCAAAAATAGACAGGCCAGAGTTAAATTTGCTGAAAAACACCTCATGAAGCCAGCTCAGTTCTGGAAAAGTATTCTATGGACAGATGAGACAAAGATCAACCTGTACCAGAATGATGGGAAGAAAAAAGTTTGGAGAAGAAAGGGAACGGCACATGATCCAAGGCACACCACATCCTCTGTAAAACATGGTGGAGGCAACGTGATGGCATGGGCATGCATGGCTTTCAATGGCACTGGGTCACTTGTGTTTATTGATGACATAACAGCAAACAAGAGTAGCCGGATGAATTCTGAAGTGTACCGGGATATACTTTCAGCCCAGATTCAGCCAAATGCCGCAAAGTTGATCGGACGGCGCTTCATAGTACAGATGGACAATGACCCCAAGCATACAGCCAAAGCTACCCAGGAGTTCATGAGTGCAAAAAAGTGGAACATTCTGCAATGGCCAAGTCAATCACCAGATCTTAACCCAATTGAGCATGCATTTCACTTGCTCAAATCCAGACTTAAGACGGAAAGACCCACAAACAAGCAAGACCTGAAGGCTGCGGCTGTAAAGGCCTGGCAAAGCATTAAGAAGAAGGAAACCCAGCGTTTGGTGATGTCCATGGGTTCCAGACTTAAGGCAGTGATTGCCTCCAAAGGATTCGCAACAAAATATTGAAAATAAAAATATTTTGTTTGGGTTTGGTTTATTTGTCTGGCATAGCTACTGGGTATCAATTCACTGGTAAATAGACAAGGTAGCAAAGTGAACAAAAATGATAAACCCCTAAAATATAACCTTTAATCTAATTGATATAAAAGATAGGACCAACAATAATGACAAACAGACCACTAAAAATTAGCCAATATGCTCAATATCCTGAACAGGACCAAATGGGCTAATCAAGAGTTAGAACCAATGTGGATGGTATCATTCATGTAAACAGATACTAAAACATACCGCAATGTGCAGCAGTAGCATTAATCATATGGTGAATGATAGATAACATGAAACCACATAGTCACCTACCACAATGCAAATGGTGGTGAGCAAATATTAGAAATGGAACGGTCTTACCCCATCTGCCGTATAACCCTTTCCCTGCTTAGAAGCACTTATTACTGGATGGTCACGGTAACCACTAAAGATGAGATAGCCTGGTCCTTATCTGAATGACTCAGGATCTCCATAGGTTCTAAACACCTGTCCAGCGGTGTGCAAAATCTCCCAACGCGTTTCCTTACATCATCAGGGGAGGATATGAATCCAAAATCCTGGTCATACAAGACCCACAAGGATTGGCATAAATTACTGTAAAGAAAAAATAAATAATATACATACACCACATTGAACCAGGTCCATATCAATAGCCTAAGCCGACGGTCAGGACAAAAAGGCGGGTGCAACTTACTTCCATCAATACCAGGAGATTCCTGGGCAGAGCGCATCTGTCATACCTCGACGTCAGGTTTAAATGAACCGCTCGCTTAGAGTGGCGTCTGACGTCACATCCGCACGCGGCGGTGAGCTCACTTCCGGGTCACATGATCGTGGCCGCGATGTGTACGTCACGAAAGGGCATGTGAACCAGCCATGGAAACCATGGCAATAGTAGGTAACTGACTACAAGAAAATGGCCGCGGTTAGCATCGCTAAACCAGCGATAACACTATGGCCAATACATTATAGCAGTGGCCCATCAGAAACAAAAATGGGCCATACGAACACCTGTAACAATTATTACAGGTACCCAGATAAGGCCGGATGGCTCTGAGTACAGCAACAAGAAAGGGAAAGGACAAAGGCCAGGACAAACCGCAGGAGAGATTCATGAGATTCATTATCAACAAAATATTGAAAATAAAAATATTTTGTTTGGGTTTGGTTTATTTGTCCAATTACTTTTGACCTCCTAAAATGTGGAGTGTTTGTAAAGAAATGTGTACAATTCCTACAATTTCTATCAGATATTTTTGTTCAAACCTTCAAATTAAACGTTACAATCTGCACTTGAATTCTGTTGTAGAGATTTCATTTCAAATCCAATGTGGTGGCATGCAGAGCCCAACTCGCGAAAACTGTGTCACTGTCCAAAGATTTCTGGACCTAACTGTAGGAGTAAGAGGAAAACTGATATGATAAAAGCAAGCGCCAACTCAAAATAATTAAGAAATGGCTCATATCATAACTGAACCTGACAACTTTTCAAAATATGTAGAACAGTGTTATCTATCCATCTCTCTATCTATCTATCTCTCTATCTATCTATCCCTCTATCTATCTATATATCTATCTATCCCTCTATCTATCTATCTATCTCTCTATCTATCTATCTATCCCTCTATCTATCCCTCTATCTATCCCTCTATCTATCTATCTATCTATCTATCCCACTATCTATCCCTCTATCTATCCCTCTATCTATCCATCTATCTATCCATCTATCTATCTCTCTATCCCTATATCTATTTATCTCTCTATCTATCCCTCTATCTATCCATCTATCCCTCTATCTATCTATCTATCCCTCTATCTATCTATCCCTCTCAATATCTATCTATCACTCTATCTATCTATCCCTCTATCTATCTATCTATCTATCTATCTATCTACCTCTCTATCTCTTATCTATATCCTATCTGTCTATCTACAGTGCCTTGCAAAAGTATTCACCCCCTTGGCATTTTGTGTGTTTTGCAGCCTCACAAACTGGAATTTCACTGTTGTGGATTTTTTTTTGAGGGTTTGTATTAGTTCATGTAAAGAACATACCTAGAACAGTGAACATTGATTTACAATAAACTGAAAAGCAAAACTAACTAAAAACGTCAGTGTGCATAACTATTCACCCCCTATAGTCAGTACTTTGCAGATACTCTTGATGCAGCAGTTACAGCTGAAAAACACTTTGGATAAGTCTCTATGAGCTTTCAACATTTTGACACATGGATTTTCGATCATTCCTCATGGCAAAACTGCTCCAGTTCCTTCATATTGAATGGTTTCCTCTGGTGAATAGGAATGTTCAAGTCTGACCACAGATTCTCAATTGGATTACGGTCTGGGCTGTGACTCTGCCACTCCAATATATTTACACATTTCCCCTTAACCCACTCTAGTGTTGCTTAGCAGTAGATTTGGGTGATGGTCTTGTTGGAAGATGAACCTCCGTCCTAGTCTTACATCACTGACAGACTGAAACAGGTTTTGCTTAAGAATATCCCTGTATTTTGCACCATCCTTATTCCCCTTGATTTGGACCATTTCCCCTGTACCTGCTGCCTAAAAACATCTTCATAGCATGATGCTGCCACCACCATGTTTCAATGTGGGGATGGTGTTCTTAGGATGATGAGTTGTGTTTTTTTTTGCCCAGACATAGCATTTACCTTGGTGGTGAAAAGTTCAATTTTGGTCTCATATGACCACAGCACGTTCCTGTATACATTTGGGCAGTCTTCCACATGTGTTATGACAAAATCAAAATGAGCCTTGCAACTTTTGGTTGTAAGTGAAGGCTATTTTGTTTGGTCACTGTTCCATCAAGGCCGGTTCTATAGTTCATATGGTTTATTGTGGTCATATGGACAGATTCTCCAATCTCTGCTTGGGAACTCTACAGCTCCTTCAGGGTTACCTTTTGGGCTCTGTGCTGTCTCTCGCTGATTAATGCCCTCTTTGCCGAGGCTGTGAGTTTCGGTGGGTGCCCCTCTCTTGGCAGGTTTGTTGTGATACCATGTTCTTTCTATTTGATGATAATGGATTTGATGGTGCTCCGAATCAACAGAGATTGGGATATTGTTTTAGAACCCAACCCTGACTTATACTTCTCACCACTTTGACACTGACTTGTTTGGAGAGTTCCTTGCTCTTCATGGTGTTTGGTTAGTGGTGATCCTTGCTTAATGGTGTAGCAGCCTCTGTGGACATTCATAAAAGGGTGTGTGTATATACTGACAGACCACCACTTAGATTGCACATAGGTGGACTTCCCTTCACTAAGCATATGTTTTATGAAGTTAACTGCTTGCACCAGAAAATTTTGGAGGCTTCATAGCAAAAGGGTTGAATACATGGCAATTGTCTCCATTACTAATACCAGGGCTTGATGTCAGTTGTGTTGTTGTGTTTTGGGATAATTCACAGCTGACATCAACCCCAACTACCATTACACCGATTGCCACTTCACCAGAGCAATCAAGAAGAGCTGAGGTGAAGCACCAGAATTGGAGCACCTAAGGTGATACACTAATTTTGCGGTTAGCAGCAGGCTGCTATTTTTAGGCTGGGAAGAGCTCAACAACCATGGACCTTCCCAGTATGATAACACCAGCCCCCAGCTGTCTGCTTTACTATGGCTGGTTATCAAATATAAGGGAGACCCCAAGACAGTTTTTCCATTTATTAATTTATGTGGTTTTTACGAAGCTGGACAATTGGCTCCACATGCCAGGCACTAAAGGGTTTAATTTTATAATGTCTTGTGTAGTTGTGAAGTTATATAACTGGTGGATATCTATCTATCTATCTATCTATCTATCTGGTGAGGTTCTGCAGCAGCTCAGTTGTGTATTATAAGGTTCTGCAGCAGCTGAGGTGTAAATTATAAGGTTCTGTATCAGTTGCAGTGTTAATTATGAGGTTCTGCAGCAGCTTAGGTGTGTATTATGAGGTTTTGCAGAACCTGAGATGTGAATTATAAAGTTGATGCAGCAGCTGGGGGCGTTCTGAGATTCTGCAGCAGCTGAGATATGAATTATAAGGTTCTGCAGCAACTGGGGCATGAATTATGAAGTTCTGCAGCAGCTTAGGTATGTATTATAAGGTTCTGCAGCAGCTAGGGTGTGTATTATGTGGATCTGCTGCAGCTTAGGTGTGTATTATGAGGTTCTGCAGCAGCTGAAGTGTATTATGAGATATATATGTAGTTATACAGACACACATCATATATGACTTTTCCCTTCACAGTACTCATATGTCAGGTAATGTGGGAACATGTGAAGCTCTGTCAGCCTGAGATTGTGGTGTAGAGTATAGTGATTGTGCTGTACTTCTTATTTCCAATGCTGGAGTAATGATAGCGTTTAGTGATGGGTCAGTCGTGACCGATCTGAGATACAGAGCTGGCTTGATGGGAGCCGGTACACAAGTGAGAGCCACTAAATTCTCTTAATAGCCCTCACTGGGCGTAAAATTCTGTTGTTTGGCGGACTAAACTCCGCCCACCTTAACAAAACCCCGCCCACCTTAACAAAACCCCGCCCATTCATAAATTTAATTGGTCCACAGGAGAGTGCATGCTGTTTTTATTTCATATGGAGGAACCCTTGTAAGATCTATGGAAAAGAGTGGAGTATTTTACCTGGATTTTTCTGGCTGAAAAATCTACATCTAAAAAAATAAAAATTGCTTCTAAAAGATATATGGTTTTAAGCCTAGTTTTGAACGATCACTTTTTGTGCCATTTTGATTATTTTTTTTAAGACGTTTTGTGTTTTTTGATGGTTTTCCGCTGCTAAAATTGGAACAAAAAAAGCACAAGAAAAACTGACGAAGAAATGTGCCAAAGAATCAACATGTTAAAAAAGGCACAGAAAATAAACTGTGACGTTTACTATCGATGCATTTTCTCATTCAAATGAATGAAAACATTGTTGAAACAGACTTTAAACATTTTTTTATGAGGATTTTGGTGCAGAAAAGTGTGAACAAACCCCAAACGGAGCATTATAAACCCTGCAGAGCATGGAGGAGAGCTTAATGTTTCCCTGTGAGTTCCATCTCTTGTATTACTACTGCACATTAGTAATTTACCGATTCCTCCTGAAAGCTGAAGGTGCCACGAGAGCCTATTGTGCTGGTGTTGGTGTGTGGGTTGCGGGTCACATAGAAATGACCTGTACGTGTTCTCAGTTATGTAGGATTTTTGATGAAAAGCTGAATTGTAAAAATGCCATTACTGCATATCCTCATAGGCGAAATGATGTGGTGTAAAGTAATGAGAATTCTGTAAGCAGCAAAAGCTACTTCTCTGTTAATTAAAACTTTTCCAGGACTCGTGGATAAATTTAACGCTAAACCTGTAGAGAAATGACTCTTGACATCGTGTATCACATAAATAATAATTCTTTATTAAATATATACTAAACATTAATTCTAAAACATCAGTTGATAGGTAAACGAAGAACGGAAATGCAGTGGCTACTGGCTACAAGAGAATGACGGCACTTAGCTAAAATGTTCTAAATTAATCAGTACAGATGGTAAAAAATGATTTGCCGGTGCAAGGTCCAATAGATTTACCAATGGTCCGCCGTCGGTAGACCTGCAAACCTCCTCCCTGCCGCTTCTGTTGATTATCAAGCTTGGTGTTACATCACACATGCACTTGCATCCTTTAGTGCCTTTCATGTGGCAATAAAGGGTGTTTTTAGTCTTGTTTAATTGAATGAATGAATAAATAAATAATAAAAAAAATGTTGTAGGCTTCCCCCTATTTTTGATAACCAGACAAGGTAAAAGAAACAGCTGTAGGCTGATATTATCAGGCTGGGCAGGTCCATGGATATTGGCACCCTCCCAGCCTAAAAAAAAAAAGCAACTTGCTGACTCCCCAGAATTGGCGCATCCAGTTCTGGTGCTTTGCCCGGCTCTTCTCACTTGTCCTAGTGCAATTGGGGTTGATGTCAGCTATGTAATGTCAGCTGGCATCAAGCCCAGGGGTTACTAATGGAGAGGTGTCTATCAGACACCCCCATTACTAACCCAGTAATCAAAAAACAAGACACATATACAGGAAAAATAGTTTATTTGACTAAAACTCCCTCACACTATTCCTCATTCACCAATTTATTATCAGTGAACTTGTTATCTCATCCCGGCCTACCGACGTCAATTGCTTTTCTTACTTCCCTACTAGTATGAGTTCCCTTCCCAGCATTCTTCCCATTCCCATCTGCGCATGCGCCACCTACAGCCCACTGGTCTTTTAGCAGCGGTCTTAAGAAAAATGGCGCCTGGAGGTGGTGTGTGCACAGACGAGATCTTGAGCCGACTCCGGCCCATTGATCTTTTAGCAGCGGTCTTAAGGAAAATAGCGCCTGGAGGTGGCGTGTGCACAGATGAGATCTTGAGCTGACTACCGGCCCCATTTGTTTGAAGCTGGACCGCCTACACTTTCTGGAAGTCGCTTGCCTCACTGCGCCCAGAGCGAGCATCTAGGACACCCGCCACATGGCTCGCAGCATCGCCCTACTCCACCACCGCCCCTGCGTCCTGTGACCCCGATCCACCACCGCTGCCGCCCACTCCTGGTAAGACACCACCTGGTAAGACACCATCGGATTGTAAGATGACCCCAATTTTTTTCCCTATAAATTTGGGGTGCGTCTTATAAACTGAAAAATACGGTAACTTTTTTCTGTGTTTGCCTATTTATTTACAGATGTTTTTGCCACATTCATCATTTGCTATTTGCTTAATTGTAGTGATTTATTATATACCCAGAATTTTCACAATTTTTGGGACATTTTTGCAAAATATGACTTTTTGAGTTTAAACACTCGCTAAAAAAGTTTAAAAAAACAAACGTTTTTTTTTTTACAAAATTCTGGAACCAAGTGAGCCATTGTGAAGAAGTTGGTACAAAAAGACAACAACTACAGCAAGATAAAAAAAGAAAAGCGACAAAAAAAAAAAAATAGCAAATGATGAATCACGGCCCATGTGAACAGACCATATGTTCACACTGAGTTTTCTTTACATGGATTTTGGCGAAGATTCAGCTCCATAATCCAAATGAAAAACTGCCTCAAATACTCTTTGAGCAAGGTTCTGATTGATTTTAAAGTAAAAATACGCCTGTAGTGCATATGGTACTGTGTTTTTCCAAGTGAAAAATTGATATCTGTGTGTGTATTTGTTGTGTGTATTGTGTTTTTTAATGTCAGTATTGTGTATTTGTTGTGTTTATCAATGATATTGAAAGACATACCATCTGCAATGTATTTTGCCATTGGGGACACCGGCAGGCACTCAGGTTTCAACTGAGGTGACAAACTAACGATACTGCGCAGTGGCGGCGTTGGCAGCATAGCTTCATGCGATGAGGTGGTTTATATTGAAAACATACAACTCTGAGTGTGGCACCTTCACGACCAGGGAGCCACATTACTGCACAGAATAAAGGCCTAGCAATCTAGTTACGTATTAAGCCAAGAAAACTTAAAGGAATGATGGAGAGTACAACTAAAGGAATTCAATACAGTGCTGGAAGATGTACCCATAGGTCGGAAGGCACTCAACAAGCTACAGGGGAAGAGTTGATGATCGACATGAGTATGACCAATGCTCATGATGGGCCAGGATCAAGCTGCAAGAAGGTCTTGGTGCTGATATTGCTTGGTCAAAAGGGAAGATCAAAAGAGATATCAGAAAGCGTGGAACGTGGAGTGTACGAACCATGAACTAGGGCAAATTTGACATTGTCGAACCCAATATGGACAGAATAAGACCTGACTTACTTAGATTAGGCAAACTAAGATGGACTCAACCTGGACATTTCCAATCAAATGAACATTATGTCTACTAAGCTGGCAATGATGACTGAAGAAGAAACGGTGTTGTTTTTATTAACAAGAAAAAAAGTTTCAGCTTACCAGGATGGATGCCTCAGAAAAAACAAGCGGTGCACGGAGCCTCCTGGTCAGCCAACTCTGGTGCACAGGAATGGTAATAGAAAGAGAGGGGGAGGGGGAAATTGGATCCAGCACCCGCAAACTTCTTGTATAAAAATGAAAAATGTATTGGTACATTAAAACCGGAGCGGAAAGCCACATGGGACACAAAAGGGGGAGGATATCAAATTACATCCTTACGCGTTTTGAACAACTGTAGCACTGTCCTGAATTACAATGCAGTCAGTGATAGGCGGGCTTTGCACGTTGCGACATCGCAAGCCGATGCTGCGATGTCGCACGTGATAGTCCCCGCCCCCGTCACAGGTACGATATCTTGTGATAGCTGGCGTAGCGAAAATTATCGCTACGACAGCTTCACATGCACTTACCTGCCCTGCGACCGTCGCTCTGGCCAGCGACCCGCCTCCTTCCTAAGGGGGCGGGTCGTGCGGCGTCATAGTGACGTCACACGGCAGACGGCCAATAGCGGCGGAGGGGCGGAGATGAGCAGGATGTAAACATCCCGCCCACCTCCTTCCTTCCGTATAGCTGCCGGCGGCAGGTAAGCTGATGTTCCTCGCTCCTGCGGCGTTACACACAGCGATGTGTGCTGCCGCAGGAACGAGGAACTACATCGTACCTGTCGCGGCACCGGCATTATGGAAATGTCGGAGCCTGCACCGATGATACGATAACGACGCTTTTACGCTCGTTAATCGTATCATCTAGCATTTACACACTACGATCTCGAAAGTGACGCCGGATGTGCGTCACTTTCGATTTGACCCCACCGACATCGCATGTGCGATGTTGCAACGTGCAAAGCCGCCCATAGAGTCAACTGGCTACAAGAAGCGCCAATTCATGTCCCAAATATTCAAGTCTATGCACCAACGCTAGACGCCGAGGAAGAGGACGGTGAATTATTCTGTGATCAGGTTCAAGAAGAAATTGACAAGATTTACTCATTATCATGGGAGCCTTTAAGGCCATAGTGGACAATGGCAAACATGGAATCATTGTTGGAAACTTTGGACATGGTGAACGAAACAAAGCTCGAGGAAGATTCAACGACTTTTATATGACAAATCAACTGTCCATCTAGAACACCTTCTTCCAAAATCACAAACGGAGACTTTGCACATGGACATCAGCAAATGGGGCTTATAAAAATCAGATTGATTACATACAGTAAGGGGCACTTTGCACACTACGACATCGCAGCTGCGATGTCGGTGGGGTGACACTGGGGTCAAATCGAAAGTGATGCACATCCGGCGTCGCTGTCGATGTCATACTGTGTAAATCGTTTATGATACGATTAACGAGCACAAAAGCGTCGTAATCATATCATCAGTGTAGTGTCCGACATTTTCATAATGTAGCTGCAGCGACGGTTCCTCATTCCTGCGGCAGCACACATCGCTGTGTGAGAAGCCGCAGGAGCGAGGAACATCAGCTTACCTGCGTCACCGCGGCTCATGCCGGCTATGCGGAAGAAAGGAGGTGGGCGGGATGTTTACGTCCCACTCATCTCCGCCCCTCCGCTTCTATTGGCTGCCTGCCGTCTGACGTCACTGTGACGCCGCACGACCCGCCCCCTTAGGAAGGAGGCGGTTCGCCAGCCAGAGCGACGTCGCATGGCAGGTAAGTAGTGTGAAGCTGCCGTAGAGATAATGTTCGCTACGGAAGCTATCACAAGATATCGCTGCTGTGACGGGGGCGGGGACTATCGCGCTCGGCATCGCAAGCATCGGCTTGCGATGTCGTAGTGTGCAAAGTACCCCTTAGTGTTCGCCAAAGATGAAGGTCGTCAATTATCACCACGAAAACAAGGCAAGGAGCTGATTGTGAAACCGATTCTAAACCATTAACAGCAAAGATTACAGTCAAGCTGCACACATGGACCAACAACAGGTTGTTTCCAACATCAATGTGACCAACATACCTGAAGTTTTTGGAACGGTCGGCACAACTGATCTATATAACTGGACATAGATGAAAAAAGCCTTAGGCTATGTGCCCACGCTGCGGAAAATGCGCGGATTTTGCTGCGGATTTCTCGCGGAAAAGCCGCGGATTTTACAGAAATCTGCAGCACAGCTACTCCCCAGCCATTTCTATGGCATTCGGGAAATGCTGTGCCCACGCTGCGGATTTCTCCGCAGCGGAAATCGTGCGGATTTTCGTGCGGAAAATTCTGCAGCATGTCAATTATTGTTGCGGATTTCTCCGCAGGGTCCCATATACTTACCTGCCTTGATAGAGACCCAAGTCACTTTCTCCGTCCGGCGTAGAGGCAGCGGAGCGGTGGATCCAGCCAGGTACAGGAAGGAAGAGGTGGGCGGGGCCTGCACGAGCTCCGGTCATGTGACAGCCGGAGCTAGTTCAGGTCCGCCCACCTCCAGCACAGTGAACCAGACGCTGCCTGACAGTGACCCGGCCGCCGGAAAGCGAGGTGCTGCATGATGGAGGTAAGTATGAGCACCCCGATCACTGCAGCACTTGTTCTGCATTGAGAATGCAGTGCCGAAGCCATGGTACTGTATCCTCAATGCAGAATGCCTGCACCATATCCGCACAACATTCCGCTGTATATCCGCAGCATTGAAACAGAGAAAGTTCTGTTGCGGATTTTTGGGAGCACCTGCGGAATGTCTTGTGGATATATCCGCAGGACAATGTCCCCGTGGGCACATAGCCTTAGAAAGCCAGAAACACAATAAACAAGAGGCAGAACAGACTCCCACAGTACTGGTCAACAGAAGAGACACTTATGCCGTCGTCACACGGTACGATATATCGGGCGATATGTCGTCGGGGTCACGTCGTTAGTGACGCACATCCGGCATCGTTTGACATATCGTACCGTGTGACATCTCGGAACGACTGTGAACGAGAAAACATACCTCACCTTATCGTTGCTCGTTGACACGTCACTCATTTTCAAAATGTCGGTCCTCCTTCTGTGCTCCGGTTGTTCATCGTTCCCAAGGCAGCACACATCTCTCCGTGTGAAACCCCGGGAATGATGAACTTCAGCTTACCTGCATCCCGCCGGCAATGCGGAAGGAAGGAGATGGGCGGGATGTTACGTCCCGCTCATCTCCGCCCCTCCGCTTCTATTGGCCGGCCGCTGTGTGACGTCGCTGTGACGCCGAACGTCCCTCCCCTTTCAGGAAGAGGATGCTCGCCGCCCACAGCGACGTCGTCCGGGAGGTAAGTGCGTGTGACGGGGGGTTAACGACTTTGTGCACCACGGGCAACTAATTGCTCGTGGCGCACAAACGACGGGGGCGGGTACGATCGCTCGTGCGATTGCACAATAGATCGTCCCGTGTGACGCCAGCATAAGAATCATCAAAGAAAGACAACTAGCAAAAGGTAACAAGCTGGATGCACACAACATCAATAAAAAAAAAAAAGAGCCATTTGAGCAGAAAAAAAAACTTTATTTCCAAAACATATGTACAGAGATAGAAAACAAACATCTGAATGGCAAGACCAGGAGACCATACCAAAAGATCAAAGAGATAAAACGAAAATTTCAACCAATGTTAAAGGATGCCAACAGGAACAAACTAACTGACCAGAACAGGTGAAGGAAAGATAGAAAGAATACATGGAGCACCTCTACAAGAACGACTCAATGATACGGGAAGAAATGGAAACTGGAAATTTTATGAAACCGAACATCTTGAAAGACGAAGTCGTTGCTGCAATAAAGCTTCTGTCAAAAGACAAAGCACCTGGATGTGACAATATTCCAACAGAGTAAATTAAGTCTTCTGAAGCAGCAGATGATGTCATCACACACCAGTGTCAAAAGATATGGACAACTGGTAAATGGCCCAAGGACTGTTTATTACTATTCCGAAGAAGGGAGATGTATTATGGTCAGGAGACCACAAAAGATTTTGCAAAAATCCCATAAAAAAAGGTTGAAGATTATACACAAGAGTAGTTGAAAACTTAGCTGGCTGCAATACACTGACTAGAAATAGTGGTGGAGCGTTCCTAACAAACCTAGATGCCTCGTCACCGCTGGAGAACTAACCTCAAATATGGAAATGAGGAATCCTGACTTGCCTCAGAGCAGCCCCAAAGGAAATTCAAAGCCCCCAACATATAATAACAGTGATATAAGAAAAAAGACAGCACACAAATGTTAGATATAGGGTTAAGCAAAGTGAGGCCCTACTAGCTAGATTCAAAAGTATAGAATAGATTGCTGATTCCAGCCAGTTAAAACCCTGAATAATACCAACAACTGATAATAAAAAATTCTCTTAAAGATCACACGATCTTTCCTTCCACAATATCAGGAACTCGTGTGCAAGTACATTTACATAGAAAATGCAAATACAATAGAAAAGATCTTAACTACAAAAGCAGAAGAGATACAAAAATACAAAACTCCTGATCAAATAAGGAGTAAAACTCCCTTTCTTGCTGGGAATAAATAGTCCTCCACAAATAGTGCAGGAAGAGTACTTATTCACTTGCAAGAAACAAAAAGGAAGAAAAAACAAAATACTTATCAGGCATAGCTGCAGACTCAAAATGACATGGAGAAAAAACCGATGCGAATAAACGAATAAACAGCTGTAGAAACAATTCCTGGAATATCCAAAAAGGCACTGAAAAAGGCAAAACAAAACCAACAGGGAAACTCAAAAGCCTAAAGGCTGGAGGACAAAATTTAGAACATATTAACATGTAGCAGAAACAATTATCACTGGCAAAAGCTAGACAGAGACTGCTTTCCTATATCTCCCTAGGCTGGACTCCATAGGCTTCCTGAAACAGCAATCATCTCCAACACCTGTCTGAGCAACAGATGCAGAATCAGACTTACTATCAGCACTAGCCCCCTGAGGGAGCCCAGAAAAACTCCTGAGAACAACACCATCTATGATGATATTCACAACAGAGATGCTACCGACTGTTGAAACTATCGGACTATTGCACTCAAACCTCATGCCAGCAAAATACTACTGAGGATTCTACAAAGACAAATACAGCCTTAGTGTGACAAAGAACTGCCAGAGGAACAAGCAGGATTCAGAAAAGGAACAAAGCAAAGAGGAAGACCAGCAACCCGATGGCTTGATACTCATGTTGCCGTTGACCTTGGCTGGCCAAAAACCAGATGTTTGCTCATTCACCTAAGAAGACCATTAGTTCTTAAAACACAGTGTTTTCCTTAATAGTAACTTCATCTGTACACAGGAGATAGCGGGCTCATGTCTCATCGTATGTTTCTTTGTCGACACAAAGTATCTCCACTAACAGTCCTGTTTGTTTCTCCACCACCACCCAGCTCAACATCACAGTTAAGTTTGTGAGAGTCATTCTTTCCCTACTATGGTCCCGCGTTCTGTTCTCTTTGTACAGGAGATGGGTTGCCAATATGGCTGGACTCTATCTTCAATGATGCCTATGGGATTTATGCTCAGAGTATCAGCTTCATCTCACGTTCTATATCTTTAGGAGTTGTAAACTACCTGGGACCATGCTGTTGAGCATCCTATTTGAGGACCTGACTCACTTGGACACTTGTTTTCTCGGTCAGTCCATTGACATGACTGTTTTGGATCACTCCGTGTTCCAGTCATCTCTTTCTCACACTATCCCTGTCTCCAGTGTCCTCTGCTACAGGGACACACATCATATGGCCTTGTGGGCAAACCAGACCTTAGGTCTGTTCTCGTCACACACTGAGGCCCTATCTGATGTTCCACAGGAAACCATCACTTTCCCTGTTCACCAGCTTCTCCCACTATGGGCTAGTCCCAACTATTAACTATGTCTGACCCTACTATAAGCATAACACATACAGTACAGCACTACATAGCACAATTCACATTACTTCCACGACGATGCATGACATAATTTACATTGCATTACATGACAATAACGCGATTGGTGTCTACAGGGGGAGTTCGACAACATGTCCACCTCCTTACAAGGACACAGAAATAAGAAAAAAGTCTACAGACTTATGGACGCCTGGTTGTTTAGTTAAAAATGTATCAGAATGTATGGTGGAGTAAAAAAGTTATGGAGTACGCCGCCTGAAAAAAATGTTGTGTGCCCGTACCCTTATACTGACTAATATGTTATTGTCACTAATCTATCAGATGTGAATTTCATCATAAATTCACTTCAGCATGAACTTATGAAAAACTGACTTGCTGTTGACCAAATCACAGATGTATAAAATGCAATTAACAAAAAAACAAAAACAAAACAACCACAAAGACAAGCAGACTATAGACATCCCGGAGAAACGCGTTTTAGGACAATATCTGTGACCTAAAATAGGCACATGTAAAGAATATGTCACTTGGCAGGTAGCTGGCAGCACCGCTCTATTGTGACGTAGTTCAGCTTTGTGTGTGACACTGAAAATTGCCTTTTGTAACACTCATGAGGCTGCACTTCCATCCTGACATTATGTGCCATCTCCTGCGTCATTACATGGCCTCTACATGAAGAAGAGAAATGCTACACAGACAAAAACTGAGGCAACCAGGGAACTAATCCTTGAACAAAAAGTCCCATTACACAGTATAGCATCTTGTTATTAATCCATATAGAAGAAGAAATAGACCGCACTAATGCTGAAATCTTTTTCCGGATCTTTATTCCATAACCAAGGTTAAAAGGTGCAAATCGATCAGCGGGTGGAGGAGACCTGGATGCGGCCCCTCACTATGGACGACGGCCGTTTCGCCTGTAATAGATGTAATAGCATCTTGTTATACATTTGCCTGCAATTCCATATATTTTCTCTCTATATCTCCTCCTATTACTCCATATATCCTCTCTATATCTCCTATTACTCCATATATCCTCCCTATATCTCCTCCTATTACTCCATATATCCTCCCTATATCTCCTAATACTCCATATATCCTCCCTATATCTCCTCCCATTACTCCAAATATCCTCCCTATATCTCCTCCTATTACTCCATATATCCTCCCTATATCCCCTCCTATTACTCCATATATCCTCCCTATATCCCCTCCTATTACTCCATATATCCTCCCTATATCTCCTCCTATTACTCCATATATCCTCCCTATATCTCCTCCTATTACTCCATATATCCTCCCTATATCCCCTCCTATTACTCCATATATCCTCCCTATATCTCCTCCTATTACTCCATATATCCTACCTATATCTCCTCCTATTACTCCATATATCCTCCCTATATCCCCTCCTATTACTCCATATATCCTCCCTATATCTCCTCCTATTACTCCATATATCCTCCCTATATCTCCTCCTATTACTCCATACAGTTAGGTCCAGAAATATTTGGACAGTGACACAATTTTCGCGAGTTGGGCTCTGCATGCCACCACATTGGATTTGAAATGAAACCTCTACAACAGAATTCAAGTGCAGATTGTAACGTTTAATTTGAAGGTTTGAACAAAAATATCTGATAGAAATTGTAGGAATTGTACACATTTCTTTACAAACACTCCACATTTTAGGAGGTCAAAAGTAATTGGACAAATAAACCAAACCCAAAAAAATATTTTTATTTTCAATATTTTGTTGCGAATCCTTTGGAGGCAATCACTGCCTTAAGTCTGGAACCCATGGACATCACCAAACGCTGGGTTTCCTCCTTCTTAATGCTTTGCCAGGCCTTTACAGCCGCAGCCTTCAGGTCTTGCTTGTTTGTGGGTCTTTCCGTCTTAAGTCTGGATTTGAGCAAGTGAAATGCATGCTCAATTGGGTTAAGATCTGGTGATTGACTTGGCCATTGCAGAATGTTCCACTTTTTTGCACTCATGAACTCCTGGGTAGCTTTGGCTGTATGCTTGGGGTCATTGTCCATCTGTACTATGAAGCGCCGTCCGATCAACTTTGCGGCATTTGGCTGAATCTGGGCTGAAAGTATATCCCGGTACACTTCAGAATTCATCCGGCTACTCTTGTCTGCTGTTATGTCATCAATAAACACAAGTGACCCAGTGCCATTGAAAGCCATGCATGCCCATGCCATCACGTTGCCTCCACCATGTTTTACAGAGGATGTGGTGTGCCTTGGATCATGTGCCGTTCCCTTTCTTCTCCAAACTTTTTTCTTCCCATCATTCTGGTACAGGTTGATCTTTGTCTCATCTGTCCATAGAATACTTTTCCAGAACTGAGCTGGCTTCATGAGGTGTTTTTCAGCAAATTTAACTCTGGCCCGTCTATTTTTGGAATTGATGAATGGTTTGCATCTAGATGTGAACCCTTTGTATTTACTTTCATGGAGTCTTCTCTTTACTGTTGACTTAGAGACAGATACACCTACTTCACTGAGAGTGTTCTGGACTTCAGTTGATGTTGTGAACGGGTTCTTCTTCACCAAAGAAAGTATGAGGCGATCATCCACCACTGTTGTCATCCGTGGACGCCCAGGCCTTTTTGAGTTCCCAAGCTCACCAGTCAATTCCTTTTTTCTCAGAATGTACCCGACTGTTGATTTTGCTACTCCAAGCATGTCTGCTATCTCTCGGATGGATTTTTTCTTTTTTTTCAGCCTCAGGATGTTCTGCTTCACCTCAATTGAGAGTTCCTTAGACCGCATGTTATCTGGTCACAGCAACAGCTTCCAAATACAAAACCACACACCTGTAATCAACCCCAGACCTTTTAACTACTTCATTGATTACAGGTTAACGAGGGAGACGCCTTCAGAGTTAATTGCAGCCCTTAGAGTCCCTTGTCCAATTACTTTTGGTCCCTTGAAAAAGAGGAGGCTATGCATTACAGAGCTATGATTCCTAAACCCTTTCTCCGATTTGGATGTGAAAACTCTCATATTGCAGCTGGGAGTGTGCACTTTCAGCCCATATTATATATATAATTGTATTTCTGAACATGTTTTTGTAAACAGCTAAAATAACAAAACTTGTGTCACTGTCCAAATATTTCTGGCCCTGACTGTATATCCTCCCTATATCTCCTCCTATTACTCCATATATCCTCCCTATATCTCCTCCTATTACTCCATATATCCTCCCTATATCTCCTCCTATTACTCCATATATCCTCCCTATATCTCCTCCTATTACTCCATATATCCCCCCTATATCTCCTCCTATTACTCCATATATCCTCCCTATATCTCCTCCTATTACTCCATATATCCTCCCTATATCTCCTCCTATTACTCCATATATCCTCCCTATATCTCCTACTATTACTCCATATATCCACCCTATATCTCCTCCTATTACTCCATATATCCTCCTCTATATCTCCTCCTATTACTCCATATATCCTCCCTATATCTCCTCCTATTACTCCATATATCCTCCCTATATCCCCTCCTATTACTCCATATACCCTCCCTATATCTCCTCCTATTACGCTTTATATCCTTCCTATATCTCCTCCTATTACTCTATATATCCTCCCTATATCTCCTCCTATTACTCCATATATTCTCCCTATATCTCCTCCTATTGCTCCATGTATCCTTCCTATATCTCCTCCTATTACTCCATATATCCTCCCTATATCTCCTCCTATTACTCTATATATCCTCCCCTATATCTCTTCCTATTACTCCATATATCCTCCCTATATCTCATCCTATTACTCCATATATCCTCCCTATATCCCCTCCTATTACTCCATATATCCTCCCTATATCTCCTCCTATTACTCCATATATCCTCCTCTATATCTCCTCCTATTACTCCATATATCCTCCCTATATCTCCTCCTATTACTCCATATATCCTCCCTATATCCCTTCTTATTACTCCATATAGCCTCTCTATATCTCCTATTACTCCATATATCCTCCCCTATATCTCCTCCTATTACTCCATATATCCTCCCTATATCTCCTCCTATTACTCCATATATCCTCCCTATATCTCCTCCTATTACTCAATATATCCTCCCTATATCTCCTCCTATTACTCCATATATCCTCCCTATATCTCCTCCTATTACTCCATATATCCCCCCTATATCTCCTCCTATTACTCCATATATCCTCCCTATATCTCCTCCTATTACTCCATATATCCTCCCTATAGCTCCTCCTATTACTCCATATATCCAGCCTATATCTCATCCTATTACTCCATATATCCTCCCTATATCCCCTCCTATTACTCCATATATCCTCCCTATATCTCCTCCTATTACTCCATATATCCTCCTCTATATCTCCTCCTATTACTCCATATATCCTCCCTATATCCCCTCCTATTACTCCATATATCCTCCCTATATCTCCTCCTATTACTCCATATATCCTCCCTATATCCCCTCCTATTACTCCATATATCCAGCCTATATCTCATCCTATTACTCCATATATCCTCCTCTATATCTCCTCCTATTACTCCATATATCCTCCCTATATCTCCTCCTATTACTCCATATATCCTCCCTATATCCCCTCCTATTACTCCATATACCCTCCCTATATCTCCTCCTATTACGCCTTATATCCTTCCTATATCTCCTCCTATTACTCTATATATCCTCCCTATATCTCCTCCTATTACTCCATATATTCTCCCTATATCTCCTCCTATTGCTCCATATATCCTCCCTATATCTCCTCCTATTACTCTATATATCCTCCCCTATATCTCTTCCTATTACTCCATATATCCTCCCTATATCTCTTCCTATTACTCCATATATCCTCCCTATATCTCCTCCTATTACTCCATATATCCTCCCTATATCTCCTACTATTACTCCATATATCCACCCTATATCTCCTCCTATTACTCCATATATCCTCCTCTATATCTCCTCCTATTACTCCATATATCCTCCCTATATCTCCTCCTATTACTCCATATATCCTCCCTATATCCCCTCCTATTACTCCATATACCCTCCCTATATCTCCTCCTATTACGCTTTATATCCTTCCTATATCTCCTCCTATTGCTCCATGTATCCTCCCTATATCTCCTCCTATTACTCCATATATCCTCCCTATATCTCCTCCTATTACTCTATATATCCTCCCCTATATCTCTTCCTATTACTCCATATATCCTCCCTATATCTCTTCCTATTACTCCATATATCCTCCCTATATCCCCTCCTATTACTCCATATATCCTCCCTATATCTCCTCCTATTACTCCATATATCCTCCTCTATATCTCCTCCTATTACTCCATATATCCTCCCTATATCTCCTCCTATTACTCCATATATCCTCCCTATATCCCTTCTTATTACTCCATATAGCCTCTCTATATCTCCTATTACTCCATATATCCTCCCCTATATCTCCTCCTATTACTCCATATATCCTCCCTATATCTCCTCCTATTACTCCATATATCCTCCCTATATCTCCTCCTATTACTCCATATATCCTCCCTATATCTCCTCCTATTACTCCATATATCCTCCCTATATCTCCTCCTATTACTCCATATATCCCCCTATATCTCCTCCTATTACTCCATATATCACCCTATATCTCCTCCTATTACTCCATATATCCTCCCTATAGCTCCTCCTATTACTCCATATATCCAGCCTATATCTCATCCTATTACTCCATATATCCTCCCTATATCCCCTCCTATTACTCCATATATCCTCCTATATCTCCTCCTATTACTCCATATATCCTCCTCTATATCTCCTCCTATTACTCCATATATCCTCCCTATATCCCCTCCTATTACTCCATATATCCTCCCTATATCTCCTCCTATTACTCCATATATCCTCCCTATATCCCCTCCTATTACTCCATATATCCAGCCTATATCTCATCCTATTACTCCATATATCCTCCTCTATATCTCCTCCTATTACTCCATATATCCTCCCTATATCTCCTCCTATTACTCCATATATCTCCCTATATCCCCTCCTATTACTCCATATACCCTCCCTATATCTCCTCCTATTACGCCTTATATCCTTCCTATATCTCCTCCTATTACTCTATATATCCTCCCTATATCTCCTCCTATTACTCCATATATTCTCCCTATATCTCCTCCTATTGCTCCATATATCCTCCCCTATATCTCCTCCTATTACTCTATATATCCTCCCCTATATCTCTTCCTATTACTCCATATATTCTCCCTATATCTCTTCCTATTACTCCATATATCCTCCCTATATCTCCTCCCTATTACTCCATATATCCTCCCTATATGTCCTCCTATTACTCCATATATCCTCCCTATATCTCCTCCTATTACTCCATATATCCTCCCTATATCTCCTCCTATTACTCCATATATCCTCCCTATATCTCCTCCTATTACTCCATATATCCTCCCTATATGTCCTCCTATTACTCCATATATCCTCCCCTATATCTCCTCCTATTACTCCATATATCCTCCCTATATCACCTCCTATTACTCTATATATCCTCCCTATATCTCCTCCTATTACTCCATATATCCTCCCTATATCTCCTCCTATTACTCCATATATCCTCCCTATATCTCCTCCTATTACTCCAAATATCCTCCCTATATTCCTCCTATTACTCCATATATCTTCCCCTATATCTCCTCCTATTACTCCATATATCCTCCCTATATCTCTTCCTATTACTCTATATATCCTCCCTATATCTCCTCCTATTACTCCATAAATCCTCCTATATCTCTTCCTATTACTCTATATATCCTCTCTATATCTCCTCCTATTGCTCCATATATCCTCCCTATATCTCCTCCTATTACTCTATATATCCTCCCCTATATCTCTTCCTATTACTCCATATATCCTCCCTATATCTCTTCCTATTACTCCATATATCCTCTCTATATCTCCTCCTACATACTCCCTAATCTCCTATTACTCCATATATCCTCCCTATATCTCCTCCTATTACTCCATATATCCTCCCTATATCTCCTCCTATTACTCCATAATCCTCCCCTATATCTCCTCCTATTACTCCATATATCCTCCCTATATCTCCTCCTATTACTCAAATATCCCTCCCTATATCTCCTCCTATTACTCCATATATCCTCCCTATATCTCCTCCTATTACTCCATATATCCTCCCTATATCTCCTCCTATTACTCCAAATATCCTCCCTATATGTCCTCCTATTACTCCATATATCTTCCCCTATATCTCCTCCTATTACTCCATATATCCTACCTATATCTCCTTCCTATTACTCCATATATCCTCCCTATATCTCCTCCTATTACTCCATATATCTCTCCCTATATCTCCTCCTATTACTCCATATATCCTCCCTATATCTCCTCCTATTACTCCATATATCCTCCCTATATCTCCTCCTATTACTCCATATATCCTCCCTATATCTCCTCCTATTACTCCATATATCCTCCCTATATCTCCTCCTATTACTCCATATATCCTCCCTATATCTCCTCCTATTACTCCAAATATCCTCCCTATATGTCCTCCTATTACTCCATATATCTTCCCCTATATCGTCCTCCTATTACTCCATATATCCTCCCTATATCTCCTCCTATTACTCCATATATCCTCCCTATATCTCCTCCTATTACTCCATATATCCTCCCTATATCTCCTCCTATTACTCTATATATCCTCCCTATATCTCCTCCTATTACTCCATATATCCTCCCTATATCTCCTCCTATTACTCCATATATCCTCCCTATATCTCCTCCTATTACTCCAAATATCCTCCCTATATGTCCTCCTATTACTCCATATATCTTCCCCTATATCTCCTCCTATTACTCCATATATCCTACCTATATCTCTTCCTATTACTCCATATATCCTCCCTATATCTCCTCCTATTACTCCATATATTCTCCCTATATCCCCTCCTATTACTCCATATATCCTCCCTATATCTCCTCCTATTACTCCATATATCCTCCTATATCTCCCTCCCTATTACTCCATATATCCTCCCTATATCTCCTCCTATTACTTCTCCTCCTATTACACCATATATCCTCCCTATATCTCCTCCTATTACTCCAAATATCCTCCCTATATCTCCTCCTATTACTCCATATATCCTCCCTATATCTCCTCCTATTACTCCATATATCCTCCCTATATCTCCTCCTATTACACCATATATCCTCCCTATATCTCCTCCTATTACTCCATATATTTTCCCCTATATCTACTCCTATTACTCCATATATCCTCCCTATATCTCTTCCTATTACTCCATATATCCTCCCTATATCTCCTCCTATTACTCCATATATCCTCCCCTATATCCACTCCTATTACTCCATATATCCTCCCTATATCTCCTCCTATTACTCCATATATCCTCCTTATATCTCCTCCTATTACTCCATATATCCTCCCCTATATCTCCTCCTATTACTCAATATATCCTCCCTATATCTCCTTCTATTACTCCATATATCCTCCTTATATCTCCTCCTATTACTCCATATATCCTCCCTAGATCCCCTCTTATTAAGGCCGCTTTACACGCTGCGATATCGGTACAGATATCGCTAGCGTGGGTACCCGCCCCCATCTGTTGTGCGACACGGGCCAATCGCTGTCTGTGCCGCACAACATCGCCCAGACCCGTCACACTACTTACTTGCCCGGCGATGTCGCTGTGACCGGCGAACCGCCTCCTTTCTAAGGGGGCGGTTCGTTCAGCGTCACAGCGACATCACAGCTGCGTCACTGAACTGCCGGCCAAAAGAAGCGGAGGGGCGGAGATGAGCGGGATGTAACATCCCGCCCACCTCCTTCGTTCCGCATAGCGGCCGGGAGGCAGGTAAGGAGAGATTCCTCGTTCCTGCGGTGTCACACGGAGCGATGTGTGCTTCTGCAGGAACGAGGAACAACTTTGTTACTGCTGCAGTAACGATTTTTGAGAATGGACCCCCATGTCACCGATGAGCGATTTTGCACGTTTTTGCAACGATGCAAAATCGCTCATAGGTGTCACACGCAACGGCATCGCTAATGCGGCCGGATGTGCGTCACCAATTCCGTGACCCCAACGAGTTCGCATTAGCGATGTCGCAGCGTGTAAAGCCCCCTTTACTCCATGATAGCATACTACCTCTGTATTCTCTACGCCCAGCAAGGAATGTAATATATAAATGTTCTAATATGTAATAATAAAAATATTGTAACCAGCAAGGAAGTGAGAAACAAACCAGTTGAGTGTATGATATTTTTCAGCACATGAAATTTTGATAATGAACAAAATCGTCTGCAATATTGTAAATAAATATCTTTTAATGAGTGTCCCCATATCAGAAAATTGTCGGAGCGCTTGTCAGATTAGAGCCTTATTGTCTTGCATGAAGACGGATGTATTTGCCTCCTAATTGCTGCATGAATCCATGTCCCGTGCTGCAGAGAAGTGTTTCAGACGCTGAAGCTGTATCACACGGGCAGTTAATGTGTATGATATTGCTCTAGATGGAGATCAGTCATCTGGAGAGCGAGCTCTGTTAAGCAGATTAATTATTAAGAGTAAAAGAGGCTAATGCAGGCAGCAAATTGATTGCTCTGCAGACAGGTCCCCCTCGTATGTTACCGTATTAATGTCTAATATTAGAACCTCTTCTGTGGAGTGAAAATATATAAATTTCACCAGGTCATAAACGTTGTCAGAGAAGGAAGCAATTTTCTGAAACGCTCTGGAATAAAAAAAAAAATAATTGTTTGTGGATCTCATTTGGCAATAACCTCTAACTGCTGTGGGAATAAAGTGGAAAGCTGCGCTGGAGGAATAGTGCCAGAGGTAGCAACCTTACAGGGCGTAGATGTGCTGGCATAGAAATATATATTATCTATTAGTGCAATTGTAAATACATTACTTATCCTGTACTGATCTTGAGTTACGTCCTGTATTATACTCCAGAGCTGCACTCACTATTCTGCTGGTGCAGTCACTGTGTACATACATTACATTACTGATCCTGAGTTACCTCTTGTATTATACTCCAGAGCTGCACTCACTATTCTGCTGGTGCAGTCATTGTGTACATATATTACATTACTGATCCTGAGTTACCTCCTATGTTATACTCCAGAGCTGCACTCACTATTCTGCTGGTACAGTCACTGTGTACATACATTACTGATCCTGAGTTACATCCTGTATTATACTCCAGAGCTGCACTCACTATTCTGCTGGTGCAGTCACTGTGTACATACATTACATTACTGATCCTGTACTGATCCTGAGTTACCTCCTATGTTATACTCCAGAGCTGCACTCACTATTCTGCTGGTGCAGTCACTGTGTACATACATTACATTACTGATCCTGTACTGATCCTGAGTTACCTCCTATGTTATACTCCAGAGCTGCACTCACTATTCTGCTGGTGCAGTCACTGTGTACATACATTACATTACTGATCCTGTACTGATCCTGAGATACCTCCTGTATTATACTCCAGAACTGCACTCACTATTCTGCTGATACAGTCACTGTGTACATACATTACTGATCCTGAGTTATATCCTGTATTATACTACAGAGCTGCACTCACTATTCTGCTGATGCAGTCACTGTGTACATACATTACATTACTAATACTGAGTTACATCCTGTATTATACTCCAGAGCTGCACTCGGTATTCTGCTGCTGCAGTCACTGTGTACATACATTACATTACTCACCCTGTATTATTCTCCAGAGCTGCACTCACTATTCTGCTGGTGCAGTCACTGTGTACATACATTACATTCCACAGGTACCTACCAATCATCCCGACAACAGGGCACTGCAGCACAAGCCATAGTCCTTCATTCTGTATGTGCTGTGGAAATTGGTGAGTGCTATATCTGGCTTTCTGTAGATCTCTCATAGCCAAAAATTTAAGTGGAGGTGCGCATGGTGACTCTCTGCTCCATTCAAACTGGGCCCTGCAGAGTCTTGTTCTCGGGGTGCTTGTAATTGGACACTGTGTAATTGGTAAGTTATCTCCTATCCTAACTTAAAGGTCAGCACAGAATGACTGTTCAAACCAAGTGCAGCCGCTCGCTTGGTGCATCAGGGCGGGGCTAATTATTTAAGTGCACCTTCTCGCCTGCTGGTTTTACATCTATCTCTGTCCTTCTGTGGTCCCATTACGCCAAAGCTGTCAATCAAAGACGAGAGGGAAGGGAGGAGATAGAGGGAAAACAAGCAGATGGGAAGGTGCACTTAAATGTTTGACCCCGCCCTGATGCACAGAGTGGCACTTGGTTTGTACAGTCATGCTGTGCTGACAAAGTCCTTTTAAATATTTGGTACACCCCCTTTAAGGCTTTAAGGATGGGTTCGTCTCTGAGGCATGAAACATTTAGCCGTTTATGTGAATTAGTTGATTGATTTTCAGCCTCTTCTCCCATTTTACTTTGGAAAAAAACATGAAAAGGACTCGTCATCTTCCAAAATCTCTCATAAGAGACATCCGTTGGCAATTAGCACAAAACCTGACATCAAGCACATATGCGCGGCGTCCAATCTAATTGCAATTTACAGGCTTCAAAGTACGAGCGCTTCTGTTGTTCCTCATGTTCAGAGCGCAGTGCTTCTGTGTGCGCCTGGGTATGTGTGCGCCGGGGTCTGTGTGCGCCGGGGTCTGTGTGCGCCGGGGTCTGTGTGCGCCTGGGTCTGTGTGCGCCTGGGTCTGTGTGCGCCGGGGTCTGTGTGCGCCGGGGTCTATGTGCGCCGGGGTCTGTGTGCGCCGGGGTCTGTGTGCGCCGGGGTCTGTGTGCACCGGGGTCTGTGTGCACCGGGGTCTGTGTGCACCGGGGTCTGTGTGCGCCGGGGTCTGTGTGCGCCTGGGTCTGTGTGCGCCGGGGTCTGTGTGCGCCGGGGTCTGTGTGCGCCGGGGTCTGTGTGCGCCGGGGTCTGTGTGCGCCGGGGTCTGTGTGCACCGGGGTCTGTGTGCACCGGGGTCTGTGTGCACCGGGGTCTGTGTGCGCCTGGGTCTGTGTGCACCGGGGTCTGTGTGCGCCTGGGTCTGTGTGCACCGGGGTCTGTGTGCACCGGGGTCTGTGTGCACCGGGGTCTGTGTGCACCGGGGTCTGTGTGCGCCTGGGCCTGTGTGCACCGGGGTCTGTGTGCACCGGGGTCTGTGTGCGCCGGGGTCTGTGTGCACCGGGGTCTGTGTGCACCGGGGTCTGTGTGTGCGGACAGGAATCTCAACGCAAAAAAAACATATCTGACGGAGAATCACAATCATTTTTTAAAGCAGTTTTTGACCAGTTTATGGAAGTGGCTACAATGTGTTTTCCATCCTTGTGCATTTATTTCCTTGTGGCTCTGGATCGAAGGCTCCGGGGACATTGCACAAGAAAATCACACACACACATTCCCCAGGAAATGCATGATATGATGCACTCTTACGACATTGCAGATTGACTGCAGCTCTGGAGTATATCTCAGGATCAGTAATGTATGTACACAGTGACTGCACCAGCAGAATAGTGAGTGCAGCTCTGGAGTATAATATAGGATGTAACTCAGGATCAGTAATGTAATGTATGTACACAGTGACTGCACCAGCAGAATAGTGAGTGCAGCTCTGGAGTATAATATAGGATGTAACTCAGGATCAGTAATGTAATGTATGTACACAGTGACTGCACCAGCAGAATAGTGAGTGCAGCTCTGGAGTATAATATAGGATGTAACTCAGGATCAGTAATGTAATGTATGTACACAGTGACTGCACCAGCAGAATAGTGAATGCAGCTCTGGAGTATAATATAGGATGTAACTCAGGATCAGTAATGTAATGTATGTACACAGTGACTGCACCAGCAGAATAGTGAGTGCAGCTCTGGAGTATAATATAGGATGTAACTCAGGATCAGTAATGTAATGTATGTACACAGTGACTGCACCAGCAGAATAGTGAGTGCAGCTATGGAGTATGATACTGGAGGTAACTCAGGACCAGTAATGTAATGTTTGTACGCAGTGACTGCACCAGCAGAATAATGAGTGCAGCTCTGGAGTATAATACAGGATGTAACTCAGGATCAGTACAGGATCAGTAATGTAATGTATGTACACAGTGACTGCACCAGCAGAATAGTGAGTGCAGCTCTGGAGTATATGTGACGCCCTGGACTAGTCAGGTCGTCACAGGGTTCTGCACAATCTTTCTCTCCCCGTGCAGGGCTCAACCCCCCATGGTTCTGGGTCCCCATCTTGTGGTACTGCCTCCACCAGCATTCACAAATCCTAGTTACACCTCACACCACACCTGTCAGGCACACCAGTGGGCTGTTTAAGCTGGAATAGGGCCGCCCACCTAGGGGTCAGGCAGGGAGGTGGGAGGTGACAAGTCAGTTAGCTCCAGGGGAGCGAGGAGAGCAGTTAGCTCCAGGGGAGCGAGGAGAGCAGTTAGCTCCAGGGGAGCAAAGAGTTGAGTGGTAGCCCTCGAGCTGTGAGGAGCTCAGAGGAAGCTGAGAGTTGGAGCTCCCAGGGAAAAAGGAGACTAGGTCGCAGACGGTGGTCGCGGGAGATTGGGACTGGGTGCTTGGCTAGTCTTGGAGGCCTTCCCCTACCCGTGGAGGGTAACGTCATCTAGCTGCCCCACTCCATCTTCCCCGGGTACTCCCAACGGCAGTGGCGGTACTCCCTATTACCGCACACCACGGGTGGCGTCACAAATTATCTATATCTTTCCCTGTAAATACCCCCCTACTTCATTTGAGTGTGGCCCCTCGAGCCACGAGTAATCACCCCCGGATTTGAGCGGTTTGACCGCTGCAGGGGTGGCACATATAATTCAGGCTAAAACTCAGGATAAATAATGTCATGTACAGTAGGTGCAAAGTGACCCCAAAAGCTGAGCAGTGAGTGCAGCTCTAGAGTATAATACAGGATATAAGTCAGAATCTGTATAAGTCGAATGTTGTAATGAATTTGCCGATTACTCAATCTTCTTTATGTAGACTTTAGCTAAAAATAAGTATAAAACAATATTGAAAGGTGGACGTTTTTTGTACGTTTTTACATAGTGTGATAACTTGTCCCCTGATAAAGCAGCCCAATCCCCCCTTTCATGTACAATTATCCGGTCCAGATGCTTTTTCTGCATGACAGGTCTCTCCGGGCTGACTGCTCCATTTGCCTTCAGCAGCGCTGCACACTCCGGGGAGTGCTTGTGTAAGTTAGCCGCTTGTTTATCCAACACATCACAATTGGTGTTACCACAAAGTGCACACTCGTGCCGCAACTAATTACCTATTTATAGAGCATTATGGGAGTAATGAAGGAGGGAGCAGAAGCTGAACCTCACAATCAGCGAGCGGCTGCTCCGCACGAGCCTCTTATATTGTGTGATGAATATTCATGGCTCTTCCTGGGAGTTCAGGTATATAAATCTTACACAATTTCTCAGCTCTGCTCTCCTTGAATACAGTTTTTGGAACTTAAAGGGTAAGTTCAGCCGCTGTAGAATAATTCAGATGTGAATATAGCTACAGATCTTTTTGCAGCCGCTCTCACCCTGGTAATCAAGGATGACGAAGAAAAAAAAATGGTAAAATATCTGGTAATCAAGAAGGGTAAATGGGTTTATAGTAAAAATGTTGATGATCTATAGAAGAAAGGGGTTAAACTTTCCTGGAAGTCAAGGGAACATAAACAGTTAATACAGCATTTTTGGAAAATAAAGAGAATATAGTCATCCCTGGTACTACAGTTAGATCTAGAAATATTTAAGGTTTGGCATTTTAGCTGTTTACCAAAATATATTGAGGGTATTACATCTTAATTGGAGCAAAGTTTTACGAATTAAAGTTCTATAATGTGCAGCTGCCTCTTTTTAAAGGAATTTAAAGTAATTGGAAAATTATCTCGAAAGCTCTATAATGGGCTGCGTGAGCTATTCAGTCATTAATCCATTATCAGTTAAGCGGCTAAAAAGGTCTGGAGCTGATTCCGGGTGTGGTGTTTTTTTTTTATTTTGGAAGCTGTTGCTATGAATCCACAACATGCAGTCAAAGGAATCCTCAATGGAACAGACCACTAGGCTGAAAAAAAAAAAGAAATCCAGAGAGATAGCAGAAATGCAAGAAGTGGCCAAATCGACAGTTTGGTACATTCTGCAAAAAAAAAAAAAAAGAAAGAGCGCACGGGAGAGCTTGGGAACTCAAAAAGGCCTGGATGTCCAAAGAAGACAACACTTGTGGATGATAACAGATTCCTTTCCATGGTGAAGAAAAATCTCTTCACAACATCCACCCAAGTGAAGAAGACTCTCCAGGAAGTCAGTGTTTCAGTAACTAAGTCTACCATAAAGAGAAGTCTACATGTAACGCCAGCCACTCACCAAGCAGGACCCCTAGAACCCTGAAACCCTTTAACCAGTAGACCACTGCGCAACCAGCTCTGTCCTCACCTATTGTACCATCACCCATTCCCTGTAGACTGTGAGCTCTCGCGGGCAGGGTCCTCTCTCCTCCTATACCAGTCTGTATTGTACTGTTAATGATTGTTGTACGTATACCCTCTTTCACTTGTAAAGCGCCATGGAATAAATGGCGCTATAATAATAAATAATAATAATAATAATAACAAACCCTATACAGGGATTTGGTATTACACAGGGCCCAAGGTGATCACTACCTGTGGAAGGCTGCAGTCCGAGAGAGTAGTTGTCAGGCAGGGTCAAACCAGGAATAGCAGAACAAGGACAGAATCGTCAGGCAAGGACGTAATCAGCAAACGAAGCAGAGGTCAAAATCAGGATCGGGCAGCGAGGTACATAAACGACAGGAAGGAGGATAGTCAGTATACAAGCAAGGTCAGCGCACAGGAATCAAAATACAAACAGCACAGGAACCAGGAATACAAACTATCTCTGGCAGTCACATGACAAGAGGGGGAATAAGAAGGGTGTGATGTCTTCCCATTGGCTGCAGGTGGATGATGGCAACTTCAGCTGGAAGACACACGCCACCTACAGTCAGCCAGTGGTACTGCATGTTCCATGGAAACCCAACCTAGTGGATGAGCGGAGCCTGTGCTCAGCAGAGCCACGGGCACCAACTCCTCTCCCATCACCAGCACTATCCATGGTGGGAACACGGCGTCGCCTGGCGATCGGAGCAGAAGTCGCAGGAGCGGACTCCGGAGGGGACATGACACTTCATGAGAGAAAATACAGAGGGCTCAGCATAAGGTGCAAACCATTAAACAGTCTTAACAATAGGAAGGCCAGATTAGAATTTGCCAAAAAAAATTAACAAAATCGCCCAGTTCTGGGAAAGCATTTTGTAAAAAAAAAAACCATCACATATTCACTTCTCTCCCGTTCCCCTGCTGCTCTGCTCAGGTGTTTGTAGGGTCATGGCCTCTGCTGAGCTTCGTGCTAATTGGTGGAAGCCAGTGGCACTGTCCTCCACCAATCTGTCCACCGCTGTCTGCCTCCTGTAAATGGATATAGCAGCGACATTGGGCAGCGGGCAGCAACGACAACAGATGAGCGGCGGAGGAGGGCATGGTGCGGCACATAGTTCACTGTTTTCAGCCCATCAGCTGTCTCAGTCTGCGAGCCGGACTGGAAAAGCCAAAAAGCTGGATGTGGTCCGTGGGCCTCACTTTGCTCAGCCTTGCCCTGGGTTACTAGTATTTATTCATGATGTGACTGTAGACAGAAGTGTCAATATAAATTCTGAAGTGTTCGGTCACAGGTATCTCACTGTTGACAGCCAGCCATGTGGTTTCTGGCAATAGAAGGTCACAGCGTCTGGCTGTGCAAAATGCTCCATGACTTCTATTGTCCCTGCTGTCAGTATTCATTGAATTAAGTAGTTTTCCTGTTGGTTTTCATCTCTTACCCTTTAGGACTCAGCAAAGCCCTCCTTCCATCCAGCTGCTGATATCAGTATTCTAGTACATCCCCAGCTAGGAAACAAAATGGTGCAAGTGACAGAGTCTCGCCCTTCCACTGACTCGCCAGGGATTAGAATCTTCGTAATTTCACAGGATTGGGGGGAGACAAACATGGCTGCCTCCTAATTGCTTGCCGATTTGATTAGACTACATAATTGTCCTCCAACTGAAGATATTTCACAAATTAACACACAGAGAGTGGCATCTAAAGCTGGTGTCACACACAGCGACAACGACGTCGCTGCTACGTCACCATTTTCTGTGACGTTGCAGCGATGTCCCGTCGCTGTCGCTGTGTGTGACATCCAGCAATGATCTGGCCCCTGCTGTGAGGTCGCCGGTCGTTGCTGAATGTCCAGCTTCATTTTTTGGTCGTCACTCTCCCGCTGTGACACACACATCGCTGTGTGTGACAGCGAGAGAGCGACGAAATGAAGCGAGCAGGAGCCGGCGTCTGGCAGCTGCGAAGCTGTAACCAGCGTAAACATCGGGTAACCAAGGGAAGCCCTTTCCCTGGTTACCCGGTGTTTACGCTGGTTACCAGCCTCCGCCCTTGCTGCCAGCGCCGGCTCCTGCTCTGTGCCCATGTGGCTGCAGTACACAACGGGTAATTAACCCGATGTGTACTGTAGCAAGGAGAGCAGGGAGCCAGCGCTAAGCAGTGCGCGCGGCTCCCTGCTCTCTGCAGTGTGACATGTGGCTGCAGCACACATCGGGTAATTAACCCGATGTGTACTGTACCTAGGAGAGCAAGGAGCCAGCGCTAAGCGCGGCTCCCTGCTCTCTACACATGTAGCACAGCGACGTTATGATCGCTGCTTCTGCTGTGTTTGACAGCTAAGCAGCGATCATAACAGCGACTTACAAGGTCGCTGTTACGTCACAGAAAATGGTGACGTAACAGCGACGTCGTTGTCGCTGTCGCTTAGTGTGACCCCAGCTTAACAGTCCCACAGGAAACAATGGTCATTGTCTCCTGATCCACCAGACAAAGGAACAATATGTCTGGCATAATTAAGAATAGATCACACCCTGCACAAGACTGCCGGACTCATCACATTGTTGTCTTGCTGAAAGGCAAATTGCTCTTCAGCTTTTCAGCAGAGACCTGAAGGTTTTGTTGCAAAATTGACTAATATTTGGAACTGTGTTCACAATTCCCTCCATCTTGACTAAAGCACGAATTACAGACACTAAAAAACAGCCACAAAGAATAATGCTGCCTCCACAATTCTTCACTGTGGGTATGGTGTTCTTTAGATGATGTGCAGCGTTGGCTTTATATCAATTATACCTTTTTGAAATATGGTCAAAAAGGTCTTCAACATTGGTCTCATAAGACCATAACACATGTTCCCACATGCTTTTTGCAGACCTGATGTAGGTTTTGATAAAACATAACTGGGCTTGGATGATTTTCCTTTTTCTTTTCTTTCTTTCTAGAAACTGCTTCTTTCTCATGCCCTTACCCCAAAGGCCAGACATATGAAAAATATGGGAGATTGTCATCACACACAGTACACAACCAGTACTTGGGAAAAATTGCTGCAGCTTCTTTAATGCTGCTGTAGGCCTCTTGGTAGCCTCTCAGATCTATTTTTTTTTCAGGTCTTTTCGTAAATTTTTGAGGGATGTAAAGTTTTAGGTAATGCACTGTTGTGCTAAATATGTATTCACAGTGTCCATGATATATAATAACTTGGACATTTTTTGTTCCCTTCTCCTGACTGATAACTTTCAACAATGAGATCCCTTTGCTGTGTTGTCAGCTGTTTATGGAACATGACTTTTGCTGTAAAATGTAACTTATAAAATGTCAGGAAAATCCTACTAAAACAGCAAAACTTTATATGGGGCTAATCAGAATCACTGAAAATGATGGCGGCCGTGCACTGACTACTATTTAACATGAGTGTAAATGTGATTCGCTAACACAACAACATCCCCAATTATAAGACTATGTTTACACTTAAGCAACCACATTATTTTAGGTTTGTTATTTTTATTTCCACCTTAAAATGATCTCAGTTTGTTTCTCAATGGATTTGTACACACATTGATTTTAAAGGTGGAATTGGTGTGATTTCTTTTTACATGACAAAAACCTGGCATTTTAAAAGGGGTGTGTAGACTTTTTATATCAATTGTATATACAAGGAAGTGGGAGCCATGTCTCAGCAACTGAGAGATCAGGAACAAAAGAAAAAGGCCTGAGGGCACGTAGACAGAAGCCGGCGGTGATTGGATTTGGTACTCGCGTAATATCAAAACCCAATGTAAGCACCGGAACCGCAAGCCCAGATACTGATGGAAGGGTGCTGGTACAGGAGGTGAATATAGGCTTTATTATTTTACATGGGGGAAACGTGGAATCAGAAGAGGTTGTCTTAGTTTTGGACAACCCCTTTAAGGATTATGCCAAGTTGACTAAAAGGACAGCATTTTAATACTGGGAAGAAAGGGCTATATCTCAAGAACGGAAAGGCGCAAGAACAAATAAAAACATCGCCAGACTCAGGAGAACCGTGGTAGTTACACCAGGTTAAAAAAAAAAATACACATTTCTGGCAAGTGACCCATTCTCTTTAAACCTTTCCAATCATATGATAAGCATAAATGCATGTTTATCTATATAGCCATACATCATACTTATTCCAAACATTAATAATGATCACCTATCCAAAGGGGTCCAACCAACACCAATCCTGCAAACTGGGATCTGAACTGCCCAGTTGTTGGCTTTCATCATCTGTATGTCGTTAGGAGATAGAGAACCACAAGGCTTGGCTTTTTCCATTAGTCCTATAAACAATTAATAGAGTGCTCATTAGTCTATTACAAAGGGGTCGATTCCCAGCAGTCGGATTCTCACTAATCTGTGAGATATTACCTATGCCAACAATAAGTATTACCTTTTATTGTTGGCAATAACCCTTTAATACAAGTCTGGGCAAAGTGTAGTCCACAGGCCTCAACCAGCTCTCTGGCTGTTCCAGTCTGGCCTGTGGACCGGAACAGCCGAAGGGCTGAAAACAGTGGCCATTGGGTCGCATCATGCTCTCACCTGCCGCCGCCGCCGCTCGCTTCCTGATGTCACCACTATACGCATCCTCAGGATGGTGGAGGATGAAGCCGTCGGCTCCTTCTTCCACCAATCAATGTGTGAGACAGCAGACACGATGACATCATTGCATTGCGCGTGCTATATGGACAGTAAGCGCACATGAGACGAGCAGAGCGCTGGTGGAATGGGAGCTAAGCTACTTTCACACATCCGGTTTTTGCTCTGAGGCACAATACGACGCTCTGCAGAAAAACCGCAACCGTTTTTTTTGCCGCTGGTTGCGTTTTTTTTTGCATAGACTTACATTAGTGCCGTATTGTGCCGCATGGGCTTGCGTTCGGTCCGGTTTTTGCCACATGTGGCAGATTTAGCTGATGCCGCGGCCGGATGGAACGTTCCCTGGCACGTTTTTTGCTCCGGCAAAAAAAACCGCATCGCGCCGCATCCGGCCGCTGCGGCGCATTTTTCAATGCATGCCTATGGATGCCGGATGTGGCGCGATGCGGAAAAAACGCATTCGGCCGCCGCATGCGGTTTCTTCCACTGCGCATGCTCAGTAGCGTGCCGCAACCGGAAAAAAACGGACGGGCCGCATGTAAAAACTTATGCAAAGGATACGGTGTTTTCGCCGTTGCATAGTTTTCACAGCCGAATTGAGCCGCACTGCTCAAACCGGATGTGTGAAAGTAGCCTAAGTGAGTGTGCGTTGTTTTTTTTTTCCACATGTGTATGCATATGTGAGGCTCACAGTGTACACAGAGGAGCTTTGTGAGGGCTCATACTGTATTTAGGATGCTATGTGGGGACTCATACTGTAAATAAGGAGGCTGTGTGGGGCTTATAATGTTTATAGGGAGCTATGTGAGGGATCATAATGTATATAGGGAGCTATATGAGGGTTCATACGGTATATAGGTGGCTCACACTATATTTAAAGGGAACCTGTCAGCAGAAATTTCGGCTAAAACCTAACAGATTCCCCCTCTGCAGCTCCTGGGCTGCATTCTAGAAAGGTCCCTGTTAGTATTGTGCCCCCTTTCTGACCAAAAAAAAGAGTTTATATAGAGGTACCTTTTTGGCTTCGGATTCTGTAAATGGGACACGGGGGCGGGCTGCCTGATGGCCATTATTCTGCCCCCTGTTCCTGTATGCCGCCACCATCGCTGATTTCCATACTTCTGGACGCCACCCACTGCTCCAGCCATCCCCGCGCATGCCCAGTGCTCATCTCCTGTGGATGAGCACTGTGCCCAGTGTCACCGCTGGTGACGTGCACGCAGGGTTTAGATTATGGGCGGTGCTGTGATGTTTATTAACAAGCAACCGCCCATAATCGCGGGACCGCTCTTCCCATCTATTTCCTGCCTCAGGGCAAGATGAGAAGGAGGTGACGTGAGGTCAGCAGCAGCGCGCTTGCACAGAAAGAAGCAGGCTGAGGGGGAAAGCGCGGTCCCGCGATTATGGGCGGTTGCTTGTTAATAAACATCACAGCACCGCCCATAATCTTAACCCTGCGTGCACGTCACCAGCGGTGACACTGGGCACAGTGCTCATCCACGAGAGATGAGCACTGGGCATGCGCGGGGATGGCTGGAGCAGTGGGTGGCGTCCAGAAGTATGGAAATCAGCGATGGGGGCGGCATACAGGACCAGGGGGCAGAATAACGGCCATCAGGCAGCCCGCCCCCGTGTCCCATTTAGAGAATCCGAAGCCAAAAAGGTACCTCTATATAAACTCTTTTTTTTGGTCAGAAAGGGGGCACAATACTAACAGGGACCTTTCTAGAATGCAGCCCAGGAGCTGCAGAGGGGGAATCTGTTAGCTTTTAGCCGAAATTTCTGCTGACAGGTTCCCTTTAAAAGGCTATGAGGGACTCACTCTGTATATAGAGGAGTGTGTGTGGGCTCATATGGTATATAGAGGGGCTATGTGGTGGCTCATACTGGATATAAGAGGCTATATGTGGGGCTATGTGTGGGCTTATATTGTATATAGGGAGCTATGTGGGGGCTTATACGGTATATAAGGGGTTATGTGGGGCTCATACTGTATATAGTGGCTATGTGAGTCTTATATGGTATATAGGGGGTTATGTGGTGTCTCACACCCGATGTAGAAGGCTAGGAGGGGCTCATATTGTATGTAGTGAAGCAGTGTGTAGGCTTATACAGTATATAGGGGGATGTCAGCATACTTAGTTCTATTCAATATTAAGTGACAATATTAATACAAAATAATAATCATAATTGTAATGAATATGTAAATTAACACATTACAGTCTTGTAATGAAACTCCATAAGCAAGGACAAGGGGAAACTATAAGCAGATGGGAAAGGAATTGGCTAAAAGATAGGAAACAAAGTAGTGATGAATGGTACATTCTCTAAATGGGCTATAGTCAGCAGTGGGGACCGCAGGGATCTGTGCTAGGACCGATTCTTTTTACTCTCTTTATTAATGATCTTGTGGATGGGATTGATAGTAAAGTGTCAGTCTTTGCTGATGACACCAAACTATGTAGGATATTAAAAACTGACCTTGATAGTATAACATTACAAAAAGATCTGGATAAGATGTCAGAATGGGCAGATACTTGGCAAATGAGATTTAATGTTGATAAATGTAAAGTAATGCACCTAGGACGGAGTAATCCTATAGATGTATATACATTAAATGGAAGTAAACTCGGGACTACAGAACACGAGGATTTGGGGATTCTGGTTACAAGTAAGCTGAGCAGCAGCACTCAATGTCAGACAGCAGCTGCAAAAGTAAACAAGATTTTAGGGTGTATAAAAAAAAAGAGAGATTAGATCCCGGGATCCCAATGTATTGTTACCCCTCTATAAATCACTTGTAAGGCCACATCTAGAATATGGGATACAGTTTTGGGCTCCACATTTTAAAAAGGATATTGAGTTAGCGTCAGTTCAAAGGCAGGAACTAGATTATTACAAGAGATGGAGACCGTGCGTATGAGGAGAGGTGGAAAAAAAAAATGTCTCAGAGGAGATCTCATTTATATGTCTAAATACATGTGTGGTCAATACAAAGGACTGGCACATGACTTAAAGGCCACTTTACAAACAGAGATAAATCTTTGGCAGATCTGTGGTTGCAGTGAAATTGTGGACAATCAGTGCCAGGTTTGTGGCCGTGTACAAATGGAACAATATGTCCATGATTTCACTGCAACCACAGATCTGCCAAAGATTTATCTCTGTGTGTAAAGTGGCCTTTATTCTTTCCAAAGACAATACTAAGGACAAGCGGGCACTCATTGCGAGTGGAAGAAAGGCGATTCCAGAAACTACATAGGAAAGGGTTCTTTACAGTTAGAGCAGTCAGACTGTGGAATGCCCTACCACAAGAGGTAGTAATGGCCGACACTATAACAACTTTGAAAAAAAGGGCTGGATGATTTCCTCAGTACACAACATTGTCGGTTATAAATGATAACCGATGCAACTATGTAACTATATAGTATTGAGTAGAATTAATTTCAGCCTATTGATTCGGCCCTCCACAATAGTCACGGTCTCTCAAGTGGCCCCTCGGGAAAATTAAGCACACTTCCCTGCTTTACTATATCAGAAAAGCTCATAAAAAACTAAAACAAATAAGTGCGGACAATTTATAGCAATAATCTTACATGAAACGCACCAAAAGCTAAAAATGCTGACTCAGTGTCAAAGGGGATTAATATAACCCTGGGTTACAGTAACTGGCCTTGGACTGCAGTATAACCTTTTACATTACATAGATCCTATTTTTTATATACAGAATATTCATCATTAACATTCAAAATTTGTACAATTTTTGGTGATATTTTTTGCAAAAGTAAAAATAATTCAGAAATTCACTGGTTGACTCAAATCTTCATCGCTGCTGATCCTTTAATGCATTAAACAGTAAATAGCTTGCCTTTGTTTTTCAGCTTTTTCCCTTGGGGAGGTTAAAATGGATTGAGAAGGAGAGACGGGATATAAATATGACTGTGTGCTGCTGAGGGCATGGAGCCCATTAGGATTCGGAGAGTGTACGCTAGCTGAAATACAGTCATGATGGAAAGAGGAAAAGTGGCCAAACCCTGCGCCGCTCTCTTCCGTCTCCTGGAGAGTATGAACGGAATTAATAAGGGATGATAATTAGAGATTTGCGTAATCTGTAATTTGTCGTAATCACACGAGCTATGGGATGTTCACAGAAATAAGACTCGTTAAGTATTGGACATTTCTCTATCCAATTTAAAACGCAGCTCGGTGTCAACAATTTTAGATACCAGGGCGAATTTCCTAGGGCTTTGTTGAGGTTGGTGATGCGCGGCGAGTGTCTGGGAGTGGACCCACCGGGTCGTACACCGGACTCCCCTTTAGGAGCTAACCCCTATACAGGGAATGTCAGGCGCAGCCCCAGGGGTCCAAATGCACCAATGCCAGGACCAGTGGTATCGACCTTTACGGACAGGAATCTCACACATGGAAACAGGACGTAGTATCCTGGACATGGAAGGACGGAGATGGTGGCTCAAACGTAGCACGGAGGTGGCAACTCAGACGAGACAGCACGGGAGTGGTGACTCAGACGTGGCAGCATGGAAAAGATGGTAGCAGCAGGCTCTTGGAAGAGACACAGGTTAGCGGGTACAGGTGGTAACTGATACTAGGACACGTGACACAAGACTAGACACAGTAATTGTTATGGGACCTGAGAAGTAGCAACGCACTATGGATAGGCAACGTTGCTCAGGCACCTCTCCTAAGGGAAGAGAACCTTAAATAATTTTATGGTGATTGCTGACCTCTAGGATCACTTCCGGGTAATAGGGCACCAGCCCTTTAAGAAATGGGGCATGGCCGCATGCACCCTTCAGGCATTCCCAGAAGGCAGACCCCAGGGAAGGAACAGGGCACATGGGACTGTCAGAGAGCTGAGGCAAACGACATGAGAGCAGGAGCGTATGGGGGCACCGTGTCGGGACCGGGTGCTACAGGCTTGAAGGGTTATTTCCAAGATATTAAGTTACCACCTTTCCACTGGATATGGGATAACTTACTGATTGCTTGGGGTCCGACCACTGGCACCTTTGGCGGCCTTAAAGCCTGCTTTACACGTTGCAATTTTGCATACGATATCGTATGCGATTTGCAACACCCCCATCATATGTGTGGCACATTCAATTTGTTGAACGTGCAGCACAAACGATTAACCCCCGTCACACGTACTTACCGTCCATACGACCTCGATGTGGGCGGCGAACGTCCACTTTCTGGAGTGGGAGGGACGTTCGGAGTTACATTGGCGTCACGCGGCAGCCGGCCAATAGAAGCAGAGGGGCGGAGCTGAGCGGGACGTAAACATCCCGCCCACCTCCTTCCTTCCGCATTGTGGGCCGGGAGCCACAGGACGTAGGTAAGATCTGTTCATCGTTCCTGGGGTGTCACACACTGCGATGTGCGCTACCCCAGGTACGATGAACAATCTGACGTGCAATTCTAGAGAAAGGTACGATGTGTATGCGATGAACATTTTAACGTTCAATCGCAATCGCACGTACCCGTCACACACTGCAATGTAACTTACGATGCCGGATGTGCGTCACTTACGACGTGACCCCGCCGACACATTGTAAGATACATTGCAGCGTGTAAAGCAGGCTTAAGAATGCACCATTGTAATTCATGAACTTGACTCTGCAGCTCCGTCTTGAATGGGACAGAGGTGCACATACTCTTCCTCGTCTCCATTCATGGTCTAGGGGACGTCTGTAAATAACCAATCACTATCTGTGTCTTACATCATTCATTGATAAACAGGTGCCATGTAATCCTTGCTCTAGAAATTATCATTTATTTGATATTTTCACCCCAGCAATGAAAGTTGATTGTGCAAACAGATGTCCACAATCGCTATATTGCCAAGCAACAATTCATTGGACAAGAGGTTGTGCTACTCCAATGTTGTATAGGCCTATCTTGTACCACTAAAATTGGTCTTATTCATCAATATATGGACTGTACAAGACCTCTTGTCACAACGGATAGTGGTGCCATCTATTTCAAGTGTCAGGAGACTGCAGCGCAGGGCTACACGCACACTTGCCCAGGTTAAAATTTCTGGCTGTATAGATTCACTTTGATCCGGTGCTGTAGTGGTTAAGCAGTTTGTTTGGTCTCCTACTTCAGGATGAAAAGCCGGGTCTCAGCTGTTCTGAGTTTCCAATTCACCTCTGCAATAAATACTCTCCTCTCAGCTCAGGGAGTTGCCAGTGATAGCTATGCTATAGATAGTCTCGGGAGTGGAATTGTTAGCTGTGGAGTAAGAGGTTTTGGGAGATGTAGCCTAGAGATTGCTGCATGGAAGTTGTGTGTTGTTTTCCTTCTTTTTAATCCCATTTCAATTTGCCTTACTTATTTTCCCGCTGCCATGCGCAATTGATAGGGCTGTGTTCAGGGTAAGACAGGGATAGGAACGTGATTGTCACATGGTGAAAAAAAAACATCTAGGGACATCAGGGATCTAAGGGTTGCTTAGAGTAAGTGTAAGGGGTTATCACATTCTTTCCCTAGTGTCCCTTCTCCTGTCTTGCTTTGCATCGACCAACACCCTTGGTCGAGGATGACAACCTGGGACTGACCTGGAGTGGTACCTGGTGCCTATCATCAGACAAGTCCAACCTCACCATAAAAGCTCTGCTGAAAACTGGGTAGGCACTTAGTCACGCCCCGCTCAGGGTAAGCCTGGCTCGGGGGAACAGTGGGTCTACGTCCCTTTTTTCCCTCCATCCCTATACTGTGACACCTCTGAAGGTATCCTTCAGTGTCTGGCAGCATGACTTGTGGACTGTGAGGTGTGGCCTCCATGGATTAGACTTGTTTTTCCACCACATTTCACAGATAATCAATCTGATCAGAGTTGTGTAATTTGCAGAGAAGTCATCACATTGATCTCTTCATCAAGTCCCTCATACCATTCCTGAGAAATATCTACAGGGTGTCAAGACACTTTCTTGCTGAAAGATGGCACTGCTACTAAGGGATACTGCTGCCATAAGGGGGTGACTTGGTGTTATGGTTCAGGGTCCTTCTGATTCCCGAACCGGTCCAGTCCAGTCATTGACTCCCACATTGGGATTGGTCGACTCCGCAGCGTCACCTGTCCATCGCTTGAGGTGTCAGGCTGACAGGTATCAGGTGGCTAGAATCTTGTACCATCCTGAGCCTAAGTCCTCATTTAGTGCTACCGAGCATGCGCGGGTTCCCACAGCCTCTCCAGGCACTAAGTGCGGGATTACCGCTATCGCACATGCGCGTGGCGTTAGCGGTGTTGCGGCGGCTGCTGATTGGCTGTCAGTGATGTTAGGTGACGGGATGGCCGCAACCGGCGCCATTACCTCATGCCATGTGACCTGAGGCAGGGAGGATGGGCTCGTAGCCACGCCCATCGGGGACGCGAGCGTCACATTGTCTATGGTGGCAGCTCACTAAGTAGACTATGCTGCATGTATGCATGGGTTCCAGCGCCATCTTATCCAGCAGAGCCAGTGGCAGGTGTATGTGAGTATAGGACAGTGGTAGGTAGGGCTAGGGCGTCGGTGCCGGACGCCACAATTCTCTGGTAACACAGCGCGGTTAGGGTCAGCTCCTGTCCTACCAGTGTGTATGTATATCAGGGCTAGGCGCCGGTACCAGGTATTCGTATCTCAGTACAACTGTGTCTTGGCACGGTGACGGTCAGGGTCCACATGGTCTGACGTGCCCCCTACTAGTCTGCAGTGTCAGTGGCAGACTTGTGTGTGTGTACCAGTCCTCGGGTGCCCATTGACGCTAACTGGGTATCCCATGCGGTCTGACGTGTCCTCTACGCACGTGACCGTTTCAGCGTCTTCCTTCTCGGTTTCCCAGTGACGCTAACTGGGTTACCTCTCGGTTTGACATGTTCCCACACATGCGACCGATACCTGTGTACCTGTGAAGCTACCAGGGACACGCTACACGTTGGGGTGTGCCCTTAAACATCCCCTTCGTTCACATTTGGGTTTTCCTTAGTTTCTGTACCCGTCCTTCAGTCCCATAGCGGAATGTCATCTGCCCGGCGGACTTCGGGCAACGATTGGCTTCATATTATTTTATATCCAATCGTCCCCTCCATAACACTTGGTCTGTGCAATGTTCAGGTAGGTGGTACATGTCAAATTCTGATGACTGCCGTGACATTGGCAAAAGAATCACACTGCCTCCACTGTCTCTTCTTCTTTGTATAGTGCATCATGGTGCCATCTCTTCCCCAGACAAGTGATATCATGGATTCAACTGTCCACATGATCTAAAATGTGATTCATGACACTAGGCTGCTTTCATCCTTTGCTTCATAGTCCAGTTCTGATACTGACCTGCCCAAAGTAGCTGTTTTCAGATATCGCACAGCATGGACAACGAGACTGGTCTATGACTACACAATCTCATATATAATATATTGAGACACGTTTGCAACAGTAAGGACTTATTCACTTCTGAGGGATCAGACCAGACATCAGGGAACTTTCAGCATCCTTGACCTCATTCTCAAGTTTGGAAGTTATCCAATATCCATTGGATAATTACTTCATGATCAGTGAGAGTCAAACAACTGGGACCAAGACCTATCCCGTGAACCATGGCTCTGAAGAGCCTTGTGTGAATGGAGCGCCGTTCCATTCATTCTTAAAGGGACACCAGAGATAGCCGAGCACTGGTTTTAAGACATTAGGTTGTAGCCCTAGAGATTGGAAAGTTTCCCCTTAAAGGACATATCTTCCAAATTTCAGAATACTTCATTAAGCTGGTTCAAACGTGGTCCACCCTTCGTTCACTTTTGGTAAGAATTAATCGGCGAGAACTGCAGATAAACTTTTACTCTCTTAAATATGGTCTGTTCTTTAGTATCCAGCAGTTCCTGCTACACTCATGGACCTGTGCTGTTCAGCACCATGCACTGTTCAGATCCGGGCTAATAGCAGCTGATCAGAAGGGTGTCACGTGTTGGACCCTAAGGCTCCTTTCACATTGCGTTTTTCTCTACGTCCACAGGTCCCGTCGGAGTATCCGTCCGAACCGCCCCTCCCCCACTCTGCCAAGCGTGTTCCAGACGCATGCGCCCGGCAGGGCCATTCACCGTTATGGAGCGCACTGTGTTAGCGTGTGCTCTGTTTCGTGCAATTTTGTGCACATATACGTTTCTGCAGACGGACACCTGAACGTAGACCACCTACGTTCGGGTGTCCGTCTGCAGAAACGTATATATGCACAAAATGGCACAAAACAGAGCACATGTTAACGCAGTGTGCTCCATAAACAGTGAATGGCCCTGTCGGGCGCATGCGTCCGGACCACGCTTTGCAGAGTGGGGGAAGGGCGGTCCGAACGGATGCCCCGACGGGACCTGTGGACGTAGAGAAAAACGCAATGTGAAAGGGGCCTTACCGGTCTGGAGAGTCCCTTTAATGGAGGTGAAAGTGGCGTGTAAGTGTGGCCAAATACATCAAACTGTGGGCAAGGTTAAAATATTTAAAAATATTTTGTAATAAAATATAACCTATAAATCAGGAAAGATATTTGCGGTCATAGAAAACCGAATTCTATGCTTACGCTTATACATTTCCATGTGAAGAAGTTATCATGCTGCTTATACGGCCAGGACACATTATCATGAGACAAGATGTGATCCTGGTTGTCGCAGCCAGCAAGGATTGAATCCATGACATAAATATATATTCCGACAATGGAGACCCAGCCGTCCATTGCCTGTGGCACAAACGTGTGATGATCAGGCGGTATTTCCAATCAGTTCAAGAAGAACACAGGACACAAGTGAAGCATCATGAATGATTCATGACACCATGTTACACTGTGCTAAGCTGATGTAGAAAATGAGCGGTGACAAATCCGTACATCAGAGTCCTATAACATCGATTGCATAGTGGAGGTCATGAAGTAAATGAGAAGTGGTGCCGGAGTCTAGTTCCATTGCCAAACTTTATATTGTCATCAATCAGACCATTTGAAGTGTATGGAGGTTTACCGAATCTTCCATAACAGATGCTGCGGAGGAATTAAGAATCGGACAGTTAGAATTCACTCTCCTGTTCCTTTTATTTTCAGGGAAGTTAAGCCGCTGGCCGATGTTTCTGGTAGCCGTTTTCTTTCATCTGCACACTGGCTAAATACTTGGCTGAGTCGAGCATTCACGTGTATGTCGGGAGATATATGTCAGCCAGACTGCTATGCCATGTGTATGACGTGATCATGGGAATGTAGCGGCATCTAAGGAGCTAAATGTCACGCTCGGACAAGAGGATGTCCGGCACACGGCGCAACATAGAGGTACAACAGAAATTGAAAGGGGGAGGAAGGCCCTGGCGAAAGGGAGCGGGGGTCGGGTCACTTCATGACACTAACCTGTGTCTGAAACTTGAGCTTCCCTAACATCCCAATACGAGTCCTTCACCTTGTTGCCGTCACATGCCTAGTCCCTATATGTCCCTCCACTCACCCTGGCTAGTGCAAAGGCCGGTAAGTGCAATAGACTTCACCTGTTCAATGTTCCGATACAGGAGAAGGTAGACAGACAGGGGAACATAGACAAAAAAGATATACTTCAACTTCAAAGCTGCAGCCAGACACCAGGGTTGCAGGCAACAGGACTCCAGCATCTACCAGAAGCTTCCCTCCTCCAATGTGGTCAGTTCAGAATTAACTTGTCATGATTGACTCCTGGCTCAGCTGGAGCTGAGCCTTTTTTTTAGTTTCACTTCTGATGCAGGTCACGTTAGGGGTTAATCCTTCCTGCCTCGTTCTGGAGGTCAGGCTGCTTTATTAGGGCACTGTTTCTCTTGGACTTCGCCAGTGATACTTCTGGCTCTGCTGTGTTCTGCTCTTGAGTGACCTGTTGTCTGCCCTTCCCCCTCCTGACCTCCGTGTTCACCTGACCTGTTAACCTCCTCTGTTGTCTGTTTCCATCAGTGTCTCTCCCGCTGTCTCCCTGTTCGTTCCTTATCTGTTTACCTTTATTCTGTCTTGTCTTCCCACTCCCCCTCGCTTCTAGGCTCTGATTTCCCGACTACTGACTATTTGCTTCCCTCTGACTACGTTTAGACTTTTCCCTTGTGTACTTACAAGACCTCATGTTGTGACACGGCTTTCTGACGATTCTACTGCCATCTAGTGGGCTTGACTAGTATTACCTCTGCTAGGGAATTCCCTGCTCATACTTTTCTCCACTTTTACGCCCCCTAGTGGTTTACCAGCTAACTACCTTCTCAGATAGTTTCAGGAATCCTCTCAGTCCCACATTACTGCGCTGTACTGCTATTGTACATCTTAGAGTACAGCGTGACATAACTTCTATAACCGGCATCAGGTGATGGGACATGTGACTATTTAAAGTGGAGGGGAATGGTCAGAAACTTGCTGCACCTCAGATGAACTAACAAGAAGCTACCAGCATGGAAAGAGTACTTAACACTTGCTGCACCAAAATGAAGCAAATATGTTTAACATCCAGATTCTCGCAAGGGAATGTGAGACTCAGATCCCAAAACTGTTACAAGTCTCCCCAAGACAGGAGATCCTCATGACACTAAATTAATGCAATCAAAGCACATGGTATACAGAGTGGATTCTGATTCTGATGCACCATAGCAAATATATGGTGGACGCTGCCAAGGCTGTTGTCAAATTTAACACGTGATACAATTGGCCAGAAGATGTGAGCAGATAAGAAGCAAAGCATCTAATTGGCGCAGAACACGTGAGTATCAAATGATGACTGGTATTTCAGAAATTTAACTACCACCAAAAAGTTGAAATGCTGCTAGATTTCAAAAATGCTTTCAGCACATCTAAAGTGAAAGAGCAAAAAGACCATATGTAGTCACATAATAGATTCTAACAGCTCTGAGAAAAGCCAGAACAGGGTCTCCAGTGCCATCTACTAGAGGTAGCAATCCTAAAAGTCAATACCAACTCCCCCTTAGTGACCAAGAAAAAAATTTCAATTCTGACCAGTGAGTATGTATTTTATTGACACATTGTACTTTATCACAGTGGTAAATTTAGGTAGAAAAGTTTTGAATTTATTTATGAAAATTACAGAAATTTGACAAAAAGTTTAAAAATTAATGATTTTTTTACCTTTGAATTTTTATACCTTTAATCCAGATAGTTGTTTTTTTTTTGCCAAGCAAACTTCATGCAGAATAAAACGAAAGGAATTAGATATAGTGCTGGAAGGTGCACCCTGGGTTGGAAGGCACTCAACAAGCTTCAGGGATAAGAGCCGAAGGTCGAAATAAGTATGATGAAGTCTCATAACACGCCAGGATGGAAGCCATAAGGACGTCTTTTTGCTGATATCGTTTGGTCTAACGGGAAGATCAAATGCTGCAGAGATATCATAAAGTTCAGAACGTGGAATGTACGAACCATGAACCAAGACACACTCAACATTGTCAATGCCAAAATGGACAGAACAGGACTCAACTAAAGGGGGCTTTACACGCTACGACATCGCTCAAGTGATCTCGTTGGGGTCACGGATTTTGTGACGCACATCTGGTCGCTTTAGCGATGCCGTTGCGTGACACCTATGAGCGATTTTGCATCGTCGCAAAAACGTGCAAAATCGCTCATTGGTGACATGGGGGTCCATTCTCAAATATCGTTACCGCAGCAGTAATGAAGTTGTTCCTCGTTCCTGCGGCAGCACACATCGCTCCGTGTGACACCGCAGGAACGAGGAAGCTCTCCTTACCTGCCTCCTGGCCGCTATGCGGAAGGAAGGAGGTGGGCGGGATGTTACGTCCCGCTCATCTCCGCCCCTCTGCTTCTATTGGGCGGCGGTTCAGTCACGCAGCTGTGACGTCGCTGTGACGCTGAACGAACCGCCTCCTTAGAAGGAGGCGGTTCGCCAGTCACAGCGACGTCGCAGGGAAGGTAAGTACGTGTGACAGGTCCGGGAGATGTTGTGCGACACGGGCAGCGATTGGCCCGTGTCGCACAACCGATGGGGGCGGGTACGCACGCTGGCGATATCGCTACCGATATCGCAGTGTGTAAAGCGGCCTTTAGGCTATGTTCCCACGTTGCGTATTTGCATGCAGTTACGCTGCGTATTGCACTGCAGTGTAACTGCATGCGTCCTGCGTCCCCAGCACAATCTATGTAGATGGGGCATAATCCATGCGCACGTTGCGTTTTAGAACACAGTGTTTCGGCTGCTGCCAAGATGCTGTGTTCTAAAAAGCAACATGTCACTTCTTCTGTGCGTTTGGTTGCAATGTCGGTCCCTCTCTCTGTCTGTCTGTCGGTCTCTCTGACTCCCTGTCGGTCGGTCTCTCTCTCTGTCGGTCTATCCCTCTCCCCCCTCTCTCATACTCACCGATCACTGACCGAACACTGGCGCGGCGCTGCACAGCTGTCACACTGCGGCGGCTTCTCCTGCTTTTGAAAATGCTGGCCGCTCATTACTCAATCTGGTATTCCCTGCTTTCCCCGCTCACCGGTGCCTATGATTGGTTGCAATCAGACGCGCACCCATGCTGAGTTACAGCTGCCTCAATGCAACCAATCACAGCCGCCGGTGGACGGGTCTATGTAGTGCAGTAAAATAAATAAATAATTAAAAAAAAACGATGTGCGGTCCCCCTCAATTTTGATACCAGCCAAGATAAAGCCACACGGCTGAAAGCTGGTATTCTCAGTATGGGGAGCCCCACGTTATGGGGAGCCCCCCACCCTAAAAAGATCAGCCAGCAGCCGCCTGGAATTGCCGCATCCATTAGATGCGACAGTCCCGGGACTCTACCCGGCTTATCCAGAATTGCCCTGGTGTGGTGGCAATCTGGGTAATAAAGAGTTAATAGGCAGCCCATAGCTGCCACTAAGTCCTACGTCAATCATTGCAGGCGTCTATGAGACCCCCCCAATGATTAACCTGTAAGTGAAAGTAAATAAACACATACACCCAAAAAACTCCTTTATTTGAAATAAAAGACAAAAAACACCCACTTTCACCAATTTATTAAAATCCCTAAACACCCCTCCAGGTCCGGCGTAATCCTCACGAGGTCCCACGATGCATCCAGCTCTGCTACATGAAGCTGACAGGAGTGGCCGTAGAACACCGGCGCTCACTGTGAGCTCCACGCAGAAACTGAAGTGAGTCGCACTGTCAGCGGAGACGTCACTCGCGGCCACAGGTCTCGGACTCGAGCTGGCCGCGAGTAACCTGAGTGACGGCACCGGTGATCGCGCGGCTCACTGCAGTCACTCGGGGGATTTGCGATATCCGGTGAGTCCTTTACCTGTGATCGCAAATCAAGCCGCGGCACACGCACAGAGACGCGCGATCATAATGAAGTCGGGTGAAGTTCATCCGAGTTCATTCTGATCGTGCGGCAGTGTCTCGCAGCCAGCCATGCTCTGTTTGACAGTGCGGTCCCACTCGGCTCTGCTGCAAGTCTATGGGGATGCAGCAGAGCCGAGTGGGACCGTACTGTCAAAATTGTGCATTCTGGAGGCATCCAGAACGCATGAATTCAGCAGGAATTCTGCAGTTACATTGCGTCTCAGAACGCAGCTTTTCGGCTGCGTTCTGAGACGCACATGCAGTGACTTACACGCTGCGTAATAGAACGCAACGTGGGCACATAGCCTTACTTGGAATTAGCAAACTAACATGGACTCAATCTGTACATTTCCAGTCAAATAAACATTGGGTCTACTATTCTGACAATGATGACCGAAGAAGGAACGGTGTCGCTTTTATTCCCAACTGTAGATTGTCCGGCACTGACCTGAAGTACAATACAGTTAAGTGATAGAATAATCGCAATATGAATACAAGGCGTGCCTATCCATGTCACAGTTATACAAGTCTACAGGCCAAAAACAGATGCCAAAGAGAAAGACATTGAACTATTCTATGATCAAAGTCAGGAAGAAATTGCCAAAAGAAGACTTACTAGTTATCATGGGTGACTTGAATGCCAAAATGGGTCATGGCAAACATTAAACCGTTGGAGATTTTGTACTTGGTGAACGAAATACGGCTGGAGGAAGTTGACTCTTGTACAACAATTCAACTGTCCATCATGAATACCTTCTTCCAAAATCACAAACGGAGACTCTACACATGGACATCACCAAATGGGGCCTATAATAAATCAGATTGACTACATATGTGTTTGACAAAGATGGAGGTTGTCGATCATTACCACAAAAACAAGGCCAGCAGCCAACTGTTGAACTGATCATGAACTTTTGACAGCAAAGGTAGCAGTCAAGCTGCGCAAATGGACTACACACCAGGTCATTTACAACTACAATTTGACCAACATACCTGATGTTTTTTGGAACAGTATACACAACCGATTTATATCACTGGCCATTGATGAAAGAAATCCTGAAGAATTATGGACACATATAAAGATTATTATTACTGAAGAAGCTAGAAAGACAATAAACAAGAGGCAGAAGATAACCCAGCAGCCATGGTTAACAAAAGAGACCCTGAAGATCATCAAAGAACGAAGAATGGCAAAAGCAAAAAGGTAACAAGCAGGTTGCAGGCAACATCAGTAGAAGACGAAAGAGAGTCATTTGAGCAGACAGAGAACTTTATTACCAAAAGATGTACGATACGATACGATACACTTTATTGATCCCGAGGGAAATTGTAGTATCACAGCAACAGAACATAGACAAGAATAACTTAATTACAACACAACAGTAGAATTGACAGAGGAATGTCATACATTACTTCATGACAGGTCATACACAGGTCATAAATAATTGGTACACCCCCCATCCCACCCCCCAAAAAAAAATAACACTGAAGGTGCTCCTCTGTCTCATGAACAGCTCATATAATGGGGGTCCATTATTGTTTCTTATCTCCATACACTTCTGAGTTCTTTCTCCACTAACTTCTCAAAAGTGTCCAAATGGAGGCCTACCGCCAAGCTTGTCTTCTTTTTAAGATTATTGAGCTTATTAGCATCTACACTACTTCCCCAGCATATGATTGTGAAAAAGATGGCACTTTGTTATTACAGATTCATAGAACATTTCTAACATTTTGCTGAACACATTAAATGACTTTAGTTTCTGTAGGAGGTACAGTTTGTTCACCCCCTTTTTGTAAACCCACGTCCAATCTAGTTTGCTGTCCAGATGGACCCCCAAATATCTGTAACTCTCAACCTCTTCCTGTCACAATGATTACGAGATAACAGGAAACCAGGGCTCCTTTCAGCTGACCCTCAAGCAAGGGGGCCCTATGCTATCCCTGACCTCAGGGATACTTCTGATGGTGGACAGGTCTGAGTCTCCTTCCTTGCCCTTCTCCTGACCAGTCCTGATTTTATTTCCTCTCCTCATTTCCCCAGGGAGGGACGAGACAGGAGTGTGTTGCAAATCACAGAAATAGACAGACATGAAAAACCAAAACTCTGTTACTCAACATGCACACACAGTGGTGTAAGACAATAAGAGATTAGGAGGAAAACAAGACCATGAAGGAAGCAACAAAACAACAGGAGTAAACTCCATGACCGCTTAAAGTATAAGCACAAAGCAACACTTTCACCAGAAAGTCTGAGACAACAAAGCTCACAGACCAATACAGGATAAACTATAGCTGGCATGGGTAGAAAATTTCATCCAGCATAAATAGGAGGGGAGCAGATGTGATTGGCTTTGCCACCACATGTGAATACAGGAGCCTAACAAGCAAACTAGCAGAGATCAACTCCCACTAGCCTGCCTGTGTTGATCCCAGTCACCAGAGAAACCATTGGGCGGAGTGTCAGAAGGTGCAATGTGATCAGACCCCGATACCGCCATGAAAATCGGCGAAGTTTGTGCAAAACTCAACGTGACAGTTTCACTTCCTGAAGAGCAATAGTGACAGGTAAACCTTCCATCTTTCTCCTGCTATAGTTCCATACCAACTCCTCAGTTTTCTTTACATTTAGTTGTATATATTTAGCAAGGCACCAATCCACAAAATCCGACACCATCCTTATATATTCCTCGTCATTCTGGCACCCCCTAATACATCCGACACCACAGAGTTATCTGAGAATTTTTGAAGGTGGCAAAAACATTTATACTGAAAATCTGCTGTATAAAACATGGAAAGAAAGTGCAACAGCACCGTTCCCTGAGGAACACCTACAGTGCCAGACATAGCCGCTCCCATCAGTACAAACTGCGACCTGTCTGACAGGTAGTCAGTCATCCAATTTCTCATCCACCTTCATATCAGTCATCTTTAGAAGTAGTAAAAGTGTCTGTAAAGGTATTGAACGCACTAGAGAAATCAAAGAACATTGCACGCTCAGTGGTTACATCATTGTCCAAAAGTGAATGTACTGCATATGACAGAGACATAACAGAATCGTCCACCCCCAATCTATGCTGGTAAGAAAACTGTAAGGGGTCAGCAAAAACCCTCACTCCTCGACTGGCTGTTTTATGTTATACAGTTAGGTCCAGAAATATTTGGACAGTGACACAATTTCGCGAGTTGGGCTCTGCATGCCACCACATTGGATTTGAAATGAAACCTCTACAACAGAATTCAAGTGCAGATTGTAACGTTTAATTTGAAGGTTTGAACAAAAATATCTGATAGAAATTGTAGGAATTGTCACATTTCTTTACAAACACTCCACATTTTAGGAGGTCAAAAGTAATTGGACAAATAAACCAAACCCAAACAAAATATTTTTATTTTCAATATTTTGTTGCGAATCCTTTGGAGGCAATCACTGCCTTAAGTCTGGAACCCATGGACATCACCAAACGCTGGGTTTCTCCTTTTTAATGCTTTGTCAGGCCTTTACAGCCGCAGCCTTCAGGTCTTGCTTGTTTGTGGGTCTTTCCGTCTTAAGTCTGGATTTGAGCAAGTGAAATGCATGCTCAATTGGGTTAAGATCTGGTGATTGACTTGGCCATTGCAGAATGTTCCACTTTTTTGCACTCATGAACTCCTGGGTAGCTTTGGCTGTATGCTTGGGGTCATTGTCCATCTGTACTATGAAGCGCCGTCCGATCAACTTTGCGGCATTTGGCTGAATCTGGGCTGAAAGTATATCCCGGTACACTTCAGAATTCATCCGGCTACTCTTGTCTGCTGTTATGTCATCAATAAACACAAGTGACCCAGTGCCATTGAAAGCCATGCATGCCCATGCCATCACGTTGCCTCCACCATGTTTTACAGAGGATGTGGTGTGCCTTGGATCATGTGCCGTTCCCTTTCTTCTCCAAACTTTTTTCTTCCCATCATTCTGGTACAGGTTGATCTTTGTCTCATCTGTCCATAGAATACTTTTCCAGAACTGAGCTGGCTTCATGAGGTGTTTTTCAGCAAATTTAACTCTGGCCTGTCTATTTTTGGAATTGATGAATGGTTTGCATCTAGATGTGAACCCTTTGTATTTACTTTCATGGAGTCTTCTCTTTACTGTTGACTTAGAGACAGATACACCTACTTCACTGAGAGTGTTCTGGACTTCAGTTGATGTTGTGAACGGGTTCTTCTTCACCAAAGAAAGTATGCGGCGATCATCCACCACTGTTGTCATCCGTGGACGCCCAGGCCTTTTTTGAGTTCCCAAGCTCACCAGTCAATTCCTTTTTTCTCAGAATGTACCCGACTGTTGATTTTGCTACTCCAAGCATGTCTGCTATCTCTCTGATGGATTTTTTCTTTATTTTCAGCCTCAGGATGTTCTGCTTCACCTCAATTGAGAGTTCCTTAGACTGCATGTTGTCTGGTCACAGCAACAGCTTCCAAATGCAAAACCACACACCTGTAATCAACCCCAGACCTTTTAACTACTTCATTGATTACAGGTTAACGAGGGAGACGCCTTCAGAGTTAATTGCAGCCCTTAGAGTCCCTTGTCCAATTACTTTTGGTCCCTTTAAAAAGAGGAGGCTATGCATTACAGAGCTATGATTCCTAAACCCTTTCTCCGATTTGGATGTGAAAACTCTCATATTGCAGCTGGGAGTGTGCACTTTCAGCCCATATTATATATATAATTGTATTTCTGAACATGTTTTTGTAAACAGCTAAAATAACAAAACTTGTGTCACTGTCCAAATATTTCTGGACCTAACTGTATGTCTACTTGTACCGCGAAAGATGGGTTTATACTAAACATTGTATAATGGTGTTGATTAAGCAGTGAGTAAAATAAGTATTTGATCCCTTGCTGATTTTGTACGTTTGCCCACTGACAATGACATGAAAAGTCTAATTTTAAGGGTATGTTAATTTTAACAGTCAGAGATAGAATATCAAGAATACAGAAAATCACATTGTATAAATTATAGAGATTTATTTGCATTTTGCAGAGAGAAATAAGTATTTGATCCCCTACCAACCATTAAGGCTATGTGCGCACGTTGCGTACAGTCACTGCAGAAATTTCTGCAGCGATCTGAAGAGCACACGTGCGCTTCAAATCGCTGCAGAAAATGTCCGTAGTGAAAAAATAAAAAGCCGATTCCATGCGCTCTGCCTGCAGCTCCTGCCATAGACAGAGCAGGGGCTGCCGGCAAAGCACATGGAAGAAGTGACATGTCACTTCTTAGAACGCAGCGCTTCGGGCAGCAGCCGAAGCGCTGCGCTCTAAGACGCCACGTGCGCACGTCTCCTGCATAATCTTCATAGATTATGCAGGGGACGCAGGACGCATGTGTGACGCCCTGGGCAAGCCAGGGGTCACAGGTCATAACACCACCACACCCTACACCCCAGTTAGGAACACCAAGGCTAACCTAAAATCCTTGTTGCCTTCCTCCAGGGGCTGATGTCCACACCAGGGGGTGGGCCAGGCGGTTGGCTCCGCCCACCGAGGAGTTCACAGCCCTGGAGGCGGGAGAACCAGGCAGTGCAGTTTAGGAGTGAAGTTAGGGAAGTGAAAGTAGAAGGAAGTGAAGTGGTAGAGGAGCAAAGGAGAGAAGCTGAAGTAAAAGGAAAGTGACAGTTAAGACAGCCTGAAGCTGGTCCGGGTGTGTGCCCCGGACTGAGAGACAGCAAGGTCAGCAGACGGCGGTGACTGTCCGCAGGGGTGACTGTTTGGAGGTTGCCGGAAGGACCGCGGACGGGTGGTGGCCCGGCGGTACCGGAGCGGTATACGAAGAACAGTCAGCACCAGTGGCAGGGGCCTTTCGGATCCCGGCAAGGCTAGGAGTCGCCGTGAATTTGCCAAATCCGTTAGTGAAGGGGACCTCTGGGTCTCCCAACACCAAGTCCCGATTGAAGGCAACAGTCCAACCGTTACAGAGAGACACCGCCACCGCCAGGGCACCAGTTTCTCAGGGCCAGCGCCTGCGGGCAAAGTAGGGCTCTTCCGGCCCATATCCAAGCCAGGGAGCGGGTTACCGGTGGGGACCCATCGAAACCATCATCATCTTAGGTGCAGGAAAAGGGACCGTCACCGTCACCTACTGGGGAATAGCAAGTGCAGCCGTCCGTGGGAACCGTCTTTCCAGCCGTGTGTTTTACCGAGAACTGTGTCATCGTCTCAGGCTGAGTGAGTACCACAGTGCCGTGAGGCACAGCGCTGCCCCCGCGTCCCTGCACCCCACCAGGCCCTGCATCACCCACCTCATCACTGGGCCCCGGGACAACTACCCCCTACCCACGGAGGGGAGAACCAACAACTTTGCTGCTCCCTGTCACCGCTCCCGGGATCCCCATACAGAGCAGCGGTGGTGTCCACACAATCACCACAACCGTGGGTGGCGTCACGGACAATTAGACAATCCCCAAAACCAATCCCCTTTCACTCACGGGCGAGGAGCGCCGCTCGAGTCCCCGGGATCCGGCCCATCGCTCGAGCCACCGAGCAGCAGCAGCAGGCCGCAGCAGCCGCAGCGGCAGCCGGACCCGAGCAGAGGGAGAGCGCGGCGTCCCCTCCTCCGCCCGCGACACATGCAGTTACGCTGCGCTACAAAGCGCAGCATAACTGCATGTAATTACACAACGTGCGCACATAGCCTAAGAGTTCTGTCTCCTACAGACACTTAGATGCTCCTAATCAACTCGTTACCAGCATTAAGGACAGTTGTCTTAAATTGTCACCTGTATAAAAGACTCCTGTCCATATACTCAATCAGTCAGACTCTAACCTCTACAACATGGGCAAGACCAAAGAGCTTTCTGGATGTCAGGGACAAGATCATAGACCTGCACAAGGCTGGAATGGGCAACAAAACCATAAGCAAGACGCTGGGTGAGGAGACGACTGTTGGTACAATAGTAAGAAAATGGAAGAATTACAAAATGAGTGTCAATCGCCATTGATCTGGGGCACCATGCAAAATCTCACCTTGTGGGGTATCCAGGATCCTGAGGAAGGTTAGAGATCAGCCTAAAACTACACAGGGGGAACTTCTTAATGATCTCAAGGTAGATGAGACCACTGTCACCACGAAAACCATTGGTAACACATTATGCCATTGTGGCGCCCTGGACAAGCCAGGACGTCACAGGTACTGCAACAACGCACCCCACACCCCGGTTAGGCACATCAGCCGCACACACAAATCCTTGTTGCCTCCCTCCAGGGGCTGATGTCCACACCAGGTGGGGTGGAGCCAGGCGGTTGGCCCCACCAACTGAGGAGTTCACAGTCCTGGAGGCGGAAAAAGGAAGGAAGTTGAGTTTTGGAGGAGTAAGAGAGTGGAGTGAAGTGGTAGTGGAGGAGTAAGAGCAGACTGACCGTGTCCGGGTACGTGGCCCGGGCACCTAAGAGCAAGGTTGGCAGACGGTGGTGACCGTCTGCAGGAGAGGCCGATTGATGCATAACCGTAAGGACCGGGGACGGGCGGTGGCCCGCCGGTACCGAACCGGGGAGCGAAGAGAAGCCAGCACCATTCGGCAGGGCCTACGGACCCCGACCAGGCTTGGAGTCGCCGTTAAATCGGTCAAATCCGTTAGCGACGGGAACCTCTGGGGTTTCCCAGCAGCAAAGACCCGACTGAAGGCAACCGCTCAACCGTGAAGGGAAATACAGCTACCGTCACAGCTAGAGTTCCCAGGGCCAGAGCCTGCGGGCAAAAAGGGGCTCCTCTGGCAAATACACCGCTGGGGAGCGGGTTACCGGTGGGAAGCCATCGGAGCCAAAAACACATCACAGGTGCAGGGAGAGACAGTCACCGCCAACCTACCGGGAGTGACCACCGCAGCCGGCTGCGGGACCCGTCCATCCAGCCGTTTGTTTTACCAGAGACTCCGTCTACGTTACTGGCTGAGTGAGTACCACCGTGCCATCTGGCACAGCGCTGCCCCCCGCGACCCGCCATCCACCTTACTGTCACCATCACCGGGCCCCGGGACCACCAAAACCCCCTACCCACGGAGGGGAGAGAAACATCTCGGCTGCTCCCTGTCATCGCTCCTGGGATCTCCGTCCAGAGCAGCGGTGGTGTCCCAACTTCACCACAACCGTGGGTGGCGTCACAGACCGACTTCCCAAAGCCCAAAAACTATTCCCCTTTCATTCACGGGCGAGGAGCGCCGCTCTAGTCCCCGGATCCGGCCCACCGCTCGAGCCACCGAGCAGTAGCAGCGCCGGACCCGAGCGTGGTGAGCGCAGCGTCCCCTCCTCCACCCGCGACACCATAATGGATTAAAATCCTGCAGTGCCCTCAAACTCTCACTGCTGAAGAAGGTACTGGTGCAGCAGGGCCCGTCTGAAGAAGGCCCATGTGCATCCGGCCCGTCTGAAGAAGGCCCATGTGCAGCCGGCCCGTCTGAAGAAGGCCCATGTGCAGCCGGCCTGTCTGAAGAAGGCCCATGTGCAGCCGGCCCGTCTGAAGAAGGCCCATGTGCAGCCGGCCCATCTGAAGAAGGCCCATGTGCAGCCGGCCCGTCTGAAGAAGGCCCATGTGCAGCCGGCCCGTCTGAAGAAGGCCCATGTGTATCCAGCCTGTCTGAAGAAGGCCCATGTGTATCCGGCCTGTCTGAAGAAGGCCCATGTGCAGCCGGCCCGTCTGAAGAAAGCCCATGTGCAGCCGGCCCATCTGAAGAAGGCCCATGTGCAGCCGGCCCGTCTGAAGAAGGCCCATGTGCAGCTGGCCCGTCTGAAGAAGGCCCATGTGCAGCCGGCCCGTCTGAAGTGTGCCAATAAACACCTGGATGATTCTGAGAGTAGTTGGGAGAAGGTGTAGTGGTCAGATGAGACAAAAATTGAGCTCTTTGGCATTAACTCAACTCGCCATGTTTGGTGGAAAAGAAATGCTGCCCATAACCCAAAGAACACTGTCTTTAATGTCAAGCATGGAGGTGGAAACATTATGTTTTGGGGGTGTTTCTCTGCAAAGGACACAGGACTACTTCACTGCATCAATGGGACAATGGATAGAGCCATGTACCATAAAATCCTGAGTGCCAACCTCCTTCCCTCCACCAGGACATTAAAAATGGGTCATGGCTGCATTACTATTTCTGCTTTTTCTTGTATATGATAGTAATTTTACTTTCTCTTTATATTTATAGAAGCGACCATATGAGTAAGACCGGTTAGGTCGAAACATCAGCTATGTTGTCGCCCTTGATACACACACATTGGCCTTTCTTTGTGTTATCCAATCACTGTAAATAAACTCAGTTTTCTGAATCTGCATTACAAGTGTACTGCAATTTTTTGGACTTTAGTACAGTAAGGGCCTAAAAATCCTCTTTGCTAGCACCTTCTTTCCCCATATTATGTGTGCTCACCATTTTTCTAAAGAATGAACCAAAAGATACAGCCAAGACAACAAAGGAGTGACTCAGAAAGAAGCACATTAAGGTCATGAAGTGGCCTAGCCAGTCTCCAGACCTTAATCCCATAGAAAGTTATGGAGGCGCTGAAGCTCCAAGTTGTCAAGCGACAGCCTCAAAATCTTAATGTTTTAGAGATGATCTGCAAAGAGGACTGGAGCAGAATTCCTCCTGAAATGTGCAAACCTCATCATCAACTACAAAAAACGTCTGACTGCTGTGCTTGGTAACAAGGGTTTTACCTCCATGTAAGTCTTATTTGCCAGAGGGATCAAATACTTATTTCTCTCTACAAAATGCAAATAAATGTATATAAATTTATACAATGTGATTTTCTGGATTTTATTTTTTGATATTCTGTCTCTCACTGTTAAAATGAACCTGCCCTTAAAATTATAGACTGTTCAAGTCTTTGTTAATTGGCAAACTTACAAAATCATCAAGGGATCAAATACTTATTATCCTCACTGTAAGTGTGTGTTAACATGTAAATGCTGCTAGCAGAGTGTAGGTACCCAATATTGCAGAGCTGAGGCCGTTCACCAGCAGGTGTCACCTAGCAGGCGGGCTGGAGCAGCGGTAAATTAGATATTAGATTGGACAGGGTTATGTCGAGGTAGAGGTGGAGTGACAGGTGGCAAGAGGGTTAGCAGGACGGGCTTTGAGGGGTGCCAATTCTCGATAGAATTTGAGTAGGAGAAGATGTGGCCACAATGTCAGGGCCAGTCAGGGAACCCTGAGGTAACCTCGAGAAGTCTAGAACCTATGCCTCAACCCGGCGGGTTTAGAGAGTCTTATGACTAGAGAGCAGTTGTGGCCCAGAAGCAGATGCAGGTATAAGGAAGAGGGGGAGTATAGACACAGACCTGGCAGCTTGAGGACAAGATCCAACATAGCAGGGGACAGGTCGAGAAAGAGTACCTCAGAAATAAAACCAGGAAAAGTTGAGGCTATGCCTGTCATACCGGTATGAAGAATAAACTAAAAAAGTTTGGTTGCCAAGTGAACTCTCGTGTTGCATGTGTCACTATTTCGTCTACAATGAGGGGTGATGGACACCAACTTGAAGAAACCAGTAATTGTCAACCCCCCCCCCCCCCCCCCCGAAGTCACACCCATATACAGAGTCTCCTTGGTGAAGAAACCCTTTGCACGTATGGCCCGGCCTTCATGCCTTCCTTCACAAGAACAAATCTTTCCAAGAACTTCATAGCATACGATCGTAAGACAACAGGACAATAGCTGTTTAGGGATGCAGAAGAAGTAGTCTTGGGTACCAGAACCAGGCAAAAGGTCTTCCATAACACTAGTACCCTCTGTGATTGTAGACTTCAGTTAAATAGGTGCTGAAATACAGTGCACAGCTGGTTTGTGCACACTTTAAGGACAGATGGACTGAGTATGTCTGATCCTACTGCTTTGCCTATGTTTAATTTCCTAAACTCTTTACATCCTTTTGGGAGATTGTGAAATCAGTCCATTCATCCACCAATATTAATGTTCCATCACCTCTCCCTGTTGGCACGGCTCATGTATTGCTGAATCTATTAAAAAACTCATTAATTTCATTAGCGCTGTCCAGTCCTCCTCCCCCATGCTCTAACCTCACCTTAAACCTAGTTAGTAATTTAATTCCCAACCACACCTCTCTGGAGTTATCGTGTGACAGTTCACTTTCTAGCTTAATTCTGAAAGCCTTCTGGGCATCTTTTATTCTGTTCTTCATATGTACAGACACAGAAAATGAACGTGTGAAGGGCGAGACTTAGAAGACATACCAAAAGATCAAACCGATACGACAAATGATTCAACCAAGAGTCGGAATGTTGAAAGACGCCAACGGGAACAAACTAACTGATCCAGAACAGATTAAGGAAAGATAGAAAGAATACACGGAGCCCGTCTACAAGAATGACTCAGTGATTACGGAAAAAATGGAAACTAGAAATGATAGTGAACCTAACATCTTGAAAGATGAAGTTGTTGATGCGATAAAGCTTCTGTCAAAAGACAAAGCTCCTGGATATGACAATATTCCAATAGAGCTAAAAAGGTCTTCTGAAGCTGCAGTTGATGTCATGACAAGACTGTGTCAACAGATATGGACAACTGGTAAATGGCCCAAGGACTGGACAAGATCGGTGTTTATTCCTATTCTGAAGAAGGGACTGTGAAAACGATTGGGCTAAAGAGCTCATTCCTCATGCCAGCAAAACACTATAAAATCCAACAAAGATGGCATCAGCCTTACTTTGACAAAGAGCTGCCAAAAGAATAAGCAGGAATCAGAAAAGGCAGAAGAACAAGAGATGGAATTGCTAACTTTAGATGGATGATGGAAAAGGCCAAAGAATATAACAAGGAGATCTATTTGTACTTCCTCAACTACAGCCAAGCCTTCGATTGTGGTGATCACTAGAAACTTTGGAATATAATGAAGGATATACAGTTAGGTCCAGAAATATTTGGACAGTGACACAATTTTGGCGAGTTGGGCTCTGCATGCCACCACATTGGATTTGAAATGAAACCTCTACAACAGAATTCAAGTGCAGATTGTAACGTTTAATTTGAAGGTTTGAACAAAAATATCTGATAGAAATTGTAGGAATTGTACACATTTCTTTACAAACACTCCACATTTTAGGAGGTCAAAAGTAATTGGACAAATAAATCAAACACAAAAAAAAAATTTTTATTTTCAATATTTTGTTGCGAATCCTTTGGAGGCAATCACTGCCTTAAGTCTGGAACCCATGGACATCACCAAACGCTGGGTTTCCTCCTTCTTAATGCTTTGCCAGGCCTTTACAGCTGCAGCCTTCAGGTCTTGCTTGTTTGTGGGTCTTTCCGTCTTAAGTCTGGATTTGAGCAAGTGAAATGCATGCTCAATTGGGTTAAGATCTGGTGATTGACTTGGCCATTGCAGAATGTTCCACTTTTTTGCACTCATGAACTCCTGGGTAGCTTTGGCTGTATGCTTGGGGTCATTGTCCATCTGTACTATGAAGCGCCGTCCGATCAACTTTGCGGCATTTGGCTGAATCTGGGCTGAAAGTATATCCCGGTACACTTCAGAATTCATCCGGCTACTCTTGTCTGCTGTTATGTCATCAATAAACACAAGTGACCCAGTGCCATTGAAAGCCATGCATGCCCATGCCATCACGTTGCCTCCACCATGTTTTACAGAGGATGTGGTGTGCCTTGGATCATGTGCCGTTCCCTTTCTTCTCCAAACTTTTTTCTTCCCATCATTCTGGTACAGGTTGATCTTGGTCTCATCTGTCCATAGAATACTTTTCCAGAACTGAGCTGGCTTCATGAGGTGTTTTTCAGCAAATTTAACTCTGGCCTGTCTATTTTTGGAATTGATGAATGGTTTGCATCTAGATGTGAACCCTTTGTATTTACTTTCATGGAGTCTTCTCTTTACTGTTGACTTAGAGACAGATACACCTACTTCACTGAGAGTGTTCTGGACTTCAGTTGATGTTGTGAACGGGTTCTTCTTCACCAAAGAAAGTATGCGGCGATCATCCACCACTGTTGTCATCCGTGGACGCCCAGGCCTTTTTGAGTTCCCAAGCTCACCAGTCAATTCCTTTTTTCTCAGAATGTACCCGACTGTTGATTTTGCTACTCCAAGCATGTCTGCTATCTCTCTGATGGATTTTTTCTTTTTTTTCAGCCTCAGGATGTTCTGCTTCACCTCAATTGAGAGTTCCTTAAACCGCATGTTGTCTGGTCACAGCAACAGCTTCCAAATGCAAAACCACACACCTGTAATCAACCCCAGACCTTTTAACTACTTCATTGATTACAGGTTAACGAGGGAGACGCCTTCAGAGTTAATTGCAGCCCTTAGAGTCCCTTGTCCAAATACTTTTGGTCCCTTGAAAAAGAGGAGGCTATGCATTACAGAGCTATGATTCCTAAACCCTTTCTCCGATTTGGATGTGAAAACTCTCATATTGCAGCTGGGAGTGTGCACTTTCAGCCCATATTATATATATAATTGTATTTCTGAACATGTTTTTGTAAACAGATAAAATAACAAAACTTGTGTCACTGTCCAAATATTTCTGGACCTAACTGTAGGTGTGCCGAAACATCTCATCAGCCTCATTAGGAAACTTAACATTAACCAGCAGTCCGAACAGAACATGGTGACACTTAGAGAGAGGTATAAGACAAAGCTCCATCCTGTCACCATTTCTGTTCAATTTATATGCAGAAGCTATTTTCAGGAAGGCTGAACTTGACCAAAAAGAAGAACGAATCCAAATTGCTGGACGAATCATCAACAATCTTAATTACGCAGAAGATGTAACATTGATAGCAACAAGAGTAGATGGAATGCAGGACTTATTATGGAGTGTCAAGATGTAAAGCTCAAACATGGGACTCCTACTCAATACAAAAGAAGACAAAGATATTGTCTACTGTCACGTATGACTGGGACACATTTGAGATGGACGGCAACTAACTAGAAGTTGTAGAAGACTTCAACCTACTTGGATCAATGATCACTCAAGATGCAGCGCTGACGCTGGAATTCAATAAGAGAATAGTTATGGGCAAATCAACAATGAAGTCACTGGACAAGGTCCTCAAATCGAGGAACATTTCACTGGTGATGAAGACACGGCTCTTAAATAGTCTGGTCTTTTCTGTAGTAACATGAATGTGAAACCTGGACAATAAAGAAACAAGACAGAAGAAGAAACAACGAGTTTGAAATGTGGTGCTGGAGAAGGAGGTTATCAATACCATGGATGCCAAGGAGAACAAACACATCAATTTTGGAACAAATCAAGCCAGGCATGTCACTTTACAAAAATGTGAGGGACGTATTCACTTTTGTGATATACTGTATCTAGGCTGCACAAGATCGATCTTCCTACAGAACGTTTATCCATCAAGTCGCCATGGCTCGAGATCATGCTGAAGGACGTTAAATAAATAAAAAAAAATAATAATCCAGATAGTCATACCAAACAAAATAATTAATAAATAAAATTACCTTATGTCTGCCTTACATCAATACCATTTATCTAATGTTCTTTTATTTTGGAAATTTCTAAGGTTTTGAAAGGATGACTAAAGGCCGCTTTACACGCTACGACATCGCTAGCAATTTCTAGCGATGTCTAGCGCGATAGTACCCGCCCCCATCGTACATGCGATATAGTGTGATCGCTGCCGTAGCGAACATTATCGCTACGGCAGCGTCACACGCACATACCTGCTCTGCGACGTCGCTGTGACCGGCGAACTGCCTCCTTCCTAAGGGGGCGGTTCGTTCAGTGTCACAGCGACATGACAGCAGCGTCACCGAACCGCCGCCCAATAGAAGCGGAGGGGCGGAGATGAGCGGGGCGTAACATGCCGCCCACCTCCTTCCTTCCTCATTGCGGGCGGCCGCAGGTAAGGTGAAGTTCCTCGTTCCTGCGGTGTCACACATAGCAATGTGTGCGGCCGCAGGAGCGACGAACTACTTCGTACACCGAGCAGCAGCGATATTCGAGTGTAGGGGGGCATGTCACCGATGAGCGATTTTGACCGTTTTTGCGACGATTCAAAATCGCTCATAGGTGTCACACGCAACGACATCGCTAAAGTGGCTGGATGTGCGTTACAAATTCCGTGACCCCAACGAGATCGCTTGAGCGATGTCACAGCGTGTAAAGTGGCCTTTAGAATATACACCACCTAATCAGAACTTCCATTTGCCATGTGTTTTAGGGCTTTTGCCCTTTATCAGATCAAAGCAGAACTGCTTGGCTGGGTAAGATATCACTGATAGGGAGACTAAAAGGTAAAGTATTGTTATGTAAAGATAGTCAAGTTGCTATAGGAAAATGTATAGGTCATGCAACACTGCTCTGGAAAAATAAATAAAAAATCTCCCTTTGCCAATTTGGCGTTTTCCACAAGGAGAAACTTTACTTAGACCCCAAGTTAAAGCCTCCTCACCAAGCCAACCAGTTTTCCTGCTTTGCAATGATGAAGAGTAAAATACCAGAAACAGGTCTACAAATTGAGGTTCTGTTTGGAATCCCTGGTCTCTTATTCTGCGAAGAGACCATTTTGCATATGCCATTTCTGAGGGGAGCATTACATATGAGGGGTACCCTATAACATTTTGAAAACATTAATGCTCCTCAAAAGGCTGACCATTAAATGATATGCACTTGTCCCAACAGTCGTGCCACTGCTCGATGCATTTTTTTTTATATTCTACTGAACTAATGCTGCCAAGTATACTATAGGATAAAATTTTGCACACCAGTCACAATGTATATGGGAATGATGAAAAGCAACACTGCTACTGGAATACTAGACTGAAAAATACAATGAACTATCTGAAAAAGTGAAAAACATGAAAAATGGAATATTCATAACTGCAATGAATAATATCATATTATGCATATTCCATTTTTCATGTTTTTTCACTTTTTCAGATAGTCCATTGTATTTTTCAGTCTAGTATTCCCATAGCAGTTTTGCTTTTCATCATTCCCATATACATTGTGACTGGTGTGCAACTCTTTATCATATTGTATAGTTATGTTATTTTGAGTCTTGCACCCTGTTCACACCATGGTGTTCCAGACGTACATTCTTTAATTAGTATGCACTTTTTGTCTGAGAACCCTGCCCCACCCACAGCCATTTGTCTCACTTCATATATATAACTTGGTCCTTTGCTTCCCATACAGAGCAAGTTTTTTAACTCCAGGTGAGGTTACATATAGGCTAGGGACCCCAAAAATAGAGATTACCTTGGCGTTGGTTTTGGGGCTCTTTTTCATTATCAATACAATGGCTAAACATCTCTTATATTCCTATTATTCATAGCAGTTATGCATATTGCACTTTTCATGTTTTTTTCACTTTTTCAGATAGTTCATTGTATTTTTCAGTCTAGTATTCCTATAGCAGTTCTGCTTTTCATCATTCCCATATACATTGTGACTGGTGTGCAACTCTTTATCCTATTGTATAGTTATGTTATTTTGAGTCTTGCACCTTGTTCACACAATTTGTGTTCCAAACATACATTCTTTAGTTAATGCTGCTAAGTGCCTCCAGCTATTTTTTTCTTAACCTCTTCTACTAAGTGAAAAAACTCTCCCTTTAGGTTTTTCCTCATTCTTGGGAATTGTCATGATGACTCAGGGATGGCGGAAACAGGGGTCCCTATGCTGTTGTTAAGATAGGGGGTCCCTAACTATCCCTATTCTCAGGGATACCCCTAATGGTGGGGATGCCCTAGTCTCCTTCCTAGCCCTACTCCTGACCAGTCCTGATCTGATTTCCTTTCCTTGTTCATCCATGGAGGGATGGGATAGGAGTTTAGTCACAGATACAGACAGACAAGAGAAACCAAAAATGTTGTCACACACCATGCACATACATAGGTAAATACAATAAGAGATTCAGGAGGAAACACAATAGAAGGAAGGAAGCTACAAAATAACAGGGATAAACTGCACAACCAGAACAAGCAAATAGCACAATTTTCACTAGCAAAACTGGGACGCCACACCTCACAGATCAACACAGAAAATATAGCTGGCATGGGTAGAAGATTTCAGCCAGATTAACCCCTTCAGCCCCAGAGCCTTTTCCGTTTTTGTTTTTTTGCTCCCCTTCTTCCGAGAGCCGTAACGGTTTTATTTTTCCCTCAATTTTGCCATATGAGGGCTTGTTTTTTGCAGGACGAGTTGTACTTTTAACCGAAACCATAAGTTTTACCATATGGTGTACTGGAAAACAACAAAAAAAATTCCAAGTGTGGAAAAACTGCAAAAAAAGTGTGATCGCACAATAGTTTTTGGGATATATTATTCACCTTGTTCTCTATATGGTAAAACTGATGTGTGGGTGTGATGCCTCAGGTCGGTGCGAGTTTGTAGACACCAAACATGTGTAGGTTTACTTGTATCTAAGGGGTTAAAAAAAATTCACAAGTTTGTCCAATAAAAGTGGCGCATGTTTTGTGCCATTTTCTGAAATCCGTAGCGTTCTCATTTTTCGGGATCTATGGCTCAGAGATGGTTTAATTTTTGCGTCTCGAGCTGACGTTTCTAATGGTACCATTTTTGCGAAGATGCTACGTTTTGATCGCCTGTTATTGCATTTTGCGCAAAACTTGCGGCGACCAAAAAACGTAATTTTGGTGTTTGGAATTTTTTTTGCCGCTACGCCGTTTACTGATCAGATTAATTGATTTTAGATTTTGATAGATCGGGCATTTCTGAACGCGGCGATACCAAATATGTGTATATTGTTTAATTTTTTAACCCTTTAATTTTCAATGGGGCGAAAGGGGGGTGATTTGAACTTAGGTTTTTTTTTTATTTTTTAAACTTTTTTTTTTATTTTACTAGTCCCCCTAGGGGGCTATAGCGATCAGCAATCCGATCGCTCTGCACTATCTGCAGATCTCAGCTACAGAGCTGAGAACTGCAGACATGGTGCTTTACTCTCCGTGTTGGCACTAAGCTGGCATTGAGAGCAAGTGACTCATGTTAGCTACAGGCGTCACCACATGACCCTGTGCTACCATGGCAACCACCGAAAGTCACGTGATCCCGCACGTGACTTCCGGTGAGGGCGGCGGTAAGTAAATGTAATGTCTGCGCGCATATACATCTCGCTGCCAGACTTTGGCAGCGAGATGTAAGGGGTTAAATGTTGCGAGTGGAAGCGATTCCACTCGTAACATGCAGGCACACGTCAGCTGTTGAAAACAGCTGATATGTGTGCGGATCGCCGCATCCTGCCCGCGGCAGGGGGCGGGGCTTAACAGCACATGATCCATGACGGATACATCAGTCATTGGTCGTGAAGGGGTTAAATAGAAGGGGAGCAAATGTGATTGGCCTCCCCACAACATGTGATCAAAGTAACCTAACAAGCAGACAAGATTAACTCTCACTACCCTGCTTATAAATCAGCACACAGGAGGTGGACACCCGGGTCTGCCTGTGTTGATCCCAGACACCAGAGAAGAAAAAAACAGGAGTACCAGAATCTGCAATGTGAACAGAGCCTGGTAGAGTTTGTACAAAACTCTGTGTAACAGGAATAAGAAAGAGTTGTAGAGGGATAGGTCAGGCGAGTAAGGGGAGTGAGAAAAAACTGGTAAATTTTCAACACTGTGCGAGCAGGTACGTTGTCCTGATGAAGCAGCCAGTCCCCTGATCGCCACAATACAGGTTGGTTTTTTTTTCTAATTGCCTAACGCAATTGCTTCAGCACTTGCAGAGAGTAATGTTGGTTCTCTGTTTTGCCCTGAGGAACAAATAGAACGTTAACGACTCCTTTGATGTCGAAAAAACAAGCCATCATGAGCTTCAAATTTGATTTCACTTGCCGTGCTTTTTTTTTTCGGTCTGGAAGATGAAGCTGTCTTCCACTGGCTGGACTGCGGCTTTGTTCCAGGATCATAGCCATAATATCAAGAATCATCCCCTGCGATAGCTTTTGACAAAAAAAATCAGGGTCAGTCTGTTCCTTTATTTTCAATTCCTGACACACTCAGATGGTTCAAAGAATAGAATCATAGAATATTAGAATTGAGAGGGATCTCCAGGGTCATCTGTGTGCTCCATCCTCCTGCTCACAGCAGAATTCACTATATCCCATATGTTCTCCCTCTGCCGCTGTTTTCTTTAACAGGAAACAGAATTTGATGTTGGCGCGTTGCTCCTTAAAGTTTGCCATTGAAAAATAGCCGAGAGTGTTGGGTGGGGCTTAAGAAAATAAACATTTTGTCGGCTGCGATGGTTTCTTGTGAACACTGCTTGGCCAACTGATTGTCTAGTAAGTATACCTAGCCTGTAAGGGGTGTAAGACTCGGCCACACCAGACCTGCAAATCTGCTATGTGGAAAGAGTAGTCATGTGATATATATACCGTTTAAGTTAATATAATGGTGTAATGTGTTCATGCGGCCATTAGGTGGCCACAATGTGTAAAACTGCTTCCCTGGTGCTCTCGGGCTAGGGAGAGTTAATCTGGGGAGGCGTTTAGTTAGTAAAAAGGGTCAGAAGACAGGAAATGACAGGAGAGTCCCTGTGGGAGCAGAACAAGCCACACCTGTGAGAGGTGTGAGGAGAGAAAGACCCCAATAATTATAATTTGGTTTGACTCTCAGGGTCGAATCCCGGTCACAGACACGTGGGGCCCTAGTGTGGAGAGGGCTGTTTTAACTACATCCCAAAGTGTGGGTGAAGTCCGTGCAGCCTGGATGGTGGCCACCCCCTGGTGGATACCCAACAAACCCCCTCAATCAGCAGAATGTCAGTGGGCTCTTATGAGAAGAGTAGGTCCTGATTAAACCGGGCAGAGGAGTGCTGTCAAAGAAGGCCCCTTAAATAGCTACAGGCTAAATCCCTGTGGGTGGGACGAGGGGACTTGAAGGACTATTTGATCCTGCAGTATGAGGGAGAGGGAGAATGTGTGGGGAGACTATTGAAGGGAACAGTGTGAAGAGACAGTATGGAGTTTAAAAGTGAAAGGAGGCGCAGAATAGAGACTGGGTAGTGTGAGGGGGAGGTGGTACAGAGGGGGTTATCAAAGTTGGACAGTGTAAGGGCACCACCAGGAGGATGCAGTATACCGAGAAGGGCGTATGTAAGGAGGGGGTATATGATGAGGGTGCACAGTATAAAGACTGGGCAGTATAAGGGGCACACTGTGAAAGGACAGTGTGAAGAGGAGGCCAAGTATGGGAAGGAGAGGGCAGTCTGGAGGGCATGTACCAGAACAGGGACCATGTATGGGTTATATTTTGTGCAGTGAAAACAGTGAAAGGCAATTATTTATTCAGTAGCACAGTGTACGGAAGATATTTTTATTTAGAAGCATTATAATCACGCTGCTATTTTTAAAGGTATCATGCTGCAGAAGACTAAAGAAGATGGAAGTCTGCAGAGATGAACTGTGAATGTTAAAAGTCATTATGGCGTCTAGACAAGATGAAGATTAAAAAAAGAAGATTGATTGTGATTTTGGTGATGTATTCATGTACTGCTGGTAGTTCTGTTGATGTATTTCTGTACTGATAAGGATAGGATAGGTCATCAATGTCTGATCAGCTGGGGTCCGACACCCAGCACCCCCGCTTATCATCTAATCACTGTGTCGGTGGCAGTAGCAGGCGGACAAAAATACTCCATTTAAGAGCTGCCCTGTCTTCTGATAGCATCCATGGCTGGGTACTGCACATCTGCCTCCAATTCAAATCAATAGGAGGCGAATGTGCAGTACCTGGCCATGGCTGCAATCAGAAGATGGGGCTGCTCCGGAACTAAGAACTTCCGTCCACTTGCTACCCCCACCAGCACTGAGAACAGCTGTTCGTTGGGGGTCCAGGTGTCGGACCCTGGCCATTCAGACAATAATGACCTATCCTAAGGATAAGCCATCAATGTAAAAGTAGTAGTGGACAACCCTTTTAAGGGTTACTATTATGTTTTTATTCATGTTGGGAGCATTAAAGGGTTTGTCCAGATTTGTAATAAAAGTATGCAGTCTTCTGTGTGATTGCAGACGTCTGAATTCTTATCGCGCGCGCACTAGATTCTCTGGTGCTGGTGGTGAGAGCGGGATGTCACAGAACAGTATGTAATTTGCATACATGCAGTCACTTACCGACTGGACATGTGTGCCTTTCTCAATACAAGTATACTGAGAGAGGGCGGAATGTGGCCGGAAGTATGCAAATTTATTACTTGCTCTCACATAATTGTCCACTTTTACCACCGGCATGGGAGAACTAGCTTTCCTTCCTGCTTATCTCAATGATGTACGGCTTTCCACTGAACAGTGAGAGAATTAGGAAGAGCAGCTCATTGTTACATGACTGTAAGTGTGCAAATTGAATTCTTGCCCCGGGTGCCGGATAACCTAGATCCGCCTCTGCATGTGTTCTACTACTGACCTTCTAAAAAAAAAGAATACTATAAAACGAAGAATATAGGAAATACTCTTCATCTTATTAGATCATTTTTTTCTCTTGCAAACCTTCTTAAAGTGGATCTGTCACCAGATGTCACAATATGAGCTGCATATGCTTCATTACACTCTTTATTTATTACTACTAAATTAAACCCCGTAAAAAAAGGGGTTTAAGTCCCTATGGTGCAATAATCTTCTGTATTATAAAATCAAACAGACAAATCTTCAAGTTTTGTTTCGCTGATTATGCAGCTCATAAACACCTACATGTTCTCTGTCTCAATCTTCCTACATTTACAAGAGCCAACTACACCCCCAAAATATGCCTTTGCACGCCTATGATATCATCTCACATACTTTTCACTTTGCTGCCTGCATCATGCCAAGAGCATGGCTTTTAGCTTTTCCCAGATCTCCAATTAAGCCTTGTGATAAGACTTCATGCCAATAGGAAACCATATAATTTTTTTTACATTATGGGGTCTTGTTGATCTCTTGTGCCATGTGACAATATTTTGCCTTTGCGTTTAATAGGTGCCCTTTCAAAATGAGATGTCCTGTTTGTATATGTGCAGCCCCTGCAGCAGTCGAACTGCTCGGATCCGGGATTTGCTGTGGCTCGAGGGTCCCCGGACCCGGGGCTCAGCGGCCACTCAAATAAGAAGGGGGGGGATATATTTACAAGGGAGAGTTTGTGACGCCACCCATGGTTCGTGGTCAGGGGAGTACCGCCGCTGCCTATGGGAGTACCCGGGGGAGATGGAGCGGGGCAGCCAGATGATGTTCCCTCCACAGGTAGGGGAGACCCCGGGACTCTAGAGAACAGGTGGAGGATAACGTGGTGCGGGCTGCGTGGGCAGGCAGGACGCAGGGAGAGCAGGGTACTCACTCAGGCCGTGTGGATGTTGGTGCGACCATTAAACAGACTCTGACACAGGAGTAAACCAAGTCTCTGGGTGCCGCTGCCACTCGGGGGAGCTCGTCCAGGAATCTGTCCCCGCTAGTATTGCTTAGTGGTCTGGAGCCTGCCTCCAATCACATGTAGATAGATGTTTCTGAGTGTCCCTCGGCCTGAAGCTGTCGGGGTCCCGCTCCCTATATTTAAATAGAGGCGCTGTGCTCTCCATGGCTGACACTTGGGATTTTAGTGGGCCGCATAAGCTGGAAAGCCCTATCCCCCTCGTTGTGTTGATGCCTTCGATCTCTGAGCTCTTGGGGAAGTTCATAAAGAGACTATCCTCCACAGGTTAATTATCAGGTTGCGTGAAGCTACTCCCCGATCTAAGGTCCTGTACCCCGCCGTGCTCGGTAACGGTCTGGTTACTGGACTTTCCGGTGCCGACCGTTCCCCAAAACTAAGTCTGGGCAGCCTTCTTCAATACCCTGCAACCGTGTCTCCAACTCCTCCGGTCCTAGACCACCGTCTGCGACCTAACCAAAGTCTCCAAGGGATCTATAACTCCCTCAGGTCCTCACTCTTTGAGGGCTACCACTGTTCTGACTTCCTCCCTCCCACCAGTCTGCCTGACCCCTAGGCAGGTGGCCCTTTTCCAGCTAGACCACCCACTGGTGTGCCTGACAGGGTGTGGTGTGAGGTGTGGTTATGATTTCTGTGCTGATGGAAAACAATACCAGAGTTAGGGTCCCAGAACCATGGAGGGTGAGGTCTGCACCAGAAGAGGAATGAGTGCAGTTCCCTGTGACACCCTGATAGGGTCAGGGGCGTCACATATACATGAGGAAAACACTTTTTTTGGGCCATTATCTGATTTGTATCCTGCATTCTCACTAGTTTTTTTTCCCCTCGGCAGGTACTATCTTGATTCTTCAGTTGTCTCTCAGGTAGTGGGTCCCACTAGCTGCTATAAAGTCTTCCACAGAAAGTACAGAGACAAGAGGGATACATTTGCTCCTGTTTATGTGTTGCACGTTTAGAAATAGCAAAAACATGGTGGACATTACACAACAGTATTGGCCAGTGTAACTGTGAATCCAGTCCTGGGGTGAGATAAAACACTTACAATATACAGAAGCACCATCTCACTGTCTTTCTGCATCTGCCTTCTGTTTCACTGTGTTCATGTCACAATGTTACTTTGGGATCGCAAGAGACAGGAGGCTCTTATGCTGTCCCTTACGCTAGGGGACCATAGGCTCTCCGCTCCGGATTACTCCTAATGGTGGCGACACTGGAGTCCTGTGCCTTTTTATACTCCTGAAAATACTATTCAAATACCCCACTCCCCTCAGGGAGGAACAAGGCAGGGGCAAAATGGTAAACAAATAAGCACAGACAAGGGAAAACCAAAACTCTGACACCGTGCACAAACAGAGGACTAAACAAAGAGAGAATCAGGAGAAAAAGAAGAGCAGGAGGGTAGCAACAAAAAGGCAAAAAGTGTTAAGTCAACATCTGCACACAGAAACAGGTATCACACCAGATAGTCTGGATGACCACTAAGACAAAATATAGCTGGCATAGAAGGAAGGATCTAAATCAGCATATATAAGAGGACCAGATATAATTGGCTCCTCCATAACATGTGATCAAAGGAGACTAACAAGCAGACTAGCGGAGATTAACTCTTGCTAACCTGACTATGAATTACCACTCTCGATGTCAGAATCTGCCTGAGTAGATCACAAACACTAGAGGAGTTATCAGGCAGAGTGTCAGAATCTGCAGTCTGAACAGAACCCAACACCGCCATGACAGTCAGCGAAGTTTGTAAAAATGTCCATGTGACAGTTCATTCTTACTTCTTCCCCTGTAACTTGATACCTCAGGACATCTACACTGTGTGCAGACTTATTAGGCAAATGAGTATTTTGATCACATGATGCTTTTTTATACATGTTGTCCTACTCCAAGCTGTATAGGCTGAGAGCCAACTACCAATTAAGTAAATCAGGTGATGTGCATCTCTGTAATGAGGAGGGGTGCGGTGTAATGACATCCACACCCTATATAAGGGGTGCTTAATTATTAGGCAACTTCCTTTACTTTGGCAAAATGGGTCAGAAGAGAGATTTGACGGGCTCTGAAAAGTCCAAAATGGTGAGATGTCTTTCAGAGGGATGCAGCAGTCTTGAAATTGCCAAACTTTGAATCGTGATCACTGAACAATCAAGCGTTTCATGCAAAATAGACAACAGGGTCACAAGAAGCGTATTGGGCAAAAAAGGTGCAAAATAACTGCCCATGAATTGAGGAAAATGAAGCGTGAAGCTGCCAAGATGCCATTTGCCACCAGTTTGGCCATATTTCAGAGCTGCAATGTTACTGGAGTATCAAAAAGCACAAGGTGTGCCATACTCAGGGACATGGCCAAGGTAAGGAAGGCTGAAAAACCACCACCTCTGAACAAGACGTATAAGATAAAACGTCAAGACTGGGCCAAAAAATATCTTAAGACTGATTTTTCAAAGGTTTTATGGACTGATGAAATGAGAGTGACTCTTGATGGGCCAGATGGATGGGCCAGAGGCTTGATCAGTGAAGGGCAGAGCGCTCCACTCCGACACCAGCAAGGTGGAGGTGGGTACTGGTATGGGCTGGGATCATCAAAGATGAACTTGTGGGACCTTTTCGGGTTGAGGATGGAGTGAAGCTCAACTCCCAGACCTACTGCCAGTTTCTGGAAGACAACTTCTTCAAGCAGGGTACAAGAAGAAGTCGGTATCGTTCAAGAAAACCATGATTTTCATGCAGGACAATGCTCCATCACATGCATCCAACTACTCCACAGCGTGGCTGGCCAGTAAAGGTCTAATAGATGAAAAAATAATGACATGGCCCCCTTGTTTATCTGATCTGAACCCCATTGAGAACCTGTGGTACCTCATAAAATGTGAGGTCTACAGGGAGGGAAAACAGTATACTTCTCGGAACAGTGTTGGAGGCTGTTATGGCTGCTGCATGCAATGTTGATCGTAAACAGATCAAGCAACTGACAGAACCTATCGATGGTCGACTGTTGAATGTCATCATAAAGAAAGGTGGCTATAGTGGTCACCTATTTTTTTTTGGGGGGGGGTTGCATGTCAGAAATGTTTATTTCTAAATTTTGTGCAGTTATATTGGTTTACCTGGTGAAAATAAACAAGTGAGATGGGAATATATTTGGTTTTTATTAAGTTTCCTAATAATTCTGCACAGTAATAGTTACCTGCACAAACAGAATCCTCCTAAGATAGCCAAATCTAAAAAAAAACCCACTCCAACTGCCAAAAATATTAAGCTTTGATATTTATGAGTCTTTTGGGTTGATTGAGAACATAGTTGTTGATCAATAATAAAAAAAATCCTCTAAAATACAACTTGCCTAATAATTCTGCACACGGTGTATTTGCTATTTTTCAGAATAAGTGATAAGCTCATGAGGCAATGGGGAGGGGAAGAGGTGGCTCAAAAGTGAAGAAAGAAACATATTTCTGTGATAAAATGTTACCAAGTTTCTTATTAAGTTTATTCTTGTATTATTGATTTATGCACAATTTGTTGAAATGACAGTGACTATTTAGAGAGGTACTGTCAGCTCAGAAAACCCTATTTACATAAGATATAAGGTCAATCTGCAGGTAAAAAGCGTTACAATGCTCTTCAGCTACTGGGGAAAAGAAGAAACTTATTTCCTTCCGGCAACCGCCGGTCTTCAGTCATTGGAATGTGCACGGAGCGGCTTCTGTCATGGGAACATGGGCAAACTGGCTACAATCACAGCTCAGAACACTGTGAGTGGCGGTTGTGCGCACGCCCAACATTTTGACAGCCTTCTCTGCACAGATGAGTTGCAGAGTGAACTGTCAAAGTTACAGGGTGTGAGTACAACCAGAAAGCGGTGCTCTGTGCATGCTCCGTGACTGAAAACCGGCGGCTCACGGGAGGAAATAAGTTTATTGTCTCCCATTAGCTGCACTTTCAGTAAGGCAGGCTGCATCGAAATGCTATTTACCTGATGATTAACCCTGTATCTGCAGATAAAAGGGTGTTTTCCAAGGTGCCAGATTCCCTTTAAATGATGAACTTACACTATCTCTATGGATATGTCCAACCATGAGAAACTTCTTTCCTTACTCATTGTTTCATGCTGGCAGCATTTGTCTTGCTGGTATATGTCTTTTTCTTTAAAGCATGGAACCCTGACCAAGGTCACCTAAGATCAAAACGTTAAAGAGTAAAGGCTGCTTTACATGTCACATGGTATCGTGCGATCGCACCCGCCCCCATCGTTTGTGCGGCACGGGCAATTTCTTGCCCGTGTCACACAATGCTGTAACCCCCATCACACGTACTTACCTCCTGAACGACCTCGCTGTGGGCGGCGAACATCCACTTCCTGAAGGGGGAGGGACGTTCGGCATCACAGCGACGTCACTCAGGGGCCGCCCAATAGAAGCGGAGGGGCGGAGGCGAACGGGACGTAAACATCCCGCCCACCTCCTTCCTTCCGCATTGCCGGCAAGAGCTGCGGGACGCAGGTGAGCTGTGTTCATCGTTCCCGGGGTATCACATGTAGCGGTTTGCTGCCCCGGGTACGATGAACAACAGGACGTGCAATTTTTAGAAAATGAGCGACGTGTCAGCGATGAACGAGAAGGTGAGTATTTCTGCTCGTTCATAGCTGTCACACGCTATGATATTACTAACGATGCCGGATGTGCGTCACTTACGACGTGACCCCGCCGACATCTCGTTAGATATATCGTAGCGTGTAAAGCCCGCTTAACAGTCATTTAATAATTTTTATACATATATATCAATACTACACGTGAATATTAGAATCTTTGTAATCTCTTATTAGAGAAATCTTCTTCTTCGTCTTCCTGCACTAATCATTCATTCTCAATAGTCCCAATTTAAACTAGCTCCTCCCTCTTCCTCTAGCTCCACCCTCTCTCTATCTCCTTTCTCTGCCTCTAGCTCCTCCTTCTAGCTCCTTTCTCTACCCTTAGCACCTCCCTCTGCCTCTAGCTTCTCTCTGGCTCCTCCCTCTACCTACAGCTCCTCCCTCTATATCCTCCCTGTTCCTCTAGCTCCTCCCTCTTCCTCTAGCTCCTTTTTCTGCTTCTAGCTCTTTTCTGTCTCTAGCTCATCCCTCTATCTCCTCCCTCTGCTTCTAGCTTCCTCCATCTACCTCCTCTGTCTCTAGCGCCTCCCTTTGCCCCTAGCTCCTCTCTGACACTAGCTCCTACCTCTGGATCTTCTCTCTGTCTCTAGCTCCTCCCTCTGCCTCTAGCTCCTCTCTCAGCCTTTAACTCCTCCCTCTGCCTCTAGGTCCTCCCTCTGCCTCTAGGTCCTCCCTCAGCCTCTTCCCTCTTCCTCTAGCTCCTCTCTCTTCCTCTAGCTCCTCTCTCAGCCTCCAGCTCCTCCCTCTGCCTCTAGCTCCTCTCTTTTCCTATAGCTCCTCCCTTTTCCTCTAGCTCCTCTCTCTTCCTCTAGCGCCGCCCTCTGCCTCTAGCTCCTCTCTCAGCCTCTAGCTCCTCTGTCTTCCTCTAGCTTCTATCTCGGGCTCTTCCCTCTGCTCTGCCTCTAGCTCATCCCTCTGCCTTTGGCTCATTCCTCTGCCTTTAGGTCCTCCCTCTCCCACTAGCCCCTCCCTCTTTATTTAGCTCCTCCCTCTGCCTATAGCTCATCCCTTTGCCTCTAGCTCCTCCCTCTGCCTCTCCTAAATAGCAATTTAAAAGCACCAACTGTCATCTCCTATCTTAGTAATGGGGAAATCCTTCTTCAAAGATTATACATTTTACCGATGAATTGGGAGTGAAATAAGCAGATTTCGCTAATAAGATATATGACAAGATTGCTTATTTTCATGTGTACTATTGATTTATGAAATAAAAATGTAAACAAAAGTTACCCTTTAACATTGGTGTTTTCAATTGTTCTGTGACAATTTGTTGGATACAAGAAAGTATAAGCTATAGTTGTTGGAAATATCCAAAGATTTGTGAATGATGAGAATGAGAAATGCCGTGGTGTATTTTGGATGGCTTTTCACTGGGAATCCCTTCCATATTCATGATAACTGAATTATTATTGACCACAAGTTATTAGATATTCCGAACCAAGAGGCGCACCCCACCGAGCATGCACCACTGCCATGTATCACATCTGCTCGTAAATCAGCTATTTATAATATATTCTGACCTGGATTTGACGGCAAAGCAATCCACTAATGGACTTCATCAGAATGAGAACCTGTCAGTGTCATGGCCGTATTATATTTTATCTCTGAGCACAGTGAATGCAATTCTTTGTACATTTATGACATCAGCGCCGGCTGTCTTCTGGTTTCTGAGATGTCTTGAAGATCAAAATAGCTTGACAACTAATTTATCCATTCTCTATACTGGTCCTCAGATATCACAAAGACTAAAGCCACTTTGTTATACGCTGCTTTTCATTGTGAGTGATTACAAGTTCCAGTTTCTATGACACTTTGATGATGTCAAAATATGACATCATCAAAGAGTCTTAAAGACTTGGTTGTTGTAAATCTGGTCATGTCTATCTCATTGTATCAGCTCAGCCGTAGCTGCAGATTTTCAGATACACATAAAAATGCAGATAACACATTTATTATGCATACACAGACTATAAAAATAACTTATAATGAATAAAAAGCCGGTCGGCATCACTGAGCGGATTCTCTGCAAGCCTGATCTGTACATAACCCGTATAAGCCATTAACAGGTCGGCGAGCGGAGAATAATGCGGCCACTTGTCTGTGTTAATGTCACTGACGTCATCTTTCAGGCTGCTGAAATTCCAGAACTGTAAATAAAATATATAATACATACTTTTAGGATTTATTAGAATTGAAAAGAATTCATAACAGAAAAATTAGCTTAGCTATCATTCATTTCCTACAGAAAAAAAATATCACACCTATTCACTGGTGATTGGTATTGCAGTTTTGTCTTATTTAGTGCAGCTGGAACAAAACTATAGACAGCTAACCTGTTGACTATGGGAACCGGGGATACTAGGCTGTTCCTCAAGCTAGGGGGTCTTATGCTATCCCTAATCTCAGGGATACTCCTAATGGTGGAGATGCCTGAGTCTCCTTCCTCGCCCTACTCCTGATCTAATTCACCCTCCCTCTACCCAGGGAGAGACGGGACAGGAGTGTGTTGAAACCACAGATAAAGACTATGGGAACCGGGGATACTAGGCTATCCCTCAAGCTAGGGGGCTTTATGCTAGCCCTAATCTCAGGGATACTCCTAATGGTGGAGATGCCTGAGTCTCCTTCCTGGCCCTGCTGCTGATCTAATCCCCCCTCCCTTTAACCAGGGAGAGATGGGACAGGACTGTGTTGAAACCACAGATAAAGACTATGGTAACCGGGGATACTAGGCTGTCCCTCAAGCTAGGGGGCCTTATGCTATCCCTAGTCTCAGGGATACTTCTTATGGTGGAGATGCCCGAGTCTTCTTCCTGGCCCTGCTCCTGATCTACGGTAATTCCCATTCCCTCTACCCAGGGAGAGATGGGAAAGAAGTGTGTTGAAACCAAAGATAAAGGCCGACAAAGGAAAACCAAAAACTCTGTTACACAACAAGCTCACACAGGATAAGACAATAAGAGATTCAGGAGGAAAACAAGGGTATGCACCACAACTACTCCAAGCAAAACACCACATCTCACAGGCCAACACAGAATAAACTATAGCTGACATATATAGTTATATAGTTACTTAGGTTGAAAAAAGACCTAGGTCCATCTAGTTCAACCTTCCTCCACCAGTTCTACATTTAGTCACTAAGTCATTTATAACCAACAATGTTGTGTGTACTGAGGAAATCATCCAGCCCTTTTTTGAAAGCTGTTATAGTATCTGCCATTACTACCTCTTGTGGTCGGCATTCCACAGTCTGACCGCTCTAACTGTAAAGAACCCTTTCCTATTTAGCTGTTGGAATCGCTTTTCTTCCACTCGCAGTGAGTGCCCCCTGGTCCTTAGTACTGTCTTTGGAAGAAATAAGTCATGTGCCAGTCCTTTATATTGACCACACATGTATTTATACATATAAATGAGATCTCCTCTGAGACGTCTTTTTTCTAAGCTAAACATATCTAACTTTTTCAACCTGTCATCATATGGGAGGCCTTCCATTCCTTGTAATAGTCTAGTTGCCCGCCTTTGAACTGACTCTAACTTCTGAATGTCCTTTTTAAAATGTGGAGCCCAAAACTGGATCCCGTATTCCAGATGTGGCCTTACAAGTGATTTATAGAGGGGTAACAATACGTTGGGATCACGGGATCTAATCTCTCTTTTTATACACCCTAGAATCTTGTTTGCTTTAGCAGCTGCTGCCTGACATTGAGTGCTGCTGCTCAGCTTATTTGTAATGAGAATACCCAAGTCCTTCTCCTGTTCTGTAGTCCCGAGTTTACTTCCATTTAATGTATACGCAGCTATAGGATTACTCCGTCCTAGGTGCATTACTTTACATTTATCAACATTAAATCTCATTTGCCAAGTATCTGCCCATTCTGACATCTTATCCAGATCTTTTTGTAATATTGTACTATCCAGGTCAGTTTTTAATATCCTACATAGTTTGGTGTCATCGGCAAAGACTGACACTTTACTATCAATCCCATCCACAAGGTCATTAATAAAGAGATTAAATAGAATCGGTCCAAGCACAGATCCCTGCGGCACCCCACTGCTGACTATAGCCCATTTAGAGAATGTACCATTTATGACTACTCTTTGTTTCCTATCTTTTAGCCAATTCCTCACCCAGTTGCATATTGTGTCCCCTAGTCCTTGCTTCTGGAGCTTTAGTATAAGGCTATTATGTTGGACAGTATCAAATGCCTTTGCAAAGTCCAAATAAATCACATCATAGGTAGAAGGATTCCAAGTATATAAAAAAAATCAAAAAGCACAACTTTCACCAGAGAGTCTTGGACACCACGCCACAAAGACCAACAAAAACAAACTATAACTGGCATGAGTAGAAGGATTCAACCAGCATAAATAGGAGGGGAGCAGATGTGATAGGTCTCCCCACAACATGGTGATTAATGGAGCAAGCAGTCCAGCAAAGATTAACTCTTGCTAGCCTGCCTATGAATCAGCACACAGCAGGTCGACACCCGAGTCTGCCTGTGTTGATCCCAGACATCAGAGAAGCCATCAGGCGGAAGTGTCAGAATCTGAAATATGATCAGAGTCCAATGACAGTTGGCAAAGTTTGTGTGACAACAGTTTTGTTTTTTGGAACAACAACAAAAAAAAACAATTATGCATTTCTTATTCTATAGACCCTCTTTAATTTGATACACTTGGAATGATTTAGGCTGGGGCCACGAGGAAAATGTGGTCACTACACCAGTTGCACGTCAAACAGTGACCTCAAGGGGCCGTGATAAGTCACAAAAAGTTAGAAGCAGTTGGATTTTCTACAACTCGCTAGTTGCAGTACTTTGTGGATTGCACTGCGACCCTGTTAATTGAACTCATCATCTTTGCCCATCCCACTCAACTCCCCTACCAAACCTACTATCACATTAAATGACTCCACCTTTCCTACTTTCACACAAGCCCAGCCATCTCAGAGTAACTTTTGACTCTGCTCTGTCTATCAAAGTACACATCTATTCCCATACCACCTCTAGCCGTCTCCAACTCAAAATCATTTGTTGAATCCTCCCCTTGCTCAATTCTGCTACCAAAATGCTAGTGCATGCCCTCATCACCTCCCACCTAGACTACTGCAACATTTTTCTATGTAGCCTACTATGTTAACACCCTTGTGTTTCTTTAATCCATTCTGCTCCTCTGCCTCTTTCAGCTGCCAATCTCTTCATTCATCCCTTCTCATTACACAGAGAATTCTGTATAAAATATTAACACTAACATACAAGGTCATCCATAATATGTACCAATTTCCCACTACCTCCTTACCTATAACCTCAGGTTCTCAAAAGATCTCTTTCTTTGCCCTCCTCTTGTCTGCTTATCACAAAATCATCTCCAAAATTTCTCCGGAGCATCCCCCATACTCTGGAACTCAGTACCTCCGCATATCAGATTGTATTTGAAGACTGAAGCTTTCAGACTACTTTTGGTCAGAGAACCGGGCTCAGGAAGTTCAGATGAGAGAAGGATTGGCAAGTTCAAATTAAAAATACGTCGCTGCCTTATATCAGGGAAAACAAAAGGATCTGCAGTCCAAAATTGAACATACTGGATCATTAACTCCCCCGGCAATTAGTTGTCCGGGGTCCCCTGTCATGCACAGACAAGGGGATGTCCGATGCACAGTGCACCACAGAGGTTACAACGTGATAGAAAGGGAGAGGAAGACCCTGACGATATGGAGTGGAGGATGGGACACCACCTGATACTAACTTCTGTCTGGCCACTGAGCTCCCCTAACGTCCCTATATTAGTCTTTCCCCTTGTGTCTAGTCCCTAACTGTCCCTTCATTCACTTTGTCAAAGCCGGTGAGTACACTAGACACCATTGCTACTGTAATATAACACAGGGGAAGAGGACAGAGGAAAGGATATGAAAAAAATTTGACTGCTGCAGCCAAACACCAGGGCTGCAGACAACATGGCTCCAACAACAGATCTCCAGCAGCCACTTGAGACTTCTTCCCTCCAAGGTGTTTAGAATAGAATGAATCTAATACCGGCATCAAGTGATGGATCATGTGACTATATAAAGGGAAGAGGAGTGGAATAAAACCGTCAGTAAATGAGATGAACTAACCAGGAGCTATCAGCAAGGATAATGTCATTAACCCTTGCTGCACCAAAAGAAATCAATAACATTTAAAATCTAGAGTATCACAAGCACATGTGAAGCTCAGATCCCAGAGCTGTCAAAAATCTCCTAATGACATGAGATACTTGGGACATCCCCATACACATTTAGACTGTTCACCAAGCTTGCTGATATTGGCAGGTTTGATTGACGTTAGTCAATTGTGTATCGTGGGCTTTTGTCGCCTCCCTTGTAAGGTTAAGGCCACATGGGGTTATGTGCGAGTCCTCGCATGATACTCGGCTCACGCTCGCAGCACAGCGGAAGCTGAGTGTCATGCAAAGGTCATGCGACTGTGGTCCGATCGTGCGATCAGACCACAGCTGTGGGATGAGGGGCGGCACTGCGGAGGAGAGGGAGGGATTTATCTCCCTATCTCATCTGTTGCCATCTGATGCGAGAATCGCACTGTTCTCGCGTTACACCGGTGTAATGCGAGTCCAGTGCAATGGTTCTCTTGCCCCATAGACTTGTATGGGTGCGAGTGAAACAAAATCGCATTGCACCCTCAGCATGCTGTGACTGTTTTCTCGGTTCGATTATGCCCATAGAGTAATATTAGTCCGAGTGGAATGCAATTTTTTTATCGCATTCCACTCTCTACGTATTACTCGCCGTGTGTGCTAGGCCTTACAGAACACATGCACACCTGGCTAATATGCGCGTGCATGTGTTTTGTGAGCATGGGTGATACAGAAAAGAATTTAGATTTGGGCCTCTTCTAATAAATCACAATTTCTTAATAGGGTATTGGGAGAACCCCTATAATGAATATATAATAAATTATATAAGGTTCCTGCTCTCACTCCAAGGCCATCAGTTGGCAAAAAAAGTCCTAAGGAGCAGTCTTTATTTTACTTGCTCTTTGCGTCATGGCTCACTGTGATGAATTATGCTTACATTATGGCAACTGTTCAGCGAGCAGCAGTTAATTTCTGCTGTTTATAGAACATTTCCTTCATTGTTTCTTTCTTTGTTTTGTTTATAGGTCGCTATTCACACTTAATGGTCACCATGTTCCGATAGATCAAAATGTTTATCAAAAACATATGAATCAAACGTCTCCCAGGTTTGGATTCCACGTCTGTACTTAACCTTTTTGTGTGTTGTGTAGCTAATACCTAACAAAGTCTACACTTATAAAAGGAAGGCCAATTTTGAGCCAAATCTTACGGCTTGTGCCATAGTCCTCAACAGTAGCTTTGTCACGTGATGACTTGATCTTAGGATGTGATTTATGTTCTCCAAACACATAAAATCAAAAAAGTAAAAAATTGTGCAGAAAAGAAAAAATTCTCACTTTGTACTAATCCTCAACCAATCTCTGTACTTTCTGCTGTATCTGATCTGTGACAGATGCAGCAAATCACTGGGTGTCGCAGAGATGTGCTGATTATGATGGACGACACATTGGAGGACTGTGACGAGAGTGTCGGGTTAACTGGAGCCGGGACCTCTAAACTGGCCCTCAAACTAAGGACCCTGCACTATCCCTTATCCCAGATGTAGGCTTGATGGTATCCAGGTCTGGACCACCAGCATGACCCTAACTCCTGTCCGAACCCTGATCTAACACCCCCTCTCCCCCACCTCATGAGAGGGCCGGGACCGGAGAAGCAAACCCCACAAACACCACAGACAGGGGAAAAAACAAAACACATGCACACTGCAATCAGACACAGGGGAGACACAATAAGTGCCCAGGAGGAAAATAAAACACAAGGAGGAACTAACAACAGGAATATTTCCACATCACACAGGAAAGCACACAACAGATTACCAGGCTCTGGATTACTACAATCGGACCAGTATCGCTGCAGTAACGCTAAGTTATATTCGGCGACGAGCGACTGGATCCAGTACCTTATAAAGAGTGAAGAAAGCCGTGAGTGGTCAAAGCAGCCTGAGCTCCTAGCAGCAGTTCACAAGCCAGCAGGAATTAACTTTTGCGGGACTGGAGAGCAGTAAAACTAAAACAGCCGACACCCGGGTCAGGCTAATCAACTAAGAGACCTCGGGTTGTATGTCAGACTCTGTGGTGTGAATAGGGTCCGACTCCACCATGACACCCGGCGAGTGCAAAGCTAAACACCGCATGACAAGGACAGTCAGGAGCCCACAATACACATTAGATGATTCACTAGTCTTGAAATCGGCAGTTGGGCTGACTTTTATCTCATGACCATAGGAACCTTCACTGCAATTGGCTGCAGTGGTCACAAAGACCGGCAGGGAACCTAGAAAGCATCGGAACGAGATTAGTAAAGTTAGTAATAATTTTATTATTTCACACCAATTCTCAACAATTTTTTTTTTTTTTAAAGTGTAAAATCCCTTTAATATTATTTTGGAGCTGCTGAAAATGGGAAGAATATTTTAGAGAATTTTAGAATAAGCACATAGTGTCGTTAGGCTGCAAATACTGCTCCTAATCAGGGGGCTGTCCGTATCTAATATTGAGGATCTATCCTAAGGATCCCTAGTCCAGGGTAACCATTTTGGTCTATGCAGGAGACATGTTTTACATTATTAGGGCATAATAATATGAACAATAATAATAAACCTCAGTTCCTCTGTCCATGCCATTCACTTTTGCATCGCTGGCAGCTCCATACATAGCCAAGGCCCTCTCCTTTTTCTATCTGACATGGTCTTAAAAATAGTTTTCACATTCTTATTATTTGCATTTTAGCTTCCGCTTTTTGACAAGTAAGGGTAAAATTAGCATAATGCACCACGGTTTTATTACACAAGCTCCAAGGTGTAATGGCCGTACTTAGAGTTTCATTATGTTACTGAATTATAACATATTTTGGATATATAAAAAAAAAAAGTAGTGTCCGCTATAGGAAAAGAGGGTACATCGGTGAGACCGGGAATAAGCCACAAAGAGCTCAGCTGGTGTCTGCATGTCCATCACACAACAGGAAAGACCACCAAGACTCCACATATGGCCTCATTGTGCCCAAAAAGTGCCCCCTACCATTATAAAAGCAACTGAATGATATTTTATAGAATGTACAGTCATGGAAAAAAGTGTTGGGACCCTTGAAATGGTTCCAGAAAATGAAATATTTCTCCCAGAAAATTATTGCAATTACACATTTTGTTATTCACACGTTTCCTTTGTGTGTATTGGAACATCACAAAAAAAAAAAAAAAAAGCAGAAAAACAAAGGCAAATTGGACAGAAACCCAAAAAATGGCCTGGACAAAATTGTTGCCCCCCTTAACTTCATATTTGGTGGCCCGCCCTTTACCCTTTGAAATAAATAACTGAAATCAATTGCTTCCTATAACCGTCCACAAGCTTCTTATTCCTGTCACCTGGAATCTTGGACTCTTCTTTATAAAGTGCTCCCGGTCTCTAATATTTGAAGGCGTCTTCTCTTCTTTTCTCCCAACAGCAATTTTCAGATCTCTCCCCAGGTGTCAATGAGACTTAGATCCGGACTCATTGCTGCCACTTCAGAACTCTCCAGCGCTTTGTTTCCATCCATTTCTGGGGCTTATTAAATATGTTTGGGATCAGTCCCCTGACCTAGGACACAGACCCAGATTTCTGACACTGGGTACTACACTGTGACCCAAAATCCTTTGGTAATCTTCAGATTTCATGATGCCTTGCACAGTCAAGGCCCCCACTGCCAGGGGCAGCAAAACAACCACAAAACATGTCTGACCTTCACCCTGTTTGACTGTAGGTACTGTGCTCTTTTCTTTGTAGGCCTCATTTTGTTTTAGGTAAACAGTAGAATGATTGCTTCACCACAAAGCTCTATCTTGGTCTCATCTGTCCACAAGATGCCTTCCCAGAAGGATTTTGGTTACTCAAGTACATTTTGGCAAACTCCAGCCTATCATTTTTATATCTCTGTGTCAGTAGTGGGGTCCTCCTGGGTCTCCTCCATAGCGATTAATTTCATTCAAATGCCGACGGATAGTTTGCGCTGACACTGATGCACGCATATTACAGGATTACTTGAACTTGGATGGCTTGCCTTAGCGTTTGATTTAATTTAGGACAATTCTTTGGACTTTGATCGGGGCTTATCCACTATCGAGACTATCCTGCGTTTCAACCTTTCATCATTTTTTCTCTGCCATCCACATCCAGGGAGATTAGCTACAGTGACATGGAATGTAAACAACTTGATTATGTTATGCACCATGGACAAAGGAACATCAAGATCTCTGGAGATGGACTTGAAACCTTGAGAATGTTGATATTTTTCAACATTTTTGGTTCTCAAGTCCTCAGACAGTTCTCTTCTTTTTCTGTTCTCCATACTTAGTGTGGCACATAATGCAAATAATGAGTCAACTTCTCCCCTTTTTATCTGGCTTCACATGTTATTTTCATATTGCCCTCTCCTGTTACTTGCCACAAGTGAGTGTGAAAGAGTATCATATGCCCAAAACAAAGTTGTTTACTCACAATTTTGGAACGGTGCTAACAATTTTGTCTGGCCCATTTGTCAGGTTTTGAGTGAAAATATGTCCAATTTGCCTTTTTTCTCTCTGTGTGTATTGAAGCAACACAAAAAAAACCCCCAAAGGAAATAAACATATGTATAACAAAACACTGATCTGAGCCGGCCCTTGGGCAGAACAGACGAGTAGGTAACACCTCCTTTAATAGGGTATTTAGATACTGATTTACTAAAGCAAACACCTCCGTCAAGTAAACTATTTTCCAGTTTATACCATTACCTCAGCTACTTTTTACTGCACGGATTGGATTAGTACGATGTGCAACACAAAAGGCATTGAGCTGAATGTGCTGACTCCACAGCAGCTTTATACATGGCACGCCGCTCTATAGCTAGCAGGCAGCCTGCGCGGCAGACGATAGAGTCCTCTTTGTTCATAGCTGCTGGATTTTTTCTACCTCAATACCTAGATGATTGTAATCAAACTCCGAAGAATTGGAGAATAGCAGAGGAGTAATTAACATTGTATTTTCTGAGCTTCAGATATACTAAATTTAAGGTAAGGTCTGACTCACTGATGACTATAGAACAACTTTCTGAGCACACTTTCACTCTTTAAAAGGGATTCTGTCAGCAGTTTTTTTATGAAATCTGTGAGCAGGGTCAATGTGTCACTTACTGGGTCTGTGTGCTGTCATTTCTATAAAATCAGTATTTTATCAGCAGGAGATTATCACTACAGCAGGAGTAGGAGTCTTGCTGCTCTGTGAAACCAGCTTTCTGTCAATGTACAGTGTACACAGAATGTTGGCAATCAGTGGTGTGAGTGGGGTTATATAGAGCTCAGCATTCTGAGCACTGCAAGAGAAAACGGTCAAAATGACAGTATGCAGACCAAAAAGTGACACATTGTTGGAATCAGGGTCTCTGCCCCTAAATCATGCTGCTCACAGATTACATACCAAAAATCTGCTGACAGATTCCCTTCAAAGTGAACCTGTTGTTTGTATGAAAATGAAATATAAATGCAGGCCCCTTATATTGAACATGAAATCAATATTATTCTCCCACTTTTTGATTCCACCATTTACGTCAGCTTTCTGATGCACTGATTACTCTTTTTTTTTTTTTTTTTTTTTAAGAGCTAGGGGGGTATGTACTGTGCTGCAGTATACACTCCTGGCTTCCTTTCCATTAATTCACACAATGCATTCATAATATTAATTGGTTAGTTTCAACATGTGTCTTCAGGAGTGCACAGCTCCCCCGCCTCCTCACTCCCTTGTTGCTGGGAAGGCGGGCGCTCCTCTTTGAGTGACAGTTCTGCTTGAGCAGCAGCAGCCTTCTGCAGACCTTAATGTGCTACTTTGACAGACTCAGATCTGGCAGCATCCTTAGGCGGGCTTTGCACACTACGACATCGCAGGTGCGATGTCGGTGGGGACAAATCGAAAGTGACGCACATCCGGCGTCGCAGTCGATATCGTAGTGTGCAAATCCTTTTTGATACAATTAACGAGCGCAAAAGCGCCGTTATCGTATTATCGGTGTAGTGTCCGACATTTCAATAATGCCGGTGCTGCGACAGGTACGATGTAGTTCCTTGTTCCTGCGGCAGCACACATCGCTGTGTGTAAAGCCGCAGGAGCGAGGAACATCTCCTACCTGCGTCCCGGCTGCAATGCGGAAGAACGGAGGTGGGCGGGATGTTTACATCCTGCTCATCTCTGCCCCTCCGCTGCTATTGGCCGCCTGCCGTGTGACGTCGCTGTGACCGGACCGGTACACGAAGAGAAGTCAGCACCATCTGGCAGGGGCTTTCGGACCCCGGCAAGGCTAGGAGTCGCCGTGAATTTGCCGAATCCGTTAGTGAAGGGGACCTCCTGGGTTTCCAAACAGCTAAGTCCCGACAGAAGGCAACAGTCCAACCAGAAGAGGGAGACACCGCCACCGCCAAGGCAACCGTTTCTCAGGGCCAGAGCCTGGGGGCAAGAAGGGGCTCCTCCAGCCCATATCCAAGCTGGGGAGCGGGTTACCGGTGGGAACCCATCAGAACCAACAACCGTACACAGGTGCAGGGAAAGGCAGTCACCATCAACCTGCCGGGAGCAACAACACCGCAGCCGTCTGCAGGACCCGTCCATCCAGCCGAGTGTTTTACCGAGAACTGTGTCTTCATCATTGGGCTGAGTGAGTACCACCGTGCCGTGCGGCACAGCGCTGCCCCCGCTACCCTGCACCTCACCAGGCCCCGTAACCCGCCTGCCATCCACCCCTACCCCATCACCGGGCCCCGGGACAACCAACCCCCTACCCACGGAGGGGAGAACTAACAACAAAGCTGCTCCCTGTCACCGCTCCCGGGATTCCCCGTCCAGAGCAGCGGTGGTGTCACCAAAATCACCACAACCGTGGGTGGCGTCACGGACAATAACAATAACTCCCCACAATCAATCCCCTTTTCACTCACGGGCGAGGAGCGCCGCTCGAGTCCCCGGGATCCGGCCCACTGCTCGAGCCACCACCGAGCAGCAGCAGCAGCGGCCGGACCCAAGCAGTGGGAGAGCGCGGCGTCCCCTCCTCCGCCCGCGACACAACGCATCCGTTACATCCGTCACGCAACGCAATGCGACGGATGCCGCACAACGCAAGTGTGAAACTAGCGTAACACTCACATGAGACCGATCTCTGCACTCCCTAATGCCTCTAGACGGGTCCTTCCCACCGAGAGCCGTCACGTGCCTAGGCCCTCATCTTACACTTACTAGTGACGAGGCCAGCAAGGGCTTGATTCTTTGCAGAGTGAGCTGAAGTGTTCATTGGCACTATTTTTGGGGTAGATACACTTTATAGGGAACGTGCAATTCATGCTACCCAAACCACAGGCGACATGAATCAGAACCTGGCTACACCTTTGCAGCCCGGTGTGTTTTTCTAAGAAATGGTGCAGGATTTTATAAATAAAATACAGTTTGAATAGTTGGCCGGGGGAGTATAGGTAGAGACGAAACTAGTCTGGTGCCATACTTGGGCAGTTTCTCCCCACAAAGTTTTAGGTGGTGGAAAGGTCTTTGCCATATGTCTACTTAGTAAGGTGGGCTTTACACGCTGCAACATCGCTAGCAATTGCTAGCGATGTTGAGCGCGATAGCACCTGCCCCCGTCGCACATGCGATATGTGGTGATTGCTGCCGTAGCGAACATTATCGCTACGGCAGCTTCACACGCACATACCTGGTCGGCGACGTCGCTGTGACCGCCGAACAATATCTTCTTCAAGGGGGAGGTGCATTCGGCGTCACAGCGACGTCACCGCAACAGCACTAAGCGGCCGGCCAATAGAAGTGGAGGGGCGGAGATGAGCGGGACATAACATCCTGCCCACCTCCTTCCTTCCGCATTGCCGGTGGACGCAGGTAAAGAGATGTTTGTCGCTCCTGCGGTGTCACACACAGCGATGTGTGCTGCTGCAGGAACGACGAACAACATCGTACCGGCAGCAGCAGCGATATTATGAAGGAGCGACGTGTCACCAATCAACGATTTTTGACGTTTTTGCGATCGGTGATCGTCGCTCCTAGGGTTTACAGGCTGCGATGTCGGTAACGGCGCCGGATGTGCGTCACTATCGACGTGACCCCGACGATATATAGTTACCGATGTCGCAACGTATAAAGCCCGCCTAAGAGTCCTGTCAATCACCTGGAACAGTACCAGGAAAAGCTGTCAGGGGCGGCGCCAGACTACTCTTGTCTCTGCATTTAGTCCTGGTATTTATGCAGCCAGTCTTTGAGTCATGCTGACAAGTTTCCATTAACAATAACTTTTTATTCACTTTTTTTTTTGAGGCAGAAAGATACCCACAGCTGAAGTCACTCCATGCCCCTATAATAATGATAATAATATTAATGCCATGGTATACATAGATACAGTGGATACAGAAAGTATTCAGACCCCTTTACATTTTTCACTCTTTGTTTCATTGCATCCATTTGGTAAATTCTAAAAAATTCATTTTTTTTCTCATTAATGTACACTCTGCACCCCATCCCCCATCTTGTCAGAAAAAAACCAGAAATGTAGAAAATTTTTGCAAATGTATTAAACAAGAAAAACTGAAATATCACATGGTCATAAGTATTCAGACCCTTTGCTCAGACCCTCATATTTAAGCCACATGTTGTTCATTTCCTTGTGATCCTCCTTGAGATGGTTCTACTCCTTCATTGGAGTCGAGCTGTGTTTAATTAAACTAATAGGACGTGATTTGGAAAGGCACAAACATGTCTATATAAGACCCCACAGCTCACAGTGCATGTCACACCAAATGAGAATCATGAGATCAAAGGAACTGCCCAAGGAGCTCAGAGACAGAATTGTGCCAAGCCACAGATCTGGCCAAGGTTACAAAAGAATTTCTGGAGTACTCAAGGTCCCTAAGAGCGCAGTGGCTCCATAATCCTTAAATGGAAGACGTTTGGGATCACCAGAACTCTTCCTAGATCTAGTCACATGACTATGATGTCATAAAGGTTCGTAACCAGGGTTTTACCATATCAGGGGGCCCTGTGAAATTGCCCAGTTTGCTCTCCCTTCTCCCAAATACCAGTCCTGCATATCTGCCTGTCTCCAGTTCAGTACTTTTAGACTCTTGCAATTAGAAGACCTTTGATTACATGATGGTCACATGACCGTGAAATCACCAAAGGTCCTTAAACAATCTTAACCTCACAATACAAACGCTGGGGTCCCTAAGAGAGTGGTGGCCAAGAGAAATTGCAGTTTGACTCCTGCAAACGCACTCCATGATTGTAAAACTAGGGCTTATTTTTGCAGTAGGGCTTATATTTCAAATATATTCCAAAAATCCTGTAAAATCATACTAGGGCTTATTTTTGGGGGAAACACGGTAGATATTGTCAGTGCCCTTATATCAGCACCAACCATATACTCCCATATCTCAGTCAGCCCTACTGCCTCTGGTACAGCACCATCATAATGTTGCAAAACACCAAGATCCCCTTGCTACTCAATCCGAACCATAAAAAAACCAAGCGAGCGCTCTCATAAGTATTCCATCTATCAGCTCCGATCAGCAGCAATGCATCCCATTACCAGTTGGATTAGCGGTCTCTAACCTGTGGCTCTCCCGCTAGCTGGTATGAAGCTACACCTACCGGCATGATGGCAGATATAGTTTCTCAATAGCTGGAAAGCTGCAGGTCATTTTCATAGACAGTGCGAAATTACAAGTGAAATTTTGTCTGATTACATTTCCTTCTTCTGCTATATATCAGTGAACAAAAACAAAAATGGAACCATTACATGGTAATGATACCAGAGTCACCCAGGTCGAAATCACTTCCATCCTGAGGATAAGTGCCCATGTGTGCATGCACGTTGCTGAAAGCGTACGCTAAAAGCCCCTGATCACCAGACGGGGGCCAAAAAGTGCCGTCTGGTAGGTATTGGACTGCATATTATTCCCCTAACTGCATAGTAGCAGGTGCAATAATTCTTATACAAGGCATCAGTGCAAAAATATGGAAATGTGTCATGGCATTAATACCACATTAATTTCATATTATATCAACCTTATTTGGTGCCTCAAAAAAGGGTCAGCGATGCCGGGCTCAACCATGCAGCTTTAATCAAAGCAATGCTACTCATGGCCAATTATTAATTGTGTCAAGGGTGATAGACAGTCATGTGGTTTCTGGCCATAGAAGGTCACAACGTTTGGCTGCACAGAATGCTCCCTGACTTTCCATTGTTCCTGCTGTCAGTATTCATTGGTATAGGTAGCTTTCCTGCTGGATTAATCTCTCCCCCTTTTGGACCCCGCATGAACTCGCCTTCCACTCTGCTGATGACCATCAGTATTCTCTTGATTCTTAAATACTCCCTTCCTTCCTTGGACTGGTGCTAGTGATATTTTTCAGCTCATTCAAGCGTTGGTTGCAAGCAAGCGGCTTGCACTCCTCTCTGGTATCATTTCTGAAAACTTCTACGTGTGTCATCTATGGATAAGTAGTTCATGCATTTTCCCCCCGTGTGTCCTACTTGTGTCTTCTATAGTGTTTAGTGGGGTTGGCGAAGAGCTCATCCCATCCGTTCCCCATTTAGGGTCCAGCACTAGAGATACTAGGGTCAGGTATCCGGCTCGGCGCATAGGTGCGGAACCTATCTAGCTAGGGTGGTGAGGGTCCTCAGGGACCAGCAGTATGTTTGGTTAGGGGTCACCATCCCCTTCTTCCCTAGACACAGGGTTTCCCTTCCCTTTCGCTTCGTACTTCCCCGTACCTAGCGTGACAAATTGGTTCATAAATATCCAGGAGCAATAGCCGAGAATTGGCAAAATGAAAAATTGGAAGCTACAAAAATTGTCTTTTATGACTAAAACAAACATGCAAGGAAAGCCGAGAGCTAGGTATGGGATCATTATCAGGGATGATCGAATACCTCAAATATTCGGCCACGCCCATATTCGACGAATAGGTCGCCGCTATTCGACTATTTGCGAATATTCGATGCGCAATGTTAGTCTATGGGAAACCCGAATAGTTGCCGAATAGCAACTATTCGGGCTTCCCATAGACTTACATTGCACATCGAATATTCGCATAGCGGCGACCTATTCGTCGAATTTTTGCGATGCCGAATATTGCCGAATATTTGTGATGGGTGGCTCAGTGGTTAGCACTGCAGTCTTGCAGCGCTGGGGTCCTCAGTTCAAATCCCACCAAGGACACCATCTGCAAGGAGTTTGTATCTTCTCCCTGTGTTTGCGTGGGTTTCCTCCGGGTACTCCGGTTTCCTCCCACACTCCAAAGACATACAGATAGGGACCTTAGATTGTAAGCCCCAATGGGGACAGTGTTGCTGATGTATGTAAAGCGCTGTGGAATTAATAGCGCTATATAAATTAATAAATTAATATTATTATTATTATATTCGATCATCCCTAATCATTATCTTTATTCTTTTTTTCTTCCTTTTTTGTCATCAGCTTGTTGTTGGGATACCGTATTTTTCAGACCATAAGACGCACTTTTTTCCCCCCAAATGTTGGGGGAAAGTGGGGGGTGCGTCTTATGGTCTGAATGTGGCTGCGGGGAATGAGGGTGCTGCGGTACAGCGGGTCATCGGGGGCACGAGCAGGCTGTAGCAGCCTGCCGTGACCACGTGGACCCGCTCATTTAATATGCACGCCCATCCCCCGCCCATCATCCCTCAGCGCTGAAGACGGCGTTGACAGGTGGGCGGGATGATGGGCGGGGATAAACAGCCGGCTCGCATGATCACCCCTGGCAACTATGGCCTGGAGTGATCATGTGCGGCTGTATTCACTGCCCCCCGTGCATCATCATCAGCGCGGGGAGCAGTGAATCAGTGTACAGTACTCACCGTTCCCCTGCAGCATCGCTCGTCCTCCGGTCTGTGTCAGCGGCAGCGCCGCTGATTGGAGCCGTCCCCATTGCCCTGCTGGATCGCGATCATCTCCTGTGTTTGTGCCGGCGGCTGAGTGGAGACTAGCGGCGCGCATAGCGATGACGTCATCGCTGTGCGCATGTGTCCACATGCAGCCGCCGGGACACTGGCACAGACACAGGAGATGATCGCGATCCAGCAGGGCAATGGGGACGGCTCCAATCAGCGGCGCTGCCGCTGACACAGACGGGAGGACGAGCGATGCTGCAGGGAGTGAGGTAAAGTGAGGTGAGTATGAACGTTTATTTTTTTTATGTGCCACAGGATGCGGCCATACACCAGGATGGGGGCATATTATGAGCCGGATGGGGGCATATTATGAGCCGGATGGGGGCATATTATGAGCCGGATGGGGGCATATTATGAGCCGGATGGGGGCATATTATGAGCCGGATGGGGGCATATTATGAGCCGGATGGGGGCATATTATGAGCCGGATGGGGGCATATTATGAGCCGGATGGGGGCATATTATGAGCCGGATGGGGGCATATTATGAGCCGGATGGGGGCATATTATGAGCCGGATGGGGGCATATTATGAGCCGGATGGGGGCATATTATGAGCCGGATGGGGGCATATTATGAGCCGGATGGGGGCATATTATGAGCCGGATGGGGGCATATTATGACCCGGATGGGGGCATATTATGACCCGGATGGGGGCATATTATGAGCCGGATGGGGGCATATTATGAGCAGGATGGGGGCATATTATGAGCCGGATGGGGGCATATTATGAGCCGGATGGGGGCATATTATGAGCCGGATGGGGGCATATTATGAGCCGGATGGGGGCATATTATGAGCCGGATGGGGGCATATTATGAGCCGGATGGGGGCATATTATGAGCCGGATGGGGGCATATTATGAGCCGGATGGGGGCATATTATGAGCCGGATGGGGGCATATTATGAGCCGGATGGGGGCATATTATGAGCCGGATGGGGGCATATTATGACCCGGATGGGGGCATATTATGAGCCGGATGGGGGCATATTATGACCCGGATGGGGGCATATTATGAGCTGGATGGGGGCATATTATGACCCGGATGGGGGCATATTATGAGCCGGATGGGGGCATATTATGAGCCGGATGGGGGCATATTATGAGCAGGATGGGGGCATATTATGAGCCAGATGGGGGCATATTATGAACCAGATGGGGGCATATTATGAGCCAGATGGGGGCATATTATGAGCCAGATGGGGGCATATTATGAGCCAGATGGGGCCATATGCCATGATGGGTTATATAGCAGGATGCGGCCACATGCCAGTATATAGCAGGATGCGGCCATATGGCAGGATTACGGTATATAGCAGGATGAGGGACATATACTGTATATACCAGGCAGGGAGGATCATTACCAGGATGCGGCACCTTAGTAGAGAATTTGGGGACATTACCCCCATGACAGTGTCAGCAGCAGATCCTCGCCCCATAACAATGTGTCATGACCACATTTTTTGCTTAAAATTTTATTTTCCTATTTTCCTCCTCTAAAACCAGGGTGCGTCTTATAGTCCGGTGCGTCTTATAGTCCGAAAAATACGGTAGATCCTATTTTCATTAGTACTTGGTAACACATACATCAGCTCAGGACGCTGCTAAAAACCAACTAAATTGCCAAATTATAAATATTAAAAAGAGAAAATACCCTATGATAATGAAGCTCCAGTGATCCACTCTCAGAATATGCACCTCGGTGTGTAAATTTATGTTTCTAATTTACACAAAAAAATGACTGTTCTTTGCATTTTAGTAGCTTAATTTAATTGCCGGCTGCAGCTTTTAGTCAATAGAGGACAGAGTCGAAGACAAGAATTGCTGCGGCCCTTTACTTCCTCCCTGCTGAGAAAGATAGAGATGCAGCTAAATGAATGTGAATATTCTACCAAACAGGGAATTACAAGCTGCCTGTGTATCTGTACAGACAAATTGTTAGCTAATAAAGTCTTATTACAGCAGCGGCATTGGCGCCGATTCAAGCAGATTGTCTCTCCTCCTCTGTCTGCTGTGTGAATGAGGTACGACCACATACTCACAGGAGCAAGAAGGCTTGTAGACAGAGTGACCGGACTGCAAGCCCTCCGTTTCACGCTAGGTATTGGGGAAAACCATACAAAAGGAGGGGAGGAAAGAGGGGAAGATGTGACACTGTCCCCTGGCTCCCCTAACATCCATAGATATTTTACGCACCTATGTGCCGAGCAGGATACCTAGACCCTGGCTGACCCTAAAATGGACCCTAGGAAGTAACCGGATGGGATGAGCACTAGTCAACCCCACTAAGACCTAAAGAACACACATGGAAAACAAACAGTGGAATACAAACAGACAACTTTTCTCCAGGATGTCTTTGAGAGAAGTACAGCAACATACAACAATGTGTCACCACAGGTGATTCCTGTCACGCTGGGTGTGGGGAGAGACACCCAGCAAGTGGACTCCTGAGAATAAGGGAAGCTGAAACACAAAGGGGGGGGAACTAGGGGCTCCTGCGCTGACCCTGACACTGGGGGGCCCTGTGCTAGCCCTCAAACCACAGGTACCTATAAGGGTTAGGAGGTGTCGCCCGCCAGACCCTAGGACTAAATCCCACCGCCCACCAAACCACGGAGGGAAAAATAAACACAAAAATAAACAGCAAAAGGGGAAAAAGGAAAAACAACAACTTATCTTGAGAGGGAATCATCAGAATATACAGCTACATTAGTCTGAAGCCACAATGCACTCCTGAGCAAGCAACTTCTCCAAGTGAAGAGTATAACCCGCACTGGAGGAGTGAGAAGACTCAAGTTATAAAGGCCCTTAATTACCAGCTGGAGGAAAGGCTCCTCCAACCTGGCAAGGAAACAGAAAAAAACCCTAAATCAAGCCCTTAAAAGGGACAGCGTCCATTAACGTCTGGACGATCACCGGGCCTTCTGCACCTGGTCCCAGCAGCAGCAACTGAAGGTCCAGACACATCCGTGACAATTCCAAACTGACCACTTGCAATCTGGACAGCATAAAAGTAACTATCGCCAGCAACAAACCAAGAGGAAATGCACCTGTATATGAACACAGGGAGTGGGGATAAGGATTATCAGCTGAACTGTTAAGATATCCGCAAGGTCCTAAAGGGGAAAGAGTTAACCCTGATAGAGAAGATGTATGGAACTCAATTTACACCAAAAAATAAAGAGTGAAATATCAAGGAGCAGATTGGGCAGCCAAACGCAGCGACCTTCTGTAGCCGGACACCACAGGGTTGTCTGTCAACCGTGACACACCAGTGACATTCTGTTTCTGTAATATGGCAGACAATGACTTTAAGATTGAGAGAGCTGAACTTTAAAGGGAAGGGCCTCATAATGATAGAAATAGGGCCGGTCTATCCCATCACTTTTCTGTCTTAGCCAACATACATAGAATCTAATGCGGCACAAGCAGAATTGCCTTACTGTCTACCTCAGTAAACGATGTAGGCAGAGGTAGTACTCTTTCCTTGTCTCCCCCATTAATTGATGTAGATACAGCTAATGCTGCCTTTTTGTTTGCTACTTGTAAATGATATAGAAATAGATGTTACCATCCCCTTGTCTTCTAGTAATTGATATAGACACAAATGGCACTTCTCCCTTTCGCCACTTGTAAGTAATGAAAGCACAGATAGTACTCTCTCCTTGTTTCCTCCAGTAATTGATGTGGATACACCTAATACTGCCTTTTTGTTTGCCACTTGGAAATTATACAGGAATAGATGGCCCTTCTCCTTGTCTCTTCTAGTAATTAATGTAGACACAACTTGCACTTCTACTGTTTGCTATTTATAACTAATGAAAGAACAGATTATACTCTCTCTTTGTCTCCACCAGAAATTGATGTAGATGCAGCTGAGACTGACTTTTTGTTTGCCACTTGTAAATAATTTAGAAAATAGATAGTACTGTATCCTTGTCTCTTCTAGTAATTGATCTGGACATAATGAGCAGTTTCTGTTTATTATTTGTGCCTAAATCAGTTACCAATAGTACTCTCTCCTTGTCTCTTCCAGTAATTAACGAAAACAAAGTTAGATCTGCCTTCCTATTCATCTCTTGTAAATGATATAGGAATAGATGGCACAATGTAATTGTCTCTACTAGTAAGTGATGTAGATACAACTTGCACTTCTTCTGTTTGCTACTTGTATCTAATGAAAGCACAGATTATACTCTCTTCTTGTCTCCACCAGAAATTGATGTAGATATAGCTGATACTGATTTTCTGTTCGCCACTTCTAAATTATTTAGGAATAGATAGTACTGTAGTCCTGTGTCTTCTAGTAATTGATCTGGACATAACTAGCACTGCTTCTGTTCGCTACTTGTGACTGATGTAGACACAGATAATACTCTCTCCTTGTCTCTCACAGTATTTGATGTAAAACACAGTAAAGGCCGCTTTACACGCTGCGATATCGGTACCGATATCGCTAGCGTGCATTCCCGCCCCCATCGGTTGTGCGACACGGGCAAATTGCTGCCCGTGCCGAAAAACATCGCCCAGACTCGTCACACTACTTACCTGCCTAGCGACGTCGCTGTGACCAGTGAACCGCCTCCTTTCTAAGGGGGCGGTCCGTGCGGCGTCACAGCGTCGTCACTGAGCGACCGCCCAATAGAAGCGGAGGGGCGGAGATGAGCGGGACGTAACATCCCGCCCACCTCCTTCCTTCCGCATTGCGGCCGGCGGCAGGTAAGGAGAGGTTCCTCGTTCCTGCGGCGTCACACATAGCGATGTGTGCTGCCACAGCAACGAGGAACTACATCGCTAGCTGCAGCAGCGATTTTTGAGAATAGGGGGGCATGTCACTGATGAGCGATTTTGAACGTTTTTGCAACGATTCAAAATCGCTCATAAGTGTCACACGCTGCGATAACGTTAATGCCGCCGGATGTGCATCACTAACGACGTGACCCCGACGATAAAACATTAACGATATCGTAGCGTGTAAAGCCCCCTTTAGTTGTTATGATTCAGTGACAGAGGAGGAGCAAAAATGCCAAAACCCAAAAAGTAACCAGAGTGGCTGGAACCTTAACGGACTGCAGACCTAATCCTGACACACAACTAGAAGTAGCCGTGGAACGAGCCTACGATTACGTAGTCGTCTCGACACAGCCAAAGAACTAAATATTCTTACAGATAGAAATAAAAGAAAAGCTAATCTGCCTCGGAGTAATCCCCAAAGATATAGATAGCCCCCCCACATGTAAAGACTACGGTGATATTGGAAAACACAATACATAGCCAGAAAACAAATTCAGCAAAGATGAGGCCCAAACTATCTTTATAGGAAAGGATAGGAAAAAGCAACTGTCTGCAGCCATAAAAACCCTAATAAATCTCAGCACGGCTGTTATGGAAAGACCCTGAGCCCCCACAGGCTCTTGCCCAGAAAGAAAAGGGCTGGTTTCAGAATGTCCTTAGCACACAGGAGATCCATTGAGCACCGGCAAGTAACGGGAGAAAACTACTCAGTTATATAGGCCCAATCTGAAAGACCTGATTGCCAGTCCTCCACAGGTGTCTAGCTCTCATTCCACAAGTCAACTGCACTGCCAGCACTGACCACAACAGGGAGCCCCAAACTGGAAAATCTATTCACAACAGTTAGGAGTACTTCTCACATAGCGAGATCGCTAGCGAGATCGCTGCTGAATCACAGGTTTTGTAACTTACCAGTTATAGCAAGAAGAGAATGGCACTTCCTATATATGCGTCGGAGATATTGGGGTGCACTTCAGGTTCCAAAGCCAAACAGTGAGAAGTATACAAGGCACTCCCAAGATGATTTGAAGAAAAATTTATTCATGTGCGTAACAAAAACGTTTTCGGTCCTATGTGGACCTTCCTCAGTAGCACATGTGTGAGGGAACACGCTGTGTGGGCTGTCAGACGCGGAATCCACCGCTGTATTGGGGGCTGTCCACATAGGACCGAAAACGTTTTTGTTACGCACATGAATAAATTTTTCTTCAAATCATCTTGGGAGTGCATTGTGACGTACCAGTGACCTAATCAGCGATCTCGCTGTGTGACACTAAGCAGCCACCTGGCCCGTGCTGTGAAATCGCTGATCATTACACACTGTTCTGGTTCATTTTTTGCTCGTTGGTCTCCCGCTGTAGAGCACACATTGGCGTGTTTGATGGCGGGAGACCAACGAGCACCTACTCTGTGTAAGCAGCGTACGATGGCAACCAGAGTAAATATCGGGTAACTAAGCAAAGCGCTTTGCTTCGTTACCCGATATTTACCCTGGTTACCAGCGTACACGCTTACAGCTGCCAGCTGGCAGGCTGCCAGCGCTGGCTCCCTGCACACGTAGCCAGAAGTACACATTGGGTTACTAAGCAAAGTGCTTTGCTTAGTTACCCGACATTTACCCTGGTTACCAGTGTACACCGCTTAGCGCTGGCTCCCTGCACTAATAACCAGGGTAAATATCGGGTAACTAAGCAAAGCGCTTTGCTTCCTTATGAGATATTTATCCTGGTTACCAGCGTACACGCTTACAGGCTGCCAGCGCTGGCTCCCTGCACACGTAGCCAGAGGTACATATTGGGTTACTAAGCAAAGTGCTTTGCTTAGTTACCCGATATTTACCCTGGTTACCAGTGTACACCTCTTAGTGCTGGCTCCCTGCACACATAACCAGTGTATATATCGGGTAACTAAGCAAAGCGCTTTGCTCAGTAACCCGATGTGTACTTTGGTTACCAAGCGCAGAGTCGCTGGTGGCTGGTCACTGGTGAGATCTGCCTGATTGACAGCTCACCAGCGACCATGTAGCGACGCACCAGCGATCCTGACCTGAAATCGTGGTCGGAATTGCTGGTACATCGTTTAGTGAGACGGTACCCTTAGTGCTGCCTTCCTGTTCACCACTAGTAAATAATGTAGGCACCGGTGATAATGTATCCTTGTCTTTGCCAGTAACTGATGTATACATAGCATGCACTGTTTCAGTTTGCTACTTGTAAATTATGCAAACACAGATAGTACTCTCTCTTGCTCTCCCCAGTAGCTTGTATTGTCACAGATAGCACTGTCTTTCTGCTTGCCAAATGTATATGATTTAGGAATAGATAGGACCGGCTCCTTGTTTCTTCTAGTAATTGATCTAAACAAAAACACTGTTTCTGCTGTTCCTTGTAACATATGTAGGTTCAGATAATACTCTCTGCTTGTCTCTCCCTGTAATTGATGCAAACATAGTTAGTGTATGTAAATTATATAGATAGTGGTGGTAATGTCTCAATGTCTTTCCTAGTCATTTAAGTAGACACAGCTTGCACTGTTTTTGTTTGCTACATGTGAATGAAGTAAGCTCAGATAGTACTCTCGCCTTGTGTCACGATGACTATTGGATAGAGGGAAACCAGGGCTCCAAAGTTGTCCTTTAAGCTGGCCTTCATCCAACCCTATGCTATCCCTAAGTTCAGGAGTACTCCTGATGGTGGAGAGGCCAGAGTCTCCTTCCTGGCCCTGCTCCTGAACAGTCCTGATCTGATTAACCCTCCCCCTCCTCCCAAAGAGGGACAGGAGTGTGATGAAACCCACAGAAAAAGACAGACAAGAGAAAACGAAAACTCTTGTCACACAGCGTGCACACACAAAGGTAAAGACAGTAAGAGATTCAGGGGCAAGAGCAGGAAGGAAGCTACAAAACAACAGGGGTAAACTCCACAACCACATCAAGCAATAAGCACAACTTTCACCAGAAGTTCTGGGACACCACACCTCACAAACCAATAAATACAAACTATAGATGGCATGGGTGAAAGAATTCAGCCAGCATAAATAGGAGAGGAGTAGATGTGATAGGCCTTCCCACAACATGTGATCAAAGGAGCAAGCAGACCAGCAGAAATTAACTCTTGCTAGCCTGCCTATGATTCAGCACATATCAGGTTGACACCAGAGTTTGTCTGTGTTGATACCAGACACCAGAGAAACCATCAGGCGGAGTGTCTGAATCTGCAATCTAAACAGAGTGCAACTCCACTATGACAGTCGGCGTAGTTTGTGCAAAACCTTGTCTCCTCAGTAGTTGCTATAGACACAGCTAGTACTTTGTGTTCACAACTTGTAAATGATGTAGGCACAGATATTACTCTTTCCTGGTCTCCCCTAGGAAGGAATGTAGAAACATATTTTCTGCTTCTTTATAACAGATAAAACAATAATTTAAATGTATAATTAACATGGTTTCCTAGGAAATCCTACTTTCTTAGCTTTTCACATGTTATGGGAAGGGAGAGGTCAAAATATCATAGAATAGGTCATCAATATTAGATCAATGAGGAAGCAACACCCGCACCCATCAGCTGTTAAAAGTTCTGCTGGTGGCTAGATGTATATATATGGAATGGAGCTAGGTAGACAACCCCTTTAAAAGGGAAGCTGTCTGCACATTTTTAGACCCCAAAAAAACATCATCTATGTAAAATTTGTACGATGCAATTGAACTGCAAAGTTCAGGGGGTTTGGCCCTGCACCAATAGCTCTTTCTCCGTCCATCAACAGCCTCTATTCAGTGACCCAAGATTAATGTGAATGGTGGTTTTATTGTGAAGAACTTGTAGGACCAGCACAAGCACAGACGTTTCAGTCAAGAGGCCTTCAGAAGTGTGCGTGTAGGGGGTCCTCAGAAAGTATAGTAGAGTGGCGAGCGGCGTAGCTGGGTATGACGTGGTGTCCACCGCCGTCTGTGTGGTACCGCGTGATAGGTCTTTTGACTGAAGGTCTTTTGACTGAAACGTCTGCGCTTGTGCTGGGCCTTCAAATTCTTCACAATAAAAACCACTATTCACATTGATCTTGAGTGCCAAGTTTCTACATCTACGTGAGACGGTATTGGACCCTACTTGTGCACCGCCCCAGAAGTGCCTTGTGTATCAACTCTCTACTCAGTGACCGACAGGTTGCTCTTCTCTGTTAACCTGTTCACCCACCCAAGATCTCTGCAAATGCAGTCATTCCTGGGGGAGGCAAATGCACAGATTGATAGTCCAAGTATCAAGACCTCAAACGTCATCAGGATCTAACTGCGCATGCGCCACCCCTGGAGGGGTTCCAAAAACTTGCTGACGGGTTCCCTTTAACAAACAGTCGTAACGTAATCTTTAGACATTGTTAAAGGAATGCTCTAGGAAAAATGAATTCAATTACTTTAGTCTTTGGTTTTCTTATGCCTTCTCTGCTTAAGCGGGCTTTACACGCTACGACATCGCTAATGTGGAGTCGTTGGGGTCACGGAATTCGTGACGCACATCCGGCCGCATTAGCGATGCCGTTGCATGTGACACCGATAAGCGATTTTGCATCGTTGCAAAAACGTGCAAAATCGCTAAATCGGCGACATGGGGGTCCATTCTCAAATCTCATTACTGCAGCAATAACGAGGTTGTTCCTCGTTCCTGCGGCAGCACACATCGCTGCGTGTGACGCCGCAGGAACGAGGAACCTCCCCTTACCTGCCTCCCGGCCGCTATGAGGAAGGAAGGAGGTGGGCGGGATGTTACGTCCCGCTCAGCTCCGCCCCTCCGCTGCTATTGGGCGGCGGTTCAGTGACGTCGCTGTGACGCCGCACGGACCGCCCCCTTAGAAAGGAGGCGGTTCGCCCGTCACAGCGACGTCGCCGGACAGGTATGTATGTGTGATGGCTGTTGTGCGACACGGGCAGCGATTTGCCCGTGTCGCGCAACAGATGGGGGCGGGTACCCACACTAGCGATATCGGGACCGATATCGCAGTGTGTAAAGTAGCCTTTAGTCCTTCCACCAGGCAAGGACACCAGATAAGTTTTCCATGTAGCGTTCCTCTAATTTTCTTCTCCCACTTGGGAGAGAACATGGAATAAAGACTGACAAGTTTAAGTGGACGGCTGTATTTTTTTTTAGGACGTTTATTACTTCCCTAACTGCACTTTAATGCAGCCAGTTTTTGCAGCCAACAGGGAAAATCTGCTGGCGCTGCTGGTGAACTCGATCTGGCCTGGCTTTTCAATAAATCTTAAATGTAATTTGAATTGAATGAACTGGTTGTGATTTCTCATCCACCAGGTATCAGATTTAATATAACTATATTCTTCTCTGATATAATGCATTTTCATTCCCCGATGTGGCCATGACATCAAAATTAAACTGAATGCATCGAGGTTATATGGAGACAATTAGAAATACAACATAAAGGAACGTAAACATTAAAAAAAAAAATCCCTTTATTAAAGGTGCCGGCAGATGAGCCGGTCTAAGGACAGGTCATCAATATGAGACCGACGGCTGGAAAATCCACCAATCAGCAATTACCAGGTCCCGCGGGGGTTGGAGGTAAACAATATAAAAAACTGGAACTCCACAGCTCCAAATACTGTGTGATGGACGATCTAAGGTACTGCACCTCAGGTCCCATTGAAGTCAACTGGAGAAGAGCTGTAATACCTAAAAACGGCCAATAAATTAAATACGGGGCTGTGCGTAATACACTGTTTACATGTCACACAGTGACTAGTGCTGTTCCGCCAGGTATAAGGGAACCCTGAGTGAGCGCTGCAACACAAAGGGTATATCGGGAACACAATACAATGGTGGGACCTGGTGCTATGGAGGGGGGAGCGGGGACCCCTCCTAGTCTCACCTGAAGTTGATCCCTGTACTCCCTAATGTCTCTATATGGGTCCTTCCCCCTGTCACTGATCACGTGCCTAGACCATCACTTGCCCTCAACTCACCATGGCTAGTGAGAAGGCCTTCGACACCGTTAGTCTCACCAATGCAATAATACAACACAAAGGGAGGGAGACAGACAGGGGGAAAATAGACAGGAAAAGGAAAACACTCCAAGCTCCTTCAATGCAGCTAAACACCACTACTGCAATTGTCACGACTCTTCAGCTTCTTCCAGACACTGGCTCCTAACAAAGTGATCAGCATAAGAATGATGAGATTCTGTAACTAGCGTCAGATGGTAAGACACATGACTATTTATAGCGAATGGGAGTGATCACAAAGAGCTGCACCTGAGATTATGACTCCAAAGGATAGCCAGTCCGTAACCCCTACAGCACCAAAGGAAAGCAAATACATATAAACACAAGCTACAGACCTTCATATAACAAGATGCTGTGACTTTCTGGTCCCAGACTCGCCAGAGGTTTTCCAAGAGCTGGACACACCTATGACAGTATATCAGGCCATTACAAGACTTAGAGCTAACAGCTAGATTAGCGGGGGTGCAAGGTGTCAGGCCCTCATCAATGTGATATCAGTCACCTGTCCTAAATATAGGCCATCAATATCAAATTCCTGGACAACCTCTTTAATATAAATTTTCTACAGTCAACGTTCTTAATTTTGAAAATACTTTTTCTCTGTGTCTAGGAGACCAGCTAGTTCCTTTTCTCGGTTTCACAATCTTGGGTCTGGCTGTAAGACAACTAGCTGCAGTAGGAGCTTCCCCCCACTACTCTGTCTGAAACTGGAGACAAATAATACAAAGTAATTTTTTGATAACCCACCCTGTCATTCAAAATGGTAGAGAGCTAGGAAAAAATTATCACCTTTGTGTGACAGGTGTGTAACAGGTGACAGACAGTCCTGTGGTGTGTGGCTGTATAAGGTCGCAGTTTTTGGCTACACAAACTGCTCCCTGACATTCTATTCTTCCTACTATGGTGTAAATGGTATCCTATGTATCTTCCCTGCTTGGGGTTAATCCCTTTCTTTTTAGGACTCTGCGGATATCCTCACCTTTCAGCTGTTAATCATCATCATTTCCCATTGTGTCTTTAAATACACACATTTCCCCTTGGTGTTTGCTGGTGATAGAGTTATATTCCTATACAGGCCTTGGATGCAAGCAGTCGGCTTGTATTTATGTGAAAAAACATTGTCGCTCGTTGCTGTACCTCTCCCAGAGTCATCCTGGAGATAATTTGTTCATATACTTTCCCTTTTGTTTTACGTGTATCTTCTTTAGTGCTTAGTTGGCTTGACTAAGCACTCGTCCCATCTGTTCTTTACCTAGGGCCCAGTTCAGGGTCAGCCAGGGCCAGATATCATGCTTGGCGCATAGGTACGGAACTTATTAAGGGTGGTCAGGGGGGAGAGTGATAGCTTTAGTCAGGGGTCACCAACTCCCCTTTTCCTAGACACAGGGTTTCCCTTCCCTGTCGCCGTACGCCTACTTTATTTATGAAAAAAGACCAAAAATATTTGATTGGGGAGCAACACCTGGCACCCCCGCCAATCAGCTGGTACTGGTCGGAAGTTCTCGAATGCTGAAGGAACACAACAGCTCCGTCATGCCTACAGTGGCCGCACCTGGGTACTGCAGATTTATCCCTTAGTCACATGAATAATAATATTTATTCACTTATATAGCGCTATTAATTCCACAGCGCTTTACATACATTGGCAACACTGTCCCCATTGGGGCTCACAATCTAAATTCCCTATCAGTATGTTTTTTTGATTGTGGGAGGAAACCGGAGAACCCGGAGGAAACCCACGCAAACACGGGGAGAACATACAAACGTCTTGCAGATGTTGTCCTGAGTGGGACTAGAACCCAGGACCCCAGCGCTGCAAGGTTGCAGTGCTAACCAATAGGGGGTGTATCTAGAGTACATAGCTGTGCTCACTTTAGTTTTGACAGAGCTGCTGTGTTCTAGCAGCATTCGAAAACTTCCAGCCGGCGGCAACAGCGGCTTGGCAAGGGTGCAGATCAGATATTGATGGCTTATCCTAAAAAAAACCCCCATCAATAAAAAAAGGAGTGGCCAACCTCTTTAACAAAGTATAGAAGCAGTGAACAAGTTTATTTCCGGTTTGCCTCCATAGTTCCTTTATCGGCATAGTGCTCCTTTCAGAAATCAATCAAAATCGCTCATGCAAGTGACAAGGAGTATAATAATCCTTCATGATGCATAAGGTATATTGGCACTATGGCTAATTAGCGTGGTGGCTTTCCTGGGAATTGTAAGGTCTAATAGAGGAACGATAATCCCAGAGGAATAATTATACTGTCGCTGCATTCAACCGCTGCAATAATTCATTAGGAATGTGTAGGAATGTGTCACTCAAATGTACTGGAACTGTATGAGCCATCAGCACTGCCACTTCAGCAATAAAAGACACTGAAATATGTCCGCACGGATAATACCTCAATATTGTATCAGTATCAGACATTATGGACAATCGGTTGCACAATATGTGAACTCCACCAGGGGATGAAATTTCCCATTTTATTCTGATTTGTGTCCGATCTAAGTTAAAATATAAATTTGCAATCTTACGTAATGAAGCTTCAAAGCCATGGACACCTTGGACATGTAAAAATGTTTCTTCCCTTACGTTTCAGGGTTTGTAATCAGTTAATGTTGATCTAACTTTATGTAGGCTCTTCTTTCAATCATTAATTCATTTTCAGACGCCCCCTGCTTTGCAGTGAAATCCAAGTTTTAGATTATTGTGGCTGGGAGTGTCCCTCCCTGTAATATAGGCTGGATGTAAACCTTGTGTTGGTGTCTTTATATCAGTACAGCTTCTATGCTACAATTATTCCTCTGCATGTGCTCTAAGCTTTACATTAATGTCGTTGCAAGTGTCGCTCCCTGTAATATAGGTTGGATGTAAACCTTGTGTTGGTGTCTTTATATCAGTGCAGCTTCTATTCTGAAATGATTTCCTAAGCATGTGCTTTACTCCTTTTCTACTGTTCTTTCTCCCCTCCCAGTTTAAGTAGGCGCTCTTCTTTCAGGCACTCAATCATTTTCAGACGCCCCCTGCTTTGCAGTTTGCAGCGAAATCCAAGTTTTAGATTATTGTGGCTGGGAGTGTCCCTCCCTGTAATATGGGCTGGATGTAAACCTTGTGCTCGTGTCTTTATATCAGTACAGCTTTTATACTACAATTATTCCTATGCATGTGATCCAAGTTTTACATTATTGTCGCTGCGATTGTCCCTCCCTCTAATATAGGCTGGATGTAAACTTTGTGCTGGTGTCTATATATCAGTACAGTTTTTATCCTGCAATGATTTCCTATGCATGTGATTTATTTCTTTTCTACTGTTTTCTTTCCCCTCCCAGTTTAAGTAGGCTCTCTTCTTTCAGATATTCATTCATTTTCAGTCGCCCCTTGCTTTGCAGTTTGAAGAAAGATCCAAGTTTTAGATTATTGTTGTTGCGAGTGTCCCTTCCTGTAATACAGGCTGGATATAAACCTTGTGCTGGTGTCTTTGTGTCAGTACAGCTTCTATCCTGCAATGATTTACTATGCATATTCTTTACTCCTTTTCTACTGTTTGCTCTCCCTACCCTCCCAGCTTAACTAGTTTTACAGTATTATCATTGCGAGTGTCCCTCCTCTAATATAGGCTGGATGTATACCTTGCGTTAGTGTCTTTATGTCAGTATAGCTTCTATCCTGCAATGATTCCCTAAGCATGTACTTTACTCCTTTTGTACTGTTTTCTCTCCCCTTCCCTCCCCTCTCAGTTTAAAGGTAGGGTGTTGCTTTTTTATTTTTGTATTAATAATAGTGATTATGAAACCAAGTATTTTTAATACAAAATTAAACTCACAGTTTATTTAGTTTTTATTTAATTCTAGTTTTATTGAAGCACTGGGGGCTGCCATGCTGGATTTGCTGTGTGTAATGTCAGTTACTCACCTCCTGTATGGCAGCCCCCGTGCATTGCCTCTGATAGTCGGATTCCGACACCTAGGCTTATTACAGGAGAGCTCCCTGCTGTGAAATGGATGCGCCCCCTGGGCTGTCCAGATCACAGCAGAGGGAGGAGATCAGCGCCTTCTTTCTGTAGCTCACAGCGGTTATGCTGTGTGCTGAACTTTTTCCCCTGTCACCAGTTCGGCCTGTGTGAGTAGTGTACCGGCGCCCCTCCCCCCGCCGCCGATGCTACCAACTCCAATGACATCCCCATGCTCTCCCCCCATGGCCTGTCACCTGTCGGCGTGTGTGTGTGTGTGTGTGTGTGTGCATAGCAGAGCATTGTGTGTGCTTGAGTGGCAGAGCATTGTGTGTGCGTGGCAGAGCATTCGGTGTGTATGCATGTGGCAGAGCATTCTGTGTACGTGCGTGGCAGAGCATTGTGTGTGCGTGCGTGGCAGAGCATTGTGTGTGTGTGCATAGCAGAGCATTGTGTGTGCTTGAGTGGCAGAGCATTGTGCGTGCGTGGCAGAGCATTCGGTGTGTATGCATGTGGCAGAGCATTCTGTGTACGTGCGTGGCAGAGCATTGTGTGTGCGTGCGTGGCAGAGCATTGTGTGTGTGTGCATAGCAGAGCATTGTGTGTGCTTGAGTGGCAGAGCATTGTGCGTGCGTGGCAGAGCATTGGGTGTGTATGCATGTGGCAGAGCATGGTGTATGCGTGCGTGGCAGAGCATTGTGTGTACGTGCGTGGCAGAGCATTGTGTGTACGTGCATGGCAGAGCATTGTGTGTACGTGCGTGGCAGAGCATTGTGTGTGCGTGCGTGGCAGAGCATTGTGTGTGCGTGCGTGGCAGAGCATTGTGTGTGTGTGCGTGGCAGAGCATTGTGTGTGCGTGCATGTGGCAAAGCATTTTGTGTGTGCCTGCGTGGCAGTGCATTGTGTGTGTGTGGCAGTGCATTGTGTGTGCGTGGCAGAGCATTGTGGATGAGCGTGCGGCAGAGCATTGCGGGTGTATGGCAGAGCATTTCGGGTGGTCGTGCATGCAGACCATTGCACCGTCATGCTGCTCGGTCACACACACAGTATATACACAGTGTTCACACGGTATATAGTATATACACACACGCTAGCTCCGCCTCCTTCATGCTGCTTGGTCACACACACAGTATATACACAGTGTAAACACGGTATATAGTATATACACTCAGTACACGGTATATATTATATACACACTGTGGCTCCGCCTACTTCATGCTGCTCGGTTACACACACAGTATATACACGGAATATAGTATATACACACAGCATATAGTACATACACTCAGTACATGGTATATATTATATACACACGGTGGCTCCCCCTCCTTCATGCTGCTCGGTCACACACACAGTATATACACAGTATTCACACACACTGAGTGCGTCCGTGTGGCAGAGCATTGCGGGCGTGCATGTGGCAGAACATTGCGGGTAGCCATGCATGTGGCAGAGCATTGCTGGACCGGTGCGCGCAGAGCGTTATGTGAGGAGCACGATGTGGCTGTCCTTGGTGACACTTTAGACATTTGTGATCACCAACAAAATGGCTCCGCATTGTGATCCTAAATTTCATTCTCTGTTATGGTTTGGAAACACCCAGGTTGGGAGGGGGGGCTGTGACATCACACACAGGAGAGCAGACTCCGCCCACTTTACTGCAGCTGTAATCCAGGCTTTTTCTACAGTAGGATTTCTGTAGAATTTTAGCAGCTGCTTCCCCTAGTGTTTAAGACTGGAAAATATCAAGCTTAATTTTTTTTTATATTTTGCTCAATTAAAAACAAATAATATTTAAATAAAACATTAAAACATTAATACTTTACATTTTTTCAGTTATTGAAATTTGTTTTTGGGCACGACACCTTCCCTTTAACATTTGTTGTTTTTGGAGCACAGTATGTGAAATCTCCACTTTATTTGCAACTGGTCATTTCTTAAAAAATCTTCTCTAGAGGCATGCACTTTCACCCTTCCCTCGCAGTTACTGGCAATCACAGCTCGGTAGCATCTGAGGCTGCTAAATCAGCTGCTGAGTTGTAATGGGCAGCTATCAAGATGACTATGGGACAGTGGGGAATCAGGGCTCCTAAACTGTTCCTCAAGCTAGGGGGCCCTATGCTATCCCTAATCTCAGGGATACCCCTGATGGTGGAGAGGCCTGAGTCTCCTTCCTGACCCTGCTCCTGACCAGTCCTGATCTGATTCCCTTTCCCCCCAGGAAGGGATGGGACAACATTTTGATAAAACCCACATATAAAGACAGACAAAAGAAAACGAAAACTTTGTCAGACAGCACACACATATACACAAAGGTAAAGACAATAAGAGGTTCAGGAAGAAAAACAAGAGCAGGAAGGAGTCTACAAAACAACAGGGGTAAATTCCACAACTGCACCAAGCAAAAAGCACAACTTTCACCAGAGAGTCTTGGACACGACACCACATAAACCAACAATGACAAACTATAGCTGGCATGGATGGAAGGATTCAACCAGTATAAATAGGAGGGGAGGAGATGTGATTGGCCTCCCCACAACATGTGATCAATGAAGCAAGCAGACCAGCAGAGATTAACTCTTGCCTGCTTGTGAATCAGGACACAGCAGTTTGAAGCCAGAGTCTGCTTGTGTTAATCTCAGACACCAGAGAAACTATTGGGCAGAGTGTCAGAACCTGCAATCTGAACAGAGCCCGACGGCGCCTTGAGAGTTGGCGAAGTTTGTGCAAAACTCCATGTAACAGAAACATCTGGGAAAGGTGAAAGAGCAAACATCCACAGAAAACTTTGAAAAAACACACAGCTGGCGTGCAAGCAGAGATTTCACATACTACGCTCCGCAAGAAACAAATGTGAACATCTCTGCAAGAGAGCTATTTGGCACAAAATGGAAAAGAGCTTCAGAATCAGAGAATTTTCCCAGGGTATTTAACTAATTTATTTTGGCAAGTGACAGGAGTTTGCTAAAATGGGAGAGAATATATATATTTTATATTATATATTATATTATAATATATATATATATATATATATATATATATATATATATATATATATTATATATATATATATATATATAAAAAAAAATACTCATATATTAGAACAGCCCTTAACCATATACCCTCATATGGAGTGACCACATAATGGAGGGGCTCCATAGTCCTGGAAGACCGAAGACCGCCCTCTATGAGCCATGGCTTCTGCTCTGGTGTACCACGATTAAGCATTTATTACATATCTTCCATGTAGCAGTTGCTACCTTTATTTTCAGAAGTATTTGCATGACAAGACAACCCCTTAAGGGGAATCTGTCAGTAGGTTTTTGCTACCTCATCTGACAGCAGCATGATGTAGGCAAAGAGACCCTGAATCCAATGATGTATCTCTTAGGTTACTGGGTGCAAAGATTCTGACAAAAGCAAAGTTTTAGACTTAGCAATGCAGCAGAGCTGACAAAGCTGCCCCCGCCCACACCAGGCTTTGTATGTACAATGTCTATAGACAGTGATATTCTAATCAGAAGAGGGGTGTAAATCTGGGTTCACACATAGCGGCAGCGACAACGACGTCGCTGTTACGTCACCATTTTCTGTGACGCAACAGCGACCTTGTAAGTCGCTGTTATGATCGCTGCTTAGCTGTCAAACACCGCAGATGCAGCAGCGATCATAACGACACGCGTCGCTGTGCTACATGTGCAGAGAGCAGGGAGCCGCGCACACTGCTTAGCGCTGGCTCCCTGCTCTCCTAGCTACAGTACACATCGGGTTAATTACCCGATGTGTACTGCAGCTACATGTGCAGAGAGCAGGGAGCTGGCACTGACGCTGGTAACGAAGGTAAATATCGGGTAACCAGGGAAAGGTCTTCCCTTGGTTACCCGATGTTTACTCTGGTTACAGCTTACCGCGGCTGCCAGATGCCGGCTCCTGCTCCCTGCTCGCTTCATTTTGTCGCTCTCTCGCTGTCACACACAGCGATCTGTGCTTCACAGCGGGAGAGAGACGACCAAAAAATGAAGCTGGACATTCAGCAACGAGTGGCGACCTCAAAGTAGGGGCCAGCTCGTTGCTGGATGTCACACACAGAGACAGCGACGGGACGTCGCTGCCACGTTACAGAAAATGGTGACGTAGCAGCGACCTCATTGTCGTCGTCACTGTGTGTGACGCCACCTTTAGGGGTGCTTCACACACAGCGAGCTCGCTGCCGAGATCGCTGCTGAGTCACGCTTTTTGTGACGCAGCAGTGACCTCATTAGCGATCTCGCTGTGTGTGACACTGAGCAGCGATCTGGCCCCTGCTGCGAGATCGCTGCTCGTTACACACAGCCCTGGTTCGTTTTCTTCAAAGCCGCTCTCCTGCTGTGACACACAGATCGCTGTGTGTGACAGCAAGAGAGCGACAAATGAAGCAAGCAGGGAGCAGGAGCCGGCGTCTGACAGCTGAGGTAAGCTGTATCCAAGATAAACATCGGGTAACCAAGGTGGTTACCCGATATTTACCTTAGTTACCAGCCTCTGCAGCTCTCACGCTGCCTGTGCTGCCGGCTCCGGCTCTCTGCACATGTAGCTGCTGTACACATCGGGTTAATTAACACGATGTGTACAGCAGCTAGGAGAGCAAGGAGCCAGCGCTAAGCAGTGTGCGCGGCTCCCTGCTCTCTGCACATGTAGCTGCATTACACATCGGGTTAATTAACCCGATGTGTACTGTAGCTAGGAGAGCAAGGAGCCAGCGCTTAGTGTGCGCGGCTCCCTGCTCCCTGCTCACACTGGTAACTAATGTAAACATCGGGTAACCATACCCGATGTTTACCTTAGTTACCAGTCTCCGCAGCTTCCAGACGGCGGCTCCGTGCAAGCGCAGCGTCGCTTGCACGTCGCTGCTGGCTGGGGGCTGTTCACTGGTCGCTGGTGAGATCTGCCTGTTTGACAGCTCACCAGCGACCATGTAGCGATGCAGCAGCGATCCTGACCAGGTCAGATCGCTGGTCGGATCGCTGCTGCATCGCTAAGTGTGAAGGTACCCTAAGACTACCAGACCCATTCTACTATAGTCCAGCAATGAGAAGGATCTAGTGATTAAACAATCAATCAAAGTAAACAACAGCAGGCAGCCTGATAAGAGACCTTCACTGAAATCTGTTTTAACCCCTACAACATGGTGTGTTCAGATTACATAGCAAATACCTGCTGAATTATTCCCTTTAAGAAGAATCTATCAATATTTTGGACTAGGCAAGCAGAAATACTGTATAATAGGGCAGTGTAAAACCTATCTAAAGGGACATGTTTCATCACTATCTGGTGCTCTATTGCTCTGAAATTAATATTTTCTTCATATGGGAATTAGTCTGCAAGTGCACAGGTGGGTGCGGGTAACTATGCACTTGCAGTTCTTGGCTCCTCTACGCTTCTCCCTGCCGGTGCCACCCCAGCTTCATGATTGACAGTGAAGACACAGGCACAACTGCATTACATCACCTCAGATCTCCCCTGTCAATCAAGAAGAGGAGGGCGAAGTGAAAAGGAGCAGAGGCCTGCAAGTGCACTGATACATACGCACACCAGCGCACTTGCAAAGCTATTTTAGGAGCAAGAAAACAGCAAAAAAACGACAAAACAGGAAAAATGTTACACTACCCTACCCTGCTTGCCTAGGGAAAAAGTCATTCACAGATTCCCTTTAAAATTATACTAAGATGTAAATTAAAAAGTAACAAAAAACTGCATCTATAACTGTCACCACTGTAAAGAGTACAAAGCAATCAGTGAGTTCTTGGGCTAGGGCTATGTCTCGCCCCAGAAGATGACAGTATTGATGACACAGAGTGAAGATCGATGATTATAGATGTGCTCCACCAGGGAAGAAAAGGGAGGGAAGAGGAGCATGATCGCAGCATCTAACAAAAGTCTTGACATATCCCCCATGACTTGTATTGAAGGAGCAGATCAATGTACGAAAAAGGTCACTTCCCATAACCAACAACACCGAGTGCTACATAAATAAGAGATTCCATAGCATCTGTAACGGAAATTAAGATGACAAGCTAACCTAAGTGTGTCATTGTCATCATATCCACGGATAGTCTAACTATCCTTAAAAGGGGTTATCCACTACTGCTATATTGATGGCCTATCCTTAACTGATTGGTGGGGGTGACTGGTGTCGGACCCCAACCAATCAGCTGTTCTCTTTGCCGGTAGCCGAAACTATCACTATACAAACAGAACAGGAACCAGGAATACAGAACTATCTCTGGCAGCGGCCAGCAGATAGGAGGGGGAATAAGAAGGGTGTGGTGTCTTCCAATTGGTTGTAGCTGAATGATGGTAACTTTAGCTGCAATACACACGCCACCTTCAGTCAGCCAGTGGTACTGCAGATCCCATGGAAACCCAGCCCAGCGGGTGAGCGGAGCCTGCGCCCACCAGCGTCGCTGGCATCGACTCCTCTCCCACCACCAGCACTATCCACGGCAGGAACACTGTGTCGCCTGGTGATCGGAGCAGAAGTCAATGGAGTGGACTCTGGTGGGGACGTAACACTGATGTACCTTACATCTGAAACCTGCCCAGATGTTTAGCTCCGGTCCTGGTAATTCCTCTACCAGTTTGGGTATAATACAGAACAGAAGAGATGGGTGGATCGATCAGGTAGGTCAGTAATCTCTTGCCTTTTGGAATCTCGGTGCAGCTTTTGATTATCTAGTCTGGCGTGACATCGTTACAGTTCTCCATAAAACCCTATAAGCACCAACCGTCACACCTGATGTCAGTCATTGAAAAATCTGTTTTTACATGAATTATTCATTTTGAGGATGAAAGAATCAGTCCAGGAGGAGAAAGTATCAAATTTCTCTTATAAAGATATATTACAAAAGTTTCTTATTAATGATTTATGGGGAAAAAAACATTAAAGCGATTACTCTTTAATTTTTCGAATTGCTCTTTCTAATTTGCAAAAATCCACCGAAAAGGGGCAATGTAGCACCCAAGATCGGCACAGCCGCACCACCATGTGGTTACCTAACCCACCATGGCCGATACTGTGGCACTTGTAGAATCACGTCCCGACGTGAGCAGATTGCATTGCATGACATCCCTTTATACTCATTTACCTGCGGTAAATCTGCAGAATGCAAATCCTCTCCTCTATCACATATTCCCAGCGCTCTACTATGTGTCTGCGGAGACCCTACGGCTCAAGTAACGTCTTCTCCCCTGAAATATTCATCACTATCCATGAATCTCCTGAACTACCTCCGATTTACATAGAAATGAGAAACATTAGCATAAAGATACATCACGGGGATACGGAATCGTAAGTATCGATAACATAGGGATCGATGGTGGTCAATGCGCTTACGTACATATCGACCCTCTATTTGGCGATGGTAACCTCTGACACCAAAAATGGACTACAGGTCCCATCAGCCTCAGCACATAGACATAGGAAGTTGTGATAAAATGAATATAATGGATGCATTCTTCACCGACTAGTATCACAGAACTGAACGAGGACCTTAGAGGTGACACCGATGCCTATCCCCGGAGCGGACGGCCATAAGTCTACATTAGAGTGTCAGCTCTGCAGCACAGGAGGACCATGCATTTGAGAAATGGTGCAGTGTAATGATCCGTTGTATGGGAACCACTATTGAATATATACTATGTAGCAGGTTCTTCCAAGCCAAATTAGGCAACTTCTTGCTAATCCGCGCAGAGCAACGGGGAGACTATGGGGTTCCTCTCGGTGTAAACAAGTGTAAATGCAGAAAACAGCGAGAAAAGGAATGATCCAGCTGCGGCAGGATGCTCTCCAGCTTCTCCACTGCTGCTAGCACGCTTGCTCTATTCTTTCCAGAGCATCCTACTAGTACAGCCGCTGGCGAGGCGCAAGGAAGCCAAATGTTTAGCGTTTAGTCTTGCAGAGAATAAATTATAATGAGGGGTTGGAGGGTGAGCAAAGCAGAGGGTCCTACCTTGCAAGGGAAGATGTTAGCGTTCAGGCTGCATCTATGACACTGACTGTCTCCTGGAGAAAACCAATTGACAGGGAATCCTTTGTTGACTGTCTGTTATCTGTGGTGTGTGCTTTCTCCTTATAGGGGAGAGACAGGAGCAGGAGAGACAGGAGGTGTGTAAGGAGGATATCTTATTAAAATCCATTCACTCCTAGGAGAGGGGCCTCGCATTTAATTAGGGGAGGTGATGTACAGGAGGAGCTATGCAAAGGGGTATACAGAGCGCAAGGAGGAGCCATAAGGGGTTACAGGAGGTTATATAGTGCAGCGATATGGAGTAATGAAGAAGGGGGGATACAGAGTAATAGGAGATATAGGGAGGATATATGGAGTAACAGGAGGCGATATAGGGGAGTATATATGGAGTAATAGGAGGATATATAGGGAGGATATATGGAGTAATAGGAGGAGATATAGGGAGGATATATGGAGTAATAGGAGGGGATATAGGGAGGATATATGGAGTAATAGGAGGGGATATAGGGAGGATATATGGAGTAATAGGAGGAGATATAGGGGAGGATATATGGAGTAATAGGAGGAGATATAGGGAGGATATATGGAGTAATAGGAGGAGATATAGGGAGGATATATGTAGTAATAGGAGGAGATAGAGGGAGTGTGGCACCCCTGCGGCTTCAGGTGCCACAGGGTACTGCACCTCACCCGATGTGCGGTATTTATCTCGGATACGGAGGAGGTTGTCACCAGTAACCACCACCAAAACACTCATCCAACACAACACGGGAGCTCTTCCACTGGGACTGGGCTAGGGTAGGTGCTGGGGTGGCCATCATGAGGTATGGGACCACTTGCCCACTAGTTCAGCAACCCGGGGGGCGGGCTTCCACAGGGGTAGTGAGAAGCCATCTCACACAGAGTTTCAGTTTCACACAGAAAAGTAGAGCACCCCACAGGGCCTTGGGGAAATACTCATCACTGGGCCGGTAAAGGGTCAGGGGATGTCACAGGTTGCCCTGCCCGGTTTCGTGACACCGAGGTGTCCACAAAGAGGGATGCATGGGATGATGGGGATGAAGAATGTTGGGAGTAGTAGTTGTCTCGTCACGCCACCTGCGGTATGCGGCCAGGGATTAGCCACTGCTGCGGTCGCTGTCCTCTGGGGCGGGTGGTGTTGCAGCTAGGATAGTTCAGCTTCCCACAGGTGAATCTAGGCCCCAGGGAGGATGACGAGGGGGTAGCAGTGGCCGTTGGTGCCGAAGCGCGGGGCACCGGCAATAAAGGAGTGACACAGAAGTTGTGGTTTCAGGTCTTTTACTCACAGTTCGTGGATTGCCCGGAGGCACCAGTCTCCGCTGCGATGGACTCCAGCTGATCCCGGGTAAGTCAAAGGTCAAAACCGGTGCGGTAGTCTGTGGGCCCTTCCTCCTTGCGCTGTTTAGTGTGGATCCCCGTGACCTGAAGTACTTGGGGACCCCTGTTTAGTGAGTTCCTGTCCCGTGTGCAGGTGGCGTGGATCCACTGTGGGGCCTGACTGTAATCACGACTCCGGACCCTATGTGCTACTGTGCTCCGGAATCTTGTGGTTGCCAGAGGGATGTGGAATCCCCCTGACCTGCAGAGTCTGGTGGTCCAATGGAGAGTATGTTCCACCCTAGGGCTCTGCACCCTGCACTGTGCCGGTTCCAAGGGAGCAATGAAGCGCTCCCATTGGCAACCATGTTTCTCCTTCGTCTCACAGGAGCTACCGGTCAGCCAGCTCCTCCACTGTCGACCCCTGCTCCTTCCAGTCTGCCCGATCCTAACTGTGGAAGCTCTGAAGCGCTCTCCACAGCGACTGTGTTCTGAGTCTCAGACTATTCTAAGGTAAAAACTGTGTGTTCTCTCACTTCCCCTGTGCTGCCCCCACCTTCCTGATGACTCACTGGTGGCTGGGAAAAACCAGTTGTTATGGTGACCACCTTTAGCCCAGTTCCAGCGGGAAAGCACCTGAGCTGTGCGTGTTGTGTAAGTGAAAACCAGTGGCTAACCTCTTCCTTACCCAGGAGGAGTATTGCACCTTAAATCAGATGCAATACCCTGTGGCGTCGGAAGACTCAGGGGTACCGCACAGACAGGAAGTGACAGTCTAAGGAGAAAGCAGTGAGAAGGAGAGCTCCAAAGGTCCTGGGGATGGGCGGCTGGAAGAGTTTGGCCCAGGACCAGGAGTGAGCACTCAGGCCGTTAGAACCGGACAGCGTCCGAGCAAGGTCGGACTCAGGGACTAGCAAGAGGAGACATGGATAGTTCGGGGCCCGTGGCCTGGAGCTGGAGGCTCGACCCGGGTTCTTAGGAAAGAAGGGGAATCCCAGGGTTCGCTGTTATGATTCAGTGACCGAGGAGAATCAAAAAATGCGAATCCCAAATGGTAAAAGAGTGTCTGGAACCTTAACGGATTGCAGACCTAGTCCTGACACACAACTAGAAGTAGCCATGGGACAAGCCTACGATGACCTAGTTGTCTCGACACAGCCGGAGAACTAAATATTCTCACAGATAGAGATATAAGAAAGCTGATCTGCCTCGGAGCACTCCCCAAAGATAGATAGATAGCCCCCCACATATAAAGGCTACGGTGATATAGAAAAACACAATACAAAGCTAGAAAAGACAGATTCAGCAAAGGTGAGGCCCAAAATCTTTATAGGAAAGGATAGGAAGGAGCACTGTCTGCAACCATAAAAAACCCTAATAAATACCAGCACTTCTGATATAGAAAAATCCTGAGGTCACACAACCTCTTCCCCACTGTATCAGCACTCAAATGTTACTGGGATCCAAGAAAACTAATACAGATGAGGGACTGAAATAATACAAAGCATGACAAACCCAATACCTTGCAGAATCATGGAGCTAAGTACACTCCCAGCAGGGAATGATCCCATTCCACCAAGAACTCCACTCAGAAAAAAAATAGGAATCAAGCATTAGTATCAAAGCAGAAAAAAACAAGAAAGTGGAAAACAAACAGCAGAGGTACAAAGACCACTTATCTGAGAAGAGTTCTGGTAGTGAGCAGGGCTGGTTACAGAATGTACTTAACACACAGGAGACCATTGAGCACCATCAAGTAACAAGAGAAAACTACTATAGTCCCAATCTGACCCTGATTGCCAGTCCTGTACAGGTGTGTGGATTTCATTCCACAAATCAACTGCACTGCCAGCACTGACCACAAGAGGGAGCCCCAAACTGGAAAACTTATTCACAACAGTTCATGGTGAGTGCAGAAGGGACATGTGACCCGTTCCACGGCCCAGGAGCTGGGGTGGAGGGAAACCATCGAAACGAGACGCACAGAAGAAAACACCGGCCTCGACCTCTGAAGTATACGGGATCGGTTGAAGCCCATCACAGCGTAGCCTTGTACTCAAACAGCAGCATTTGTCCAATGAGTAAAAAGAACTTGAACTGCACCCTCTGTGTCGTTCTATTACTGGCGGTGCTTGCAACCTTTCCGTCATAGGCGACTACGACCACCATCATCATCCTCACTGGAGCCTAGCTCTACCTGTGGAGAGCTGCAACACCCAGGCTGCGTCACCATCCGCCCCAGAAGAGGGACCTCCCGCAACGGCGGCTAATAACTGGTCACGAACAACTACCCTCATCATCTCCGTCACCAGCCTTTGACACCACCGGGGTAACGGAACCGGGCAAGGCCACAGCGGCGACCCTAGAGAAGAACCACGGCCCAGTGACGGGTGACCTCTGACCCCGTGGGTGCGTCAGGAGGGTATATGGAGTAATAGGAGGAGATATAGACAGGATATATGGAGTAATAGGAGGAAATATAGGAAGGATATATGGAGTATTAGGAGGAGATATAGGAGAGGATATATGGAGGAGGAGATTTAAGAAGGATATATGGAATAAAAGGAGATATAGGGGAGGATATATGGAGAAATAGGAGGAGATATAGGGAGGATATTTGGAGTAATAGGAGGCGATATAGGGGCGGAGACATGGAGAAATAGCAGGAGATAAAGATGGATATATGGAGTAATTGGAAGAGATACAGGAGAGGAGTAACAGGAAGAGAGATATTGAGGATACAGTGCCTACAAGTAGTATTCAACCTCCTGCAGATTTGGCAGGTTTGATAAGATGCAAATAAGTTAGAGCCTGCAAACTTCAAACAAGAGCAGGATTTATTAACAGATGCATAAATCTTACAAACCAACAAGTTATGTTGCTCAGTTAAATTTTAATAAATTTTCAACATAAAAGTGTGGGTCAATTATTATTCAACCCCTAGGTTTAATATTTTGTGGAATAATTCTTGTTTGCAATTACAGCTAATAATCGTCTTTTATAAGACCTGATCAGGCCGACACAGGTCTCTGGAGTTATCTTGGCCCACTCCTCCATGCAGATCTTCTCCAAGTTATCTAGGTTCTTTGGGTGTCTCATGTGGACTTTAATCTTGAGCTCCTTCCACAAGTTTTCAATTGGGTTAAGGTCAGGAGACTGACTAGGCCACTGCAACACCTTGATTTTTTCCCTCTTGAACCAGGCCTTTGTTTTCTTGGCTGTGTGCTTTGGGTCGTTGTCTTGTTGGAAGATGAAATGACGACCCATCTTAAGATCCTTGATGGAGGAGCGCAGGTTCTTGGCCAAAATCTCCAGGTAGGCCGTGCTATCCATCTTCCCATGGATGCGGACCAGATGGCCAGGCCCCTTGGCTGAGAAACAGCCCCACAGCATGATGCTGCCACCACCATGCTTGACTGTAGGGATGGTTTTCTTGGGGTCATATGCAGTGCCATCCAGTCTCCAAACGTCACGTGTGTGGTTGGCACCAAAGATCTCGATCTTGGTCTCATCAGACCAGAGAACCTTGAACCAGTCTGTCTCAGAGTCCTCCAAGTGATCATGAGCAAACTGTAGACGAGCCTTGACATGACGCTTTAAAAGTAAAGGTACCTTACGGGCTCGTCTGGAACGGAGACCATTGCGGTGGAGTACGTTACTTATGGTATTGACTGAAACCAATGTCCCCACTGCCATGAGATCTTCCCGGAGCTCCTTCCTTGTTGTCCTTGGGTTAGCCTTGACTCTTCGGACAAGCCTGGCCTCGGCACGGGTGGAAACTTTCAAAGGCTGTCCAGGCCGTGGAAGGCTAACAGTAGTTCCATAAGCCTTCCACTTCCGGATGATGCTCCCAACAGTGGAGACAGGTAGGCCCAACTCCTTGGAAAGGGTTTTGTACCCCTTGCCAGCCTTGTGACCCTCCACGATCTTGTCTCTGATGGCCTTGGAATGCTCCTTTGTCTTTCCCATGTTGACCAAGTATGAGTGCTGTTCACAAGTTTGGGGAGGGTCTTAATTAGTCAGAAAAGGCTGGAAAAAGAGATAATTAATCCAAACATGTGAAGCTCATTGTTCTTTGTGCCTGAAATACTTCTTAATACTTTAGGGGGACCAAACAGAATTCTTGTGGTTTGAGGGGTTGAATAATAAATGACCCTCTGAATAAGCTTTTCACAATTTAAAAAAAAAATAAAAAAAGAAATAACATTCTTTTTTGCTGCAGTGCATTTCACACTTCCAGGCTGATCTACAGTCCAAATGTCACAATGCCAAGTTAATTCCGAATGTGTAAACCTGCTAAATCTGCAGGGGGTTGAATACTACTTGTAGGCACTGTATATGGAGTAACAGAAAGATATAGGAGAGGATATATGTAGTAATAGGGGGAGATATAGGGAGGATATATGGAGTAATAGGAGGAGACATAGGGGAGGAGATATGGAGTAATAGCAGGAGATATATACAGTATTATATGGAGTAATTAGGAAGAGATACAAGACAGGATATATGGAGTAACAGAGGAGAGATATTGAGGATATATGGAGTAATAGGAAGAGATATAGGGAGAAAATATGGATTTAAGAGGAGATATAGGAGAGGATATATGGCGTAATAGGGGTAGATATACAATGAAGATCAAAATTAGAGAACAGCACACAATCTACTAAATGTTTCAGTCATTGTGTCTTCCTATGTGATTATATCCTAACATGAGTAAACTCGCAGTATTTTCCGCTTATTTCATAAATTTAATTCATTGTAAAGCACATAATAAAAATGTAAAGGGGATAAATGGAAAAGACAGTGATCAAACTTAGAGAACACTTTCAGATACCTGCAAGTTATTGTTGTTAATCCGGCACCTGGTGCTAATATCCTTAATTATCAGACAAACCCAATTTAACTGGCAGCCTAACTTTCCAGTTTCCAGTGACTGCAGAAATGGTGTGCTGTTCTAAAGTGACTGAAACCCTCCAGCAGCAGGTTGTCCAGATGAAGGCCACAGGGGTGACCCTATCAGTCATATCAAGAGAAGTTGGTCGTTCCATGTCTGTGATTTTGAGAATATTGCACCTTTAAAAGATTACAAACACTTTCAAGTCCCCTGAGAAGGCTGGTCGCCCTCGAAAAACAAATGCAAGTGAGGACAGTATGTTGCGGAGACTCTCCATGGGTAATTGTTTCACCACTGCAGCTTGAATTGCTCAGACGTTTAGCACTGGACAGGGTAAGGATCTGTCTCGTCATATTGTGTCACGACGTTTAAGAGCATTTGGACTGAAAGCCCACTCTGCAGTGACCAAACCTCTCATTAGCAGAAAGAATCAAAAAGGCTAGACTCGCCTTTGGTGAGCAGCATGTTGTGTGGACAGAGGAGAAGGCTCCACAGATCATTTTAGTGATCAAAGCAAGTTTTATTTATTTATTTGAGTCTGATGGAAAACATTATGTTCATCAACAAACTGGGGAAAGACTGAACCCAAAGTGTGTTAAGAAGTCAGTGAAAGATGGTGGAGGAAGTGTCAGGGTTTGGGAAATGTTTTCTGCAGCAGGAGTTGGACCTCTCATACAGCTACATGGCAGAGTGAATGCAAGTGTGGATCAGAAACTTCTTCAACAACACATGGCTCCTTACTTGCATTTATCACTCAATCAGCTAGTAATTTTCATGCAGGACAATGTCCCCTGTCACACAGCAAATCGGGGAAAGCAGTTCCAAGAAACAATGAAATGACTACAGCCCAGAGTCCTGATCTAAACCCAATAGAAAACCTCTGGAAAATCTTTGGTGACAAAGTTATGGCCAAAACACCCACAACAGTCAAAGAACTGTGGAAGAGTGGACCAAAATCCCACCGGAGCAGTGTGAGAGACTAGTGATGTCCTGTGGCCGCAGATGTGCTGAAGTCATTCACGGCGACGGCCGATGCACGTCCTACTGATTGGTGACTGCTGTTATCTGCAGAACATTTACTGATCATCTCTCTCCGTGCTGCAGTCATTGCTGTTCTCTAATTCTCATCATCACGTTTTGGACAAAATAAAGGTTTTATGTCAATAAACTTTGGATCTTTGGTAAAACACTGCTCTAGTGGCATGGTGCACCCCTTACAGGAAACCGGAGCATGGTCATCAATGTAGATTACATTATAAGCAAGCGATCATTTATTGTGCTCTAATTTTGATCTTCAGTGTAGAGAAGGATATATGGAGTCATAGATTGTGATATTGAGAAATGTTATGTTTTCCCTTTCTTTTTACACTTTGTAACATTTTTATATATTATATATTTTATTATAGAGGAATATCAGGAAATCTGGTGATAAAGAGAACCTGGAAGAGTGAAGCACCAGGAAGGTGGAAGCATTTCTCCATATGTGGTGGACAACGCATGTCCATGCATTATATCTAATATATAAAGCTGAGTGTATGATGTATGTACTGTGTGTGTGCGCGTGCGTGTGTGTGTCCGCTAAAGGAAAGCATGTACAATCACAAAATTTTGTACAGACACTCCATTTGACTCAGGGAACATCATAGACTGTCTGTTTCAAGGGAAAATTTTAACCTCGCGCTTTACAGTTATTCGCCAAAAACCTGCCTCCATTAAAGTCAATGGAGCTAGGAGCCACAATACGGCTGGAACTTCAGAAAAATGCACAGCCACGCCCTTAAATGGAATGTTGGCATGTCACAATGCAGCCAGGGAAAGAGACAAAGACAGGGAAAGACACAGGGAAAGAGACAGACAGGAAAAAATACAGCAGGGAAAGAGACAGACAGGAAAAAATATAGCAGGGAAAGAGACAAATAGAGACAGACAGGGAAAGCGACAGACAGGGAAAGCGACAGACAGGGAAAGCGACAGACAGGGAAAGCGACAGACAGGGAAAGCGACAGACAGGGAAAGCGACAGACAGGGAAAGCGACAGACAGGGAAAGCGACAGACAGGGAAAGCGACAGACAGGGAAAGCGACAGACAGGGAAAGCGACAGACAAGGAAAGCGACAGACAGTGAAAAGAGACAGACAGACAGTGAAAGAGACAGTGAAAGAGAGACAGACAAGGTAAGATAGGGAAAGAGAGAGACAGACAGGGAAAGAGACAAACAGACAAGGAAAGAGGCAGACAAAGAGATAGAGACAGACAGAGGGGGAGACAGAGACTGGGAGAGAAACAGAGACACAGTTACTATCCCGGGCAATGCCGGGTGCTACAGCTAGTATATATGATGCTAATTGATTCAGTAGGGATTGTGTCATACTTAGGGGTGCTTCACACACAGCGAGCTCGCTGCCGAGATCGCTGCTGAGTCACGCTTTTTGTGACGCAGCAGTGACCTCATTAGCGATCTCGCTGTGTGTGACACTGAGCAGCGATCTGGCCCCTGCTGCGAGATCGCTGCTCGTTACACACAGCCCTGGTTCGTTTTCTTCAAAGCCGCTCTCCCGCTGTGACACACACATCGCTGTGTGTGACAGCGAGAGAGCGACAAATGAAGCGAGCAGGGAGCAGGAGCCGGCGTCTGACAGCTGAGGTAAGCTTGTAACCAAGATAAACATCGGGTAACCAAGGTGGTTACCCGATATTTACCTTAGTTACCAGCCTCCGCAGCTCTCACGCTGCCTGTGCTGCCGGCTCCGGCTCTCTGCACATGTAGCTGCTGTACACATCGGGTTAATTAACCCGATGTGTACAGCAGCTAGGAGAGCAAGGAGCCAGCGCTCAGTGTGCGCGGCTCCCTGCTCCCTGCACACAGCGCTGGTAACTAATGTAAACATCGGGTAACCATACCCGATGTTTACCTTAGTTACCAGTCTCCGCAGCTTCCAGTCGGCGGCTCCGTACAAGCGCAGCGTCGCTTGCACGTCGCTGCTGGCTGGGGGCTGTTCAGTGGTCGCTGGTGAGATCTGCCTGTTTGACAGCTCACCAGCGACCATGTAGCGATGCAGCAGCGATCCTGACCAGGTCAGATCGCTGGTCGGATCGCTGCTGCATCGCTAAGTGTGAAGGTACCCTTAATTTAGTGGTGAAGCAGGGAAACTCAAACCTGGCTGCTGGGTTCAACCACAGATAACATTTGTTTGGTTCTGTAAACACAGATTATAGAGAATACCTGTTTGACTTTTTTTTCAATGGATACATAGTAAAGCAGTAGATTATTGCACGAGCCACATTGCTATTTTTTAGCTTCTATATATCTGCTTTATTATTTGTGTATAATTGCTTAAAGCGTTTTCATGAATAATTAAGTGTTATATATAAATATCCTACGTTTTTTTTTCTCTCTCGTAGCTGGTATGGTTAATGCATTAATTTCTTGGATGCAATATAACGGCCTAATGCAATCACGAGGGTATAGACACAGATGGAATCAGGAGACATATCCAGAAGACATACTGCGCTATATAGGATCGATAGGGAATGCATAGCTGCCTTTTTCTATAGGATACAGATTTGACAGATACAGCCCTGGGAGTCTGGACTTTGAAGGTTTTGTTTGAGGATATTAGGATTCCAAATATCTGTTTTCTGTTCCGCTAATTGAATCCCGAGTGTCCGCGGTTCGGCCTCTGCATTAGTAATTAGCTTTCATCATCAAAATTTGTAATGATTAGAGGAAGGGTTTGTTTTGATGACAGGAGTCAGTAAGCTGAATTTTGGCAACTGGAAAGAAAACATAACATTAACCTACGCTTCTGTGGTTTATGTTTGAAAGCTTTTCCAGCAGTAAGCGGTGCACTCTCCCCCCTGGGTATATTAGAGCGTATAGCCTTAGCAGTATATATCACAAATGCACAGCGCATGGATCTGTCTATGCTCAAAGTGTTCTTCTCATACACTACTTATTATACGGCTGAGGATTTTGTAGGGAATTTGTACTAAAAATGTAATTTGCACTATAGAGAATGAATTGAGCAGTAGCACCTCTCCATCTCGACAGGGCTATTTAGAGCAGTGGGTACCAGGTTTCCCCCCCAACCATGGACATTTTTCAATGTTGGAATAACCTGTGAAAATGTTTTTCTAGCAAATACCAAATTTATATTAGAAAAATATTTATTATACTACAGTAATACCTTGACTTATGAGTTTAATTTGTTCTGTGACCGAGCTCTTAACTCAATTTGCTCTTATGCCATGCTATTAATCCGTGTCAGCCCCTGCTTATGGCCCCCATCCTGGTATAGGGCACCCATCCTAGTACTGCATATATAATCCCCCAACCTGGTACATGGCCCCCATCCTGGTATATATGATCTTCATCCTGGTATGTAGGCCCCAATCCCGGTAAATATTATCCTCATCCTGGTACATGGCCCCATCCTGGTACGTATGATCTCCCACCCTAGTACATGGCCTTCCACCCTGGTACATGGCCTCCCACCCTGGTACATGGCCTCCCACCCTGGTACATGGCCCACAATTCTGGTACATGGCCCCACCCATCCTGGTACATGGCCCCACCCATCCTGGTACTGTATATATGATCCCCCATCTGGTACATGACCCCCATCCTGGTATATATGATCCTCATCCTGGTAGATAGGCTTCAATCCTGGTAGATATCATCCTCATCCTGGTACAATGCCTCATCCTGGTACGTATGATCTCCCACACTAGTACATGGCCTCCCACCCTGGTACATGGCCATCCCATCCTCGTACATGACCGCCATCTTGGTACATGGCCCCCAATGCTGGTACATGGCCTCAACCTGGTACATATGATCCCCCATCCTGGTACATATGATCCCCCATCCTGGTACATGACCCTCTATTCTGATACATATCATCCCCCTTCCTGGTACATGGCGCCCCCATCTTGGTACATGGCTCCCATCATGCTGTACAATTTAAAAAAAATGATTATACTCACCCTCCCTCAAGTCCCCCGAAGCATGGCATCCTCAACTCATGCAGTGCAGTCAACTGCACCCTCACACGCTGATCAGCTGACGTGGTCTCACATGCTGATCAGGTGTCTGCATGAGAAGAGGATGCCACACTGCTGGGCATCGGAGAGAGGGAGAGTATAAGCTGCTCGTACCTCACATTTCTACTTGCATCATGAAGCAAAAAAGATACAGAGCAGTGGCTCAGATCTTGAAAAATTCGCAACTTGATGCACTCTTAAGTCAAGGTATTACTGAATATGGAAATTTTAGTGCTGGAGTCCCTGCAGGGATGCCGACTTGCTTACCGCCATAGCCATGTCCCGTCTTTCCCAACTGCCCTGCGGTGACCTACGGGCTCTCCTACCTCCCTCTCCTCCCGGGGCTTATGTACTCCGCACACACAGGATCCCCAGTAGTGCACTTAGTACGTGCACACACCAGCCCTCCTCTTAATGGGTCGGCGTGCTATTTCCAGTAAATGCTTCTCAACCCATGGCTGAGAGGCAGGATTATTTAAGGCACCTTCCTATTAGGGACGGTGCCTGCGCAACACCTTCAGTTAGTCAGTGTCCTGTCTGTCTAGCTAGTTGTCAGATCCCATGCTCCTGCACCGCATTCATTTCCTATACTTGTGACCATCTTCCATTCCATAACTAATAAAGAACCTTTCCTAAAAACATCTCTTTAATATATTACATTAAAAATCAAATAGACGACACAATAAATACTTTCTATAATAAATTCTCAAAATGTCAAAAAATATCACAGAGAGGTACTCTAAAAATGGTGCACAGAAATAGGAGGAGAGCTAGTTATGCCCTATAATGAATCCTCCCTCCTGTACACTACCTAGCAGCGGAGATCGGCACACTATAGAAATCGATATGGCGCCCCACTCCTCAACGACTCTCCCTAGCTACCCCTGATTTGCACTTCAAAAATTGAAAAAGTGCTCATGCCTAATTTAAAGTGCAAACAGTGCTCAAACAAACAGGGCACAAAATATCAGGGGGCTAGTTATCAATTAGATGTACGGAATCACGCCTCGACGCGTTTCCCCTTGCGGTTCATCAGGAGGTCGATGCAATCACTGTGTCATTCTGATATCTTGATGTGAAAATAGGTGGTGGCGTTTTTTTTGCCTGTGATTTATGTATGCATTAGTGCATGAGTGTATTCAGTGGAATTAAATACTATATCTATGCACGTGCACTTTCAGCATTTTTGCACTGTTTCAATATATTACATCTGAGTTTGGGTCCGTATACATTGTTGCACTTAGCTACGCTGTGGCAATTAATAATATCCTTATGCACTACTCACTTTTTACATTTGGCTATATTTATATTAAATGCGCTTTTAACTTTATGTATTCATTTAATGGTCATATTTGATGTTCCAACTCATATGCCATAATAATTTGTATGGAATATCATGCATAGGTCTATTTATTACTTTATTGGTATTTATTGACATTAATGCCTCGGTAGTTCTAGTATAATTGTGCCTCTATTGTATTCTGTATTTTTGACCTAGATACTATATACAGTATGTGCATGTGCATATTTCTCTTTCTACATGCGACAGTCCATTTGATGTTCTTTTGATGGCATTTACCGCTATGCTAATAATTGAGGATTGTTTGAGCTTTTAACATCACCCGGCATAGCTAGTGTCTCTGTTAGGTGGATTTATCCCTGTGGTTGATATACAAAAATTGATTGTGTCTTCTTTTTTTTGATGTGTAATAAAAGGTTTAAGTTTTTATTAAAAAATATTTTTCTCTGCATCTATCACTTTATTTTGGTATAATATTCCGCAGGGTGTGTGTGTCTGTGTGTGTGGCTGCACAAGGCAGGGTGTATGTGTGTGGTTGCACAGGGCAGGGTGTGTGTGTGTGTGGCTGCACAAGGCAGGGTGTATGTGTGTGGTTGCACAGGGCAGGGTGTGTGTGTGTGTGTGTGGCTGCACAAGGCAGGGTGTATGTGTGGTTGCACAGGGCAGGGTGTGTGTGTGTGTGTGTGGCTGCACAAGGCAGGGTGTATGTGTGGTTGCACAGGGCAGGGTGGGTGTGTGTGTGTGTGGTTGCACAGGGCAGGGTGTGTGTGTGTGTGTGTGTGTGTGTGTGTGGTTGCACAGGGCAGGGTGTGTGTGTGTGTGTGTGGTTGCACAGGGCAGGGTGTGTGTGTGTGTGTGTGTGTGTGTGGTTGCACAGGGCAGGGTGTGTGTGTGTGTATGTGTGTGTGTGGCAGCACAAGGCAGGGTGTGTGTGTGTGGTTGCACAGGGCAGGGTGTGTGTGTGTGTGGCTGCACAGGGCAGGGTGTGTGTGTGTGTGTGTGTGTGTGTGTGGCAGCACAAGGCAGGGTGTGTGTGTGTGGTTGCACAGGGCAGGGTGTGTGTGTGGCTGCACAGGGCAGGGTGTGTGTATGGCTGCACAGGGCAGGGTGTGTGTGTGTGTGTGTGTGTGGCTGCACAGGGCAGTGTGTGTGTGTGTGTGTGTGGTTGCACAGAGCAGGGTGTGTGTGTGTGTGGTTGCACAGAGCAGGGTGTGTGTGTGTGTGTGTGGTTGCACAGAGCAGGGTGTGTGTGGTTGCACAGAGCAGGGTGTGTCTGTGTGGTTGCACAGAGCAGGGTGTGTGTGTGTGGTTGCACAGGGCAGGGTGTGTGTGTGTGTGTGTGTGTGCGTGGTTGCACAGGGCAGGGTGTGTGTGACTGCACAGGGCAGGGTGTGTGTGTGTGGCTGCACAGGGCAGGGTGTGTATGTGTCTGCACAGGGCAGGGTGTGTGTGTGTGTGTGTGTGTGTGTGGCTGCACAGGGCAGGGTGTGTGTGTGTGTGTGTGTGTGTGTGCGTGTGTGTGTGGCTGCACAGGGCAGGGTGTGTGTGTGCGTGTGTGTGTGGCTGCACAGGGCAGGGTGTGTGTGCGTGTGTGTGGCTGCACAGGGCAGGGTGTGTGTGTGTGTGTGTGTGTGTGTGTGTGTGTGTGTGTGTATGTATGTATGTATGTATGTATGTATGTATGTATGTATGTGTAGAATTCCACAATAGGGAACCAGGATGGGGACATTTCTACAGGATGAGGACAAGCATGGGCATATTATTACAGGATGGGGACCAGGATGGTGCACATTGCTACAAGAAGGGAAACAGGACAATAATAATTAATAATAAAGTTTATTTATATAGCGCCAACATATTCCGCAGCACTTTACAATCCGGTGGGGGTTGTATAGACAAATACAAAACAAAATAGTACATAATTCAACAGCTACAGTAGGAATGAGGGCCCTGTTCGAAAGCTTACAATCTATGGGGAAGAAGGGGAACACAAGAGGTGAAGCACACTTGTAGATCTGGCCGGACATTGTTATGCTAGTTAATTGGCTACATATAAAGATGAATGATCTGGTCAGTAGGCAGTAACCTTTTGGGTGCCCTTACGTGCTATTGGTTGTATGTAGGATGTGAGGACAGAAACAGGAGAGAGAAGGTTACGAGTAGCATTTAGGGCTGCTTCTCACTTGCGAGTTTCTCGCAGTAGAGCAATGCGAGAAAATCTCGCATTGGAATCGGACATGTGTTAGTGAATGATTCAGCTCGCATTTGCAATTTTTTTCTCAGTCCAAATCGGACTGAGAAAAAAAAAAAAATCGCAGCATGCTGCTTTTTTGCAAGTTTCTACTGCGAGTCTCTCCAATGCAAGTCTATGGGAGCGTGTAAAAAAAAAAATCGGATGTCACGGGACGGCACTCACACCATCCTAGTGACATCCAATTTTCTAAATACATTTCTCGCATGTTTCCTAAAACACTGGAAACGAGTGATGTCTCACAATGTCTGTCAATCACTATTCTCTGTCAGTCGGTCTCTCCCTCTCGCTCTCTATTCTCTCTGTCGGTCGGTCTGTTGGTCGGTCACCATCTCTGTCCATGTCGGTCTATCCCTCTGCCCCCCTCTCTCATACTCCCCGATCCCCGGTGCGGCGCTGCACGGCGTTCACACTGCTCTGCGGCTTCTCTTTTGAAAAAGCCGGCCGCTCATTATTCAATCTCGTATTCCCTGCTTTCCCCGCCCACCGGCGCCTATGATTGGTTGCAGTCAGACACGCCCCCACGCTGAGTGACAGCTGTCTCACTGCAACCAATCACAGCAGCCTGTGGGCGTGTCTATGCTGAGCAGTAAAATAAATAATTAATTAAAAAAAACGGCGTGTGGTACCCCCCAATTTTGATACCAGCCAGATAAAGCCATACAGCTGAAGGCTGGTATTCTCAGGATGGGGAGCCCGCCAGCCTAACAATATCAGTCAGCAGCCGCCCAGAATTGCCGCATACATTATAGGCGACAGTTCTGGGACTGTACCCGGCTCTTCCCAATTTGCCCTGGTGCGTTGGTAATCGGGGTAATAAGGAGTTAATGGCAGCCCATAGCTGCCACTAAATCCTAGATTAATCATTGCAGGCGTCTATGAGACACCCCCAATGATTAACCTGTAATTTAAAGTTAATAAACACACACAGTGAAAAAAACCTTTATTTGAAATAATAAACAATAACAAAGACCCTCGTTCACCACTTTATTAAGTACGCAAAAAACCCATCCTTGTCCGACGTAATCCACGGAGGTCCCTCGACGCTCTCAGCTCTGCTACATGAAGGTGACAGGAGCTGCAGAAGACACTGCCGCTCCTGTCACCTCCACACAGCAACTGAGGTGAGTAGCGCGATCAGCTGATATCAGTCAGGTAACTCGTGGCCACCGCTGGATCCTCCAACAGTGACAGCAAGTCACCCGAGTGACAGCGATGAAGTCACAGGTGAGTTGCGGTCACGGGGGGAGGATCCAGCTGGCCGCAGGTAACCTGAGTGACGGCAGCGCTAATCGCGCTGCTCAATTCAGTCACTCAGGAGATTAGCGGTCACCAGCGAGTCCTTCACGGGTGACCGCTAATCAGAACGCGACACAGACAGAGCCACGGTATGACAATGAAGTCGGGTGAAGTTCACCCGAGTTCATTCTGATCGTGTGGCTCTGTCTGTGTCTGCTGTCAGTGGCCATTCAGCTCTGCTACATGGCTGTCTGTGGCTGCTGTCAGCAGCCATGTAGCAGAGCTGAATGGCAGATGACAGCTGCTGAGAAAAAAAAGGATCACACACGGATTACACACGCACTGCAATCATGAGAAAAATCTCAGGATCGCAGTGCAGTTGCATTGCACTCTGACCTAACGTGAACTAAAATCAGCCGAGTTTTTTTCAGCCAACTCGGACCGATTTTACTCGCATAGATGTGTTTCCAGCCTTAGAAGGTGGGACGGGGGAGAGTTAGGTTAGTAAGTTATGATAAGCTTGTCTGAAGAGATGTGTTTTTAATGTACGCTTAAAAACTTGGGGGCTGGATATTAGTCGCATTCTTCGGGGTAGTGCATTCCAGAAAACTGGCGCGGCACAAGAAAAGACTTGGATGGGGAACATTACTAAAAGATGAGGACCAGGATGGGAACATTACTACAAGATGTTGGCCAAAATTACTACATGGTACTAATTGTAAAACGGTATTACTTGCAAAAAGGTAATAAAATGTAAAAACAAAATATAAAAGCATGATTTTTTTTTTTTAGCAGCAAAAAAATTTTATGTATAGATTTATGTTTAAACAAAAAAAGGGTACATTTGTTATAATAAATTAAAAATGTTCACAAACAGTGATCCAAAAGGTGTGTAGAAAAAAAATACGGTACCAATAAAAAATTATTTTTCTATGTGTGACCGTTATGCCCAGCAGAGTCTGAGACCCCTGCTCTACACTGTCCGCGAGCATCAAAATTTGCACAGGACATGGACTCCGCTGACTTCGACACTCTTTCGGTGAGAGCACTGTACCAGGAGATGTCGCAGATGCGGGAACAGCAAGAACAGATACTGTCCTTTCTGAGGACCGTCAACATCCGTCTAAACGACCTGGGTCCGGCTGGTTCGTCGGCATCAGACCAGCCTACAGCTCCAGTACCGTAATAAACCTGGTCCTGTTTGTCTGCTCAATCACATTTTGACAGCGATCCCAAGCAATGCCGAGGGTTCATTAACCAGTGCTCCCTGCACTTTGAAATTTTGCAACATCGGTTCACTTTGGAGAGGGCTAATATAGCTTTCCTGATGTTACACCTCAGCGGGGAGGCTCCTGCTTGGATCAATCCCCTTTAGGAGGGACTTTCTGAAGCCTTCCGGAAAGTTTTTGACGAACTGGGTGTTGTCGCAGCAGCTGCGTCCTCCCTCCTGCAGTTACGTCAAGGTGTACAGACTGCCAGCCAATAAGTGGTTCAGTTCCGCACCCTCTCTTTGGAATTAGGCAGGAATTGTCATGCAGTGCAGTGCCGGACTCTGTTCACATTGCAGAATCCGACAGGCAACCTGATCTCTCCTAGATGCTCAGCCTCAAGTGGGCGTCGGCTGAGTCTTTTCCACTGCTTTCCAGTCCTACAGGAGTTAATTCCTAGGGAGTGGTGTGCGGCTCCTTGAGACTCAGGATCCTAATTCCTGTTCAGCTGTCTCCTCCCTATTTACGGTTTGGGAGTCTGTTTATTGCTCCTGGTAATAGCTTCAGCTTATGCTCCTGCGATTCCGGTCTTTGTGGCAAAATACATTCATGGTGACCAGTAGTGTGCTGTTTGAGTGGTGTGGAAGTTTCTTCATAGAGCGTTTACTGCCGTTCTTATACTTTGTTACCTGCCATACACGTATAATCTCTCCTTACGACCCAATTTCCTTGACTACCCGGGTTGACCTCAGGTTCCAGGAGCAGTCCTTGCAGGTGAAACGTGATAGGGGATCTATACATCTGGCTCCATCCCTCCAGAAGGCACCAATGTCTCAGTTTCTGGTTGCCGCTCCTGCTCCTGAACCCAAACAGATCAACCATATCAAGATGTCGGATCAACGTCGAGACTACCGTCGAGCCATGTGACTATGTTTCTACTGCAGACATGCAGAACACTTCATTCATGCGTGTCTCGTGAGACCGGATAAATGTTTGGTTCCTAAAGTTCCAGTGATGCCTACCCTGGAAGTTGGTGCCATCTTCCTTTCAGGGTCCAGGAAGAAGTCCCTCCAGCAGTCACCATCCAGTCCTCCCCGTCCACTGGCTATGTCTTCTCCCATCACCACTGAAGACAAGTTGCTGGAGAACAAACCTACACAGACCTGGAGAAAAGAGGTGTAAAGGAAGGGGGTACTATGGTGACGGAGTCTCTGCAGGGATGCCAACCTGCTTACTGCCGTGGCCGGGTCCCATCTTTCTTCTATGTCCCGGGGTAGCCCATGTGCTCTCCTGTCTCCCTCTCTTCCCGGGGCTTGTGAACATGGCACAGGATCCCCAGAAGTGCTCTTGGTATGCACACTTGCAGACACCGACCCTCCTCTTAAAATGGCCGGCGCACTATTTCCAGAAAATGCCTCTCAGCCCATGGCTGAGAGGCACTATGTAAGGCATCCTCCCATTAGGGAAGGTGCCTGCGCAAAACTTTCAGTCAGTCAGTGTCCTCTCTGTCTAGCTAGTTGTCAGGTCCCATGCTCCTGCCCCAAATCCATTACCTATACCTGTGTCTGCCTTCCCATTCCAGTGAGTCCCAACAGTGCCCACCATTACTGTCAATACTTCTTGTCCTGCCTGCCTCAGCCATCTCAGCTATACTTGTCTCACACTAGAAACAGTACCTGCCTTTACCTGTGTCCCTTTCAGTGTCCGTAACTACCCTGGGGGCCTGCTCCAGTACAGCCCTGGTCACTTAGTATATTGATAATAACATATCAATATATCACTGTCAGGATTCTGATAGACAATACAGTAAAAAAAAAAAAATACAAAACACACGACGTCTCAAGGGGAAATCCTCATGGCAGATGATGGATTTGTATGTATAGCTGTGGCCAAAAGTTTTGAGTTTGAGACTGACACAAATTGTGGATTACACAGAGTTTACTGCTTCTGTGCTTTTTTTATCTCTTTGGTTATAGTAGTAGTATAATAAATATTTCATATGTTTTTTTAAACTCTTATTTACACATATAATCAATTTTGTGGACTAAGTCGATGTTTACGGTGCGGACACTAATTTTTCACGACTTCTGCTCTTCGCAGCTGGATTTGGCTTCTGGGCCAAATATTGACTGTGGTCCATTCTGCGCTTGGAATTTATCAGAATTTCTGTATTTTTGTTTCTCCTCCTACTTTGAGGACTGACTACAAGTTCTCAATGAGATTGAGATCTGGGGAGTTTTGTGGTCCAGCTAGCTCCAGTACGTATAGTACTGAGAGAGTTAATAGGGCTGATAAGGACAAGGTTTGAGCAGTCAGAGATATGGGTGGGACTGGCTGCTCACATATCCCCACCCTGGGGTGTGGTACTGCAGAAACAATGGAGACCAGATGTATCATTTAGTGTGTGTGTGGAGGTGTGCAGACCTCCAGTGTGTTTTTCCTAGCTAAGGAATGAGAGCGGGAAATTAACATGAGTGGGCAAACCGGCACTGTTGTATAGACGATTTATTTGCTTTATAGTTTCACTTTTTTGGGGGAAAAAACTATTTGTTTTTTTGCTACCCTGAATGGTTTATGAAAGCTAAATAACCAAGCCCGCAGGTTTTACAGAAACCACTCCCTGTGCCTACCTCAAACCGCAGACATAGCTCTACATTATATTATTATCATTATAGTGCTATTTATTGCATAGTGCTTTACATGTGAAAAGGGGTGTACATAATAAAAAAGTACATTATTCATGAACAATATAAGTTACATATATAGTAGTATTGTTTTCGCCTAATCACCTGCATTACACTACTATGCAGGTATAAATATGTATGAGAATTAATACCGCCACTTACTGGGAAATAAACTGTCGCGTTAGTAATAAATTGGGTAGCATCTCCCCTCTACACTGTTACACTAATAGGATGTTATTGGAAAAAGTGCAGAGATGGTGAATCATGATGAGCAGACGGTCATGTCCTGTTCTTTCTGTATGATAATAAGTAATAGCCTATTTTCTATTCTCATAAAGCGCTGCAAAGTTGTCAGTGGATGTGGGTAGGCTAGGGGGTCATGAAAACCTAAGAGGTTTTGCCTAAGAGGTAAAGCGGAGTTGCAAGACATAAGATCGCTGAGGTCAGTGATCGGCAGCAGCAGTCACAGGGTGATACAGCACATAATTGATATACATTTGGAAAAAAGATGCCTATGGTAAAAGCAAGAGAAGGAGCGTATTACCTTGAAGAAGATACCCCCAAAACAGCTATATACAAAAGATGAGGGGCACTAAGCATGAAACATATGTATGTAAATGATGAGGGGCAAAAAGCCTAAAACAGATATATGTAAATGATGAAGAGCAAAAAGTCAGAACGCCGGGAGTGCGCTTAGGACACACTCATGTTCTCTTACAGGTCCAGCACACTTATTCCCAGAAGTGCCTCTCAGCCTATGGCTGAGATGCACTAGGTGCTTAAGGCACCCTCCCACAAGGGAAGGTGCCTGAGCAACATAGTCAATTAGTGCATGTTCATATACTTCAAAAAACAAGAGCACTAGGAGTTTTAGTGCAAAAGTAGAAATTTATTATAAATATCATTAAATACCAACAATTTGTATGGAGGACATATAGCGAGCAAAAAGAGGGATTAAGAACCCGGATCCCAAGAACCACACTGAGAAAGTCTTATATAAGGTCAAGGTATCAGAGCTGAAGCAGGCCAGCCTGTAGGCAATCTGAATGAGTATAAAATGCTGAATCATAAAGATTCCATTTGTCAGTAAATATAACAGATCCTATACAAAGAGCCTGATTCAAAAAGAAGCACCCATGCTAATGCATATACTGTTACTAGATAAGGAAATATATATGCAGTATTCGTAAAGTCACCAGAGCCTGAGTGCTTACCTAAGTGCAGTGGTGGTTAGAGGGATCCAGGCCAAGCCAGAGGGGACCTCCGACGGCCGTTTCGCGGTAAACACCGCTTCTTCCGGGAGGAGTAAGTGCAGTGAGGAGGGGAGCGCGCCATCCTTTTGAATATCCGCCACCGGGTCACGTGATTGAATCACGTGACCGGATGCCAAGGGAGTCAGGGACGCCAGCGCAGCCGCACAGCGCGTTCCCGGACAGCGCATGAATGCGCATGCGCGGGACACGCCGAAGAGAGCGCGGCGTCACCGCTCCCAGGCAACAGGGAGGACGCGGACGATGCGAAGCGCCAGGCTGAACCAGGAGGCACCCGTAGGTACCATATGGTCCAATAGGCGCCACACAAAGGCCGCGCCCCCCCTGGTGGCGAACTAAGAAAGGCAAAAATGGGACACATCTCAATAAAGATTTTTCAAAGTTACTCTTTCCTCATTTATCTAATATAAAGGGGCATATGATCCACATAGATTCCCACAGGGGGCAAACATCATCAAGTTCGTTTGTCAACAAGCTCAGAGGGGGACGCGTCACCACCAGTAAGCGTGACAGTCACTCAAAATGGAAAAATGACACCCATGGGAATCATAGCTGGGATCAGTGGAAGTGTCCCATCATTTGCCTCACCCATTACAAAAGGAAGGCAATGTAAGAGTGTAAAAGTGTAAAAAACACTTATATTATTTAGATTAAATACAAAGTGTAATAAACCACTATAATAATTCTTATAATCAGATCAAGAATATACATAATACAAAAAATGGGGAGTAACCACCAAGTTATTACACGACATGAATTAGTACCAATAAAAAAGTGGGGGGGAGTGAGGGGGATTAGTGTAATCACTTATATCATTTTGTAGGGAACGGTCTAGACTTTCTATTGTGAAGAGAAAGGTGAATAAGGGGAAGGCAAGGAGGAGGAAAGAAGGGGGGGGGGGGGGGAAAAGGGGGGGGGAGGGGAAAAAAAGGGGGGCAGGAAGACAATAGTCAATAGGGTACATCAATATTCAAAGTCACAACGATGGTGGAAAATTCTCCGTCAAGACGAATTCGCAATTCTTGGTCACTGAGTTGAGTAATGTCCTAAACACCGCATGGATCAAGAGATGGAATGATGAGAAAAGGGAGCCTAATAAATGAAAAAGACTAAAATGACCATGTGTACAACAGATCAATTATTTAAAAACAAAATACATATATAAGAGAGGATAAAAGGGTCATGATACATTTCTTAATCCCAGGCTTCAGACTCCGGACTCCTGATACGTATTCAGTTCAAACGTAAAAGAGTTCAGGAGTCAAGGAGAATGAAGCCCAGAATGGTCGTATTTGGGATCCGCATGTGGATTACAGAAACGGGGCGTAACTGATAGATTCATTTAAACCCATTGGGGTTAGTGTACCCAAAGTCGAGATCCAACGGGTCTCAGTCTGTGCTAGGCGTTTTTTCAGGTTTCCTCCTCTGATACCTCCATGTATCACATCTATACCAAGAACCTTTAGGGATCTAGGATTCGATTGATGTACGGCTTTGAAATGTCTTGGTAAGGTTTTTAAGGTTGAGACATCCGTGACTGTCTTTGATCCAGTTATGTCCCTCACGTGTTCACGTGTGCGAACACGTAGCTCCCGCGTGGTCAACCCAATGTAGATCAAGGAACATTCACATGTCGCATAGTAAACGACATGGGTCGTGTGACATGATATATATTCCTTGATCTGAAAGACCTGTGAGCCGTCAGCGGAGGAGAAAGTATTCCCCCTCCTGATGTTAGTACACGCTACACAGTGACCACATGGGGTGCACCCCCTCCTAGGTGTCGTAACTCCAAAAAAGTTCGAAGGTGGTGGGACATAGTGGCTATGTACTAACAGATCACGGAGGTTTCTAGATCTCCTAGATGTCATGGATGGGACATCGGGAAGATAATCCTTAAGCGCTGGTTCAGCCTGCAAAATGGGCCAATGTTTCAGCAAGATATCACGCATCTTCCCCCATTGTTGATTGTAAGTGGAAATAAATCTAATAGTATTGTCTGTCTTCCTGGGTTTGGATGGGAGCAAAAGTTGACCCCTGGTGTTTTGAATGGCACGATTATAGCCATTCTTGATGGCCCTCCCACTGTATCCCCGATCCCGAAATCTCTCTTTTAAATCGTCCGCCTGACGCCGAAAATTTGCCTCTGTCGAGCATATCCGCCTCATCCTGAGGAATTGACCAATAGGTATCGCTTTGATGGTTGAATAATTATGTGCCGATGATGCATGTAACAGTGAGTTAACTGAGGTCGATTTTCTGAAGACATCAGTCTGGACAATCCTGTGCTGGTCTAACTCCAGACTGATGTCCAGAAAATCGACCCTACTATGATGAAATGAATGAGTAAGTTTAATATTATATGGGTTATGGTTAAGGTCTTTCATAAAATCCTCGAGCTCGTCGGCTGTGCCCTGCCACAAAAACAAAATGTCATCAATATACCTCATCCAGCACAGCACATGGTCGGATGCCCGCGCGCCCCCGTCGCCAAAAAGTCCCCTCTCCCAGAAACCCAGGAAGAGGTTGGCGTACGAGGGCGCACAGGCCGCCCCCATGGCTGTGCCGCGGGTCTGTAGGTAGAAAAAATCTTTAAAAACAAAAAAATTGTGCGTCAGGACAAAGCAGAGGAGCTCGAGGATCAATTCTAATAGATGCGGATCCAAATTGGTCATCCCCAGGAAGAAGCGGACAGCGGCAAGGCCATCATCATGTGAAATACAGGTGTATAAAGATTCGACGTCAGTCGTAACCAGGAGTACTCCAGGATCCACAAATATCCCATCAACCCTATTCAGGACGTCCGTAGTGTCACGGACATATGAGGGAAGGGTTTCCACCAAAGGTTTTAAATAGTGGTCCAAAAATTTACATATTGGGTTACTCAATCCCTCAATGCCGGACACTATGGGACGTCCAGGTGGGTCAAGGGGATCTTTGTGGATCTTGGGCAGAAGGTAAAAAGTCGGTATTTTCGGGGACACAGTGAGAAGGCCATCATAAATTTTTTTATTAATTATGCCCTCATCCAACGCTCGCTGTAGAATAATTGATAGTGCAGCCGAAAATCGGGAAAGCGGGTTGAAATCCAATCTTTGATAAGTTTCCCGATTCTTAAGTTGCCTATACGCCTCTTTCTCGTATTTACTACAAGGCCAAATAACAATATTACCCCCCTTGTCCGATGGCTTAATTACCACATCAGAGAGTGATTGTAGTTGTTTGAGTGCCAAACGATGGTTAAATCCCTCTTTTTGCTCGCTATATGTCCTCCATACAAATTGTTGGTATTTAATGATATTTATAATAAATTTCTACTTTTGCACTAAAACTCCTAGTGCTCTTGTTTTTTGAATTATTCCTGGAGTGTGCTGTCTCAGGGTCACACTGGAGGGTTAATCTATACCCCGTCTGGTGCTGCCCACAATGAGACTCTAAGCTTTGACCATGAGGCTCCTTGTTTGGATATTAATTTTCTGTGTGTTTTTCACAGTTTGGCCGTGGTTCATCATGGACTTTAGGACACGTGACCAGACGTGGCTCCTAGAACTCGACAGAGCATTTAAAGATGGGAATAATACCATTCCAGAGGGTGTGGATGATGGAATAAAAGAGAGGATTTTTAAATATAAGGGTATCCTTAGGAAAAGGACCCGCATGTGGTGGAACAAATCATTTCTAGAGAAATATCTAGAAAAAGACCTTATCCCCAGAGGATTAAGAATCCAGGTCTTCCCCTCTTATGGGGTAGAAGATCTGGAATTCAAAAAAGAATGGGAGATGCTGTCCGGCACGTGCTCCCGTGGCTATATGAAACTCCTAATCAAATCCAACATTCAATCTCTAAAGGAGTACGAACAAGAGATGGAGGAACTTCAGGTCTCAATTTCCCGCGAACTACCTCACGAGTCCTTCTCTGCACTTGAGGATGAGTTGAAACAGCTGGTCGAAAAATGGGATAAGGAGGTCAGGGATTTGAAGTTCAAAAAGTTGCAGAGAGACCTGGGCGATTTTAACAATAATAGGATGTACCGATGGAAGTCAGCGGGCGGCAGGTCCAGGCCTCCATTCAGGTCTGGATCTGCATCCCGCTCCCGCTCAACCTCTCTGCAATCAGGGATTTCTGATATTGAATCCACAGGAGAAACAGCTAACTTGGCTGGTACTTCAGAGACCTACACCATTAATACAAGGGGTAGGAATCGACTAAATCCCCCTGTAAAAAACCAGACAAAAGGGAAACCAGCTAAGAAACCGAATGCCCTAGAGGTAATTAACCTCTCTAATCATAAATTAACACCATGCCAACTTGAAGTGCTTTCTAGGGGGTTAAATTTTGTTCCGACTAATTGTTTCAACCTATTCACTGCAGTGAAGGACCTGCATCTCTTCGCGAGAAAGCTGATCCTCAAGAAACTACACCATCGGAGTCACGGGGGGGACGGATTGGACAGCACTCTTGAGAGGGAGGCCCTTCAAGTACTCAATGACCTATTGGAGGAACAGAATATTCAAACTCAAGGTAACTTCCCATTGGATATTTACCCCAAATCATCAAGATTCCCCCCCTTGTCCTTATGTGCTGCGGTGGATATTTTCACCAAAGTCGTGACTAATGACTTTGCAAAAATTACCACTCAGAGACGAGGTGATAATCTGGGGCATAACCATCGTTTGGCACTCAAACAACTACAATCACTCTCTGATGTGGTAATTAAGCCATCGGACAAGGGGGGTAATATTGTTATTTGGCCTTGTAGTAAATACGAGAAAGAGGCGTATAGGCAACTTAAGAATCGGGAAACTTATCAAAGATTGGATTTCAACCCGCTTTCCCGATTTTCGGCTGCACTATCAATTATTCTACAGCGAGCGTTGGATGAGGGCATAATTAATAAAAAAATTTATGATGGCCTTCTCACTGTGTCCCCGAAAATACCGACTTTTTACCTTCTGCCCAAGATCCACAAAGATCCCCTTGACCCACCTGGACGTCCCATAGTGTCCGGCATTGAGGGATTGAGTAACCCAATATGTAAATTTTTGGACCACTATTTAAAACCTTTGGTGGAAACCCTTCCCTCATATGTCCGTGACACTACGGACGTCCTGAATAGGGTTGATGGGATATTTGTGGATCCTGGAGTACTCCTGGTTACGACTGACGTCGAATCTTTATACACCTGTATTTCACATGATGATGGCCTTGCCGCTGTCCGCTTCTTCCTGGGGATGACCAATTTGGATCCGCATCTATTAGAATTGATCCTCGAGCTCCTCTGCTTTGTCCTGACGCACAATTTTTTTGTTTTTAAAGATTTTTTCTACCTACAGACCCGCGGCACAGCCATGGGGGCGGCCTGTGCGCCCTCGTACGCCAACCTCTTCCTGGGTTTCTGGGAGAGGGAACTTTTTGGCGACGGGGGCGCGCGGGCATCCGACCATGTGCTGTGCTGGATGAGGTATATTGATGACATTTTGTTTTTGTGGCAGGGCACAGCCGACGAGCTCGAGGATTTTATGAAAGACCTTAACCATAACCCATATAATATTAAACTTACTCATTCATTTCATCATAGTAGGGTCGATTTTCTGGACATCAGTCTGGAGTTAGACCAGCACAGGATTGTCCAGACTGATGTCTTCAGAAAATCGACCTCAGTTAACTCACTGTTACATGCATCATCGGCACATAATTATTCAACCATCAAAGCGATACCTATTGGTCAATTCCTCAGGATGAGGCGGATATGCTCGACAGAGGCAAATTTTCGGCGTCAGGCGGACGATTTAAAAGAGAGATTTCGGGATCGGGGATACAGTGGGAGGGCCATCAAGAATGGCTATAATCGTGCCATTCAAAACACCAGGGGTCAACTTTTGCTCCCATCCAAACCCAGGAAGACAGACAATACTATTAGATTTATTTCCACTTATAATCAACAATGGGGGAAGATGCGTGATATCTTGCTGAAACATTGGCCCATTTTGCAGGCTGAACCAGCGCTTAAGGATTATCTTCCCGATGTCCCATCCATGACATCTAGGAGATCTAGAAACCTCCGTGATCTGTTAGTACATAGCCACTATGTCCCACCACCTTCGAACTTTTTTGGAGTTACGACACCTAGGAGGGGGTGCACCCCATGTGGTCACTGTGTAGCGTGTACTAACATCAGGAGGGGGAATACTTTCTCCTCCGCTGACGGCTCACAGGTCTTTCAGATCAAGGAATATATATCATGTCACACGACCCAAGTCGTTTACTATGCGACATGTGAATGTTCCTTGATCTACATTGGGTTGACCACGCGGGAGCTACGTGTTCGCACACGTGAACACGTGAGGGACATAACTGGATCAAAGACAGTCACGGATGTCTCAACCTTAAAAACCTTACCAAGACATTTCAAAGCCGTACATCAATCGAATCCTAGATCCCTAAAGGTTCTTGGTATAGATGTGATACATGGAGGTATCAGAGGAGGAAACCTGAAAAAACGCCTAGCACAGACTGAGACCCGTTGGATCTCGACTTTGGGTACACTAACCCCAATGGGTTTAAATGAATCTATCAGTTACGCCCCGTTTCTGTAATCCACATGCGGATCCCAAATACGACCATTCTGGGCTTCATTCTCCTTGACTCCTGAACTCTTTTACGTTTGAACTGAATACGTATCAGGAGTCCGGAGTCTGAAGCCTGGGATTAAGAAATGTATCATGACCCTTTTATCCTCTCTTATATATGTATTTTGTTTTTAAATAATTGATCTGTTGTACACATGGTCATTTTAGTCTTTTTCATTTATTAGGCTCCCTTTTCTCATCATTCCATCTCTTGATCCATGCGGTGTTTAGGACATTACTCAACTCAGTGACCAAGAATTGCGAATTCGTCTTGACGGAGAATTTTCCACCATCGTTGTGACTTTGAATATTGATGTACCCTATTGACTATTGTCTTCCTGCCCCCCTTTTTTTCCCCTCCCCCCCTTTCCCCCCCCCCCCTTCTTTCCTCCTCCTTGCCTTCCCCTTATTCACCTTTCTCTTCACAATAGAAAGTCTAGACCGTTCCCTACAAAATGATATAAGTGATTACACTAATCCCCCTCACTCCCCCCCACTTTTTTATTGGTACTAATTCATGTCGTGTAATAACTTGGTGGTTACTCCCCATTTTTTGTATTATGTATATTCTTGATCTGATTATAAGAATTATTATAGTGGTTTATTACACTTTGTATTTAATCTAAATAATATAAGTGTTTTTTTACACTTTTACACTCTTACATTGCCTTCCTTTTGTAATGGGTGAGGCAAATGATGGGACACTTCCACTGATCCCAGCTATGATTCCCATGGGTGTCATTTTTCCATTTTGAGTGACTGTCACGCTTACTGGTGGTGACGCGTCCCCCTCTGAGCTTGTTGACAAACGAACTTGATGATGTTTGCCCCCTGTGGGAATCTATGTGGATCATATGCCCCTTTATATTAGATAAATGAGGAAAGAGTAACTTTGAAAAATCTTTATTGAGATGTGTCCCATTTTTGCCTTTCTTAGTTCGCCACCAGGGGGGGCGCGGCCTTTGTGTGGCGCCTATTGGACCATATGGTACCTACGGGTGCCTCCTGGTTCAGCCTGGCGCTTCGCATCGTCCGCGTCCTCCCTGTTGCCTGGGAGCGGTGACGCCGCGCTCTCTTCAGCGTGTCCCGCGCATGCGCATTCATGCGCTGTCCGGGAACGCGCTGTGCGGTTGCGCTGGCGTCCCTGACTCCCTTGGCATCCGGTCACGTGATTCAATCACGTGACCCGGTGGCGGATATTCAAAAGGATGGCGCGCTCCCCTCCTCACTGCACTTACTCCTCCCGGAAGAAGCGGTGTTTACCGCGAAACGGCCGTCGGAGGTCCCCTCTGGCTTGGCCTGGATCCCTCTAACCACCACTGCACTTAGGTAAGCACTCAGGCTCTGGTGACTTTACGAATACTGCATATATATTTCCTTATCTAGTAACAGTATATGCATTAGCATGGGTGCTTCTTTTTGAATCAGGCTCTTTGTATAGGATCTGTTATATTTACTGACAAATGGAATCTTTATGATTCAGCATTTTATACTCATTCAGATTGCCTACAGGCTGGCCTGCTTCAGCTCTGATACCTTGACCTTATATAAGACTTTCTCAGTGTGGTTCTTGGGATCCGGGTTCTTAATCCCTCTTTTTGCTCGCTATATGTCCTCCATACAAATTGTTGGTATTTAATGATATTTATAATAAATTTCTACTTTTGCACTAAAACTCCTAGTGCTCTTGTTTTTTGAATTATTCCTGGAGTGTGCTGTCTCAGGGTCACACTGGAGGGTTAATCTATACCCCGTCTGGTGCTGCCCACAATGAGACTCTAAGCTTTGACCATGAGGCTCCTTGTTTGGATGTTCATATACTGTAGTTAGCTAGTTGTCAGGTCCTGTTGTCCACTGTCCATTACCTATACCTATGTTCACCTACCACCTGCCACCCTGTCCCAGCCGTGTCCTCTGTACCCAGCTGCTCTTGCTGTCCTGTCTGCCTTAGCCATGCCGGGTGCACCTGTCACTACTAGAGACTCTGCAGGTCCCTGCCATGCCCTCTGCACCTGTCACCCTCAGTTGCACCTGTCACTACTAGAAATGTTGCCTGTCCGCCTAGTGATCCTGTCTGCCTCAGTCGTCCTGGCTGCACCTGTCAGCACTTGAAACTCTGCCTGTCTGTACCAGAGCCTGTCCCTGCCCTGGGGTCAGCTGTCACAGTCTCCGACACTGCCCTGGGAGTAGTTCCTGGCATTTAACCAGTAGGCGCTTAGTCAACATGGTAAGCCCAGGTCCCTCTAGTGGTCCAGTGGGTTCACTCACACTTGCCACTTTATCACCATCTGTGAGCATAACATGGCCACACCATAGTTTTTTATTATTATTTTTAATTACAAAATAGAACACTTTGTATGTTTTATTTAATGTAGTGCCTTTATATACTTTTGACACAGATTTCTTCCTGGATGCCAAAATTCACATGAAGTCCATGGCCTAATAGCGTTTCTGCAAATATATGTACATGCAGGACAAAAAGAAAAAATCTATGCGGATTTTTAACAACTTCAGGGATAAGATAAGCAGCATGTTACTTTTTCCACTTCTTTTTCATGTAAAAGACGAGAAGGAAATCCACTGAATTGTGCTACTTTTTGTGAAGATCTGCTCCAACCACAGCAGCACATCCACAGAAAATCTGGAGCAGAAATAGTGGACAGTCCCATACACAGTACATGGAGAAATGGCACGCATGAGACATCTCCTGTGATTAGGTAGGGACAAACCCTTTAAATGAAAGAAAAACAAAAGACCCCAGATTTCCTAAATCGTCTTCGGCCTCGATTAAGCTTTTACGCCAGAAATTTGTTGGAAAAAGTTTTGAAAAGTTGCAAAACTTTTGTGCCTTTTGGTGATTCACACCATTTTCCCGCAGCTTTGGTAAAGTGGGCAGCACTGAGGACTGACCCTCACTTATCAAATTCATGAGGAGTGGCGTTCCTTACTCCACAAATCTTACTCCAGTCCCTGATTGGTGTAAGATTTGTGGGCAGGTGAACACAGAGGGGCATGCCACTTCAAGCCTCGCATGATACATTAAAGGGAACCTGTCACCAGTTTTTTCACTATGAAACCAAAAGTGTCACCTTCTGCAGCTCCTGGGCTGCATTCTATGAAGGTGCACCTTGTGCCCTGACTCCTCCGAATGTAACTTTATAAAACCTGACCGTTAGGTATGCTAATGACCTGTGGGGCTCAGATGGGCGTGTTCATTTTCGTCTCCTCCTCCCTCCTTGTGGCCTTCTTCGCCATCTTCCTTTCATGATTGACGTGATGACGCCACCGTCATCATGCACTCTGCTCGGCCAAATCTTGCGTCTGTGCAGTCATTACCACGGCTCGCGCAGGTGCAGTTTGCCCTCGCGCGAGCCGATGCTGTGTTTGCGCATGCACGAAATTATGGTCGGGTACGAGGATGACACAGGGGACATCATGCACATTGCCGATCATAATCTTGCGCATGCGCAAACACCGCAGGGGCTCACGCGAGGGCGAACTGCGCCTGCGCGAGTCGGGGGAATGACTGCACAGACATGAGATTTGGCCGAGCAGCGTGCATGATGACGGTGGCGTCATCACGTCAATCATGAAAGGAGGATGGCGAAGAAGGTCACAAGGCGGGACAGGTGACGGAAATGAGCACGCCCATCTGAGCCCCACAGGTCATTAGCATATCTAACGGTCAGGTTTTATAAAGTTATATTCGGGGTCTGCAAAGGGAGTCAGGGCACAAGGTGCACCTTCATAGAATGCAGCCCAGGAGCTGCAGAAGGTGACACTTTTGGTTTCATAGTGGAAAAACTGGTGACAGATGCCCTTTAAAAACACCAGTCAGACAAATATACAAAAATAATTTGTTTCAAATATTAAATAAAAACATAGGATCCAGACATAGAGATCAATCATTACATTTCGAAAGAATACGTACCAGAACATACATATCTTAATATGCTCATAACAAGTTAACTTGTATGTCACTGGTAAAAACTGGATTCAATACGTACAAACGACATTACTTACGAGTATGTTAACTTTTTGGATTTTTCTATTCTCTCAATAAAAAAGATTGAACATAACTTGTATGTCACAAACTCTTTTGAACAGTCCCCGGAGTTCTATGCAAGCCAAGGGTCAACTTCTGGAAACCAGAGATAAATCCAGCCTTAAAACTAGCTGGTGTGGACCACAGACACACCATTACTGAATAACTACAAAGGATTCAGGGCAAAAAAAGTGATCATCATATGAAGTGCATATCAGGTCCCTCATCTGAGACCTGAAGCCCGATGCAGTTGTGGCGCCCTGGACAAGCCAGGGGCCACAGATAACAACACCAACACACCCCACACCCCGGTCAGGCACACCTAAGTCAAACAAAATCCTTGCTGCCTCCCTCCAGGGGCTGATGTTCACACCAGGGGGTGGGCCAGGCGGTTGGTCCCGCCCACCGAGGAGGGCACAGTCCTGGAGGCGGGAAAAGGAAGGAGTTGAGTTTTAGAGTTTGAAGTGGAAGGAGTGAAGTGGTAGAGAAGCAGACAGAAAGTGGTCCGGGTGTGTGGCCCGGACGGAACAGCAAGGTTGGCAGACGGTGGTGACCGTCTGCAGGAGAGGCCTATTGGAGCTAGCCGTAAGGACCGTGGACGGGCGGTGGCCCGGCGGTACCGGACCGGTACGCAAAGAGAAGCCAGCACCATCCGCCAGGGGCTTGCGGACCCCGACAAGGCTAGGAGTCGCCGTGCAATTTGTCAAATCCGTTAGCGAAGGGAACCTCCTGGGTTTCCCAGCAGCCATGTCCCGACAGAAGGCAACAGTCCAACCGAGAGAGGGAAACACAGTCACCGCCAAGGCTAAAGTTCCCAGGGCCAGAGCTTGCGGGCAAAAGGGGCTCCTTCAGCACATAACCAAGCTGGTGAGCGGGTTACCGGTGGGAACCCATTGAGACCGTACATACTACACAGGTGCAGGGAAAGGCAGTCACCATCAACCTGCCGGGAGAAGAAACACCGCAGCCGCCTGTGGGACCCGTCCATCCAGCCGTTTGTTTTACCGGAGACTTTGTGTACATCATTGGCTGAGTGAGTACCACCGTGCCGTGCGGCACAGCGCTGCCCCCGCGACCCTGCACCTCGCCAGGCCCTGTAACCCGCCTACCATCCATCCCTACCCCATCACCGGGCCCCGGGACAACCAACCCCCTACCCACGAAGGGGAGAACCAACATCCAAGCTGCTCCCAGTCATCGCTCCCGGGATCCCCGTCCAGAGCAGCGGTGGTGTCACCAACCTCACCACAACCGTGGGTGGCGTCGCGGACAATAAATCCCCAAAACCAATCCCCTTTTCACTCACGGGCGAGGAACGCCGCTCGAGTCCCCGGGATCCGGGCCACCACCGAGCAGCAGCAGCAGCCGGACCCGAGCAGTGGGAGAGCGCAGCGTCCTCTCCTCCGCCCGCGACACAGTCCCCCCAGTCATTCTCCCCATACCCTGTCAAACGTCTGCGGGATACCTCTATTTTTGTAAATGAAATGTTTGAAGGACGATGTGATGTTAACTAACCGTATCCAGTTAGATATGCTAGGAGGGCATTTGTCCATCCATCTTAAGACTATTCCCTTACATGCAAATGAATGGTGCCCACCCGTAGCGGTCGTCCCAGGGACTTCACTCCACCTTCGGGGACGCAACAGGGTCTCCACCTTTTGGTATTTCTGGCTACAGGTATGTCAGGTTAATTGTATGGAAGTCGTGACGACACTCACGGTTTGCGGTCAGGGTTATAGGTGACCGCCACTGCAGGTTTAACAAGCATTTGGGGATGATGGAGTCTGCAGTCTGATGGTATGGCCTCCCATGAGTGAGGCTGGCCCCAGGAACTCGGGTGTGTGGAACAACAGGTTCCAGAATAACTCAGTCACAGTCCAAGATGTCTTTTCAACTTGCTTTTACTCACTATTAGTTGTTCTGTGAGGAACCCGGGCGATGCCGAGATTAACCTGGTGAAACGAGATATCCTTCAGGCTGGTCTAAGGGTAACCGTTAACTCGCCTTCCTAGCACTTCTTGTTTCGGATAACCCCTGACTGGAAGTACCGTGGGGTCTATCCAGGGAAGTCGCTACTGCCTTTTCTCCCCTTTTTGGCCCGTCTGCCGGCAGCGTGGACTAGGTGAGATGGCTTCTGGCTCTGTGTCCTTATGGGTCCCTCTGTTGCTGCTGATGCTCGAACTCTGTATTGCTGGTGAGGTACCTTCAGTCCCCTCACCGCAGGTTTAGCAGATCAGTAAATGGACGTCTACTCTAGGGACCTGTTCCTCATGCGTGCCTAGTCACCAGCAGTCCCCGTACTCAACTGCCTCTCTTCAGGTGTCTTTCTGACTGACCTCTCTGGTAACCGTTCTCCCCCGCTAACGGCTACTTCACATGCAGGGTCTCACCAGAGTGTCTCTGTCTGTGTTCCTCTTGCAACTGCCACCCTTCACTCTCTAGACTGGCTCGCTCCTCCTCCTTTCCTAACAGCCTCTGCATCTTAGCTTCCAGGCCCTCCCCTACACCCCTTGATAAGAATTGAAGGCCAGACCCCTCCAGGGACTGCCCAAGGGCCCCATCTAATGGTGTGGGAGACCTGGCTGCTATGTGTCTGTGCGTACACACCCTATTCCAGCCTTTAAATTGTATGGAAGTACTGCCCCAGCATGGGTGAAGTACTCAGTGGTGCCTGACCAGGTCAGGGGCGCCACACCAAGAATAGCGTCTTCTTCAAGAAAACATTATTATACCATGACCATTCCTCAGCATTAAGGATTCCAAAAATACATAATATGGGGTCAAGAGGGACTTCGACATTAAGGATCTCTGATAAGAAGACTACCACCTCCCTCCAATATTGTTGAAGGTCTCTGCAGGCCCAAATCATGTGCCGAAATTCAGCTGCCTCCTCCCTGCATCTCGGACAACAATGACCCCTGGCACCACCCATTTTACCCAGTCTGGCGGGAGTAATTTAGCTTTGTTGTACAATATATAATTGAATCAGCTTATTATTTATGGCAACTGAAACCATTGTATGAGATTCAAGAATGTCGCTTTCAATAATGTCATGGTATTCGTCAGGGCCGGCTCCAGGTATTTGTGGGCCCTGGGCGAAAGAGTCTCAGTGGGCCCCATCCACACATAGACATGCACAGATACATACACATACAGGCATACGTACGCATACTTATTTAAAGAGAAATTCACAAAAACACATATAAATAGACATAAATCTAGACACAGTCATATACACTGACATACATAAATACATATCATACATACATGTGTAAAGGGTAGTCGGACACCTGGTAGTGAAGGAGCGGTTTTTTCCCCCCCTGAAAACGCCACAGTAGTATGGTGGCAAATTGTAAATGTTGATGGTAAAATGTTACCTGTCATAAACTGTTTCCCCACTAGGTGCCAGTGTAGAGCAGTGGTTCCCCTGGTAACAGTGGCAGGGAAGGAAGGGGCAGGTCAGCCTAGGTGGGGAAGGAAGGGTTCTGAATGCAGAGTCCAGTGTGCAGTGAGATGTGAGAGGCGAGCAAGCTCGGTCTGAGGTGACGGGGCAGAGTGTGGGAGTGAGACGAGGCAGTCAGCCTGAGTGAGTACTCTTGGCTAGAAAGCAGAGGAAACCCATGAGAAACGGTGGAAGAGTTGGGACTAGTCCGGAGCCGGTGGTGTGTACTAGAGTGGAGTGCAGCTATCAGGGGGATAACAAGTGGCCCCTGCAGGCGAAGGTTAGTGCCCTGACAAAGAAGTGGAGAGGTGAGAACTTATCCAGAGCCGGTAGTGTGTTCTGGATCTGCCCTACAGTAAATCCGGGTTAGAGCGCAGCTACTAGGGGGTTAACGTATGTCCCCTGCAGGCAAAGGAAAGTGCCCGTAGAGAAAAGGAAACCGTTTTTGTAGAAAAGGACCTGTAACTTGTAACGTACTAAAGTAAACCTGCTGCAAACAAAAAGATGGAAGCTTTGTTTAATAAATCGGTGTTTGGTTTATCTGCTGCCTGCAATTGTCTCTTTCCTGAAAGTGAAGAAGGAGGTGGAGAGCACAGAAAGAACGCTGTCATGAATGGGCCCCATGCATCCACACTCTGCCCCAACAACACACCTGTTTTGCAAGTAACGGCCGGGCCGGGGTTCAGCCTGCGGCCCACAAGGCGAGGGGACCCGACTACACCCCCTGAGGCGCCCCCTGCCCCCGTTACATTTTGGCGTAGTCGGCAGGATCAAGCCCGCAGAAGAGAAACCCCGAGCAGAGACCAAGTGGTGCCTGATGTACTGAACAGGCCACAAGATGGCGGCCGTCCTCATGGATTTAGTGAAGGCGCGAAAAGTGGGCGCCAAACGAAAAGCGCTGGGCTGGCCTGTAAGGAAGAAGCCCGGAGTGCACCGCCCAAAGAGGGGAGGTGCTTGCCCCGAGATACTGCAGAGGTCTAGAGATGTGGGCGGCGCCGCAAGAAAGAAGAGGTGTCGCAAACGCTGTGCCGACCTGGTGGGTGAGGCCGGGGGCGGAGTATGGGCAGAAGCGGGAAAAGAAGAACCGCCTCCACCTTCCCCGGCGCGATTGCAACCCCGGCAGTGGAAGGAGAAGCAAACTCCAATACCTGGACCAAGCAGAATGGAGAACAGAGCGTGGCGCGCTCAGCATAAGCAAGCGCTCGCTGAAGCCTGTGGGCTGAAGAGTACCCCGACGGTCGCGCCAAAAGCGGCCGCCGAACCTACGGCTGGAGACAAGCCAAGAGAAGCATCGGCATTACTGGTGATACATCAGAGTATGGTGTTGCACCCGGTAGTTGTTGTCGGCAGCCCACTGCGGTCCCGTCCAGCTACCCCCTCACCCCCGCAGGAGGCTGAAGGGCCTGAACTGGAGAAGGAAGTACCGGAGCCACCGGGTTATGAGCCGTTTCGTAGGCTACCCCGCTTACCTGGACAGTCCCTCTCCGACCATGTGAGGGCCCAGCGGGCCGAATGGCTGCGTGCATAACACCCAGCGTGAAGAGGTGGTCATCCGGAAGAGACGTCTGTTTGTTGTTGGGAGCCGGTGCTGTTAGGAGCCAGCGAATGTTACAGCTCAAGCAACGTTAAAAGTACTGAACCCGGGAGGAGCTTAATGCAGAACTGTGCGTGGACTCCTTCCGTGACTGTTAAGAAGGAATCTTGTTGTCCTGTTGTTTTCTGCCCACCCAAAGACCGGGAGCGCTTGGAAATAGCCTCCGGGCAGAAGGTCAGCTAAGACCGGGAGCGCCTGAGGAGGGCCTCCGGGCAGATGTGCGACTAAGACCGGGAGCTTCCCTGGAGGGACTCCGGGCACCAAACTTGTGTGCCAGTCTGTGTGTTTTAAGTATTGTGTTTTCCTACATGTGTTGTTTTGCAGGTACGAACCTCGCCAGGAGGCTGAGGTTAAAGAGGGGAGGAATGTAAGGGGTAGTCGGACCCCTGGTAGTGAAGGAGCGGTTTTTCCCCCCCTGAAAACGCCACAGTAGTATGGTGGCAAATTGTAAATGTTGATGGTAAAATGTTACCTGTCATAAACTGTTTCCCCACTAGGTGCCAGTGTAGAGCAGTGGTTCCCCTGGTAACAGTGGCAGGGAAGGAAGGGGCAGGTCAGCCTAGGTGGGGAAGGAAGGGTTCTAAATGCAGAGTCCAGTGTGCAGTGAGATGTGAGAGGCGAGCAAGCTCGGTCTGAGGTGACGGGGCAGAGTGTGGGAGTGAGACGAGGCAGTCAGCCTGAGTGAGTACTCTTGGCTAGAAAGCAGAGGAAACCCATGAGAAACAGTGGAAGAGTTGGGACTAGTCAGGAGCCGGTGGTGTGTACTAGAGTGGAGTGCAGCTATCAGGGGGATAACAAGTGGCCCCTGCAGGCGAAGGTTAGTGCCCTGACAAAGAAGTGGAGAGGTGAGAACTTATCCAGAGCCGGTAGTGTGTGCTGGATCTGCCCTACAGTAAATCCGGGTTAGAGCGCAGCTACTAGGGGGTTAACGTATGTCCCCTGCAGGCAAAGGAAAGTGCCCGTAGAGAAAAGGAAACCGTTTTTGTAGAAAAGGACCTGTAACTTGTAACGTACTAAAGTAAACCTGCTGCAAACAAAAAGATGGAAGCTTTGTTTAATAAATCGGTGTTTGGTTTATCTGCTGCCTGCAATTGTCTCTTTCCTGAAAGTGAAGAAGGAGCTGGAGAGCACAGAAAGAACGCTGTCATGAATGGGCCCCATGCATCCACACTCTGCCCCAACAACACACCTGTTTTGCAAGTAACGGCCGGGCCGGGGTTCAGCCTGCGGCCCACAAGGCGAGGGGACCCGACTACACCCCCTGAGGCGCCCCCTGCCCCCGTTACACATGCACACACAGACACATTATTTTTTTATATTTATATATATTTCTAATATTGGGAAGCTGGCAACAGCCTCATTCACCTCCCTGCTTGTCTCCATCCAGCTCCTCCTAGATTGGTGGCAGTCACTAACAGACATGGTCGCACATAGAGCACACTAACACTGCTGTATATACATCACAAGAGAGGCTGGGGACATACACATTACTGGGGGAAATACATATTACTGAGGAAAGGGGTATACAGCAATGGGGGGCATACAGCTCTAGAAGAGGGCAGTTGCTCTGAGGTGGGGGGGGGGACAAACAGTTCTGAGGTGGGGGTGACATGCAGCTCTGGGGGTATACAGCTCTGGGGTGGGGGAGACATGCAATTCTGAAGGGTATACAGCACTGGGTGGAGGGACATACGGCTCTGAGGGGGTATACAGCACCTGGGTGGAGGGGACATAAAACTCTGGGAGTATAGTAGTATGCAGCCCCCATATTCCTCCATATAGTGTTATGAAGCCCTCATAGTCCTCCATATAGTATTATGCAGCCCCCATATGGCACTATGCAGCCCCCATATAACATTAAGCAGCCCCCATATAGCACAATACAGACCCAGATAGCATTAGGCACCCTCATGTAGTATACAGCCCACATATAGCACAATACAGACCCAGAGAGCATCAGGCACCCTCATTAGTACACAGCCCCTATATACCACAGTGCAGAGCCAGATTAGGCACCCTCATATAGTACACAGCCCCTATATAGCACAGTGCAGACCCAGATAGCATTAGGCTCCCTCATGTAGTATACAGCCTGTATATAGCACAGCCTGTATATAGCACAGCGCAGAGCCAGATAGCAGTAGGCACCCTCATGTAGTATACATCCTGTATATAGCACAGCCTGTATATAGCACAGCCTGTATATAGCACAGTGCAGAGCCAGATAGCAGTAGGCACCCTCATGTAGTATACATCCTGTATATAGCACAGCCTGTATATAGCACAGCCTGTATACAGCACAGTGCAGAGCCAGATAGCAGTAGGCACCCTTATGTAGTATATAGTGATGATACTCACTTTCCCTCGTTCCCCAGCTGCTACGGTCTCCTCGGTGCGTCCATTGCTGTCGCTCGCTCTGACCTCTCAGCAGGCGCGCAGTGATGACGTCACCGCGTTCCGCTTCAGAGCTGTCATAACGCCGACACTCCAGACACACACAGCGGGGAGAATGATAAGAGAGGGAGCGCGCCACTCACTCATCATTGCTCTCAATTGTAATCGGCAACTGCAATGCTGATACAATTGAAAGCGCAATCCTCAGCGGGGTGGGGGGGCTGTCTGGTGACAGCGCGGGCACCGGACCCCCCTGAGTAGCGGTGCGCCACTCCTGCCACCGCGAGTTGGCCCCCTGGCAGCTCAGGGCCCCGGCATTTGACCGGGTTTGCCGGGTGGTGACACCGGCCCTGGTATTCATGATCTCCATTTATCCAGAACTGGGAGGGGAGAGCCGTGAGCCTTGGCCTCGATAAGGGAGAAGTATAGCCGGATGTCAAACCCCCAGAGCCCTGGGAGCGGATAATACCAATAACTGGGAAAGAGGAAAATTTGATTGCCTCGTGCGGGAATTGTGAGTGAAAAGCATGGCGTATCTGGAGATATTTAAAGAAATGAGAGTGCTTTAGTTCAAAGGTTTCCTGAAGTTGGGCAAAAGATTTGAACGCATTATCTGGAATTAAGTCCACAAACACCAGTCTTTACGAAACAGGGCCTTAAACTTTTGGACTGTGCATATATTCATTAGACTGTAATATTACCTACTGCCTGTTTCCAGAATTTCTTATGACGTTCAAGCAATTTCCCGGAAGTGTCTGCAAAAAGAAAGAAAAGGAATATGGGAAAGAACCATGATTTAAGACAAATGAATCAAAATTTAAGCTTAATTTGTAAAGAATTTACCTACAAGCCTTGTACCAAAACACTGTTTTGTTGGGTCTTTAAATTTGCATAAAATGTTAAGTGTTCTCAGCAACATATTGTCCTATGTAAACTCCTATGCTTGGCTGCCTCATCTGTGAAGGCACCGCTGCACACCTGGAGGCTGTCCCTGGTGAGCAAATACTGATAACTACTGTGATCTGAGAGCTGCAGCTGACAATGACATGACTGCTGCACTCAGATCTCTGAAAGTTGAAGAAGCTGAACAGCAGCTTAAGAACCTCTCTTCCTGGAGTTTTGTACAAACGTCGCCGGTTCAGGCTCTGTTCAGATTGCAGATTCTGACACTCCGCCTGATCATATCGCTAGCATCTGTGAATAACAGACAGACTCTGCTTCAACCTGCTGTGTGCTGTTCAGAGGCAGGCTAGCAAGAGTTAACCCCTGCTGGTCTGCTTGCTCCTTTAATCACATGTCTGGAGGTCTATAACATCTGCTCCTCTTCTATTTATGCTGGTTGAATCCGTCCACCCATGCCAGCTAGAGTTTGTCTTTGTTGGTCTGTGAGGTGTGATGTCCCAGAATTTCTGGAGAAAACTGAGCTTGTTGCGGAGTTTACCCCTGTTGTTTTTAGCTTCCTTCCTGCTCTTATATTTACTCCTGAATCTTATTGTAAGTGCGTGTGGTGTGACAGTTTTGGTTTTCCCTTGTCTGTCTTTATCTGTGGGTTTTCATCAGACTCTCCCTCTCCGTCCCTCGCTGGGTGGAGAGGTAATCAGATAAGGAATGGTCAGTGCCAGGAAGGAGACTCCGGCATCTCCACCATCAGGAGTATCCCTGAGAATAGGGATAGCATAGGGACAACTGGCTTGAGGGACAGCTTAGGAGCCCTGGTTCCCTGCTATCTGATCATTGTGACAACAGCCTAGTAATATAACAGGAGGGGTTAGAGGAGGGTAGAGTGAAGCCAGAGCAAGGTTTAGTGAATGCCGTAATAATGAACCTCAAAAATAAAACAAGGGAGTAATTACGTTTATTCACTACATATTGCAAAGCTTGAAGGGGCGACATTTCAATTTTCGCCTCAGCAGGAAAGCTATACAGTAGTCAGTGATGTCAACTGTCCTTGGTGACTCTGTCCACATCTTAGTATCACATTGCTGTCAAAACAAAATGGCTCTGTACTGTAATCCTACTCCCCTCTACTTTTGCAAATGCCCAGAAGGGCAGGGAGGAGTGACGTTACACAAGTGTGTGCAGATCCAGCACACATTTACTGCAGAAGTAAAGCGAGCTAGCTATATACTTGGTCTTCACGATGTCAGCAGCTGCTCCCCCTAGTGTTTAAAAGTTAAAAACAAAAAAATTACAACCTTTTGCATTTTTTTTTCCTATAATTTTATATATATATATATATATATATACATACATACATACATACATACATACAGTGCCTACAAGTAGTATTCAACCCCCTGCAGATTTAGCAGGTTTACACATTCGGAATTAACTTGGCATTGTGACATTTGGGCTGTAGATCAGCCTGGAAGTGTGAAATGCAGCATAAAAGAATGTTATTTCTTTTTTTATTTTTTTTTTTAAATTGTGAAAAGTTTATTCAGAGGGTCATTTATTATTCAAGCCCTCAAACCACCAGAATTCTGTTTGGTTCCCCTAAAGTATTAAGAAGTATTTCAGGCACAAAGAACAATGAGCTTCACATGTTTGGATTAATTATCTCTTTTTCCAGCCTTTTCTGACTAATTAAGACCCTCCCCAAACTTGTGAACAGCACTCATACTTGGTCAACATGGGAAAGACAAAGGAGCATTCCAAGGCCATCAGAGACAAGATTGTGGAAGGTCACAAGGCTGGCAAGGGGTACAAAACCCTTTCCAAGGAGTTGGGCCCACCTGTCTCCACTGTTGGGAGCATCATCCGGAAGTGGAAGGCTTATGGAACTACTGTTAGCCTTCCACGGCCTGGACAGCCTTTGAAAGTTTCCACCCGTGCCGAGGCCAGGCTTGTCCGAAGAGTCAAGGCTAACCCAAGGACAACAAGGAAGGAGCTCCGGGAAGATCTCATGGCAGTGGGGACATTGGTTTCAGTCAATACCATAAGTAACGTACTCCACCGCAATGGTCTCCGTTCCAGAGGAGCCCGTAAGGTACCTTTACTTTCAAAGCGTCATGTCAAGGCTCGTCTACAGTTTGCTCATGATCACTTGGAGGACTCTGAGACAGACTGGTTCAAGGTGCTCTGGTCTGATGAGACCAAGATCGAGATCATTGGTGCCAACCACACACGTGACGTTTGGAGACTGGATGGCACTGCATACGACCCCAAGAATACCATCCCTACAGTCAAGCATGGGGGTGGCAGCATCATGCTGTGGGGCTGTTTCTCAGCCAAGGGGCCTGGCCATCTGGTCTGCATCCATGGGAAGATGGATAGCACGGCCTACCTGGAGATTTTGGCCAAGAACCTCCACTCCTCCATCAAGGATCTTAAGATGGGTCGTCATTTCATCTTCCAACAAGACAACGACCCAAAGCACACAGCCAAGAAAACCAAGGCCTGGTTCAAGAGGGAAAAAATCAAGGTGTTGCAGTGGCCTAGTCAGTCTCTTGACCTTAACCCAATTGAAAACTTGTGGAAGGAGCTCAAGATTAAAGTCCACGAGACACCCAAAGAACCTAGATAACTTGGAGAAGATCTGCATGGAGGAGTGGGCCAAGATAACTCCAGAGACCTGTGCCGGCCTGATCAGGTCTTATAAAAGATGATTATTAGCTGTAATTGCAAACAAGGGTTATTCCACAAAATATTAAACCTAGGGGTTGAATAATAATTGACCCACACTTTTATGTTGAAAATTTATTAAAATTTAACTGAGCAACATAACTTGTTGGTTTGTAAGATTTCTGCATCTGTTAATAAATCCTGCTCTTGTTTGAAGTTTGCAGGCTCTAACTTATTTGCATCTTATCAAACCTGCTAAATCTGCAGGGGGTTAAATACTACTTGTAGGCACTGTATACACACACACACACACACACACACACATATACACACATATACACACACTTTTTTCTTTTTTTTTAAATATAGCATTAATATTTTTCACTTTTTAAATTGTTGATGACACGTTCCTTTTAAACCCTAACAATAGAAACAGTATTAAAAAAGCAGCCATGATATCAAATCTTTACATGTCGATGCTCACACAGTATGGACCGATACTCGCTGCAGGCAGTCATCACCTATACAGAAAAAATCCCATAAAAAATTAACATTTTTCAGACTTTTCATCTGTTTGTCAAAGGAGATCTACATCTCCCACCGATAGAACAAAGAAATCTAAACATCCGGGGGGAGATATCTGCCCTACTTTCCCGCACATAGGTTTTCATGCAAGCTGGATAAATCTTTAAACACATCTGTTCTTCCACAGACAGTCCCATCCTGCACTATGGACTGCAGCTAATGATTAGGATGCGGAGATATAGGATGACAGGCGCAGGGTTATATCGCAGCATCTCACTGCACATCCTCTTGTCCGGACTCTCCTTATCAGCGACCTTCCCCGTGATTGCATTATCCTCCCTGTAACTCACCAGACAGGACACATCCTGAGACACTACTTTCCTTTTAAAGGTTTCGTGGAATAGCAATGACAGCGCTGTGACATTGTCCTACGTCTCAGACTTATATTTTTACCTTCAATGTCTGAAGGAAATAAATTGAATGTTCACCTCTAAGGCTATGTGCACACGTTGCAGATTTGCTTGCAGAAGTTTCTGCTCCAAATCAGCATCTTCTAGCAGAAAAACCACTGCAGCAAAAACGTATGTTTGCCACTTTTTAATGCGTTTTTTTCATTGCTTTTGTGACGCCCTGGCCTCTTAGGTCGTCACAGGGTATTGTGCAATCTGCCCTTCTGCACAGTATCCAAATCCTCCTTGGTTACGGGTCCCTGGCCTTTGGTGTTGCTAAAAACAAGCTAATCAAAACCCTAGGAACACTCTGCACCACACCCACCAGTGGACAGCCTGAAGGGAATAGGGCCGCCCACTTGGGGGGTTGGTTAGGGAGGGTCTGGAGTGTCAGGAGCAGTCAGTTGAGTGGTGACTCTCGTGAGGAGAGGTCACAAGTCAGTTGGAGGTCAGGAGCTGGGCTCCTTGTTAATACTAGGTGGCAGATCTGGGCCTGGTAGGAGCTGGAACCCCGGTCGCAGGGGATCCTGTCAAGGGGCACTGAACTGCTGAGGAGGGCAGCTGGCGGCCTTGTGCCATCTCCGGCCAGGGGCCAGGGCATGACGGGGTACGTGGACCCTAGGCCGGGAAGTAGCTTCAAGCGTCCTGGTAATTCACCCAACGAGGACGAAGTCTTCAGGAATCGTTCTCCACCCGCTCCAAAATCGGGGTACTAGCGCAACGAGGGGGATAGGTATTTACCAATAATTAATGGAAAAACCGCAGGGACCTGCAGAAAAGAAGTGACATGCACATTAATTCCACAGCGGAAATTCCGCGGATAAATCCGCAGGTATAAAAAAAAAAAACAAAAAAAAACGCAGTGTGCGCACAACATTTTTTTTTATACCCATAGGTCTTTTGGGGAATGACTGCACAAATGTTAGAAACATTTTCTTCAGCAAAGTCGAGGTAAAATCCGTGGTAAATCCGCAGCTTGCGCACATAGCCTTAAGCAGGAAATCCGCCCATAAAAGTGTACCCGCAAGAGAAATTGAGATGTTTGCGGATTTCAACCATGCACCACCGGTCATTTTATGCAACGTCAGGAAAAAGCACCGTGTGCAAGAGATTTCTATAAATGCCATTCACACAGGTTCAAAACACTAATGTCCATTTTTTCACATATGTGTTTAAATACGCATGTGTGAATGAGGCCTTACAGCTGCCATCTACCTGCCCGTGGATCGACATCATCTCCCCGCGGTCCCCAGAGGAGGACATAGAATTAAAGGATATATAAATATGATTTACACTTTATATACTGTCAAACGTTTAGTAGTTGCACTTTTGGGTTATGTTCACATCTGACAGCCGCCGGATCCTGCAAATGCACTTGTCAAGATGCAAATCACCGCAGACGCTGAGCCAGCAGGGATTGCTTAGATGCTGCACAACTGCAAACACCGCTGTTAAAGGGAAGCTGTCACTCGATTCATGCTAACCAACCCAAGGGAGACCTGAAGCTAAGCCTGGCCAGATGACTGACCTTCTCCAGATGATTGACAGGGGTTTTTTTATACATAGCTTACACCCTGCAAAGATTTGTCAATCACTCAGAGCTAAAAGCCGGCCAGGAAGTATAGGTAGAGACTAGATGCCTCTGTCACCGCTCCAGGTGATTGACAGGCCTTTCTGTAAGCACACACATGGAACTTGCATAGAAATCAATTAGAGCTGCCTGGGAAAAGCTATCCGGGACCTTCAAATTCTATTTTCTCTCAAAACACAGAAGCGTTTCAAAGAAAAACGTATCTGACCGTACGGTAGCTCAGTGGTTAGCATTGTACTATGACTCGGTTGGTTAGCACTGTACGGAGGCTCAGGGGTTAGTGGTTAGCACTGTACAGTGGCTTAGTGGTTAGCACTGTACGGAGGCTTGGGGGTTATTGGTTAGCATTGTACGGGAGCTCAGTGGTTAGCACTATACGGAGGCTCAGGGGTAAGTGGTTAGCACTGTATGGTAACTTGGTGGGTAGCACTGCACTGTGTCAGGCACTGTACGGTGGCTTGGTGGTTAGAATTGGAAGGTGGCTAGCCCTTTACGGTGGCTCAGTGGTTAGCACTATATGAACTCCGGAGTGCAATGCAGGTAACTGAATCCAGGCCTGGCATTACAGGAGATTCCTCCGGTAGCCAGTCCGACGCTGGCTAGCACTGTACGATGGCTTGGTGGTTAGCACTGTATGGTAATTTGGTGGTTGGCACTTTACGGTGACTCGGTGGTTGGCACTTTACGGTGACTCGGTGGTTGGCACTTTCCGGTGGCTCGGTGGTTGGCACTGCCCGGTGGCTCGGTGGTTGGCACTGCCCGGTGGCTCGGTGGTTGGCACTGCCCGGTGGCTCAGAGGTTAGCACTGTTGCTTTGCAGCACTACGGTACTAGGTTCAAAATCCATCAAGGACAACATTTTCAAGGAGTTTGTATGTTCTCCCAGTGTTTGCATGGGTTTCCTCCCACGCTCCAAAGACATACTGATAGGGAATTTAGATTGTGAGCCCCAATGGGGACAGTGATGATGAGGTCTGTAAAGTGCTGCGGAATTAATGTCGCTATATAAGCAATGCATAATAAATAAATAATAGCAAATCATGAAGCCGTGCTATGATTCATGAAGCCCAAGAAAAAAACAAGAAGCCAGCACTACACGTGCACTTCAGCACTAAAAATTCCAAACTGTACTTATTATAAAAATTGCGATTTTTGGCAAAAAATTGCAATTTCTTGAGCTGCCTCGCCACGTCACAGCAAATCTCATTTGAGGCAGTCCTACACTAAAATATTTTTATAAAATGTGCCAAACGGCCTCACATATGAATAGTAGAACTGCTCTTAGCAGCACTCACCCGGTCCACTTCAATCCCGCACCCATGACTGAGTCATGGCTGTGGGCGAGACAGGTGCAAGCAAATGCTGCATGAAGTAAATAGCCTGTGGACAGGGACTGATGACTGAATGTGAACAGTCACCAATCGCCAAAATCTAGACAGGTGGAATACATCCCAAATTGGGGTGCATAGCAAGGTGGGGGTCAGCCACCGACCAATTCAATGAAGAAAAAACAAAAAGCCAGCACTAAATGTGTACTTCAGCACTAAAAATTCCAAACTGTACTTATAAAAATTGAGATTTTTGTCAAAAAAATTGCAATTTGCCGTTTGGCACATTTTATAAAAAATATTTTAGTGTTAGGACTGCCCCAAATGTGATTTGCCGTGGAGTGGCGGGGTGGCTCAAGAAATTGCAATTTTTTGCCAAAAATCTCATATTTATAATAAGTACAGTTGGAATTTTCAGCGCTGTAGTGCACATTCAGTGCTAGCTTTTTTGTTTTTTCTTCATTGAATTGGTCGGTGGCTGACCCCCACCTTGCTATGCACCCCAATTTGGGATGTATTCCACCTGTCTAGATTTTGGCGGTTGGTGACTGTTCACATTCAGTCATCAGGCCCTGTCCACAGGCTATTTACTTCATGCAGCATTTGCTTGGACCTGTCCCGCCCACAGCCATGACTCAGTCATGGGTACGGGATTGAAATAGACCAGGTGAGTGCTGCTAAGAGCAGTTCTACTATTCATATGTGAGGCCGTTTGGCACATTTTATAAAAATATTTTAGTGTTAGGACTGCCTCTAATGAGATTTGCCGTGGAGTGGCGGGGTGGCTCAAGAAATTGCAATTTTTTTGCCAAAAATATCAAATTTATAATAAGTACAGTTGGGATTTTTAGTGCTGTAGTGCACATTCAGTGCTAGCATTTTTTGTTTTTTGATTCATGAAGCGCGCAGTTTAGGTGGCATGAATTGATTGACAGGTTCCCTTTAATGAGCCTGTACCAGATTCCTTCACGTGTCAAGTTAGCCTACGTTTTTTTTAACTCGAGATATATAAGTCCCTGTGTCAAAAAGAAAAAAACCCAAAACACTTAAAAATTGAATTGTATGGTCACGAAACGGTAACAATACACATAATACCGAGTATGGATTTCTGTCTTGCCATAATGAAGGGCTCCAGTGCATCTATTTTCTCTTGAGTGACTTTATTAGCGGCCTGTCACAGTGAAATTAGCAGTATAAATGATCGCTCCTTGGGAGAACTGACGTATGGGCATTGTCATGAGAATGGCAGTCCCTTTAGTCAATGCTTCGCTTATTACATATGCAAGACAGAGTCATCGCTGGAAGAGTAAATCACTGCATTGTAAAGGAATGATGCACTATATATCTGAGGAGAAATAATGGACCCCGCACATGTCGACATATGACAGAATTTGTTTGCATTCTGTAACTATGGAGACACATTGTAGTGCATGTGAGATGTATACACAAAAAAAAAAGCCCCCACTGCACCCCTGTCCTGCCCATTTTGTCAGAGCTGGGTGAAACTGATGTGAAAACACCAAAATTCTCAATATTTTTACGGACTTCATGTATTATTTGCATTTTTTTGTGTGATCTATGGGGCTTTCCTTTATATAGTAGTATGGAGTTTTGTTTGGAGGGGGGGGGAATGAAAAAAAGCAAATATGTGTCTACTTCTAACATTTTTAAAAACTGTGACTTCAAGTAGTATGAAGCGCCACTAGAATAGATTAGCTGCCAAAAAGGGTTAAAATAGCCAATATTGTAAAACAAAAGCCTCCTGACAAAGCTGTTGGCACAGCGAAACGTGCATCGAGGATCAGTATTTTTGTTCCCTAGTGATGACCTTAACCCAAGGAAATGTTTTATGTAGGATTTAGTCCATTGATTTTTGTTTTTCCGCTCAGGACCATTGATGCTGTCCTGTCTTTAATATTAACTTAGTAAGCTTGTGTGACACCCCTGCGGTAACCAGGTGTCACAAAAAGAAGGTAACAACAAGGTAACAGCTCAGGTCCTACATGACTTTGCCAGTCATCACACAAACACTAGCACACCAGGACATTTACAATCACAACCTGGGTGGGAGACCCCCCCCCTTAGAACCAGGTGACTGGGCTGGGCACTGTGGGCTAACAGGCAAGACAACTGGGAAGGGAGGGACCGGACGTGGGGGAGGAGCAAGTGACCTGGGAAGTGTGGGTAGACAGCGGGAGGAGTGAGTTAGTTAGTTGGTAGGAGTGAGAAAGGAAGGAGTTGAGGAGAGAAGTGTGCGGCAGTAAAAGGAAAGGTGTCAAGACAAACAACAGACTCTTGAGACACATTGAAAGTAGCAAAGAATCCGGAAAGACCCGAGTAGAAAAATCAGCCACTTAGAGGAGAAAAGTAGCTGGAGAGCGAGAGAGCCAACTCCAAGGACAGAGGGATCCTGTGATGTGGACATCCAGGGCTCACAGTACTTTGCACGCACGGGGTGCAGATTCCAAAACAGACCAGGACTTCAAGCCATCTGTTAACTCGGCCAGGCGGGTGGGTTTCCAGGACTCATCCGCCACCACTAACGTCCGAGGCAACAGCAGCAAAGAGGGGACCGGGGCATATTCCCTTAAATAGTCCAAGCTGCCTGCTGCAGGACCCAGACGCCAGAGAGACCTCCAAGTGCTCGACACCAGGGAGGACCGACAAATACACCAGAGTGCATCGGTGGGAGAGTGGCACCAGGTTGGCTGGCACAGCTATAAAGGACACGGGCGCACCTGGGAACCAGCACATCCCCAGGGCGCGAATCCAGTAAGTAAAGACAATAAAACTGCACTCCTTGTCTGGACTGACTTATTGCCGTGCACCTCCAAGTTAACTCTTCACCTACCCCTGGGGAAAAGCCCTGCTCGCGGAGGGCTCCACCATCCACACTGCCCCCATCCATCATCCCCAGCAGGAACCAGCAGTGGCAGCCCTACCATCCCTGGCCGAAAACCGCAAGTGGCGTAGTTGGACTTTTTATTATTTGATTTTTCTTCTCTTCATTTAAAACTGGTCGACTGTGCCCCCACACCTGGAACTTCTCGAGCCACGGACCGTACGGATCCAAGCAGCTCGACTGCCCCGGTGCACGACACTTGCTATTGGATGGTGATAGAAGTGTGTCTGCATTTTTGGAGTGTCGGTACATTGTGACTTCTGTCTAGTCATTATCTACTAGAAGGTGGCCCGATTCTAACGCATCGGGTATTCTAGAATTTATTGTGTAGTTAATGTATGATTTTTGTTATATATATAGATGTTGTTGTGTGCAGTTGCCAGTGTTTGTGTAGGGGCTGTAAATGTTCTGGGTGTTGTCTGGGTGTTGTCTGGGTGGGGGGGGGTGTGAGAGCGGTGTTGTTTATGTGGAGCACTGTGTGTTGCGTTGTTTGTGGAGCGCTGTGTGTCTGCAGTGTTGTCTGTGTGTGGTGCTGTGTGTGTTGCGCGGTTTGTGTGGGCGTGGGGTGCGTGTGTGTGTGTTTTGGGGGGAGGTATGTTTTGTGCAATGTGTGTGTGTTGCGCGGTATGTGCGTATATTTGTGTATGCTGCGGTGTTTGTGTGTTGGGTGTTGTGTGTGCGCCGTTGTCTGTGTGTGTGGGTGTCTGTGTAGGGCGGTGTTTGTGGTTCCCAGTGTGTGTGTGGTGTGTTGTGCAGTGATAGTGTGGCAGTGTGTGTGTGTGTGTGTGTTTTGGGGGGAGGTTAGCACCCCCATCGTGCTCCATCCCCCATGCTGCGCACTCCCCATCGTGCTCCATCCCCCATGCTGCGCACTCCCCATCGTGCTCCATCCCCCATGCTGCGCACTCCCCATCGTGCTCCATCCCCCATGCTGCGCACTCCCCATCGTGCTCCACCCCCATGCTGCGCACTCCCCATCGTGCTCCATCCCCCATGCTGCGCACTCCCCATCGTGCTCCATCCCCCATGCTGCGCACTCCCCATCGTGCTCCACCCCCATGCTGCGCACCCCCCATCGTGCTCCATCCCCCATGCTGCGCACCCCCCATCGTGCTCCATCCCCCATGCTGCGCACTCCCCATCGTGCTCCATCCCTTATGCTGCGCACCCCCCATCGTGCTCCAGCCCCCATGCTGCGCACCCCCATCGTGCTCCATCCCCCATGCTGCGCACCCCCCATCGTGCTCCATCCCCCATGCTGCGCACCCCCCATCGTGCTCCATCCACCATGCTGCGCACTCCCCATCGTGCTCCATCCCCCATGTTGCTCCATCCCCCATGCTGCGCACCCCCCATCGTGCTCCATCCCCCATGCTGCGCACCCCCCATCGTGCTCCATCCCCCATGCTGCGCACTCCCCATCGTGCTCCATCCCCCATGCTGCGCACTCCCCATCGTGCTCCATCCCCCATGCTGCGCACCCCCCATCGTGCTCCATCCCCCATGCTGCGCACCCCCCATCGTGCTGCACAGTCACACATCAGACAGTATACACGCACACATCTGATCGCATACACTCACACCTCACTTCTGCCTGTGCCCTCCGGTGGGCGGTCCCAGCAGCTGTGCTGCACGCCGTGCTACTCTGCCTTCTACTAACATGCACACATCCGATCGCATACACGCACACATCCGATCGCATACACGCACACACCCGATCGCATACACGTACACACCCGATCGCATACACGCACACACCCGATCGCATACACGCACACACCCGATTGCATACACGCACACACACATTGACGATATCGCACATACGCGCTCACACACAACATCCGGAGATACCACATGCTTCCGGCCATGTGATCCTCCGGCAGGTCCTGGAAGGTCACTGCACGCACAGTATCGCCGCCGAGAAGCAAGCGATATCACTGGATGTTGTGAGTGTGTGGATGCGATCTGATGTGTGTGTGAGGTGTGTGTGAGAGTGAGTGTGATCTGATGTGTGTGTGTGTCTGTTCTTATGTGTGTGCGTGTATGTGTGTTCCGCCGCTGCAGGACCTTGATGCGCTCACCTGCTCCCGGTTGGCTTCTGGTGAGTATGATCGGGGTCTTCTTTCTTCTGCACATGTGTACCGGGAGCCGGTGTACGCTGGTAACCATGCTACACAATATTACCCGATGTGTACTATGGTTACCAGCGTACCCCGCCCCCCGCACGGGAGCCCACACCAGCGTACGCCGGCAACCCCAGCAATGCGAGGGTATGTGTCGGCTGGGTTGCCGGCGTACGCTAGTGTGGGCTCCCGGGGGTACAGCACTCACCTGGGAGTCGGGGCTCAGTGTCGGTTCGGGGAATGTGTGCGGGGGGCCAGGGCGGGCGTGCAATGCGTGAGGGGGGCGGGGCAGAGTTGCCAATGCGTGCAGGAGGCCGGGGCTAGAGGCCAATCCGTGGGGGGGCGGAGCCTGGGTGAGCGGCCAATCCGTGCGGGGGGGCGGAGGCGAGGCGAGCGGCCAATGAGAAGCTTGTCGCGGTAACGACAGAATTTTGGAGCAAGACAGACAGACAGAATAAGGCAATTATATATATAGATAAGCACTAAATGATTTTAGCTTTCTCCTTTGTTTAATGTCATATATACTGATTAAATCTGAGCAAATCGATTAGCAGAATTGTGGTAGTCCATGTGGTAGTTTGTCTTTCCTACCTTGTGTTGTCTTTTTGTATTGGCGAGACTAGGGTCTCACCGACCTTCACTAGTCAGGGTGAATTCAGGGCCAGTGAGGGCCTAGACATGTGATTGGCGTACTGGGGAAAGGATCCGTCCAGAGACATTAGGGAGTGCAGTGATCAGCCTCTGGTGAGTGACAGGAGGTGACCCTGCTCCCCTCTCCCTAGTACCAGGGCCCTCTGTTGTATTGTTATTCTGATGTTCCCTGTGTTACACTGCTCACTGAGAGTATTCTTGGACCTGGTGTGACAGGTGCAGTCACATTGTGACAGTCATGTACCATAATAATGATATCACGCCCGGCCTACAAATCAGAAGAGGCACAAGGTATTCCGACAGGTAGAAAAAGGTTTACAGGACTCATCAGGGGTCCACAAACTACTGATGTAACACTTCGACCAGGGTCTTGTAAATGAATTTGCTTATCTAGAATACTGATATTTCGCTGTATAATAAGTGTTCCATTGTTTTTCAATATTGACTACTTCACCAGTTGCTTGTTGTTGACTGATAAGTTAGGGTACTTTCACACTTGCGTTCAGCGCAGTCCGTCACTATGGAGAATAGTGCAGTCAGTTAACGCACTGCGCTATTCTCCATAGACTTGTATGGACAACGCACTGTAACGCAAGTGTCAGCGTTGCATCCGCTGGACGATGCAGCGTCGTATTTTGACACTGCGTCAGGCAGAAGGAACGCAGCATGTAACTTTTTTTGAGCAGAGCAATCCGTTGGATTTCACTGCGCATGCTCTTTTTTTTTTTTTTAAACATCAAACTTTATTTTGTCTCTCGGTGGCCGAACATTCAGCAGAGCGCCCGCCCGCATGCCCGGCCGCCGGCATGTGAGGGCGCTTAGCTGAGCGACCGGCCGCCGGCATGTGAGGGCGCTCAGCTGAGCGACCGGCCGCCGGCATGTGAGGGCGCTCAGCTGAGCGCCCGTCCGCCGGCTATTGAGAGCGATCAGCTGAGCGCCCGTCCGCCGGCTATTGAGAGCGATCAGCTGAGCGCCCGTCCGCCGGCTATTGAGAGCAATCAGCTGAGCGCCCGTCCGCCGGCTATTGAGAGTGATCAGCTGAGCGCCCGTCCGCCGGCTATTGAGAGCGATCAGCTGAGCGCCCGTCCGCCGGCTATTGAGAGCGATCAGCTGATCGCTCTCAATAATCTGCTGCCGGTAAAACTGTAAAGAAGAAAAAAAAAAGAGCTTTCCGTTTTGTACGATGCGTAGCATCCGTTGTGCCACTAATGTATCCGTTGCATACGTCACACAACGCAATGCTATGGAAGCTGTCCAACGCAAGTGTGAAACTAGCCTTACATGCACACATTCAGTATACACGATGCATTTTTCTGCACCAAAAACCAGCGTAGGAACAATGCTGTCTACAATATGCGTTTTGTTACAAGTGTTTTTGCTACGGTTTCACTTGCGTTTTTCTTTTTTATCCATTTATTTAAATAGATGAAAAACGCTGCAAAAATACTGAAAGAACTGACATACTGCAGTTTTGACAATGGTTGAAATTCACCAGGGAAAAATGGGCAGCACGTGCCGAGATTTCAGAAATGTTATTCAGCTTGCTGGTAATATTTGAAAAAACACGTGGCAGAAATGGATTTGGATGGAAGACCTCAGTGCCAGCGAGTGTGTATGACCTGGACGCGTCATGCACACAGGCTTCAGAAGACGGAGGAGCAAGATGGCCGAGAGAGGAGGCGCCGGTCCCGGAGAACAGCGACACCCACCGGGCCAACCAGCACCGCAGCAACCGGTTTAGGTGAGTATTATAAAGTGGGGGGGGGTTTTAGGTTATACCCCTGGCCAGCGCTCTTATATACCGTATGTGACGCCCTGGACTAGCCAGGTAGTCACAGACAGGCCCTTGCACAAACACCAGTCCCCTAAAAAGGTAACAGCAGCCAACCTAAAAATCCCTGAGTCTCCCCTCTCAGGCTTTGACGTTCACACCCGGGGGCGGAGCCAGTCAGTTGGCCTCGCCCACCGAGGAGTTCAGATAGCCTGAGGCGGGAAAAACAAGCAGATGAGTTTTGGAGGTGAAAGAGAAAGGAGTAAAACGTCTGTCAGGGATCTGGGTCGTAGCCCGGATACCCTGTGGCCATGAGGCAGACGGTGGTGGCCGCCTGCAGGAGTCAGGAAGACGGATGGTGGAACCGTAAGGGACCGGGACAGGGTAGTGGCCCGCCGGTACCGAACCGGGGAACCAACTGGAAACCGAAGCACAAGGAGGGGTACTCAGACCCAGAACGAGGCCCAGAAACCACTGGACCGAGTCAAATTCACTGATTGGGGTCTGGACCTTAGGTTCTTTCCCACCCAAGTTCCGACTGAAGACAACAGCCCAACGAGGGGGATAGAAAGCCACCGCTCAGGGAGAGAGATCCCACGGGCCAGCGTCTGCGGGCAAATGGGCTCTCCCGACACACACACACAAAGCCAGGGAACGGACTCCCGTCGCGGAAGCGCAGGCAGTCAAAGTCTACAAAACGAGGTGCAGGAGAAAGGCGGGAACCACCAAACCGGGTGGGGGACCAGACGCAGCCAGCTGCGGGCACCAACCACCATCTTTTTGGTTTACCAGAGCCTCCGGTGTATCTGTCATAGTGAGTACAACAGTGCCCTCAGGCCGCGCACCGCCCCACATCGCACCAACACGCCCGCGCTCGCACATCCTAACCCCAACAACCGGGCCCATCAACCCCCTATCCACGGAGGGATCAACACCTGGCTGCGCAACACCGTCCCCGGGAGCCTAGTCGACGGCAGTGGTGGTGTCCACACTCACCACGACCCGTGGGTGGCGTCACGAACTTAACCCAAAACCGCGGCTCCGGCCGTGAACCTGCCTACCGAAACTCCTCACGTAGCACCAGCCTCCCTTCAGAGCGACGTGACCCCCGGGTCCGGAGGCGCTCGAGATACCCACCAACGAGCCCGGATCCGAGCGGCTCGGCTGCAGCCGAGCCCCGGGGCGGTACATATACAGCTGGTTAGAATGCTGTATATAGGAGTCCACTGGTGGTGGCCACAGCTTATAGGCCATAAAACTGGTGACAAATTCCCTTTAATTTCATTTCTTGTGAGTCAAGCTGAGGGATTCATAATGTGGGATAAAAAATTATATTATAATTATAGTACAGATGAGGGAATACCAAATATGTTTTTTGGGGTCCTTTGTTTCTTTCCAGATGAAAAAAAATGTTTTTTACTGGAAAAACTTGGATTTTGAGGAGGTTCCCCAAAAAGTCTAATGTTTTTCCATGCATCACCTTATGTTAGTGTAAGGGTGCGCTTTCAGACGTATATCACGCAATATCAGAGAATCTGATGGATAATGGTAATGACACTCTGCTCAAACTTTGCTGCGAGCGTGATCAGATTCCCTCACATGGGAGAATCAGATAACAGGTGCGGAAAAGATGGACAGATTAATTTCTCCATCTTCTCCTTTGCCTGTCTCGGTGTATATCGTCCTGCAATTGGAGGTCACCAATGCAGTCCAATGTTTCACACGTGCCATAGACTTTTATGGGTGCGTGTGAGCCGAGGTACAATGCCAATAGTAGCATGCTGCATTTTTTTGCTCATATCGAGTCAGCATGAGAAAATACTTGCGGATCGGCTCTGCTCCATAGTATAACATTGGGCCGAGTGGTCTCCAATAGCAATCAGCCATGTTAAACGCTGGCTATATGCCAATGTGAGCTATCAGATCAGTATATGGCAGAACCAAAAGCAATTGTTAGGCTTCTGGCTGCCATAGCCTCCCACTACCACTCCATGATCATGCTTCAGGAGTGCCGATGGGCTGACAGAGGGAGTGCTCTCCCTCTGTCAAAAATCCTGTTGGTCGCCATTGAGGGCGATATATCAATAGGGGGTTAGTGTATAAGTGGAATTGCTGCTTACTAAACTGAACACAATGATCATTTAGCACCGTGTGTAATGTGATCAGTAAGGTGAATATCCAGCATCTCTATGTTGAGCCTGTCTCACTATAACCACTGTCTTTCTACTAAACTATGTTCAGAAACATCTCCAGAGTTATTTACTTGCTAGAAAAGCCTAAGGCTATGTGTCCACGGTAGAATGTACCTGCGGATTTTTCTGCCTGAAAATCCGCGACTTTCGCGGCAAATCCGCACCCGCGGATTTACCGCGGATTTGCCGCGGATTTTGATGCGGATTTTTTTTTTCCCCATTCAAAACCAAAAATCCGCACCAAATCTGCACCAAACAATTGACATGCTGCAGATTTTTCCGGATCAAAATCCGCGGCAAATCCGCAGCGGAAAAATCCGCAGCATGGACACAGCATTTCCAAAATGCCATTGAAATGGCTTGGAAGTGCTGCTGCTGCAGATTTTCGGGAAATCCGCGGCAAATCCGCGGCAAAATCCGCGGTAAATCCGCAGCGTGGGCACATAGCCTAAAGGTTACACCATGTCATGTGCAGTGTCAGCTCCTATTTTAGATCAAATAGGAATAATGAATAAAGTGTAAATAACCTTAAATGGTGGCTGAAGTTTCAACAAACTTTGCACAGATCAACAGTACAAGAGCCTCTCTATTGTATTTTATCTGAGACTTTTTCTTTCTCCACTAACAAGCCATTTCTCTTCCACCCCACATAACTCATCATGGACTCTAAAAAACGGCTAAAATCTGATTTGGTTAAATCAAGAAGGGCAGATGGCTCACCGAGGGATCAGATTACAGCTGACGTTTAAAGTCTATGCAGATAAGATGACAAGGGAAGGGCAGGGTTAAAAGCCCAGGCAAAGGGAGAAAGACCCCCGCTGCTACTTTCTAGTTTTGGGGATACAGTGCTCAGTACTGCTCCATGCCGCTGCTTCTATGTGCTACAAAGAGACATGGGCCGAAACTATAGCATGTGCAGGGGCTGCACCTGCACCCTGGGGCTTGGAGTTTATGGTGGCCAAAAGAGTCCCTTTGAACCAAGAATTCCAAGTGAGACCCCACAACCCTCCCTGGTCCTTTTAGATGAAAGCAGAAGTTCTCGCCCTTCGCACTCAGTGCAGCCGGATCTTTTACTAAACAGTTACTTAATGAAGATAATCAGAGCGGAAGCAGTTCATAGACAACAATGTGTTAGTTGAAAGAGAGCGATTTGGTGATGGTGCCAAATTTTGCATTTTCACTGTGATGAATGCCATGGTGGGTTGTGGGACCCCACTAGAACAAAAGTTATCCCTTTGAAGAGGGAGACATGGCCACTTTTAATAATAAGTTGCATCAGTCTGTATCTGCCCAATGATTTCTGAAAGAGAATGTGCTGGTAACTGCTCCTATACCTTCAATCCCAGGCAATTTTTAATTTTTGAGCTTGGTTTTTTTTTTATCTCCTTTTCTTTCAAAAGCCATAACTTTTATTTCTCCATATATAGAACTGTATGAGGGCTGGTAGTTTCGCGGGACAAGTTGTAGTTTTAAATGACGGCATCGATTTTACCATAGAATGTACTAAATAATAGAAAAAGATATTCCAAGTCATCGATTTAGCAGTGTGGACTTATTTTCTGTTCTATGCTATGTAATCTGAGAACAGCATGGTGTAGGGGCAGACAGTTGGATTCTAGTGATGTGTCGCTTACTGGACAGTGCAGTTTTGATAGAATCCCTGTTTTGTCTGCTACAGATCTAGCAGTGCTCACAATGCTGAGCTGTGTGTTACACTTGCTGGTGTTGTGGCGGCGAGCGGGAGTGGACTCACTGGATGACAGGGGTAACCGGGCTTACCCTGACGTGTGAGGGGCTTAACTAAGCACCTACCGGTAATTAACCAGAGCTGTAGACACCAGATGCCAAATCTAGGGCAGTGTCCGAGACTGCTGCAACTGACCCCCAAGTCAGGGATGGGCTCAGGTACAGTCTGTAGAGTAGACCGGTCCAGCCAGGATGGCTGATGTAAACTGGACGGCTGGTACAGGCAAGTACAGAGAGTAAGGCAGGTGGGCACAGGTACAGCAAACATGGGAAGGACAGTAACTAACTGACCATGCTGCCCAGGCACTTCCCCTATTGGGAGGATGTCTTAAATACCTAGTGTCTCAACCGTAGGCCGAAAGGCACTTTTGGGTAATAGTGCGCTGGCCCTTTAAAAGCATTGAAGACGCGTGCCCTAGACGCACTCCCGGGTAACCTGTGCAGCAGAGGCCCCAGAAGCAGGGGCAGACATGCTGTGGAGAGGCGGAGGGTGGGCTCAGGCTGCCCGCGGCAGCAAGTATGCCAGTGCCTACACCACTGATTGGCAGCTTTCTATGTACATTTTCAGCAAGCAGACAATCAGTGGTGGCAGTGGACTTACACAAATTAGCAGGACTCCCTGGCACCTGGTCCTAATGATTATCTCCTGCTGATAAAACGCTGATTGTATTGAAGCTACAGCAAGCTGCTGAGCAAGTGATATCCCTGGACACAGGCTTTCTGCCCCTACAGTACGCTGCTCTCAGATTCAGTAGCAAAAACTTGGTGACAGATTCCCTTTAAATTATGCTACTGGAGGCAGAAGAGCAGCGATAGCTGTGTATTGTATTGCCTCACTGATTGTAAGTCTGTATGCCTACACAATGGGATACATTGCAGTCTTCTGTTGGAGGTATACATTGGAAGATCCTCCAGAAACAAATCTCTAATGTTGGATCTAAACTTCATGTGGACTTAGCCTGACAGAAACCAGCACAAAATAACCTTTCACTACATATTTGCATTTAAGCTTAATGCAGTACAGGCACAATGTGCTGTCCTGAATGGCTGATCTGGAGAAAATATAAAAGGGACAACATTTTAGATTAATGGCACCCTCCGTGTTTACCATTAAAAGTGAACGTAATTACTGGGACGACTGGCTGGCAGCGGGACATTGATATTGATCAGACGTGTTTCTTGTATTGATGCATAAAAAAAAAGCTGTGAATGAGAGCGGACAGTGTTCAATGCCTGCTGAACAGATTTCGGGTCAGGCTTTGAAGTCAGCCAGATAAAGCCAACACTATAGAAACTCTCTATGGAGCAAAACAAGCTATTTAGATGTTCGAGAGAAAAAAAAAATTCAAGCACAGTAACAAAAGTATGATGAAGCCAATTATACAGAGCAGGCGAGGATAGACGGACTGCAGGGGACAAAAGCACATTAAAATATCCAGGTCAGTAGAGGAGTCAAAACTGCTGCTGTCAGAGGAAACTGTTACACAGCCCTGTCTGAGGAAATAATGTTTATTGTTTCTACAAAACTACCAAACACTCTGAAAATGTATGGAAAAAAAAATACAGGCTAAAGTTAATTCTTCTGCCACAAGAGGAGCACACTACCTTCAATGGCTCCCTTTAGTGGTGGCTGTGGACAGAGAATTTTATAGCTGGAAACCAAGCATTAGCCCTGCGAAGAAACAGCAAAAATTCCTCTAAATACAGAACTATTTTTTTTCTTAAGGGGGTTTTACACGCTACAACATCGCTAATGCGAACTCGTTGGGGTCAGGGAATTGGTGACGCACATCCGGCCGCATTAGCGATGCTGTTGTGTGACACCGATGAGCGATTTTGCATCGTTGTAAAAACGTGCAAAGTCGCTCATCGGTGACATGGGGGTCCATTCTCAAATATCGTTACTGCAGCAGTAACGATGTAGTTCGTCGCTCCTGCGGCAGCACACATCGCTGCGTGTGACACCGCAGGAACGAGGAACCTCTCCTTACCTGCCTCCCGGCCACAATGCGGAAGGAAGGAGGTGGGCGGGATGTTACGTCCCGCTCATCTCCGCCCCTCCGCTTCTATTGGGCGGCCGCTCAGTGACGTCGCTGTGACGCCACACGGACCGCCGCCTTAGAAAGGAGGCGGTTCGCCGGTCACAGCGACGTCGCCGGGCAGGTAAGTATGTGTGACGGGTCTGGGCGATGTTGTGCGGCACGGGCAGCAATTTGCCCGTGTCGCGCAACAGATGGGGGCGGGTACCCACACTAGCGATATCGGGACCGATATCGCAGTGTGTAAAGCCCGCTTTAGTGTAGCAGCAACTTTTGACCAATTAGAGTCAAGAGGAAACTGTCACACTAGGTACGGGGAAGTACCCAGCATACGGCGAAAGGGAATTGAAACCCTGTGTTTAGGGAAGGGGGAGATGGTGACCCCTGACCAAACCTACTGCAGAGCCCTGGGTTTCCTCACTGCCCTGGATAGGTTCCGCACCTATGCATCAAGCAGGATACCTGACCCTAGGCTGACCCTGTATCTGGGCCCTCGGTAGGGAGTGGATGGGATGAGCGCTTAGTCAACCCCACTAGGTGCGAAAGGGAAAACAACTAAGGGAAGGAAACAATAACTTATCACCACATGCCTCAGAAAGGAATTGCATACAACATCGTGGTTACACCAGAAGAATACGAGCCAACTGCTTGCACTGAAGACTTGTAAATGCTAGAGGACCTATCAGCAATAATGAGTAGGGGAAAAATGGGTGTGTACAGTTGTGCTAAAAAATGTACATACCCTGGCAAATGTTTTGCTTTCTTCGCCTTTTTTCAGAGAATATGAATGATAACACAAATTTTTTTTTTCCCACTCATGGTTAGTGGTTGGGTGAAGCCATTTATTCTCAAACTATTGTGTTTTCTCTTTATAAATCATAATTACTGTGACGATGTGTCCCTCCCCAATCCCCGGCCTTTATTCATGTACTCTATGCCATATAGAGTCATGTAGGTTGCTTGGCTGTCTTTGTTTGTAACATTATATCCCCCCAGTGTTACGGTTGCTGTGGCACTGGAGACTATGTTCGGATTTCTTGCTACTGCACATGTACAAGCGCTGGAGACTAAGTCCTATCTTGGAGCCATTGCACATGTGCGGGTGACATCATCGCTGACACGAGGTCACATGTCTCTGACACCTTCTATGCCGATTGGTCACTGGTCATGTGTTTGTGACGCTTTGCTCGGTGATAGGCCAGCGTGACGTCATTCCTGTCGTTCTGGCAGCGGATTGGCTCTGGTGTTCTCCATCTTGGATGAGGCACAAAGTCTATATAAGACCCTGACGCACGCCGCCCGGCGCTCAGTCCTCTTGGTTCATGCATGAGAGTAGACGCTCTGTGCATGTCCCTCTAGGCATCTCTCTGTCTAGGCTAGGTGAGCGCTACCGGCAGGGTAGCGTTCTTATACCTTACAGCTTCGGTCCGTATCCTTACATCTTAGTGGAGCGGACATAGGCAGGTGCCATATCTAGTGGTTCGTGTCCTCGCACACTAGGGGAGCGAACATAGGTAGGAGCTTTGTGCGGCTTACGCTGCTGTCCGTCTCCTGGCACCACTAGAGGAATGGACCTAGGCAGGTGCCATTTCACACTCACTGCTTTTGTCTCTGTGACCATTAACAGAGACCATACCACACACCCTCCGAGTAAGAGAGGAATTGCTTTATTTCCTAACTATATGCCTCTGTGAGTTTAACAGAGGTATTGCACTCTGCACTTGTGCTATTACTATTTACAGTGGAAAAAACTTTATAAATCCAGCGGACAAATTTGAGGATGCAGATATATATTAAAAAAAAAATTTAATTTGCAAATCTCAGCACATACAGGACAATATCTACTGCTGGAGCCTGATTACAATATGGTACAGGCTGGGTGTTATTGGGGGCTGTCTGATAATAAAACCCAAAGGAATATCAGACAGTCAGGGTCCACCGTGCAAAGACTCTGCTGCAGACTATGGCAGAGGATAAGGGGTATATAAGTGTGACACTGTAAATAGTACAAAAAACTAAATAGTTTTCAAAGCCAGCTTACCCGTACACTCCTGTGTGTGGATTCCAGTATCAATCCAGAAGATAGTCCGCACGGAAAACCAGAGCAGGAGCCAGCCACGGGAAATCCAAATGAAAAAACTTTATAACTCCAGCGGACAAATTTGAGGATGCAGATATGTATTAAAAATTTTTTTGCATTTGCAAATCTTTATTTTGAAAAACTTCCATAAAATTGGAGCCTCACTTCTGGGCGGTGAAGGAAAGAGATTAGGAGTGGTAGCCTGCTTGGACTATGCGTTTCGGCGTACAAGCGCCTTCTACATGGTCTATCAAACTAAAGGCTAGACCGCCAAAATATAGAAAAAGGGGAGGAAAGGAAAAAGTGAAGGAAAGGGATTAAAATCAAACATGAAACCTCCCATGTTTTAACCCTATAATGGCAAAAGCTCCTTCTATACTTGTTCATGGAAAATCATTAGTATAAGTAACACATATTCATACATGGGATAAATATATTCATATTATATGGCATTAATTCATAGATGTTACAGTATAATAGATCAGAGCAGATAGAACTATATATCAAATGTAAATTTATCATTTTTTTAAACAAAATTGTTATAATAGTCACCCATAATTATTGCAACCCTTATAGTATTGTAAATCAATCATTCCAATTTATTATTTGTTTAGTGGGATTGAATCCCAGCAATATTTTTTTTCAGTTCACTTCAATTTTCAAATCTTGGATTTGTATGGATTAAATTATTTTCTAGATTTTTTACTTTTATCTAGTCAATTTTCTATTGTATATTATTAATTTTATTTGTCATAGATAAATTTAAAAAAAAAAAAAAAATATTTTTTTGCAATAATTAAATCCACTGATTTCAAATTTGTAGAGCTTTATATAGAAAAATCAGAGATTTATTCAATAACACGTGATGATATCCTGTCTTTTGTTCATGCCCCCAGGCATGCGCCTGCTTAGGCTATGTGCGCACTTACCGGATTTTGCCGCGGATTTTTTCGCGGATTTGCTGCATGTTTCGCTGCAGAAAAATCTCCATAACATCTCTGCAGTGAATCACCAGCAAAACCTATGGAGAAAAAAAATCCTGTGCGCACTGGGCGGAATTTGACAGCTGCATGTTTTGCTGCGGGATTCCCGCAGCAAAAACAATTGCATGTCAATTCTTTTCCGCACATCGCTGCGGGATTTCACTACATCTGACTCCAATGTTAATCGTGAAATCCTGCAGGGAATAACGCAGGAAAGCAAATTCTGTGCGGTTCACTGCGTTTTCCTGCGTTATTCCCTGCGGTATTTCGCGGTTTACCTCCGGTAATGTACATCGCCTGTCTGCGGTGTTTGCAGGGAAGTGATGTCATTACAGGAAGAGGAAGCCGTGCAGAGAGTAAACACACACAGATCACACACACACACAGCACATCACAGACATAGAACACATAGACACAGACACATAGAAAGAAAACGGAAATATAGAAAACAAAGAACGTGGGCTCCGCTGCATATTTACCTTCCAGCCGAGGTAAGCACACAGCGGCGGCCCGGTATTCTCAGGCTGGGGAGGGAGAGGGGCAGGATTAATGTCCCCCGCCTCACTCCCCCTCCCGCAGCCGAGAATATCAGCCGCAGCTGCCCCGGGACTGTCGCATGCATTATGCGGCAAGCACCGGGAGTGTCCTCGGCTCTTCCTGCCGCCGTGTAGCAGTGGCAGCAAGGTAATACAAGGGGTTAATGATGGTGGGGGATCACCGCCATTAACCCCAGGCTTGATCATGGCAGCGTCTATGTGACAGCTGACATGATCAACCCGTAAGTAAAGTGAAAAAAACACAGACACCGAAAAATCCGTTTATTTTAAATAAAACCAACACAAGCCTTGTTAACCCTTGTATTAACCCCTCCCGCACCAAAGCTCCGGCGTAATCCACACAGCTCCGGCATAATCCACAGGTCCTGCGCTGCTGACATCCAGCCGCGATGTGTCACAGACACAGACACAGCGCTGAATGAATGCAGCAGACAGCAGAGGTAATTACCGGTCATTTCCCACGGCCGGTAATGTGAACTCACTGCCGACCGTGGGAAATGCAGCGATCTGTCATCTATCTATCCCTCTGTCTGTCTATCTATCTATCTATTCTTCTGTCTATCTATCTACCATCTCAGAATTAAATGACTTTTTTTTTTTTTTTTTCAATGTGCTTTATTGCATTGAATGCAATAAAGCACATCCCAACCCGCACGCGGCAAAAACCGCGGCAATACCGCAGCAAACCGCAATGCGGTTTTTCGGGTGCGGTTTCCCGCGTTTTTTTACCGCGGGTGCAGTAATCTTTGAGAGCATGCGGAATTTTCTCAAGAAAATTCCATTTCCCAGTGCGAACATAGCCTTAGAGTGAAAATCCAGAAACTCTCTCTATTCAATAGCTTGCGTTTATAATTGCCACCACGGGGGGGGGGGGGGGGTGGAAAAACCTTTTCAATGCCCATGAAAGAGAGGAGTGTCTGTACTTCTATTGTGCGCCGTCACAAAGTGTCTGGATGCGGCAGAAATACCAAGTGCTGTAGTACTTTCAATATCAGATAAGTGCTTGCGAATGCGTTTTTTAAAGGTCCTGTAGTGCAGCCTATATATTGAATCAAACAGCTATTACATTCTATCGAATAAATAATATGATCAGAACTACAGTTTATAAAGCTGTTGATTTCATAGGTTTTATTATAGGCAAATGAAAAAAAGGTTTTTGATTTTTTGGCAAAATGACAGCACTTGCATTTCTTAGCACCGCATTGAAAAAAGCCTTTAAATATCTAACCATGTTGTAGATGTAGTAGTTTTTTTAGAGAAATAACTCGGAGACAAAATGTCTCTCAAAGAAGGTGCTTTCCTAGCAACAAACTTGATTTTATTGTTTTTTAATATTTCTCTAAGGGTCCTGATTAAGGATAGGTAAATATTTTCAGAAGAATTTTTTTGAGGGTTATAAAAATCTGTGCTATACTGGGTTGAAAAAACAATTGTAGATTCCTCATTTTTAGTGCATTTTTTCTTATTGATTAACAGGTTATACATTTGATATATAGTTCTATCTGCTCTGATCTATTATACTGTAACATCTATGAATTAATGCCATATAATATGAATATATTTATCCCATGTATGAATATGTGTTACTTATACTAATGATTTTCCATGAACAAGTATAGAAGGAGCTTTTGCCATTATAGGGTTAAAACATGGGAGGTTTCATGTTTGATTTTAATCCCTTTCCTTCACTTTTTCCTTTCCTCCCCTTTTTCTATATTTTGGCAGACTAGCCTTTAGTTTGATAGACCATGTAGAAGGCGCTTGTACGCCGAAACGCATAGTCCTAAGCAGGCTACCACTCCTAATCTCTTTCCTTCACCGCCCAGAAGTTGAGGCTCCAATTTTATGGAAGTTTTTCAAAATAAAGATTTGCAAATGCAAAAAAATTTTTAATATATATCTGCATCCTCAAATTTGTCCGCTGGAGTTATAAAGTTTTTTCATTTGGATTTCCCGTGGCTGGCTCCTGCTCTGGTTTTCCGTGCGGACTATCATCTGGATTGATACTGGAATCCACACACAGGAGTGTACGGGTAAGCTGGCTTTGAAAACTATTTAGTTTTTTGTACTATTTACAGTGGCACACTTATATACCCCTTATCCTCTGCCATAGTCTGCAGCAGAGTCTTTGCACGGTCGGACCCTGACTGTCTGATATTCCTTTGGGTTTTATTATCAGACAGCCCCCCCAATAACACCCAGCCTGTACCATATTGTAATCAGGCTCCAGCAGTAGATATTGTCCTGTATGTGCTGCTTCTGGTCGGAGATTGATTGTTCTTGCAAGCATGGGCTCCTACAATCCATAACTTGGTAGACAGAATAGAGCCAGGACGTCTAGCATCCTTTCATGTATCAAATGTCCAGGGGAGGTGGGCCCTTCTGCCCACCTAAGGGGCTGATCCCATGAGAGGAGAATAATGAGACCCATGTTAGTCAGTTGGTTGGATTTCAGCTTGAGAAAGACTAGGATCTATAGCTGAGGCTGGATCCTAGAACCTGTGTATGGACTCTTACAGATTGGAGATCAGTGGCCACGTGGGATTGTGTTTTGTTGTTCACCCTGTTGCTCAAGGAACTCATTCAGATGGTGTCAATGTGCATCGGTCAACAATACAGCGCATGTTGCACAAGGAGAAGCTGTATGGGAGAGTGATGCGAAAGAAGCTGTTTTCTGCAAGCAAGCCACAAACAGTCGCCTGAGTTATGCAAAAGCACATTTGGACAAGCCAGTTACATTTTGGAAGAAGGTCCTGTGGACTGATGAAACAAAGATTGAGTTGTTTGGCCATACATAAAGGCGTTATGCATGGAGGCAAAAAAACACGGCATTCCAAGAAAAGCACTTGCTACCCACAGTAAAATTTGGTGGAGGTTCCATCATGCTTTGGGGCTGTGTGGCCATGCCGGGCACCCGGGAATCTTGTTAAAGTTGAGGGTCGCATGGATTCAACTCTGTATCAGCAGATTCTTGACAATAATGTGCAAGAATCAGTGACGAAGTTGAAGTTACGCAGGGGATGGATATTTCAGTAAGACAATGATCCAAAACACCGCTCCAAATCTACTCAGGCATTCATGCAGAGGAACAATTACAATGTTCTGGAATGGGCATCCCAGTCCCCAGACCTGAATATCATTGAAAATCTGTGGGATGATTTGAAGCGTGCTGTCCATGCTCGGCGACCATGCAAACTTAACTGAACTGGAATTGTTTTGTAAACAGGAATGGTCAAATATACCTTCATCCAGGATCCAAGAACTCATTAAAAGGTACAGGAAGCGACTAGAGGCTGTTAT